>NC_141612.1:18328925-19528925 GCF_047967505.1 Dipteris shenzhenensis
ATCTCCCAATTGGAATACTCATTTTAATGTTCATACTGATGGATCCAAGTATGCAATTAGGAGTGTACTTTGTCAACCTGGTGAACATAAGAAAGACTACCCATTCTACTTCACTAGTCGACAACTCAATGATGCAGAGATCAACTATACCACCACAGAAAGAGAAGCCCTAGCAATGGTGTATAGTGTAAAGAAATTTCGGCACTATCTAATGGCAAATGATTTTGTCTTCTACACCGACCATCAAGCATTGTTTTATCTTGTCAACCGTCTGTGTACAATAGGAAGAATAACCAGATGGCTTCTCTTGCTTCAAGAATTCAACTTCAAAATAGTAGTCCGCAAAGGTGTCCAACACTCATTGCTGATCACATGTCTCATGTCAAGTCGGGAGAAGAAGCCATTGGAGTAGAAGAAGACTTACTAAATGCCACACTATTTCAAATAGATGCTGTTCTAGAGTGGTGTGGAGATATCATGTGGAGATATCATTGGGTACTTGATGGTAGGAAGACCACCCCCTGAAATGAAAGCAGTAGATGCCAAAAAATTGATTCTAAAGGCTGCACCCTATCAACTCATTACAAGACAACTATATAAGATGGGCAAGATTGGATATTAAGAAGATGTGTAATGCCTCATGAGATCATGCCAATCCTGAGTGAAGTCCATGAAGGCATTGCAAGAGGACACTTCGAAGGGGAAGCCACAACAAGAAAAGTTCTCCTCGCAGGCCACTGGTGGCCAACAGGGTAGATACTATGAATATATAAAAGGCTGTGATGTATGCCAATGGACTACTAAACCACAACACAAAGACTTCAATCCCCTAACAACTGTGTGTTATACAAAAACCACTTGAAAAATGGGGGACTGACTATGTGGGTCCCATACATCCAGCATCAAAAGGAACACAGGCACACTACATCATTGTGGCCACTGATTACTTTACAAAATGGGTTGAAGCTAAAGCAGTCAGAAAGGCAGATGCCAGAAGCACACAGTCACCCGATTCGGATGCCCCATTGAAATTGTGCCGGATAGAGGCACACATTTTGTCAATGAGGTAATCCAAGAACTCTTGTCTGGCTTCATGGTAATCCATAGAAAAAGCACACCCTTCTACCCCCAAGGGAATGGACAGGCCAAATCCACCAACAAAATAATATGCATTATCCTCACTAAGGTAGTAGAACCACAACATTTTGATTGGGCAGAGAAATTGAATGTAGCCTTATGGGCATACAGAACCACATTCAAGGTCAGTATAGGGAACACACCTTTTCAATTCATGTACGGCCTTGAAGCTGTGGTCCCACTCGAGTTTGTAATACCAAGTTTACACATAGCAATACAGAAATGCATGGGAGACCATGAATCCTTGCAAGAAAGGCTCTATCAGTTGGAGAAGCATACAGAGACAAGACTATTCACCTACCATGCCATGATAACAAAAAAACGCAGAAGAAAGGCATGGTTTGACAGAAATTTGAAAGCTAAAGACATCAAGGAAGGCGACTTAGTCCCATTATACAATGCCAAAGTACACAAGGGGAAACTGAAGTATCTAGATCAAGGATCCTAGCGAGTATGAAAGATGAATCCCAACAGAGCTATGCTGCTAGAAACATTGGATGGAGTCTAATTCAACACAACAATAAATGGGAGCCGATTGAAGCACTACTACAACACGCAAGCCATCCCCGACAAAAATGAAGATTTGGGAAACCAAGTCATCCTTAGTTAGGATTAGATTGTATCACGAGCACTCACTAGCATATGCACATTTTTGCACAAATAATTTGCACTAGATTGTTACATGCACACTCACTGGCATATGCATGTTTTTGCACATTTAGGAAGACCTAATCAATTCTGTATTAGGGATGATTGAGTCTTAGTTTCCCTATTAAATCCCACAAATAAGCATATAGTTAGACACATCACGTGCACTCACACGATTTTGCATATGCACATAATAGATTGCATCAATAATAGTATAACACACTTTCATTCCATACTTTTAAAGCATGCAATGAATTCACAAGCAGGACAAGAAGCTAAGCCAAAACTCAAGATGAATTGGCAAAAGAGTTTGCAACCTCAGCAATGAGACCCCCACGAAACATCACAACTGTCTTCTATATGCAAAAATATCAGACTTACATACAAATTATCTACAAGCTCAATGATACAGGTGCAATCACATCCAACATGTATGCAAGATAGCAAGAAATGCCGGCCTCAACAACGAGACCCCCGCCAAACCTCTTCCCAAGTAGATTCGATGGTAGAGTCTGCAACCTCAGCAATGAGATCCCCTCTAAAATTCACAGCCATCTACCCTTCCTTAAGAGGAGATAAGCTTCCTGACTAAAGACCACAAATTTTATGGTGCAAAAGCATTACAGTAGGAATGACTCATATGCCACAAGCTCAACAACCATTGGGTTACACACATGGCATCCCAACTCCGAAATCAAAATAAGCCATAACCCAAGGACGGGTAATAAAATGGATTCGGGAGTATGTTGTCTCTGTGTCAACATGGACTTAGGTGGTACCAAATGTTTGTAGAGTAGCGGCAAAGCTCTGCTTGTACTTGCATAAGGCTAGAAATAATCCCTATTAGAAATCCAACTTGCATGTTCTACATGCAAGTTCTACATACAATTCCTACATGCAACTCCTACATACGAGTTGTACATGCGAGTTCTACATGCAAGTTCTACATATGACTTCTACATACAACTCCTATATGCAACTCCTACATGTGAAATGTACATGCGAGTTCTACATGCAAGTTCTACATACGACTTGTACATGTGAGTTCTACATCTAAGTTCTACACACGACTTGTACATGCAAGTTCTACATACGACTTCTACATACAACTCCTACATGCGAGTTCTACATGCAAGTTGTACATGGGAGTTCAACATGCAAGTTCTACATACGACTTCTACTTGCAACTTCTATATGCAAGTTCTACATGTAGAGAGAGAATGTGTTATAATTCCTACATGCAGAGCGAGAAGCTCTTTAACTTGTATAAATACCCCATAATGGAATGAAGCCCAGACTCTTTGGGGCATTGTGTTGAGTTCTACTTTGGTATTCCAAGCAATTGTCTCAAGTGTCCATGATTCCTTGCACTCCACGTCCCTCCTCCCCTCTCCTCCAACCTTGCAACCCATCCTCTCCCTCCCCTCCTCCCTCCTCCTCCTCCCTTCTCCTCCTCCCTCTTTCTCCTCCTCCTCCCTTCTCCTCCTCCTCGTCTCTCCTCCTCCCTCCGCCTCCTCCTCCTCCTCCTCCTCCCTCCTCTCTCTTCTTTCCCCCACGCTCTTACACCTTCTTCCTCTCCCACTCCTATGCTCCCCCTAAACCCCTTGTTCCTCAACCCTTAAACTCCATGATCTACGAGGGAGACGAGTTCTCCACCATGTACGCTACCCTAAACCTTGGAACCTCCTTCTAAACCTTGGAACTGCTTCTAACCTTGGAACCTCCTTCTAAACCTTGGAACTCCTAAACCTTGGAACTCCTTCTAACCCTGGAACCTCCTTCTAAACCTTGGAACCTCCTTCTAAACCTTGGAACTCCTTCTAACCCTTGAAACTCCTTCTAAACCTTGGAACCTCCTTCTAAACCTTGGAATCTCCTTCTAACCCTGGAACCCCCTTCTAATCCTTAAACTCCTCCTAAACCCTGCAACCCCCAATGAAGGCGAAAGCCTTCATTACCTCAATCATGATGAAACACGTTCCTTTTACACATGCATGCACTTTGTTTGCGTACCACACTTAAGCCTACATCTCTCATCGAAACACGACTCGAGTCCTAAGCTACACATATACTACAATCCACAACCCCGATATATCTGTAGGTGACAAAAAGCCTCGAAACCCTAGGGGCATACTGAGAATACCTTGCTCTTTCTACAATAGCCATGGGAAAGAGTCCATACCTAGCTCCTAGGTCACATGCACTCACACGCTTTTGCTTAGATACATAGATGATTGCATGAATAATTGTACCACACACTTTCATTCCACACTCTCAAAGCATGTATAAAAAATAAGATCTCTCACACACACACAAAAAGGTTATACCGGTATGCCAACCAATCTAATGATCAAAGGTACCACATTCACATGGATGCAGGTTCAGAAAGATGCCGCCACTAAAGAGGCTATGCAAAAAGAGCCCACTGCCTCAACCATGACACACCCTCCAGAGTTCGCAGCCATCTACATCCTCTCAACCATGGCAACCATAGCCATTTGTGGTCCAGAGCGATAGCTTCGAAGAGGATTCAGTGCATGACCAAGAAGAACAAATGCCACCCCAGTCACCAACGACCTACACATCCATTGAAAGGGCCCAATCATTGGAGCTTATTTGGCCACCCACATCAACTTATGCTCTTTCCCAGGAAGCAACATCTAACTTAGAGCAAAGGGGTCTAGGCAGATTGCATGAGAGCCTTAAATCCTTAGAGGATAGTCCTATAGTGACCACACACATCAAGGATTTTCTCCATTCTTACCACTCTAGCAATGCAAAGGTTAGCAAGTACGGTACAATTATTGTACATCAGAGAAAAATAAATATTATCCTCAATAGTACAGTCATTCAAAGGACTTTCTCATCGCCAAATACCCTAAACGGCCTGCCGATGCAAAGCTGCCAAGTACCCTAAATGGCCTGCCGATGTAAAGTTTATCGAAGTACAATCTCTCCTCACCAAGGGTACACTGATCCATAGAGATGGCATATTGCTTTGCACAATCCTTGACCATCGCCTCAAGGAAGCAGCATAATTCCTATCCACAATTCTGGGGGTTAAGTGCAGCAAGAATCGATCCCTTCCACTCCGCACATTTGTTTTGGTGAGTAGGAATCTAAAACAAGACTGGGTCTAGCACTTAGTCATCTTCTTTACAAAGAAACTAGATGGTTCTTTAGGCCAAAAATGTACAATTCCACATTGGCTATAATCATCACAAAAGAACTACAAGAAAGAGAAATGACTCTGCCCCAGTCACCAAAACCAATTGAGGAGTTGGACATACCCTTCTCACCAGTATGGGAGCCGTCACCAACTTCTCCTACTATCACATTGATAGGTGCAGTTGCCTTAGAAGAAATACCTATACTGGAGCTCGGGATTGCGGAATTGCCCCAAGAGATGCTATAGCTCGGTGCACAATTGCAGCTAATATATCTCTAACAATAGTAGTAACTAGAGCCTGAGGCAAGATCGGCACCAGAACCTGATGAAAGAAGATCGGCACCAGAGCCTGAGGCTACATCAGTACTAGAACTGCCCATCGATGCCATGCCAATCGATGAGCCACAAGGGGAGCTAGTGCCAGATCAACAGTATGACTATTGTACACAAGGGACTAAAATACCATTCGAACAACATCCCCCAAGTACTACATAATCATCGGGCTGGCTACATGGGCACCACTTGTATCAGCAGTATTGCCAAACCTCATCATTGTCTGTCATTCTCCAACATCAAGCTAGCCAAATGATCCAAATGTCAGAACTATTCACTAGCTTGGCCAAGGAAGAATATTCAAGGGAATTTGAAAGACAGACTGCAACAGAAATCAAAGACCGATTCCAGGCAATCGCCATAGAGGTCGAGGCACTTCGGGCGTAGATAGATGAGGAGGAGGTAGAAGAAGTGCGCATGAACCAAGCTCTCCAAGCTCAAGAAAAGGCAGTGAGGGATGTGACCTCCAACCTCCACCAAAGTCAAACATAGCTGATAGAAGCAGTACAAGCAACGGCAATCCTACAGACCTACTATAACTCCTTGACATCCGCACATGCTCAATAGATGGAGGTAGTGGCACAAGCTCGACTCACTCTAATTCACAAAGAAGAAGAGCTCCAGTCCATTGCAAAGACAAGCTTGAAGAAATGAAACAATCTTTGGCAGGGTGTGCCTTCAGCATTGACGAGCTTACACGGGAATGCATAATCTTAAAGGAACAACTTGCTACCTCCCAAGAGGCAAACACTTCACAAGCACAAGTCTTGGACAATTGGTCCAAAACCACTGAAGACATTCCTCAATAGGCAAAGGTCACCTTGCAAATGAGAAGGCTTAATGAGGCCTATACAACAATCTACCATCAAAACAAAGAAAAAATGAATGAGATGCACTCCCAAAAGATAATCATCTCCAAGCTTGAACTCCAATTGCTAGTGCACAACAATGAGGCATTGGAAGACAACACCAATGAAGCCCCACTTCAATGCACAACGATGGTGTACCAAGTGCTTGTGGCTGCTCTATAAGTGGAAGATCACCTCAACACATGCGTGCTTATCCAATGGAAGCAACTCCAAATCAAGATCATATGTGCTCATCCAACAATCAAATGGGAACATTCCATCGGGACCAAAACCGTGCGCATAATTTTCCAAGACTTGTCCAAAGATGAGAAAAATATCTTCTGCCTATCTACACATGCCGGGTTTATAAAACTCAGGATGGATGCTTTCATTGCATATGTCTGCCGCATGGGTAGTCCTCCCCTTAGGGTTATTGTAGGTTTGTTGCCATTGCTGTAAAGGCCATCCCTATTATTTGCAAGGCACGACATAACCGACATCCCACCCATGCAGCTGATCATCCCATCGCACCAGCAAAAAGAAGTGTCAGAAGATGATAGGTCCTATCTCACATCCAACTTCCCATATCTAACCACTCTTTCTGCCAACATCATAATCTCACTTACCCTTGTTGCTACCACCCTCTTAACCTTCCCCGAGCTCCATCCGAACATCTATTCCCTCCATCGTCTCTTTGCTCATGCCTCTCACCATTTTCAACTAACCCAACAATCACAAGCTTACGAGCCCCTCACACCTAGCTTCTTCCACACCCTTGCTAATCCTACCCTTGAGGATTACCAAGCTGCTCAATCCATTTGCCCAGTTCTTCCCCCCCCTCCCCTCTGCTCCCCCTTCCACAACTAACATTCTGCCATATTTCTCCCCCATGTCCTTAGATTCTCTCCCTACCCCGTCATCACCTCCGACACTACTTGTGCTTCCATCAACAGAAATGACACAATATTTGATTTTGAATATCAGGATCCGGATAATCCAATTCGTATGCCCATGCCAAGTTCTAATGATGGGTACAATTTTGATGAGATACCACTTCCCAGTAACCCCATCAAGGAATTTTGAAGCAAATATCCTGAGATGAAAACTCGAGGTGGATGGACCCTCGACATCTTTCCGACCAACCTTCGCCAGCATCAAATTAGTGAAGGTTGGATTAGCAAGTTGGATCCACAACCTGATTGGCACCGTGCCCCAAGCTCTTTGACATAATCTTCTGGAAGGAGTACCTACGGGCACCTCCATGTCTCGGAACCCATCCCAAGTTCTATGCAGTTTCACGGCATAAAAAATGGGAAGCCAACATATACACTTTGGTTGAAGATCGAACCATTAATTGGCCAATGATCGAACCATACTCTGGTGTAGAATGGAATATCCAAGGCACAATGGTCTGAGCACATCAACAGCACGAGCAAATAATGTGCGGCAACATTAATCGCTTCCTTCGCCAAAGTGCTATATTCTGTAAAACATTGGAATTCATTCTGGAGGTCCCATGTTACCTTCAATCCCATTTGCCTCCACTCAGCTTTAATCACAATGAAAGGGTCGATGCTCAGATTACAAGCCGACTCTATCAAAGAGTGATCTTCTTAGAAGCACACCACATATCTCTGTTTGAGCAAATGGTGGATACATGCTACCTGGAAATTGTGCAAAAATTGTATGGTGCCAAGGCTTTATAGGAAGATCGACTGGCACGACACAAGTTCCACATCCACTAGACTAAAAGCATGGCAACCCAGGTACGTGTTTGCAATTAGCCATAACCCAAGGATGGGTAATACATGCTACCTGGAAATTGTGCAAAAATTGTATGGTGCCAAGGCTTTATAGCAAGATCGACTGGCATGACACAAGTTCCACATCCACTAGACTAAAAGCATGGCAACCCAGGTACGTGCTCGCAATCAGCCATAACCCGAGGATGGGTAATAAAATGGATCCGGGAGTATGTTGTCTTTGTGCCAACATGGACTTAGGTAGAACAGAATGTGTGTGTAGAGTAGCGGCAAAGCTTCGCTTGTACTTGCATAAGGCTAGAAATAATCCCTCTTGGAAATTCAACTTGCATGTTCTTCATGCAAGTTCTACATACAACTCCTACATGCGACTCCTACATGCGAGTTGTACATGCGAGTTGTACATGCATGCAAGTTCTACATACGACTTCTACATGGAATTCCTACATGCGAATTGTATATGCGAGTTGTACATGCAGGTTCTACACATGACTTCTACATGCAACTCCTACATGCGACTTGTACATGCAAGTTCTACATGCAAGTTCTACATACGACTTCTACATGTGAGTTCTACATGCGAGTTCTACATGCAAGTTCTACATGTAGAGAGAGAATGTGTTACACTTCCTACATGCAGAGAGAGAAGCTCTCCAACTTGTATAAATACCCCATAATGGAATGAAGCCCACACTCTTTGGGGCATTGTATTGAGTTCTACTTTGGTATTCCAAGCAATTGTCTCAAGTGACCATGCTTCCTTGCACTCCACATCCAAAAGCATGTCCTAACCTTGCAACCCCTCCTCCCCTCTCCTCTAACCTTGCAACCCATCCTCTCCCTCTCCTCCTCCCTCTTCCTCCTCCTCCCTCCTCCTCCTCCCTTCTCCTCCTCCCTCCTCCTCTTCTCTCCTCCTCCTCCTCCTCCTCCTCCCACCTCTCTCCTCTTTCCCCCATGCTCTTACACCTTCTTCCTCTCCCACTCCTATGCTCCCCCTAAACCCTTAGTTCCTCAACCCTTAAACTCCATGATCTAGGAGGGAGACGAGTTCTCCACCATGTACTCTACTCTAAACCTTGGAACCTCTTCTAAACTCTGGAACCTCTCTCTAAATCTTGGAACTCCTTCTCACCTTGGAACCTCCTTCTAAACCTTGGAACTCCTTCCACCCCTAGAACCTCCTTCTAAAAATTGGAACTCCTAACCCTGGAACCTCCTTTTAAACCTTGGAACTCCTTCTACCCCTGGAACCTCCTTCTAAACCTTGGAACTCCTTCTAACCCTGGAACTCCTTCTGAACCTTGGAACCTCCTTCTAACCCTTAAACTCCTCCTAAACCCTGCAACCTCCAATGAAGGCGAAAGCCTTCATTACCTCAACCATGATGTTACACATATGCATGTACTATGTTTGCTTAACACACTTAAGCCTACATCTCTCAACGGAACACGACTCAAGGTCTAAGCTACACGTATACTACAAACGACAACCCCAATATATCTGTAGGTGACAAAAGCCTCGGAACCCTCCATACTGAGAATACCCCGCTCTTCCTACGAAAGTCGTAGGAAAGAGCCAACATAATGACTCATGGCCCTTCTCCAGCGGCGCTTCATCAACTGTGCACTAGTGCACCAATGCCCTGCTAGTGAACTACCATCAACCATGAGCAAAGGACCACAACGGCTATGTATGACTTGACTTGCCAATTTAGCTGACATGTCATCTTTCCACCTTAGTAGTGCCATGTGGCACAGTGCTACCTAGGCACAATTACCCCATCAAAAGCACACTAGGCACACCACATGTGCACCCACTTGCCACCTCAACACTACTCCACAAGCACAGCCCTTGTGAGGCACAATTTCCCATGTGAACACAATTGACACATCATTTTCTCCTTTTTTTGCCCTTCCACCTAAATCAAGCTGTATCTGTTAGTCGAGGAAGAATTTGAGGGTGCTCAAAAAGGAAAAGTGGTTTATTTTTCATGCTCCATGCACTCATCACATCATGCACACATTTTGGCACTTATATCATACACTTTTTAGCCACAACATCAAATCCATTTCTTGCACATGTTTAAGCCTCTTCATTAATGCATCTAACCCAACCTCTGAAAGGAACAAAAGAAAAAGAAAATATTTATGACTTTTTCATCACTCGATAGTTGGTCTAGATCTAGATTAGTATAGATTAGTTTACCATAGAGAAGACAACTCAAAAGTAGGCAATCAAAGCCATGCCCTAAAATTCCCAACTAGTTCCTACTCGAAGTCAATCCCTATGCTTACATGCAGTTTCACATCATGACATGTCCTGAAACCTAACCATCTATAGATCAGTGAGCATATTTCAAAGTTTTCAAAGGTATTAGCACATTGTTATATGGGTAAATTGCACATCAGATTCATTTTGCACTCACATGTCCTCATTGTAATGCCTTATTGACTATGTTTTGGCATTTGTGCACATCATTTAAGCCTTATTAAACCTCTTGGCTATTCTCAGCATCATTTTCCACACAACCATTATAATAGATTGGATTATATATTTGTAGTTCTTCTTCATCAAGAGTTCATATTGCAATTGATTCATATAATACTTTCACAGATACTTTGAGTACATTTCTTGCATCATGTCTACCATTAGCAACCTCAATTTGGAGGCATTTGCTAAGTTGGACAACTCCAACTATAGCAAATGGAAATATTGAATGGAGACCATTCTTGTACTTAAGGACAAATGGGAGTATGTTGATGGGTCTTCACCTAAACCATCTAGCGCACTAGCAACAACTCCCACCATTGCCGTAGCATAAGTAGAAGAGTCTACACATGCACCAATGGTGTCCACACCTATAGTAGATCCTACCATTGCCCAAGCACAGACAAAATGGGACAAGAAAGACAAATATGCATATCATTTGATCAAACAAAATGTGCAAGATGTCATGCTCGGATAGCTCAACACAGTGGACATTAAAAGAAGACAGGATATTTCTGTAGCTCTTTATGAGTCTAAGAGTACATCTAGGATTCTTACACCGAGAAACCAGATCACCAATGTTTTACAACATCAATGAAACCAGTCATGCTTACATAGTCAAAATAAAGGATTACAACAATTAACTTGTAGTTGGGAGACACAATGAATCCCGCAGAGATGGTTTAAGTCATCTTGAATGAACTAGGAGAGGGACACGAGAATCTAGTCTAGAGTATTGCGATTCAAATTGCAAATTCCAACACTAGAAGAGTTACAGCCAAGATTACTTGGTGAAGAACTCGGGACTCATGCCATTCAAGCATGCAAAGGTCATTCCAATAATCAAGCATTCATAGCTTTAGACAAAGGTAGAGGCAGAGGCAGAGGAAAAGGAAGAACATCTCAGAGGAGGTGTGGTCATCAACATCAGAATCATCAACATCAAAATCAGCATCAACATCCGTACATCAGCAACATCGGCATCAATATCCAAGAGGAAATCATTCCAGTTGAGGGAGACTTTAAATCCACCAACATGTCAAACATTCAGTACAACTATTGTCATAAGTTTGGACACTATAAAAGAGATTGTCATAAGAAGAAGTATGACTAAGGAGGTTAATCTAGCAACAATAGAGGGAATTTTTGTGGAAGAGGAAATCACCATGGTGGACATCGAAGTCACAGTCATTATGCCAAAGAACCTTAGACAATATACCTTACAAGTGAGGATATGCGACATGCACATTGTACACTGACATTGATTGTAATTTCAAAGGGGAATACAGTTATTAAGCTGATCAAGATCCCTAGTACATAGATAGCAGTGCATCATCTCAAATAACAAAGCATCAGGAAGGGTTCATGAAGATGAAACCATTAGAAGGACCCAAGAATGTTATCTACATGGCAGATAACACACCAAATCTAGTTCAAGGGAAAGGTATTGTCCCTATGAAAAATTTCACTATTACAAAAGGATTAGTGAAATATGTACTCCATGTTTCGAGGCTTAGCAAGAACCTTTTGTCAGTTGGGCAAATGAGAAATACAACTATCAAGTCATCTTCGATTCTTCGATGGAGATGAATGCACAATTAGAGACAAATATAGAGGATATCAGCTAGTAAGAAAACTAGTCAAGGAACGACACTTGTTTGGAATTCTAGCTTCAGTACCAGACTTGCATGCCATGTCAGCTCAACTGCAACCAATCCCACTTTTCATAGTATGGCACAAGAGATTGCGAATTTCAAAAGCTTGATACAGTTAAGAAATCAGAATATGGAAATTGGAATTCCTAAGCTACATTTTCTTGGAAATTTTGCAAAGCATGTTGCTTCAGTTAAAAAAAGAGAACCAATTTTGACAAAAGCACCTCTCGAGAAAGAGGTATTCTTGATTTGATACATATTGATGTATGGGATTATGCACAAACCCGCAACATTAATAATTAACTTTACTACTTTACTTTCATCGATGAGTACAACAAATATTGTTGGGTCTATTTTTTGAATGAGAAATATGATGTTTTTTCTAAATTTGAAGAACTTAAAGCCATGGTAGAGAACCAGACAGGTAGAAAGATCAAAGTCGTGAGATCACAGAGAGGAGGTGAATACATGTCCAGCATTCATAAACTTTTGTGGCAGTTATGGCATTTAAAGACAATTCGCATATGTAGATACTCCTCAGCACAATGCAATAGCTAAAATACTAGAAGAATGCAACTTTAGTAGATAGTGCAATTAAGCAGACAGTGCTAGAACAATGCTCAGTGAGAAGCATCCTTCGAATCAGTATTGGGTACTTGTGCATAAGTCTTATTATAGTCTTGACAATATTGCTATGCAAAACTTTTTGCAACTAGTGTTGATTTGTATCTTCCAGTGCTACCATTTGGAATATACTTGACTTTGTAAACCCCCTTGTTTGCAATTTCCTTCTTTCCTATTGGCAAGTCACCTAAATCTAGAAAAAATCATCCATTTCTTCATTCATTAGTAGTTTGCCATTTGTGCTTGTCAGTTGCATACTTAAAGTACAATAGCTCTTATATACCCATAATGGTAGTCATAAGAGTATAATTTATGCTTTGAATTGAATTGTTTTCCCTTTTTGAGCATATGTCAACTTGGGTGGTGGTATGCATTCTCTTGTAGACTATCTAAGTTGTTGGGATTCTGAGGAATCTTCTAGCAACTCTTTCTCTTCTTCATCAACATTCTCCATATGTTTGTGTCAGTAGTCGATGTGACTATATCTTGTTTATTTGACGTTTTAGATTATAATCCTTCATCAAACACATCTCTAGAGATGATGACGTTTTGGTTGATGGGATGTACATAAACTAGCATCACAACACCATGACCAACTAATGAATGAGAGACACCATATTAAATTCACACAATCAACTCCTTATCCAATGAAAAAATAAATGGTTGAGAGCAAGACTAGTGCACTAGAATTGGAACCAAACATAACATTGATAAATTACAAAGTTAAGAATTGCTTTACTTATTGCTTAAAATTATCATTATTAATTAGAAAGGACCTTAGGAGTGACGAAGAACCGGAGTGAGTAGGAGTAGGGAGTGAGGAGACACACCCACAGTAGTCACACACCAGTGGGTGGGGATAAGCAATGAGTGGTACCTCCCCAAGTACACACAGTAGTATATATATCTTTGGATAAGGCTAGGACCACTAGGCACTAAGTACAATGCATACTTAGTGTACTTAGCAGTACTAGACTAAAAACTGTTACATAGGGTGGCTAGTGCCTTTACCCCAACAACCTCCCACTTAAAGGCAATGTGCCCTCAAGAGAAAGAAAAGAAAAAACAGCATATACATCATAATGTACAAGACCAGTAGACTGGCCTTAACCTATACCCATTAGCCGTTTGCAATGTGCAAACCGCTCAGCAGCCAATCCTTTGGTCAACAGATCTGCTGGATTGTCATTAGTGTGAACTTTCACAAGCTGAAGTTGCTTGTTTTCAAGCACCTCCCTGATAAAATGATACTTCACGTCGATGTGCTTTGTCTTTGCATGAAAAATAGGATTTCGTGCCAACTGTATTGCACTCTGACTGTCACAATGCAACAATGGAGTATCTTTAGAGTAGCCCAAATCTGCCACTAGCCAAGATAGCCATATAGCTTCCTTGCATGCCTCAGTGGCTACAATATATTCAGCTTCTGTAGTAGACAAAGCAATGCACTGCTGCATTCTAGATACCCACGACAGTGCACCTCCAGTGAAAGTGAAAACATATCCGGTAGTAGACTTCCGAGTATCAGGGTGACCGGCATAATCAGAGTCTGTATAACCCTGCACTTTTGCATCTTGACTACCGAAACATATACACAGGTCCTGTGTACCCTTCAGGTATCTCATGACACCTTTCACTGCATCCCAATGCTTCCTGCCAGGTTTAGCCATGTATCTACTAACCACTCCCATTGCAAATGCAATATCGGGCCTGGTTGCAACCATAGCATACATGAGACTGCCACACGCTGATGCATACGGAATCTTTGACATCTCAGCCCTCTCGGCATCTGTCTGAGGGCTGTCCAAAGCACTGATTTTCACATAAGGAGGCAATGGAGTACCAATACTCTTCCCCCCCTCCATGTGAAATCTCTGCAAGGCCTTGCCAATGTATTCCTTCTGAGACAAGTATAGGAACCGCTTTTCCCTATCCCGAAGTATCCGCATGCCCAGTATATGGTTGGCATCACCAAGATCCTTCATATCAAAGGTTTGATGCAATCTTTTCTTCAAGGCATTGATCTCCTTATGAGATTTTCCAGCAATCAACATATCATCCACATACAAAATGAGGATCAGTAAACTGCCATCTGAAGCTTTCTTGGTATACAAGCAGTGATCAATGTCACTTCTCCTATAACCTTGGATTCGCATGAATGTATCAAACTTATGATACCATTCTCTGGGTGCCTGCTTAAGACCATAAAGACTTTTCTTCAGTCTGCACACAAGCTTCTCCTTTCCCTTCACTGTAAAACCTTCCGGTTGCTGCATAAAAATCTCTTCATGTAAATCACCATGAAGAAATGCCGTCTTGACATCCATTTGGACCAAGTTCATATCTGCATGTGCAACCAATGTAAAGAATAAGGGAGAGAGATAGGAGACTCAAGTTCAGCTTTCTTCACAACACACAAAAGAGAGAGGACACAAAAGTTGGAGGGTGAAGCCTTTCTTCACTTTTGCATACAACAACAATACAATAGAAGAGGGAAATACCCTATATGTCAAACCCTAGAATACGTGGTTCATATATGAACCCAAACCAAAACATACGTGGTAGTCTAACTACACCACGAGTACAACTAACATAGGCGGTGACATAAATGATAGTCATCCAGGAGATATGTCGGGGATAGAGCTTGATATCTCAACACTCCCCCTCAAGCTCAAATCCATCTCACGTACACCAAGCAAGCTTCTAAATCTGCGAAGCTTCTCGGTACCCAATGCCTTCGTAAAGATATCAGCCACCTGCTCCTCAGTGCTGACATAGACAAGATCAATCTCACCAACTAGAACCTTCTCTCTCACAAAGTGATAATGCACCTCAATGTGCTTCGTTCTAGCATGATAAACTGGGTTATTAGCAAGCATGATGCTGCTAATGTTGTCACAATGAATGACAACTGCTGCATGAACTGACTGTCCCATATCTGCAAGTAGCTTCCGTAACCAAGCTACCTCACATGCAGCCATTGCTGCACCCCTGTACTCAGCCTCTGTGCTCGACAAGGCAACTGTTGGCTGCTTCTTGCTACTCCAACTGATGGCAGCACTCCCAAGAGAAAACATAAAACCACTAGTAGATCTCCTGTCTGAGACACTACCAGCCCAGTCAGCATTTGTGTATCCATGTACCTGTAATGCACACCCAGCTTCATAAAACAGTCCATAATGCAATGTGGACTTCACATACCGCAGTATGCATCTAGCCGCATCCAAATGTGGCTTCCTCGGTGCCTGCATAAACTGACTCACCAGCCCCACAGCATAGCTCAAATCTGGCCTGGTTATAGTCATGTAAATCAAGCTACCTACTATGCGCCTGTACATAGTAATATCTTCAAGAAGCTCACCTGTCTCTGCATTGAGCTTCACATTCTGCTCCAATGGAACAGAGATAGGCTTACAGCCTGTCATCCCATATTTGGACAGCATGTCCAAACCGTATTGCCTTTGCAACAGCCATATCCCACTCGGGGATCTAATAACCTCAATGCCCAAGAAGTAACGCAGCTCTCCCAAATCCTTCATCTCAAATTTCTGCTTCAACAGCAGCTTCACTTCATTAATGTCTGCATCACTATCACCTGTAATAATCAAGTCATCAACATAGATGACTATAAGCACAATCCCTCTGTTTGTCCTTTTCACATAAAGTGAAAAATCTGAATTGGAAATCTGAAATCCAATAGTGACAAGATATTGCCCTATCTTGTCTGACCATGCCCTTGGTGCCTGTTTTAAGCCATACAAGGCTTTGCGCAACCTGCATACAAAATCGGGGTGTGAATTATCCTCATAACCTTCTGGCTGCATCATATAAACCTCTTCCTGCAAATCACCATGCAAGAAGGCATTTTTCACATCCATCTGATGCAAAGACCATCCCTTTGCAGCAGCCATAGCAATTACTGCTCTCACGGTTGCCATCCTTGCAACTGGGCTGAAAGTTTCCTCATAGTCAATTCCATATGTCTGTGCAAAACCTTTGGCAACCAATCTTGCCTTGTACCTGCTAACAGACCCATCAGCATTGTGCTTTACTTTGTAAACCCACTTGCAGCCAATAGCCTTCTTATCATGAGGCAAAGGCATCAAATCCCAAGTGTGGTTTGCATCCAAGGCAGCCATCTCTTCATCCATAGCTGCTTCCCAATTTTTATGCCCTGCTGCATCCTCAAAACATGTGGGCTCTGGCTCCTCTAGAACCTTGACCATATAAGCATAGTGATGTGCTGTATACCCATCATATCTCAGCCTATCAACTGGATACTTAATACGAGTGGACCTCCGTACAACTGGATCAGTTGCAGGAGTCTTTAAATCATGCCTGCTTTTCCTTGCACTAGGTGTAACAACAGAAGGAATCCCAAGTTCCTCATCAAGGCTCATTTCAGAGCCACTTGACTCTCCATCAACATGAGAGCTACCAGCAGACACATCAAACACTGGAGCATGGTCCACTTTTTCTTTTCCCTTATGTGATACCTGCACAACACTATCAGGACTGCCATGTGACGATTCACTAGATCTCAATCTCCCTGTCCATGCATTAGATCCACTAGTAGAGGACTCTCTGGGTCCACTCAAGGCTTGAGATTGCTGCTCTGCATTTATTGCAGCATTCCCATTTCCTGCATCTGCATCTCCTACCATAACAGTTGGTGCATACCAACTGCTCATTTCATCAAAAACAACATCTTTGCTCACTTGCATTTTGCGGGTGGAAGGGTTATAACAGCGATACCCTTTCTGGTGCAGAGCATATCCAATAAAGATGCATTTTTCTGCCTTTGGATCCAGCTTTGTTCTCTTCTCATCAGGAACATGAACATAAGCTATGCAACCAAATACCTTCAAGTGAGAAATATCTGGTTTTTGGCCTGTATACATTTCTTCAGGCGTCATGCCATGGACAGCTGCAGTGGGGGTTCTGTTCATAATATAAACAGCAGTTGCTACTGCTTCAGCCCAAAAATAATCAGGCATGTTTTTCTTATTTAGGATCACCCGTCCTACTTCTACAATATGCCTGTTCTTCCTTTCTGCAACCCCATTCTGCTGAGGGGTAGACCTGCATGAGTACTTCCTTTGAATTCCCTGTTCTTTCAGATATTCTCAAAATTCTTCTGAAAAGTACTCTCCCCCTCCATCAGATCTTAGCACTTTAATATGCACACCTTTCTCTTTTTCAACCATGGCCTTAAAAGCCTTGAAATGGCTGAACACTTCACTTTTGTGCTTCATAAAATAAATCCACACCTTCCTAGTGTAGTCATCAATAAACGTCACATAATAATGGCATCCACCAATAGAAGCAGCTTTGGTTGTCCAAACATCTGAATGGATCACTTCCAAAGGTCTTTTGCTCACCTTAGCATTTTTGGGAAATGCATGTCTGGCCTGCTTACCCATTTGGCATGCTTCACATACCTTTTGCATTCCCTCAACTCTGAATTTAGGCAAACCTGCAACAATGTTTTTCGTTTGCATAGATTTCAGCCTTTGTATATTCACGTGCCCAATGTGCTTGTGCCATATCTCAATATCTGCAATGACACCTCTCCCATGCGCAAACATAGCGGCTTTCACCTCAGGCATATCAACATCCAAGGTGAACATTCTGCCATTTTTATTGCCTTTTGCAACCAAGCGGCACTTATTTTTCAAGTCTTCAACAAAGCATCCATCAGGATTAAATCTAACCTGCAGACCTTGCTCAACCATCTGGCCAACTGAAACCAGGTTCTTAGTGATTTTTGGAACATGAAGTACATCTGCCAAGTACTTCGTTTTGCCATCCTGCATAGCCAATGGCACTTTACCAACCTGCGTAATTGGGTGCGCAGTATCATCACCTGTTTCAACATAACCTGGCTTATCCAAATTTCTAACATCATGAAACCACTCACCATGACTGGTCATGTGGTTAGAGGCACCTGAATCAACATACCAAACATCATTGTAAGCTGCAGCATCTCCTGACATGGAGTTAACCATATGCTGCATCACAAAAAGGTGCTCATTTCTGTCGTCACCATGCCCACTTGATGATGCATAGTTGCTTTGCTGCAACTTCCCACTTTTGATGTCATTCTGCTTTTTATAGCATGTATTCTCCTTGTGTCCAGGCTTTCCACAATAATAGCATTCTGTGCTGCTATTTACTTGCTGGTTCCTTTGCCATGAACCACGGCCTCTTTGGCTCCCCCTGCCTCTAGAACTACCACGTCCTCCTCCATAGGACTGGTTTTCCTGTTGTTGCTGCTGATTCTGATTTCCTGCACGGCCACCAAAACGGCCTCTTCCTCTACCCCTGCCTCTACCTGTATTCGAGTAGAAAGCAGTCTCTTGAGAAGTTGAGGTGGTTGAACCACCATTCCTTTGCTCTTTACTCAGCAAGAGAGCAATAAGTTCCTAAAAATCAGGAAATGTTTCACGGACTCCAATGGATGTCCGAAACTGTGCATAATCTTTCCCAAGACCATTCAAGGTCACGGACACTAAGTCCTCATCATCAACAGGTGCTCCAATGGAGGCAAGAGAACCTGCAAGGCCTTTCACCTTCAAGGAATACTCATTTATATTCATATTTTTCCTTTGCACATTGTGCAACTCCTGCTTTAGCTGCATCTTTCGTGCTTTGGTATTTGTGCTATACAGCTTCACCAATGTATCCCATGCCTCCTTAGGTGTCTCTACATCCTGTATGTGCACAATCATAGAATCTGAAATGCTAACAGACAGCCAATACAAGCATTTTCTGGCTTTTTCATGCCATTCTTTAAAGGCCTTCAATTCAGCAGGAGTGGGAGCATTACCCAAAACTGGTTCTGCAGTTTCACCACTGATGTAATCCCAAACTCCCTTTCCCATAAGGAAGTTTGTCATCCTGAACTTCCATGCTTGGAAGTTGTTCTTGTCAAGCTTCTCACTGACAATGGTAGACAGATTCTCAGACATTTTACAAATCACGAATTGCAACAGCAACCTGTAAACACAACAAATGCCTCACAAGGGCAGATAGCAAAACTTCTACAAACAGCTTCACAGGGGCAGATCCGCAACACTGACGAAAGTGGTATTTCTCCACACAGTCACTTCCTAGTGACGATTTTGCATCAACAGGCAACAGGCATGAATCTGCAACTCCCAATATCTCTGCACATAGGCATACGATGCAATTTCAGTGGCACCTTTCCACTGACTAGCCGCGCAGTGGTCGCACAGCGAAAAACAGGGCCTTTTTCTGAGTGCCTGCGAAGAACTTCCGCCTTCAAAACGGGCCCCGAAACGGCCTCAAATCAAAAAAATAAAGTCACCAAGGGCTTCGCCCTGACCCGCAGCATATACTGCGCTCTCGCCACACCGCGAAGGGCCTCTCAATCTGAAACAGTGCACTCCTGCACTTCTGGCTGTGCTACCTGCAGAGATTTGCTCCCTAACTCGAAATAGGAAAGCAACACTGGTCCTCTTACCAAGACACCACAAACTTGGCTTGCTTTCTTGAGCTCCTTACCACGAACAAGGCTCTGATACCATGATAGGAGACTCAAGTTCAGCTTTCTTCACAACACACAAAAGAGAGAGGACACAAAAGTTGGAGGGTGAAGCCTTTCTTCACTTTTGCATACAACAACAATACAATAGAAGAGGGAAATGCCCTATATGTCAAACCCTAGAATACGTGGTTCATATATGAACCCAAACCAAAACATACGTGGTAGTCTAACTACACCACGAGTACAACTAACATAGGCGGTGACATAAATGATAGTCATCCAGGAGATATGTTGGGGATAGAGCTTGATATCTCAACAACCAATGCTAATACAGTTCTGAGAGTTGTCATCTTAACGACAGGAGAGAATATCTCATCAAAGTCAACACCATATTCCTGCTTGAACCCCTTGGCAACCAGTCTGGCTTTATGCCTTGGCTTTTCACCAGGTGTGACTTTAAGTCGATAAACCCATTTGCATGGCAGTACTTTCTTACCAGTAGGCAAGGGTACCAATTCCCAAGTGCCATTTTTGTGAAGACTGTCCATTTCAGACTTCATAGCAAGATCCCATTGAACCTTGTCTGCCCTCTGCCTAGCCTCTCTGTAGCATGAAGGCTCTCCACAATCAGTGAGCATTAGATAATCAAAGCCAGGAATAAATCTGTCTGGCTGCCGTGTCGGTCTGGTTGACCTTCTAACCTGATGACCATCATCATGAGGTGGCTGTCCAGCCTGTTCATCACCCAGTTCTGGCTGCATTTGCATGTCAGGAAGATCATCTAACTGTGGTACATCCATTGGGATATCATCTGCCATATCTGACTGTCCATTTGGACCTGCTACAGCATCATTTAATGGCTGATTATGCTGCTGTTGTGGCTGATTTACAGCCGGTCTGTGTTGCCCATGATGCCTGTCATCATCAATAGTTACTTTTAAAGGTCCCTGTTGTACAACAGGTTCCTTGAACATGATGGTTTCATCAAACACGACATCATTGCTGCGTATAAGTTTTTTGTTTGTGGGATCCCATAGTCTGTAGCCCATCTCACCTTTGTCACCATACCCTAGGAAAATGCATTTCAGAGACTTTGGATCTAATTTAGTCTTGTCCTCCTTGCGTACATGCACATATGCGACACAACCAAAGACCCGTAGGTGTTTGTAAGATGGAGGCTTACCCGTCCATGCCTCTTCAGGCACACCACCACATAATCTCTTATTCGGTGACCTATTTATAAGGTGCACAGCTATCTTTACAGCTTCAGCCCAAAAAGTGTGGGGCAACGCAGCATGTGACAACATAGATCTGACCTTTTCTTGAATGGTCCTGAACATTTTCTCAGCGGTACCATTCTGTGGTGGATCATACGGTGCAGATAACACCCTTTGAATGCCCTTTGCCTCATAGAATTCCTAAAACTCTTTGGACAAATACTCTCCACCATTGTCAGACCTCAAAGCTTTCAGTTTCTTGCCTGTCTCAGTTTCGACCAGTGCAACAAACTTAGTGAAAGCAGTAAAGGTATCACTCTTTCTTTTAAGAGTGTAAACCCACACTTTGCGGGTGGCATCATCTATAAATGACAAAATGTACTTTGCTCCTCCTAAAGATATAGTAGGCATCTCACATACATCGGTATGGACAAGCTCCAAGAGCTGTAATTTCTGATTTGATGCCCTCTTATGAGGAATCTGTACTTGGCGACCGTAGAGACAAAATTCACATTTCTTTAAATCTCAAAATTTTAGACTCGACAAGTAACCAAAATCAGCCAGTTGCTCCATTCCCTTAACACTCATATGGCCAAGCCGGCTATGCCACAATGAAATCTTTGGTAGCTCAGCAGTATTTACATCGGAATGCGGACAATGTCCTGCATGAAGTGAATACAAAGTATCAAGTTTAGGACCTCTGGCTATAGCCATTGCCCCTTTGCTGATTTTCCACTTCTGATTACCAAAGGTGGTATGATAACCATCGTCACCCAACAACCCTATGGAAATCAAGTTCTTCTTTACCTCAGGAACATGCCTGACCCCTTTGAGCATTAACTGCTGGCCATTCTCAAGAACAAGCCTGACATCACCTATGCCAATGATGGAACATGCATGGTTATCACCAAGAAAAACAACTCCCTTTTGCCCACCTGCATATCTGACAAACAGATCTCTGTAGGGTGTCACATGAAAGGAAGCACCTGAATCTATAATCCAGGAAAGCAAATCTGATCCATCTCCAGCATGAAGTGTATGAGCCTTCAGTGATGAAGTGAAGCATACCTCACATCCACTGTCACTGTCACTAACATAAGTAACATGCAGCTCCTCTTTTTCTTTGCCCTTTGACTTGCCTTGAGCCTTGCCTTCTTTGGCTCTTTCGTCGTTCTTTTTCTGAAAACATTTTTTCTCTACATGTCCCTTCTTGCCACAATAATTGCAGACAAGATCTTTCTTCGAGCGCGAGACTTGCTCCTTTCTCCTTCTTTGTCTTTACCACGTGTCTTTGACCTGCTGCGTGCATTCAAGGCATTTGACTTCCCAACAGCATTATTCTTTCTATTCATCTCTTCCTGTAGAAGAGCGCTCTCCACCTCTGCAAATAACAGTATGGTATTCGAATTGCTGGTAGAAGTCCTGAATGTATCCCATGACTCAGGAAGAGAACATAGGATAAGTGTAGCCTTCAGCTCATCATCGAGCTTCAACCCTTGGTTGATCACCTGGCTGAAAATGCTGTTGAACTCAATAATATGAGTGGACATAGGTGTCCCCTCCTTCATCTGAAGCCCAACAAGCTTCTTCAACCAGTAAGCTTTGCCCGTGGCACTTTTCTTGGCATATGTATCCTCAAGACGCTGCCACATTCTCCATGCAGTAGATTCATCTCTGATGCCTACAACCAGTGAATCAACAACTGTAAGCATTATGGTTGACATGGCCAAGTTGTCCATCTTCTCCCACTACTCATCAGTAATGTTGGAGGGCTTAACACCCTTCTCCTTTATAGGTTTGTACTGGTCCTTCTGCATCAACACATTGTAGCATTGTGTCCTCCATAGGTCGTAGTTTTTAGCTCCTTCGAGCTTCTTTATCTGGAACAAGGACGACACATCACTGCTAGAACTCATGGTAAAGAAAGAAGAGTTTGTTCCTCAATGGAATTGCCTGACTCCTTGTAGGTGTGCAATTAAGCACTAGTCACTCCAAGAAAATTCTCCTGCAGCGGAAGTACGATCAAAAGTGAACTGTGTACTGTTTCAGTGGCACAAAACCAACTGAATATTCTTCTCCCGCTTGCTGTAGAAACAGTACAACAAGCTGGTTCTGCTGTTTTGACTGGCGAAAATGCGGTACAGCTGTGTATAAATGCTCCAGAAAAATTCCAGAATTGATATAATAATTTAAAGCTGCACTATTTGCATTCTGTTGGTCAAAATCAGGTCAAACCTGCTGTGTGACAGTCCCAGACTGTAAAAAAAAAAAACAGTAAATCTCTGATTTTTTGATGAAAATCCCTGATTTTAGACCTCCAAATGCTCCAGTAACTTCCCCCCCAACTGAATATACAATCTAGAGGTGAAGTGGCTCAAAAGCCCTCTGAATGCGTGAAGATAATCAGAGATTTGATCGTAAAACCTGATAATTTTGACTTTTGACCAAAAAACCTCAAATTCATTTTGCACTTTCAAGGCATAGATGCGCTCCACGAGACAAGAGAATGCATCCTGAGTACTCTCACTAGACAAATTGTCGGTCAGGCTACAAAAGCCCCAATTTGACAAAAGTCAAAGTTGGACAAAATTGAACAAATCTGCCCCAAAAGTGAATGTACTCGCAGCAACAAATTACAGCAGTAATTCCAAGCACTATAGCATCATAAGCCCCATAAACTGACAGCACATTCCGTGCACTAACATAGTAAGTGTCATCAACAGCTACTACTCACAAGGCATTTGACTACATATCCATTTGGGTTGCATCCAACATAGCATACGCTGCAAGTATCAAGCACAGATCTGCCCAATGCATACACTCAGTGCCAACACTGACGTACAATCTCACTGGCCAAGTGATAAGACCTGTCTCGACACTGTTTGCGGCATAAGCTAAGCCTCAGTGCGAGTGTAAGCCCTGCCACAAGTAGAACCCCTGCACCTGTACGTGTATATGCACAGTACACGGTACAAGGAAATGAAAATGGCAGGAATGGAAAGTACAATGCAAGTAATACAGAGTACCTGGCTAATGTGCCAATGGCAAAATGTGAGGAGCAGCTCTCAAAACCAGAAATGAGTAGCCCACAGCAATTGGAAGAGGACTGCTTAGACTGTGGTCAGCAGCCACAGTAGCAGCAACTAGCGATGTTGATCTCAGAAAAGGAGCAGCAGCTTTAGCTGAGGAAAGATGACAGCTGAGTGCTACACAATAGTAAAAAAAAGGTGGCAGCGACTTTGGTTTGTCGTCAGGCTTTCAGAACAGCAATGTTTCTATCTTTGGGTGGCGTAGCTTGCTTCAGCAAGGTTGGGTAGAAGCATTTGCTTTGTGAAGTGGCGAGACAGAAAACCAATAAAGGACAGGAGACACTCCTTCTAAGCAGCAATGTGGCGGCCATGTCTAGCAGCAATGAAGAAGGTATTGCCTCTGAGCAGAATTCTGTCTCCGAGAACAGAGTAGAGCATGTATAGGCTCCTTCTCTAGCAAAAAAATATGCACAACAACGATTCAAGAGAATTGTCCCATGGAAGCTCAAGAGTGACGATGGCAAGGAGGAGATGATCTGTGATCTGAATAATGGGGGCCTGGCCCATCCGCACCTAGCTAGTATGTGGTGCCCATACCTACGAGCGTCCTGGAACGACTATCTTGATGGTAGGCAAGGTGATCTTGGGCAGGAAGAACCAAGGTCTCCATTCAAGTGGGTACTGTCGCGGCTTGCTCGAAATTTCAAGTTTTCTTCAGAAATTTACACCTCCAACCCCATTTGCATCCACTCACCTCTGACCTTTGCGATTTACAAGCTCTGATACCAGTTGACGAAGAACCGGAGTGAGTAGGAGTAGGGAGTGAGGAGACACACCCACAGTAATCACACACCAGTGGGTGGGGATAAGCAATGAGTGGTACCTCCCCAAGTACACACAGTAGTATATATATCTTTGGATAAGGCTAGGACCACTAGGCACTAAGTACAATGCATACTTAGTGTACTTAGCAGTACTAGACTAAAAACTGTTACATAGGGTGGCCAGTGCCTTTACCCCAACAAGGAGGCCCACTAAGGAATACATATCATATCACTTGCATTCATTAATTTATGCATTCTTTTAGAATTATACTTACAAAAGGGATATTAGAATAGGAATTTATAAAAACATAAAAGCGTACATAGGATTAGGATAAATTTCTTACGTAAGATAAGCGTATTAATATTGATTTCTTAAATGTAGGTGCTATATAGGGTTTTCACATGGTGAATATCACAAGAAATAGAATTGAAATAATGTTGTTAAAATCTATCATACTGCTTTTGTTCAATCTCGATAATATGTGCCCCTACTCAACTTTAAATCAAAATTTGATTAATTAGCCCCACCTACCCTACGAAGTCCTTGTGTGATCAACCTAAATTAAGCCAATGTGGAATTCACCATGTGACTAATGTAAGATTAAAAATAAAAAATAATGAATGGGGTTGGGTGCATTGAATCATCACCTCCCCCTCATTTGTGCTGCATTTCCTTTCCTCTTGCTTGCTTTGCACCTCTCCCTTCCACTTGCCTTGCCTATCTTCCCTCCCACCCATCTCCCTTTGTCCCCTCTTTTGTCTATCCCTCCTCTATCTCTGTCTCCTTCCTTCATTCCCTTCTGCCCTTGCCTCCCATCCCTCCCTTCCCTCCCTCCTCGCATAGCTAGTAGCGACTTTTCTTCCGGTTTCACTACTAATTATTCCATAAGGAAACATGCAGACAATAACAACTACAATCTCCTTAGCATCATAATAGAGTGCCTATATAAATGGCTCATTCTCATTAAAGCTACAACTCTATTAAGAGTAAATCAACAATTTTGAATTACTAATTGATTTGCAACCTTAACTGTGCATTCATGACTTTGGATTAGAAGGTTGAACCATACTAGAAGAGTGGCCAAGTGGTTCAACTTAGTAGAGAGGGGGAGGGCAATGGGGCTGCTTTGTTAGGTTATGTCAGCTTAGTCAATTTATGTTAGTTTAGTTAGTTTCTTTTAGTTTATGTTAGTCAACTTAGTCAGTTTATGTTAGTTTAGTTGGTTTCTCTAATTTGGTTAATTAAGCTAAGTGCCAAGTGCACTTAATGTGGAATAATGAAAATTTTAAATTTGTAGATTGAATTCATTTTTAGTGTGTGTTTTTTATCCCCTTTTTAAAACATGATGGATTTGGAATCATGTGTATTAGAGCTTCAAATCACCAGTTGTATATTTTCCAAGAAGGATGAGCCATTATATTGTGTAATAAAAGTTTATGTAGGAATAGGTTAAGTACAATAATGGTATTTATATTAACTCTTTGAATGCATGTGCTATATAGGGTTTTTACACAGTGTTCTTAGGTTTTTTACACATGTGCTATATGTGAATATCTTAGGAAATAATGCAATATATCATAATGAACATGTATGCTCGATATTATTAGATCATACTGATAATTCCAATATTAGCATTATACATATAAGGAATTACTGTGAATGCTTATATGTGGTTGAACTACATAACACGCTATCAATATTAAAGGATAAGGAGACAAAAAGAATGATTTATCCAATAAGAAGCTTATAGAAATAGAATCAATGAATTGCAAAATTAGAGAATTGATGCACGCATTACTCACACATTAACAGATGAGATTTTTCATATTGGTTGCAAATAGCATGAAAGAATGCAAAAGCAACTTTTGCAAAGTGACACCAAGGCAACATTGTTTAAACTAATATAGTTAAAAATCATTATGCATTCTACAAAACACTATTTTCCAGGAATCATTGCAAGCTTCAAATAGGCTTCAAATATATGTTGCCACTATTCATTGTACCCATGTTGAAGTATTTGCAACCCACCATTTTTTAAAGCAAGAAATGTGAAATTCACAATTTCTAAATATCACATTATCACTATTATGGAGGCTCATTAAGTGCTTCAAGATTCAATTCCAAATAGGTTCGCATAAATTTGTGTGTGGTATGCAAAATATACGACTCTGCAAGCAACAAAAAGAAACACGATTGAAGACCTCATGTTTAGCATGACATTGTTTGTTTAATTGTCTATCACGTGCAATAGGAAATGCATGGCTTTGCAAGTGATGTAAGCAAGAAAAAAAAGTGAGAAAATATTCATTACATAGTTGAAGAAGTCAAAAAGCGTGGTGGAGATCAAGCCAAATCTTTATCAGGATCTCCAAGTTTGTCATGCAAACCTTTGCCTTGGGACCTTGTTCGTTGAGGTACAAGATTCCTTGAGAGGAAGGAAGCTAAGAAAATGGAGGAAGCTAGAATGAATAGTAGGTGGGTGCAATCGGTGCAAGGCCATTGTCTATTGAATTTCTTTTTCCAAGCCATCAAGCATAAGTAGCTCAGGGATTTGATTGACATGATGCAAGGCATGGGAAAGAAAAGTTTGTGAAGAATGTTTGGCATATATGGAAAATATGTTTAGAAGGAAACGTAGAATTTGGTAGAAAAGGTGTGGATATGAAAAAGATATTGACATGAACATAAAGATTTCAATTCTTAGCTAAAGTAATTTATGTGATCGACAAAGCCCTTCTACACAACCATCCTTACAAGGTGTTGGTAATGCTCGTGGATCTCCTATACTCTCTATCCTAATTAATAGTGCAACTCACCACCTTTCAAATGGTTACATCCCATCTAAGGCTTGGGTCCTTAAGGTCTTTAAAATTTCCCTCCCACATTTTGGCAACCAATGTACATAACACCTCATTATACAAATGCCTCTTTATCAAATTTGAATGGATTATAATAAGATCTTCCCTACTATATAGGATAAGAGAACCACCATTTAATGGAAGATGATCAGTTAGCATAGATGCAAACAGATTGCTACCTCCTTTATTAGCCTCCATAGTTAGCCTCTTTCTAGTCCCGTTGGGGCAAATAGCATACACTGCATTGAAGAGACCAAGATGAGGCAGCCAATCTTAATAGCCAACACTTAACCCGGACTATCCCTAATAACTCTGTAGTTAAAAGCCATGCTTCACAAGCACAAAAGTTCCTCCTTTACTTCTACATGGACATTTGAATTTATCATCCTTTCCACTTTGATTTACAAAGCTAGTCATATTTGGGACTATTAACATTCAATTTATTGTGCAAGGGCTTTATAGGCATCCCATTACCTAGATTGTGGGCCAAATATTTTCAGGCATCTCATTAGCTAGATTGTGGTCACTCTCTTGGACATAATTCTAGTTGAACTAGAACTAATGAAAATACTACCAACACCCCTAAGGTCCTCCTCTGCATCTTTCTTCCAACTTCACTTCTAGCACTTCATTGCAACCTTTATGGGTCCCTAACCCCTCCATGTCCACCCCCCCCACCATCCTCTTGGCTGCCTCCCTTTTCAACCCAAAGGCATCCATTAAACAAGTTCCAACTCCCTTGCACTTCTTGATTAGTTTTGGCCCTACTAAGGGTCTATGGAGGTGGGATGGAGAAGTTTTTGTTCAATGTTTAGAAGTTATTTCATTTGCGCAAGTTGACCATGTTAATGGCATGTTAATGGGTGTTTAGTTTCGATCAAAGTAGACATATAATAATATAGGAGGCCACCTCCAGCGTTCACTTCCACCTCCACTAGCATCTACTTACAAGTGGGCTGCCCCTCATAAATGAGTTTTAGGTTTAAGCTTTTGTCTTTTTGGAGGGTTCTAAATGATTTTATCACTTAATGTGCATTAAGCTGTTGGCCTTAGTCCATGCTGGTGTCTGACCTCATAGTGCCACCCAAGTATTTTTTTAGAAACATGGGTGTGAGGTGTAAAGTGCACCTCTGTTCTTGGTCTAACGAGGATGATAGGTCTTCACTAAGCAATTTCAAAGGACGTTTGTCACTTCATTTGAAACCAGCTTGAGAGCGAATTGTCTGCAAACACCTACATTTCTTAAGCAAGGGATTCTTCCTTCCATGAGCTTTACGAACTCATGGGTTGTTCTCTTTAGTTTGCTGCCATAGTTGTTGTGGTTTTTCCCTCGGCATCCATCTTTTATTATCAATGATTTTCTCTTTCATGAATGCCCCATGGCTTAATGATGCATTAGAGTACCTTGCATACCTCTTGGGAAGCTTTTTCTTATTCCCTATTAGTTGGAACCCGTCAAGGAATTAAATTGGTATAGATCCTAGATTTGCTAGATCGTCTAGATATTATGTTCTCGAAAGAGCTAGTTAACAAGTGTGGTTCAATGTGTTTTTGTATACATGTTATATCAACAAAGAAATGGGCTCATTGAGCTCATAACTATCCTTCCAACATGCCATGATGAGTTGCTCATTGTTGGAGAGGCCAACCCTTCCTCGAATATGGGGGAGCAGAAGCACAAGGTTGTGTAGTTGGCCATTGTGACAATACAGTTGAAGATTCAACACAGGCTGGTAAACCCCCTCCTCCTCTGTGTATAAAATAGGTAAACTCCTCCTTTAGCCAATCTACTTAGGGTGTTTAGCTTTGAACGCAATTGGGTCGTGGGGTGGACGTGGGTAGGCCATCTTGCCCGTCTATGATTGCCCATGGTTGTGGGCAGTCTTGCCGATGACACTAGTCTTTAAACGCCCTTTACCCCTCTCTTTGGAGAATCACCTTCCACCCCTTACGGCAGTAAAGAGTGAGAGCATGTACAGGATGGACCTATGCCGAAGCGGGGGCAAAGAATGAAGTTTGCCACATGAGGTGAGCTTGAGGGCGGAGTGAGTCAGAGGAGGCAACCAACCAATAACAAGGTGAATCGTATTCAAGGGGCCTGCCCAACAAGGAGGAGAGAAACAAGGAAGAGTGAATGACCAAAAAAGAATGATGCTAACTATTAAGAAAAGCTAGCCAATCAGAAAATTAACGAAGAACAATGAAAAAATTTGTAATTTGACTTCTAAGAGGAGTTTCATTACTAAGGCTACCAAATGAGAACAAGTAAAAAATTTGTAATTTCACTTCTAAGACGAGTTTCATTTCTAAGACGAGTTTCAGGAGGCCAATAATAATAGAGCCCTCATATGAGAGGCAACCAATAATGATATAATAATAGAGCTCTCAAAGGAGTAAATGTGAGGCAAGCAATAAATAATAGAGCAATTAAAAAAAAGTGTAATTTCACTTCTTTGAGGAAGGCCAATAATAATAGAGCCCTCAAATGAGAGGGAACCAATAACGATAATAGTAATAGAGGCAACCAATAAAATAATAGAGCCGTTAATTCAAATGCATTTTAGCCGACCTTAACAAAGGAGCTTTCAAAGATGGTGCAGTATATGCCAAAGTATGTTTCATAATTGATGAAAACTGCCCTTAACAAAGGGACTTTCAAAGGCGATACTGTATATGCCAAAGTATGTTTCATCATCGATGAAAACTGCCCAAAACAGACAATGACGGCGTCAAATTTATGGTTCGCTGCCTCTGCAAAATCATAGCTTTCTCCTTCAATTCTCCAAACTCCACACTTCTCTTTGTCACCACGTCTTCCTTCCTTGCCATGACTGACGTTTTCGTGCATGTTTACGACGTAACCAACCGTACTTCCGCTGTCGTGCAGTTGAACAAGCTCCTCCGCAACGGCATTGGACTCGGCGGCATTTTCCACAGCTCTGTGCAGGTCCTCTTGCCTCATCCCGCTATATTCTTCCTCATCGTGACTGCCAGCGTCAGTCATGTAACAAATGACGTTTTCTGCCATTCTAGCCAATACTTGTTTGCGACTAGACTGCCTGAAATTTCTCCGTCCATCGAAATTATTCAAGGCCGCTTTACTTGGCAGGCAACATCTTCTTGCACCCAGACCCACTTTAATGGGCAATGGCTTAAAATCTATCCATTTTTACTTTGTTAAGCATTGCTTCATGTGGGATGTGACCCCCGTTATTGGGACTATCAGGCCATAGGTTAGGAGAATTTAATTTGCCACGAAATCATGCATTTCACCATGCTACTAGATCGATTCTTTGGAAAAGAACTAGAAAACAGATATGCGCCAAATGTTCAAGTGTAAGACCTGCATACACACACAAAATTAAGGACATTATATATTTTTTCTACAGCCCAATTGAAATATTGGATATCTTTGTTTGCGTTTTTGTTTTTTGTCAGGTACTATATTCTATGAACTTGATATGAACCTTTCATAGTTATGATTGTTGAGGCCATTCGTATTTGTAGTGCAGAGGATAGAATATGATGTACACAAAGCTTGTCTCACACAGAGAGAGGTCATATGAGACTCTATGAAACCAATTTAATTCTTGTAGATTAAGTGCCTAGCTGTTTCTTTCTTAAAATATATGGTTATGACTGCAATTTTAAGTGGGATAATCAAAGCTGGATCCAGATCATATAAGCATCTGAGAAACGTTCGGTTTTTCACGCTACCGTAAGGTTGATGTACAATGCAAAGCAACATCGTGACTTCTCATTTTACTTGCTCTTCTCTAATTATACTGTTTGCAAAATGGAATGAATGGCAGATTACAAAGTGGGTGCTTTGTGATTTGCCATCTATTTTCTGCATGCTTTGAAGTGGAAAGTGTAGAGAGAACTAAGCTTTGAGAGTTTACTTTGTGTCCCCCTCTTTTTGCTAAGTTTTTCTTTTACATCGAAAAGTTCATAGTTTTTTGTATGTCAAAAGGTGAAATGTTTCTGCACTTTTTTTTTCTAGTGAAAAAGTGTCCCCTCGCTCTCGTCATCATTTGCTGATGCACTTTTTGGGATTTTGGTATCCTTTACAAAAAGTTTTTGTTCTTGAAGTTTCTTTTCCTTTCTGAAAGACATAAACACCGGCTATAGGTTATCTATATGCAAATGCTTCCATGTGTTTTGTCTGACTTTGGGAGTTAGTACGGTATCTTTTTTTGGGAGCTCGTGTTTTGTCAAGTTTAATCATACAAAGAGCTGTCCTGTCTCCATGATGCAATCTTCTTAGGACATAAATTGGCCCATTGGTGATGCGTCATGCGTGTCTCGCTTCCCTTTAGGCAATCAAGCTTCTGTTATGCATTGCTAACATGGTTTTATGATGATTTGTTCTCAACAGGTGTATGACCATGAGGAGTGGTCATTTGGATACTGTGAAAGTGGTAGTGGCGTGTTCAGTTGTCCTCCAAAAGAAAATTTCATGTACTCATACCGTGAAAGTATCTATCTCGGGCAAACGTCCCTTTCTCGTCTCCAGGTCACACAGATTTTGTGTGAACTTGGGAGAGAATGGCCAGGCTACTCTTATGATCTCCTGTCAAGGAACTGCAATCACTTTTGTGATTCTTTTTGTGAACGCCTTGGTGTACAAAAGCTTCCTGGTACAAATTCAGATACTAAATGATTTGTTTTCAATGGGTGGGGTTTATTCTTTGCATTTTTGTGGTATGGTTTGTTGTAGTTGTAGTGATATATGCTGCATTAACTCACGTAATGGGCTTTGTTATACAAAGGATCCAGAATGTCTACTTTATCTCATGGGTCAGTGAGGCAAGGACAATTGAGTACACACAGGAGATGAAATAAGTTAGTTGTGAAAGGGAAAAGAAAAGGTATAAATTATTGGAAAACACATTAGTGACCAAGTCTCCGTGGATGTTGATGCTTCCACTACCCGCAACTTGCAGCAGAAAGGATACTGGCATCACGTAATTGACTGTAGAGAATAGACCAGGGATAGTGACTATCACTTAATTGACTTTAGAGAATACTCCAGGTAGAATCAAACCAATCCTTTTGGCTAATATACATTTCAGAAGTCGCTGTAAGCCAAGGCAGAAGATGGCTTCAAGGAGGTGGTGTTGGTGGATAGCCTGCTGACAGATTTTCCGTCTTTGTGTGATGCTTTCAGTTCTTTTTTGTTAAAATTTAAATTTAGGGCATTTTCTTGAAATACACCATATGATAACTTTCAGTTTATGTTATAATTTGCTATCTCAGTTCTATTATTCAATGGCTACCGGAATGACTATTTTGAGTACCTTAAATTGCTAGGAGCTACTATCCTATGGGTAAAACAGTATATATCTAAAGAAGCCTCCATCCTTGAAACAGACGTGAATAGCCATGCTATTGTGCGTTTTATTTCAGTTAAGAAGATTTCTAGCATATCTGAGAGCGATATTTTCCAAGAGCAACTTCATCGATAGCCAAGGGGCTGGGGTCAGTGCAGTTTTCAAGCTGCAATTTCTTGTTAACAATTTCTAATGCAGGTCAATTTTTATGATTGTTCCTGAGCTAGTGTTCATGGCTTGTGGCTTTCAGTCCATAACCTGTGCAAGCCCTTGACACTGTCATTCCTGTTCTACTTCACCCTGAACATCTTCTGTACAGTCATTCAGAAGGATCCTAGAGCTAATAACGCTGAATAGATGATCCTCCCACAGCGATGGATACCAAGATCAAGACTCCTTGGAGAAAGAAATGAAGAGATTGCAACTAGACAGGACAATGGCAAGGAATAAGGCTTTTCAAGAGGGGGAAAAAATTGTAGGTGATGAGGGAATGGAAGGAGATAATGAGAGAAGGGATGAGGAGGTGCAGGAGGAGAGGAATGACAAAGAAGAGGGTAGAACGTCTCTCATGCGTGTGCTTAGTTGATCAGACTAAATGAATGCTTTGAAAGTTTTGATTTAGAACATGTGATTTTCATGGGACGTGTCTGCTCGTGATAGACTAAAATGACCGTTTGATGTAGACAAAGCTTAAGTTATACTTTTGGTATTATCAGCCTGGGTAAATCGCTTTGCGCATGCTGGGGATGTTGCTGTGGAAGTTGCCGAGAGCACCGTCAAGTGGGTAATGAATGTGCTTTTGATTGTTGATGTTTGCCAAGACTTCAATGCTAGTTTTTGCAGATTGTGTGCTGCCTCTATATGATTCATGTGTTTCGATTCATGCAGCTCCGGCAGGCAAAGGCTGATATTGTTTCTGCATTTAAAGTTGCATATCGGTTTTTGGTGGGTGGTGCTTCAACGTCATCAATCAGTCCAGATCCCGAGGCAGTTGCCCCAAACAGGAATAGAGCAAACGTGTTTTTCTTGTCTTTTTTGAAACCTCCTGTTGCTTCCATCAGGAATAGAACAAACGTGTTTTGCTTTTCTTTTAAACCTCCTGCAAGTTTCACATCCAGAAACTGTCGAGACCTTCAGGAACAGACCGTTATGGAAAAGTCACAGGTCAAGAGGTATAACAAAAGGATGTATATTATGTTTAGTACAAACTCATCAATATAAACGTTCATAGAAGTCTACAGCATGCTTTTAATGCCTCCATCTACTGTATACCAAGCACGTAGAATTCAGTCTTTGTCATTACAGTCCTGGATCTCACAGAATTCCATACCTTTTCACATGTTTCTCTGTTTTGTTAGACCCCTATTGCCCTTCATAAAACTGTATCAAAGAGACTAATTCATATTCTTTGCGAGGAGAATTCCCATCGTATATTTTAAAACCTTGAGATGTTTTCAATTATAAATTTAAATATCCAATGTCTAAACATGAAGAAGCTTTATGTTTAAGTTTAAGGTTATGCAAATGCTTTTCGAGCTTTAGAACATGGTTCTTGTCCTTGAAGTCTTGTATCTCACCTGACGCCCACATGCTGACTGGCATTTATTTCTATCTCGTATGAAAGGCATAAAGTTTATTGAGATAATTTGATCTATCAACAAGAGTCACAAAGATAAAAATTGACAAGTAAATAAGAGTGGTTACTTTGCTCAGGTTGCTAGACCAGAAATCTTCTAAGGGCTGCACTTTCAAAAATGTCCCCTCATCTATATATTAAAGGTGTATCCTTTGCACTACTTGATTAAGAAAGCTGGTTATAGAATTCATATTACAATAATTGAATCTAGCTTCTAATAGCCTAAACCTTGAAGGAGAAGACTTCCCGGTCCAAAACTGTATTAACAGTTTAGAAGTCATTGTTAGTACTTTGATGTAACTTACCATAGCAACTTATGCACAATAGGTACAAATTTCATTTTTCAAGCCTTGAAGCATTTCAAAACTCTTACATTGAGTTTTTAAACAGAAGTTTTTTGAAACTCGTAGGTCTCTCTATATGGACTGAAGTAAGCAAGTAGCTCATATTTGTGTTCACACCTTCATTTTTATGGCATTTGGAGATTCATGCTTGCAGAAGTAGATTCCTATACTTCCCACATGTGTCTCTTTGAAATGCTCTTTCAAAGTATAAAGTAGGTGAAATGCCAAAACAAACAAAGCATTAACTAGGAAAAAAGGAACTCATTTTGGGGCCTCGTAAGAAATTCACAATTTATATATAAACCTTTGTAAGACTCTAATATGTCCACTCATACAAATTTAAGTTTTTTTGTTCTACAGATAAAAACTCTTCTCTAATTTTTTTTCTTTATTCTTCTCTAAAATATGCCAAAATGGATTTTGCATTAAAGTTATATATATATATATACCTTTGTAAGACTAGAATATGTCCAATCATACAAATTTAAGTTTTTTTATTGTTCTAAAGATAAAAAATATACATAGAAAATAAAAGAGAAGAAAAAAGAGGTAAACAAAAACTTTAATGAAAAACAAAAGGAAGAAATACTTAGCAGGCAAAGCAACACTTATGTCGTCATTAGTGTCCAGCTATATTGGGTTTCTAATGACTTGCACAGTGCTTACTAAAATACGTCAAATAAAGAAAAGAGAGAAAATTAGAAATAAAGAAAGGAAGAAGGTGACTAAGCAAAAATAAACAAGCAAATCAAGAAACAAAATCTTTCAAAACAACAAGAATAAAGGCTCTCTCTGTCTCTCTCTGTCTCTCTTTGTCTCTCTCTTTATGTCGGATTTTTAGTCTTACCTCATGCCAATAGACACATTTAGCTCTTGTGCTAGAATCCCATAATTGATCTATCTTTGTTTTTAAAAAAATTTGGAGCCTTACTACCATTGACAACACTTAGTTTTATAAACAGTTAATGAGCATGTGAAGCAATGGGATAACATTGTAAAAAAAATGGTAGCATGTGACCACGCCATTGAAGAACAACCCAGTAAGAAGAGTCTCTACCATTTTCATACAGATTTAGAAGAAGAGTATGCACCTGTGTAAAAAGGTGCTACACAAAGAGAGAACATGAGGATATAAGGCTTATATCATATTGATTTATGGTGTGATGGATGCATTTATCCAAAATGTTTAATTAGAAACTCTACTTCTTCATTTTTGAGTTTGACAATACTGTTGGAGTTTGTGGATGATGGCAATATGTGACTGCGTGGATATATCACAACTCAATATGTTGTTGCAAAAATGTAAAAGCCCTTGTACCAATAGGAGATAGGGATGAAATTGAAATAGATAAAAGAAAGCTCTAGATTGAAAGAGCAATATAGAAGGAGATCGAAGATCACATGAAGACAAATGAGGAGTAGAGGAAAGCCAAAACAAAATCCACTCCATTGGGAGATAGACTTAGAAATAAAAAATATGCAACATTGTAGAATTGAAAGTTAGTAATTGGGGATGCCAGCATAGAGTTCAAGAAGCAAGATAAGTTTCTTTTGGTTTAGCTATTTTGAATGCAACACAAAGACAAGGATCACTTGATGATAATAGCAGTTAAGGATAGAAAACTCTTGTGTGTGCTTGTTGTAGGAAAATCTTAGAGCCTCAACTAGGGAATGTTGATCCTAACCGCGTTCTAGTAAAACAAATGAAAGGTTTACTGTTTACTACTGTTATGAAAAGTATGCTGGAGGAGAAGAAATTTGAAACAGTCAAGCACAAAGTTGTGTAACAGTTTATAGATAGCGAGTAGGAAAGCCTACACCTCCATTTTCAAGGCAATGTTATTAAACTTGAAAGATCAGAGGATAAAATGTGTACTCTTATCGAAGTTTATAGAAGTGTGGAGGTTAAGAGGCCTACTCAACTAGCAAGTGGATGATTATATTACATATTTTCTACATATTGCAGGGGAGTGGCAAGGAAAGCACTCTGTATAATCCTTGGAAACCTTAAGAAGTCAACAAATTGAAAGGAGGTCTCTATCAAGCCATTTATTATTGGTGGAGTCAAAGCTAGAAGGTTTTTATCACAACCACAAAGCAAAAGAAAGCCAGGCATGCAATTAAGATCTATTTTGAGAGTGAAGTATGGCATTTGGAAGCTTGTACATAATGAAGTAAAAGAACATGAGGCAAATGAAATTGCACAAAATGTTAAAATCAAAATTATAGAAATCATTAGACAAGCTATTCATAATCTTTGACAAACAAACTTGGAGCAAGAATGATAACCATGCGTTAGAAGAGAGTTGAAGAATTTTGGAAAATCAATAAAAGAAGCATGGATAGATTGCAACATAACCCACTACATGGTAACAAAAATTAATTCATTCCTTACTAGCATATCCTTATGTCACCTCCTAAAAAAACGAATTTAACTTCTTGTTTTTGGTAAATGTATCCAAAAATTATGGATGCTCTACAATTTGGTCCACTCAGGGAAAGGAGAAGTCTCATTATAGTGCATGCATTTTTCTGACACATACAACATTTGAAAGAAGCACAAAAGGCTAATAGTCTTAAGGAAGTTTTTCAGTGGTTCTATTGAGGTATACTACAAAGGTTGCAAATTAAGAAACAAGTGGCAGCATCACAAATTAAACTAGCTTTCAACATGGCCCAAAAAGAAAGAAGAAGAAAAATCTTGGACAACTCAACAACTGCATAGAAACATATGGAATGGAGGCATTCAAAGTCTTTTGTGAGCCAAAAGTGGAAAAATAGATTTTAAAACTTAGTAACAAATAGTACAATGTAAAAGTTACTAGAGTAAAGTAGTGACTTTATGATGTAAGTTTTGCAAACTCAATACATGTACTTAACAACTACGATTTCCAAATTCAATACATATAAGTAGTGACTACAGTTTTTGCTCTATTTACTATGCTTACACTATTTGAACCAGTTGGACTAGCCTTGCCTTGTTTTTCTTCCAGCTGCTCTACTTCTCTCTACTGGGCCTTTCGAGTTAAAGCCACCTCTCTAAAATAATGCTTTTCATAACCATCCAAGTGGATAGGACTTCTAATACCATTTGCAAGGGCATATGTAGTGTAGGAGAGGAAATAACTTGCCCTTGAGCTCTGTTGTCTAGGGTAATTAAAAAAGAAATCCAAGGCAGAATATTTTTCAATCGACATCATCTTGTCTTTTTGCCAATTGGCCTGATGACCACCAAGACACTTTGATAAACATTTGAAAGAAAAAAAGCATCCTCTCCATAATTGCTCAATTGTCGATGACAAATAAGTATCTTTGCAAAAGACAACATCTTGATATAGTTTGAAAGGCTAGCTAGTTGACCAAGACCTCTCTCCTTACCTTCACGTGACCTTAGATCAAAGCTATCATCTTCGATAGAAAATAGGAATGTCCAACAAAAAGTTAGAAAGAAACAACACATAGTGCATGATCAAAATAATCCAATTAAACACATTATTAGGTTACCTTCACATTCTCATCTCCTTCCAACAGTTCGTCCTTTGAAAGGTCAATGCTTTGTTCTAAGATTTTTTTCTATAGATCTTTGATGTGTATATAAACCTTGGTAGATATGCATTCCGTGCCCTTCTATGTGAGCTCTAGTTTTTCTTACAAGAAATCCTTATGCTAGTCCAATATGACAATAGAGTCCAAGTCTTTGTTCTACATATCATAGAAGATGTGAAAGTCTTGATGAGCAATTGCTCCTTTAAATAAACTCAAAGTGCCTCAGGTCAGAACTCGGTCAGAAGACTTCTAGTCTTCGCCTAGTGTGCTGCTCTTCCCTTTAAGTGAATGGGTCTTCTGATCATAAACACTTCTAAGACATTGGCCTTCTCCTTCCAATTGTCTTCTACCTCTTGTCTGACAAAATATGAGGAGGGGAGAGGAGAAGAGTGGAGATGAGGAGAGAGGGCACAGCTAGAGAGCACACCACAAATGACTAACTGTACACTAGATTTAGTTGAAAAAATAGAATATATACAAACCCTTCTAGGGTTAGGGTTAGGGGATTAACCCTTTCCTTTATAGCACTCTATAAGGTTAGTGCTATGCACATATGATCACGTGATGGTGCTATGCACACATGATCACATGATGTTGAGCGTGAACTCTCAACACCTTCCCTCAAGATCAACATCATGAAGTAGGCCTTCCCTCAAGATGATGATTCTGGGGAATCGAAGAAGGACTGAGCATTACATTCCATCACACCCCTTTAATGGGAATGTCCTTCCTCTGTTTCAAACCAAGAGCTAGTCGGTGTTTCTCGAATAGCTCTTTATCGAGTGGTTTGGTAAAGATGTCTGCAACATTTTCTTTGCTATCACAATGCTGCAGTGTGATGTCACCAAGTAACACTCTTTCTCTGATGAAGTGCTCTCTGGCATCAATGTGCTTTGTCCTAGAGTGATATACTGGATTTTTGGCCAATGCTTGAGCCGATTGATTATCACAGTATATTGTTGTTGGCTTTGACTCATCAAAGTAATCTGTTTCTGACAATAGTCTTATGAGCCATATAGCCTCACATGCACTTGTAGTGAGTGCTCTATATTCTGCTTCAGTCGAAGACAAAGAAACAGTTGGTTGTTTGTTTGACAACCATGATATAGCACCTTGGCCAAGGGAAAATGCATATCCCTATGTCGATCTCCTGGTCTCATGATCTCCGGCATAGTCACTGTCACAGTATCCATGCAACCGTGGATGACTTCCTCTGTATTCTATCCCAAAGTGTCTTGTACCTCTGATGTATCGCAAGACTCTTTTGGCTGCATTCCAGTGAGACTGTTTTGGATTTGCCATAAACTGTGCTAGTGAGCTTACTGCATAACAAATATCTGGCCGTGTGATTGTCAGATATATAAGAGATCCGATGAGCTGCCTGTAGTATCTGTCATTGACTGTAGGCTTTTTTGAATCTTTAGTAAGTTTCAAACTCTGTTCCATGGGAGTGGCTGCAATCTTGCAATCTGCCATATGAAACTTCTTCAGGATCTGCATTGGACTTCATGTATCCAGATCAGCAAAATACTTGTCAATTCTAATGTACCAACTTTTGGGTGCTTGATTTAAGCCGTAGAGACTTTTCTTGAGATTGTAAATCTTTTTCTCCTTTCCTGGTTCAACATAACCTGTGGGTTGTTGCATGTAGATTTCCTCGTCTAGATAACCATTGAGAAATGCATTCTTGACATCAAGCTGATACACATTCCATTTACTGAGTGTCGGTAGTGATATCAAGAACCGTATGGAATCCATCTTTGCTATTGGAGCATAAATCTCATCATAGTATTGACCATATTGTTATGCAAATCCTTTTGCAACTAATCTGGCTTTGTATCTCTGAATACTACCATCTGGATTGTACTTCACTTTGTATACCCATTTGTTGGCTATGGCCTTCTTTCTTGGTGGAAGGTCACATAATTCCCAAGTGTTATTTTTATACAAAGCATCCATTTCTTCATTCATAACAGTTTGCCATTTTGGCTTGTCTACTGCATCTTCGAAGTACACTGGCTCTTCTGTAGCCATGATGGTAGTCATAAGAGCATAGTTGGTGGTTTCCACCTGAATTGCTTTGCCTTTCTGAGCATATGTCAATCTGGCTGGGAGGTCTGCTTTCCCTAGTAGACCGTCTGAGCCGCTGTGGCTCTGCTTGGGGTGTTGCTGGCAATTCTTGCTCTTCTTCATCAACCTGTTCTATAGATGACTGTGAAGTCGATGCTTCTATCTCCTGTGTAGGTGAGGTTTTCCATTCTGATTCCTCATCAAAGATTACATCTCTAGAGATAATGACTTTGTGGTTGATGGGATCATACAATTTGTATGCTTTGCTTTCTTCACTGTAGCCAACCATGATGCATTTGTGTGACTTTGCATCCAATTTCCTGTGATGATCATCATGTATGTGGGCATATGCTATGCAACCAAATATGCGGAGATGCCCAATGCGTGACTTGTGTCCAGTGAATGCTTCATAGGGAGTCATACCTTATATGGGTTTGGTAGGAAGCCGATTAAGCAAGTAGTTAGCTATAGCTATTGCTTTTGCCCAATACTGATTCGGAAGATGCTTTTCACTAAGCATTGCTCTAGCAATGTCTGCTAAAGTCCCATTCTTCCTTTCAGGTATTGCATTCTGCTGAGAAGTATCTGCACATGTGAATTGTCTTTGAATGCCGTGACTTTTGCAAAAGTTCATGAATGTTGAAGACATGTATTCGCCTCCTCTGTTTGATCTCATGACCTTGATCTTTCTGCCTGTTTGGTTTTCTTCCATGGCTTTGAATTCTTGAAATTTGAAAAACACTTCAGATTTCTCTTTCAAAAAGTAGACCCAACAATATCTGCTGTAGTTGTCGATGAAGGTTAAGTAATAAAGTGAACCATTGATGTTGCGGGTCTGGGCATAACCCCATACATCTATATGAATTAAATCAAGAATACCTCGTGCACGGGAGGTACTTCTAACAAAATTGGTTCGCTTTTGTTTGCCAAAACAGCATGCTTCACAAACCTTCCAAGAAACTGTAGCTTCAGAATCCCAATTGCCATATTCTGATTCTTGAGATCTAACAAGTACTTGAAGTTGACATGACCATATCTCTTGTGCCATTTCGCAGATAGTGGCATCTGTTGCATTTGAGCTGACATGGCATGCTTATCTGGTACTGTAGCTAGAATTCTATATAAGCATCCTTCCTTGACACCTTTTGCTACTAGCTGACATCTTTTAGATTTGTCTTTGATAGTGCATTCATCACTGTCGAAGATGACTTTGTCATTGTGTTCCATCATTTGACCTACTGACAAAAGGTTCTTGCTGAGCTTCGGAACATAGAGCACATCTTTGACTAATCCTTTTGTACCAGTGAAATTGTTCATAGGGATAACACCTGTCCCTTGAACTAGATTCGGTGTATTGTTTGCTGTGTAGATGACATTTTTCTGTCCTTCCAATGGTTTCATCTCTGTGAACCATTCCTGATGATTTGTCATATGAGATGATGCACCGCTGTTGATGTACCAAGGATCCTGTTCCACTTGGTCGACTTGATAACTGTAATCCTCTTTGGGATTGAAATCAGTGTCTAGGTGCATTGTATCAGTCTGATGCAATTCCTCGCTTGCAAGAAACATATTTCCATGTTCATTTGCAAAATGACTGTGACTAGAATGTCCACCACGATGATTTCCTCTTCCTCGGGAATTCCCTCGATTACTGCTGGATTGACCGCCTTAGTCGTACTGCTTCTTGCGGCAATCTCTTTCATAGTGTCCAAACTTGTGACAGTAGTTGCACTGAATGTTTGACACATTGGTGGATGCATTCCCTTATCCTTGGAATCTTCCTCGATTGGAATGATTTCCTCTTTGCTGATTCTTATTTTGTTGAGGATGATGCTGATGCTGATGCTGATTCTGACTTTGATTTTGTCACTGATGATGATGACCACTTTTCTGGTATGATCTACCTCTATTTCTGCCTTTGCCTCTGCTTCTGTCTGAAGATGTGAATGCTTGATCATTAGAATGGCCTTTACGTGCTTGAATGGCCCGAGTCCCAAGTTCTTCACCAAGTAGAACTGACTGAAGTTCTTCTAGTATTGGAATTTGCTGTTGGATGGCAATACTCTAGAATAGATTCTCATATCCCTCTCCTAGTCCATTCAGAATGACTTGAACCATTTCTGTGGGGTACATAGTCTCTCCTGCTGCTGCAAGTTGATTGTTGTAGTCTTTAATGCGGAGTACATAAGCATGACTGGTTTCACTGCTATTGCGGAAACTCTGGTTGATCTGGTTTCTCAAGGTGAGAATCCTGGATGTGTTCTTGGACTCGTAGAGAGCTGCGAACATATCCCATGCTTCTTTTGATGTCTTGACTGTGTTGAGCTGTCCTAGCATGACATGTTGCACATTCTGCTTGATCAGGTGATAGACATACTTGTCTTTCTTATCCCATTCTGCTCGAGCTCGGGCAATGGCAGGATCTGCTACTGGTGCAGAAACTATTTGTGTAGATGTAGATTCCGATGTAGATCCCATTGTTGGTGCTGTGACAGCAGATGGAGTAGAGCTACTGGTGGCTAGATCGGCCAATGGTCTAGGTGTAGACCCATCGACATACTCCCATTTGTCTTGAAGCACAAGAATGGTCTCCATTTGGTATTTCCATGTACTGTAATTGGAGTTGTCTAACTTAGCAGATGCCTCCAGATTGAGGTTGCTAGTCGACATGGTGCAAGAAATGTACTCAAAAGTGTCATGAATATCTCTGTATGAATCAACTGCAAATACACTGAAGATACCAAGTGAAATCTCTGAACCATCGGTGAACATAGAACTGTAGTATATAAAATCTGATCTGAATTACAAGGCTTGTGGCAATGATGTCGGAAATAGCCAAGAGGCTTTACAAGGCTGAAATGATGTGCACGATGCCGTGAGATAGCCGAATAGGCTTTACAATGGTGGCATGTGTGTGTGAAATCAAATGCTATCTGCCCACTGAATCAATCTGCAATGCCTCTGAACTCTGAAGTCTGCTCACTGAACTGATGAACGTAAGGTTTCAGGTAATGTAATGATGTGAAACCATATGTGAGCGTATGGCTTGACTCTGAGTAGGTACTAGTCGAAATTTTAGGCATGGCTTAGATTGGCAACTTGGGAAAATTCAAAGCGTCCCCTCTATGGCGATCTAGTCTACTCTGATCTAGATTTAAACCAACTGTCGATCAATGAAAGAACATCAAATAATTCCTTTTCTTTTGTTTTTTTAAAGTGCTAGGTCAGATGCGTCGATGTAGAGGCAAACGTGCGTGAAGGAAGTGGTTTTGTCGACGAGGCTCAAATGTGAGTGTAACTTGCACCGATATGTGTGCGCGATGTAACGAGCACGTAGAGCATGAAAAAACGAGCGACTTTCTTTTTTGGAGCGCCCTCGAATTCTTCCTGGATCAAGAGATATGACTTGATCCAAGTGGAGGGGCAAAAGGAGTGCAAATGATGCTCAATGATGATGTGTCACTATGAGTCACATGCAGTGATGATGTGGCACTGTGCCTAGCAAGAGGTGTGCCAGTGGAGCTTGTGCTGAGGTGGCAAGAATGGTCACATGAAGTGCCTGTGGAGCACTGTGTGTGCCTGTAGAGGTCAGTGCTGACTAGATAGCTGAGGTGGCACTGCTGATGTGGCAGAGGTGACATGGCAGTGCTGACATGGCGGATGATGTGGTAGATGACATGGCCTGATGATGTGGTAGATAAGGTACTGACATGGCAAGAGGATAGGGATGACACGTGGTAGTCAATGTGTGGTGACACGTGGCACGTAGATAAGGTGATGACATGGCAGATGTTGGAGTCTGCTGATGTGGCAGACGAAATGACACATGGCTTTGACGGAAAGATGACCTGGTAGTCGAAATCTTTTAGATGCCGACAGAATCTCGGGATTCCGTCGTCTTCTCCGATGATGGAGGCTGCAAAGTTGGGAAAGTCTGAAGGCCTGGCGTTGTCCGAGGAGGAGCCATCGGTGTTGGCGCTGTCTGCTAGTTTTGTAGATGACTTCAATGAAAGGAGCAGCTCGTGGATGCTGAAGCGCCAAGGCTGCATACGAGGGTGCTGTGGCTTTGTTGGTGGCTGCTCGCCGTGAGGCCTGGAGGCGGTTGAGCCTAGAGCTTAGGAGAAGCCCATGCTAGCTCATGGGAGTCGGTCGATCGTTCGAGGGAGATCTACTGGAGATGCAGTTCGTGGGAGCCGTTTATCTGCGTCAGAGACTAGCTTATTGAACAGTAACCTCGGTTGTAATGGTGCATCACTAGAGCTAGAACAAGAAGAAGCTGTTTTTGACACTAGGGAATTGGTGTCTTGTAGTGCCTCCATCGACCGCGGTATAGTATTAAGTGGCAGAAATTGTGCCTGAGTCTGCGTAAAAGCCGAGAGTACATCTTGCACATCGATTCCCTTGGAATTAATGACGGTCGAGCAGGGTGCAGAGCTGCCAACTTCTGGACACCCGAATAGCACAACTACTGTCACCTATGGAGCCATTGGGACGTCACCCGTGAGCACTGTAGTCGCTCATCGTTGATGGAGCCAGAAGGCTTGGAGCCACTTTGTTATAGACGAGGCGAGGCAGATGCTAGCCGATGCTGCTAGAGCCACTTTGTTGATGGAGCTGGCCGAGAAGCTGGCTTTGAGAGTGTGGGCTTGCACCTTTGGAGCTGTTTTACCAGCTGGTTTCTATAGAGTTAGATGGAGACATAGCTTGGAGAGGCTTTGGACTGAGTATAGGAAGCTTGGAGCTACTCCCAGAGAGCTAGTCAAACCTTATATAAAAACTTTCTCTTGTTGTAGGACTCTTTCCCTCTCGAAAATCTCTCAAACAGAATTCTCTTAGAAAATTAGAGAACAGAGTCTCTTTCTCATTGAACACTCAAGGAAACCAACGACTCTTCTCAACACCATATCTTGAGCTCTAGATATCAGATCTGGAAGCTTTCTAAAGCAAAATGAAGGTGGAGAAGAGCTCTACGATGAGAGCTAAAGATGCCAAGGTCTTGGACTCTCTCTCATCGAAAAATCTATCAAGAACAATGACGGAAATTTCTTTCAAATGGATGGATGAAGATCTCTCACCGGAAGTGGACTCTCACGGAGAACACTCAAGAGAACTTTCAATCTCACAATCTCTCTCGCACTCTCAAGGATCACAATGCCTCAGCGGAAGGCAAAGGAGCTCTGATACCATGACAAAATATGAAGAGGGGAGAGGAGAAGAGTGGAGATGAGGAGAGAGGGCACAGCTAGAGAGCACACCACAAATGACTAACTGTACACTAGATTTAGTTAAAAAAATAGAATATATACAAACCCTTTTAGGGTTAGGGTTAGGGGATCTAACCCTTTCCTTTATAGCACTCTATAAGGTTAGTGCTATGCACATATGATCACGTGATGGTGCTATGCACACATGATCACATGATGTTGAGCGTGAACTCTCAACATTGTCTGCATCAAAAGAGAGGATTATGCAAAGATATATGCAACAATTAGAGAAAAAACCCATTGTCAATAGAAAGAAGCTTACCTAGAGTTTCCTACTATCTTGAGAACAACACTTACAAAATGTAATGTCCTCTTGGTTGGAGTTTCTGGTTTGTCTCCTTACCTTGCATAGCCATGTATTTTTGGTTAATGTCTCCAACTTTGTAATGACAAGTGCATATCAATGTAAAGAATTAAAAATAATGAACATATTATTGTGTTGTGCAATACAAAGTAATTTGGCTAGATGGAGTGATGTCCAACTTGTCAAATCGCTTTCTTTTGGGCATTTAAAAAATTTTACAATAGAAAATGATTTGGAAAGTTGGAGATTGCCCAATAGAACAAATCACATTCTATTGTATAGTCTATAAAAACAATGCACACTTCTTTTCTTGTCTCACTCTTAAATATAATTATAACCTATTCCACTTTTGGTAAGCAGAGGACCATCAAAACAAGGCAAAAGAGGAGAGAGGGAAGGAGAAAATGTGTAAAAATCTCAGTCTAAGAAATTGAGAAATAGAAAGCGATTTGGGTACTAGGAGATTGCCAATAGAGTAAATCACTTTCTATTGTTTAGTTTATTAAAACAATGCATACTTCTATCTTGTCTTCTGATTTTAGCAAGCAAAGGACCATCAAAATAGGGTAGAATAGGGGATTTGGAAGGAGAAAATTAGCAAAAATCTCAATCTGAGCAATTGTATAATAGAAGGTGATTTAAATAGTTCGAGATTTCCCAACAGAGCAACTCGCTTTCTATTGTACAGTTTGTAAAAACAATGCATACATAATTTCTTACCTCACTCACATATATAATCCTAGCCTATTTCACTTTTGCCAAGTAGAGGACCATCAAGACAAGGCAGAATAGGATATCTATAAGGAGAAAATGTGCAAAAAGCTCAATCTAAAAAACTGTACAATAGAAAGTGATTTGGATGGTTGGAGATTGTTCAACATAACAAATGGCTTTCTATTGTACAGTTTGTAAAAACAATGCATACATCTTTCTTGTTTCACACTTGTATATAATCCTAACTTGTCCACTTTTGGCAAGTAGAGCACCATAAAAATGGGGTAGAATAGGAGACTTGGAAGGAGAAAATGTGACTAAGAAATTGTACAATAGAAAGTGATTTAGGTAGCTGGAGATACAAAATTGATATCACGGCCTCTTAGGAGGCTTCTACTACCAATTTTATTTGGGCCATAACTTGGTCAATTGGACTCCAAATATGGTCATGTTTTAGTTGCCATGATTGGAAGGATATGAATGAATCCATTTTTCATGCTAGTGTCAAAATTCTAGAGCTTTAGAAAGATTGTACTTATCTTTGTTTCATTTGAGCTAGACCTTATCAAACTCTATTTTTTCTTATGACCATGGATTTTTCTCATATAGAGTTCGGGTCCTTGATTTCCTCCCTCCATCCCAGAGGTGTATACACAGCCATGTACATATGAAGGTGATCTATATTTAGTTAGCATCATGGTCATAAGGTGATCAATAATTTATTAATTCCATAGTTTAAATATTTTATTAAATGGATCAAATCATATGGGTAGCATAAAAATCAATGAGCTATAAATAGCTTTTTGTGATGGATTTTGCTAGGAGGAGCTTCTATTAGCATGGGTGGGACTATTGTTATTTGTATGTAATTCCACAAAATAAAGAACTCCATTCAACTTATGTGCTAGCTTACATAATCTTGAGTGACCTCTTTGAGGTGTAGACATTGCAACATTTCCCCTTTTGTATCCATTGAATGATTACTAACTTGCATGGATTTATTATTTATAGAATTATAGGTTTTCTCTTTGTATGTTGCCAATAATTTTCCCTTTGGTATTCATTGAATGATTGCTGACTTGCATGGATTTATGAGTTATCCAATAGTAAGTTTTATATTTGTAAAAATAAGTGAAAATCCTAGGCGTTAATTTGTGGTTGGTGAACTTGTAGAGTATTGATGATTTGGGGTCCCTTGCATGACTTTTGAGCCATTCTCATTTACTCTTCTTTGCACACTCTTAATCTCCTTCCCTTGGGCCTACAATTTTATGCACTCTCTTGGGCATTTCACCCATACATAGCAAGCCTAATGAATGATAGATATATCATTCACCTTTTTTATTTATTATCTATATTTTAGAAAGTATGTATTTTATGGGAGTGTCCCATTATTTTCCAAGGCCATTTGTTGTGTCAGCTCCTGTGGAACCTATCATTGGTATTCATCTCAAACATATCAACACTTGTTCCATTCTTTGACAGAGGGAAGATTCACTTTTGTTGAGTCACTTGGCACTTTGGGTTCATGATTCGGGACAGTTGCATATTTTGCACTCACATGCCACCTTGTAAAGTCACTAGTTGGCTATTTTGGCATTTAGTTCTACACCACTTCTTCAAGCCTTGTAAAGCCTCTCGCTATCACTGGCACTTGGTTGCTATTTGTATACAGGGGTTTGATTCTTGGTGCACCATGGCAAAATCACATGATGATTTCATATTTCTTGATTAGAATAGCAAGCTTAATAACAACTATGGCAATTGGAAGTTCAAAATGCTGAACATTTTTTAGCTGATGACGAACTTGTGGGACATTTTTGTACAAAAGATGAAAAGAGACCAGAGCCCCTCCCAAGCCTACCTCAACCAATCTTACCACCACAGATCAGCACCAACTAGCACTCACAAAGCAACAGAAAGAATGGGTTAGCAAGGCTCAACTTGCCTTGAATATCATCAAGTTCATTGTGAAAGATATGATGATCCCTCTTCTTTGTGGGTAGACCTCAGCTGTACTTGCTTGGAAGGCTTTGGAAAGGAGGTAAAAGGCCAACAACATGTCACATATTCTCTTGTTGGAGAATCAACTAAACAACAATCCAATGCTTCCAAATGAATTGAGTCCTGACTTCTTACTCAGATTGAAGGATCTTGGTTATCAGCTCACATCACTTGGACATGAGGTCAAACAAGAGAGACTAGTCGAGCTTGCCAATCAATGGACTTAGACCAACCTTATACAAGGAAATGTGGTGGTAGCCCTAAAAACTATGTAAATGTACTGCTTTAATAAAGCATCTGGTCCTTTAGAGCAGGTAGAGCGTCTAAATTAGAAGTTGGAATGGATGGAAAAATGTCTCTTGTAGCAAGCAAAATCATAGATCCCTCAGGTGTGGTATGAAGGTAGATTAGAGGAGCTAAATGAAAGCACATCACATACACATGGAATAAACCAATGCGAGGAGGGATTGGATTAGCTCGTCAGAGGTCAGTACTAGGGTAGACAGTCTCCATCTTCATCGACTCAGAGTCATGGTCCTCCTACACAGAGGGGGACATGGAATCCTAGAGGAAGGAGTAACTCTAGAAGAGGAGGAAATCAAGGAAGCACTCCTAGACGCGAGGGAAATTGCAACTATTGTGGCATCCCAAGCCATTGGAAACTATAATGCAGAAAGAAACAAAGGGATTTAGGCAATGTAGGCCAATCAAACATGTCTCACAACTATCATCAAGGCAACCATCATCAATGGTAATCCACCCACTATGCCTATGATGAAAACAACTCTCAGTACTACCAACACAAAGTTCTCATATTGCACTCTACATCTCAAACACAGAATGATGAGGACATATAGTAGTTTGACTCTGGTGTGAGCAACCACATGACACCTGAGAAAGAATGGTTATCTGATCTCTATCCTAATATAAACCCAAGAGAGAACGTTGTGATGAGGGATGACACACCCCACAAAGTCAAAGGGATCGGCAGGATACCCTTGCACAGTAATGCAGGCACTGTTGGGGTAAAGGCCAATGGCCCAGTCTATACCCCTTTGTAACATACATACATGATAAGAGCTTACCTTGATCTAGGTGAGTTAGCACCCATAATTTTGGTGTTCTCCCTTTCTTTGTGGCTCTCCGATAAGACCTCCTCTCCATCAACTGGTATCAGAGCTTGGTTGAGCGAAGCCAACAAGGAGACTGTAGCATTGCGGTGTTGCTGTGCCAAGAGCCTGAACTTGTTGCGTGGTGTCTCCTATTGCCCGTGGGAGCTGTATTTTGACATATACTAGCTCGTTTTTACTGTTTCAGCTTGATATATCAGGTTGCCTAGACTGTTCCAGCAATCTATTGCCTTGTTTGAGTGGGGGAGAAGGAATATTATCCATCGACGGTCAAAAACGACCTGTTGCTCTGCAATTCCAGCCACTGGAAGTTGCTTTTTTGGGGCCCGAGAAGCAAAAACGTCTTTTGCTTGTGGCGGACTCCAGTTGATCAAAGGCGGCTGGTACATTCAAATTTCAATTGGGTTTATCCCTTCAAGTTGATGCATATCAAGCCAAAGGTTGGCTGAAAGTGATTGCTTACAATTGATGCATTTTGAGCCTTTGTTTAGCTGAGAAAGTGAGCATAAGTGAGCAATGTTTTTCTGAAGCTGTCTTGTATCCCAGGAAGGGATTATTTTTTATGAGTGCAATACTCTTCCCACTAAGGGAATTTTTCGAACAACAATTTTCAGAATTGTTGGGCTATTTCATTGGAGTTTATGCCTGAAATGCTTCAGGAAAAAGTTGGTGATTGGCAGTTTGTAGTCTTGTGACAGCAGTAAAAAGTGAGCAGGTGGCTGTTTTCAGAAGTGAATATCAGAGAATCCATGAGGAATTCTCTTCTGAGTTGAACTAAGAAGTTTTAGTTTTTTGGACAATCTACAATCTTGTTTCTGAAAGCGTTTCAATTTGAGATTTAGAGAAAAAGTTATGATGCCCGGTATGCCCATGATTTATAGTTTTGACAGTTTATGATAGCAGCTAGAAAAAGTGAGTAGGGATTTGCCTTTAGCAGTGAATATCAAAAAATCCATAATGAATTTGGACTTGTAATAAACTAGAAGTTTCTAGATATATTGGTTATCTACAACTTTGGTGTTTATAGCAAAGGCAATCGAGTTACGGTTGGGAAGATATTGATAGTTCAAAACAAGCCAAAACTATTGCAGACTGTTATTACAACAGTAAAAGTTTGCAGGTGGTGGTTTCCAATAGCAGATATAAGGAAATATGTAAGGATTTTGGACTTGCTATAAACTGACAACTTGTAGAGTTTTCTACAAGCTACATTTATTCTGTTTACACTTTTTGCATCGGAGCTACCGTGCAAAAGCTATTGGCTAGTTTTGGGATGCCCTGAGGTCACTTACAGCAGAACATGTATGTGACTGAGTGTGTGGTTGTTGTCATTGCAGTTGATATTTTTTGGGCTTGAGTTTGGTACATTGGTGCAGTGTATCCTAGTTGTTCTATCATCCATTGTGATGGCTTCGGCATCAGAGAATGCATTGTTTAACATTAAGAAGTTGGATGGCACAAACTTCCCCTATTGGAAGGAGCAAATCTACAATGTTTTGGTGCAGAAGAAGCAAGTAAAGCCTATAAAACGTGAAGGCATAAAGCCAAAGGATTGGGAAGCTAATGAAGAGTGGAAAGAATTGGATGAGCTTACATGCTCCATGATCATGCTCACACTTTCAAAATCGGTGTATTTCAATGTGAAAGATACTGCAGGTGGTTCCTATGGTGTGTGGACAAAGTTGCATGATCTTTATGAGAAGTAGAGTGCCGCTTGTCAAGTGTATTGGCTGAAAAAACTTATAGATCTTTGCATGGAAGAAGGGACTTCAATGTCTAGCCATTTAAATGAGTTTAACATAATTTTCAGTCAACTTTCAGCTCAGAAAATTGCCTTTGTTGACCCATTTGTCTCACTCCGTGTGTATTCTTGGGATTGCATAAATGCATCAAACTTATGGTACCACTCCCTAGAAGCTTACTTCAGCCCATAAAGACTTTTTTGAAGCTTGCATACCATCCATTCTTTGCCCTGCACAACAAAACCCTCTAGTTGCTGCATATAGATGTTCTCATGAAGATCTCCATGTAGAAACGTTGTTTTTACATCCATTTGGACAAGCTCCATGTCCTCTCTGGCAACCAATGCAAGCTCTATACGAAGGGTAGTCATCTTCACCACTAGGGAAAAGATCTCATCAAAGTCAGTACCCTTCTATTAAAAACCCTTGGCTACCAACCTTGCCTTATACTTAGGCAATGCATTTGTTGGAGACATCTTCAGCTTGCAAACCCATTTGCATGGCAATGCATGTTTTTCTTTGGGAAAATAAACCAAATCCCAAGTAGCATTCTTCATCAAAGAATCCATCTCTGACTGCATAGCCTTCTCCCACTTATGCTTGTCATTCCTAGACATAGCATCCTCACAGCATGAAGGCTCACCACAATCTGTCAACATGACATAATCTAGAGATGGAGCATATCCCTGTGGAGGTCATGAGACTCTAGTGGAATGTCTCAACACTTGCCCACCATGAGCATCTTGCTGTCCCAACTGATTTTCCTGCATAACCTAAGGTTGTCCACCTAGATGTGGCTCTCCCACAGGTCTCACGATCTATGGGCTATCCATTCCCTACATCATGTGGAATAGGTTGTGCATGCCTCTCATATGATGGCTGTCCATCCTCTTGAGACACCACTCTGCGTATCTCAATAGTCTTTTCTGGCTTCTTGTGCATCTTGTCCTCATTAAAGATAATATCATGGCTGTGTACTATCTTCCTGGCCTCTAGATCCCATAATCAGTATCCCATCTTGCCTGAATCACCATATCCAAGGAAAATGCACTTCCTTGACTTTGGATCAAGCTTGTTGCATTTTTCCTTAGGGATATGAACATAAGCTTCACAGCTAAATACACGAAGATGCCCATAAGATGGTGGCTTGTCTGACCAAACCTCTTCTGGCACTTTCCCATCTAGTGCCTTGCTAGGCGATCTATTGATAAGATGTACTGTTGTCTTGATAGACTCAACCCAAAAGCCATGAGGTAGATTGGCATTAGAAAGCATGCTTATATTCCTTTCTTGAATAGTTCTATTCATCTTCTCAGCAACCCCATTGCCTTTGATCCCCAACCACCATCCATCCCCATCTAAAGGCCAAGGTTGTTCAATTTCAAAATGAAGGTACCCATGTCAGTTGAGTAAATGCTAGGGGACCCTTAGCCCATGGGTTACCATAGTGGGTTCACTTGGTCTTAGCTTAATCTAGAAGGGTGAACCTAGGAATCATCAAGTGCCTCATATTCAGAATGTAATTGGCATACATCAAACCCTCAAGCCAGAATTTGTGAGGCATGTGTTTACTTTTCCCCTTTTGAGACCCCAAATCTCCCCTAATGAGAGTTTAGGGTATAAAATTTAGAATATAGGGTCTAGAGTATAGTGTTTAGGGTTTATGATTTAGGTTTTAGGGAATGGGTTTTAGAGCTTTGGGTGTAGGATATAGGGTTCAAGGTTTCTGGTATAGGGTTTAGGATTTAGGGGTTTAGGGTCTAGGATCTAGGGTTGAGGATCTAGGATTTAAGGTTTAGAATTTAGGGCTTAAGATTTGGGGTTTTGAGTATAGGGTTTATAGTGTAAGATCTAGAATTGAGGATCTAGGTCTTAGCATCTAGGGTCTAGGGCCTAGGGTAAAGGATTTAGAGTATACGATTTAGGATAAAAATTTTCGTTAATAGGTTTAGAATAAAGGGTTTAGATTACGGTCTAGGATTTATGATTTGGGTTTCATTGTATTGGGTTTGAGTTTAGGATTTAAGGTATAGGGTCTAGGATATACGATTTAGGTTTCATTGTATGGGTTTGGAGTTTAGGATTTTGGGTATAGGGTTTAGGGCTAATTCCATAGGGTTTAGGCTTTTAGGGTATATAATTTAGTGTTAAAGATCTATGATTGAGAATCTAGGCTTTAGGGTTTAAAATATAGGGTAGAGGATCTAGTCTAGGGTTTAGGATATAGGGTTTAGGTTTTATGATATAGGGTTTAGGAATTAGGGCTAGTCTTTACAAGATAAGGTTTAGGATTAGGGTACAGTGCTAATAGAGTTTAGAATTTAGGATTTATGGTGTTCAAAGTATAGGGTTTACGGTTCATGTTTAGGGTATAGGGCTTAGAGTTTAGAGGTGGCACTTTAATTTTAATGAGCGACCTTAAATTAAACAAAATTTGAGCCACAACGGGGATCAGAGGCCCGGTGGTGCCATCTAAATAATCATGAGCCATCTTAATAAGCCGCCATAAATTAATCAAAATTCGACTCACCATGGTGACTGGAGGCCTAGTGTGCCATCCAAATAATAACGAGCCATTTTTAATTAATCAAAATTGGAGCAGCCAATTAATCACATGCATGGCCATCCAAGTAGTGCTATATTTTGCAAACATTTGTTGCCATGCAAAGCTTCATTAGAAGGCCTTAAAAAATAGTAAAATTTTTCCTTCTCATTAAAGGTGAGGGCACAACGATAAGACTAGATTTCTTGTTTTCCCCAAGAAATGATCACCATCATGCAAGCCCATCTAATTATAGAATCATGAGTGGCTATTTAATCTCATGCCACCACGGTGATTGTTAACTAACTAGCTAGACAAAAAATAATCGATGATTGTTTTACCTAAAAAACCTTGCATGCGAGCCCGTAGAGTCATGAGCTACTATTTAATCACATGCCACCGCAATGAGACTGGCAATTAACTACACTAAACATAATTGGGATATCCAAATAATCATGAAGCGGCCACCATGCTAGTGACTAGTAATCAAAGTGGTAATTAAGTCACATGCATGCCGGTCATAGCCGATGACTAGTACACCTTGGGCCCCGCCCATGGATCATGGATGGGAAAGATTAGTGGTAACTGGCAAAGTTATCCCCTCTTCCAGACGGTCAATGAGGTCATCAAAACAATCCCCAAATTGAGTCGTCATTTGTATCTCCATCGTTTGTCACTCCATATTCACGTAGAGGGAAACTTGAACTACCTCCCATCTCTTCACAACTGCAATGTCCCCACAATTGTCACAATCCTTGTGATGCATGCACAGCAAAAACAAGAATTTTTTCTTGTTTTGAGCACATGGTTGTTTGAAGATCCACATGCTGTGCAAACTATGAGTTCCTTTAATGGCCTCACATCGTGTCTATTTATCGTTTGTAATTCGTTCACTTTCACTTCATGGAACACTCTATACACAACACTATTCCCAAGGCTTTGTTTACTATACATTGATTGTGCTTCATGGAGAGGTTGGATGTGAGCAGGTTACAGTATCATGAGCATCATTGATCTTTTCTTGAGGGCATGTTAATTGGTCTATAAACAGAGCTTGCTTAATAACAACACCACATCCATCATGTTCCCCCTTGCCATGGCTAGACCCAAAGAAATTCCACATCCATCAAGGTTCCCCCTTGCATTGGCTAGGCTCAAAGAAATTTCATGTCATCTTTAGACCGGTCATGGATTTAAACCTTGAGATAAAGTAGAATCCATGGGCTAAATTAAACTGAGAGGAAACACCACATGACCACACAAAATGTACATGGGGATAATCATTTTATAGCCATTCACAATGTAAATGCTACACAAATAAGGTATTGTGTTCCCTATCATCCAAAATATAGAAATGGTGTGTGCATTGCAATGACTTGGAATCCTAATCAGCAAGCAGATTAGCATCAATTGTACAAGAATCAACCAAATGACTAAATGTAATATAATTGATATCTACTTGTTGTACCAACGAGCACTTTGTATCTCATCTTGTTCCTGACATGAGTATTTTTCTACAAAATCTATGATAGAGATAATAGTGTCATGGGGAATGTTGGCAAGGCACTTCCTAAGCTGCTTACCTTGCTAGTTGGTCGTGAAATTGTGAAGCACATATTTTGGGATGGATTGAACCAAGTGCACTACAAGCTGCCTTGGCTGAGTGCTCTTATACAATAGTAGCCTTTGTTCTCCAATCCTTCAACATCAACTTGTTCAAATCTCCTCCATTTTAGAGCAAATGGGTTGTATTCCCTCATTTTATTTGGACAAACTTCAAATTACCTCTTCTTTAGACTACAACGTGTGCATGAATGCATTCAATTGGTGCCACTCAAAGTCTCCCTTTAGAGAGAATACTCGCTCCCACAAGGACTGTAAGTCTCCCTTAGTAGCTCTAAAAGTGTGGCATCTCATCCATTAAGAGTTCCTTTGATTTCCATCACAAAAATAACACGTATACAAGGGGCCTTTGAGCTCTAACAAAAAGTTAGACAAGTAAAAGTAATAAGCAAAGAAACAAATAGGAGTATAAAGAAATTCAACCCCATGAGATGCTAGGTGAATAATTCCATGAGAAAGAGGGGACAAATACAAAGTCAAAATGTAGTACATTTTTGGAAGAAAACACACCATTTTGCTCCATACTTGATTTTTTTTGTTGTTTTTGCTTTTTTGGTGTTGCTTCATGTTTCTTAGTGGGTAGAGTAGTTAGAAAAATAGTCCCCAAGTACTCAAAACACTGCACAAAAGCTCTAGAAATTCAAAAATTTCCAAAAATTTTGTCAACTAGATAGCATGAAATGAACACATGAAGAAAACCCTAAAAAGAATGTTGATGGTTTTGGTCCCTCACCCAGATAACTTAGAAGTGCTTGGTCTATTATCCAGCTTGGTGCCGTGCCCAATGAAGGTGCTCAATCTTATAGTCCTAAGGTGAGCGTGCTCGGGTGTAGAACAAACGTCAACAAATAAGCACTTGTAGGTCGTGGTTAGCCAATGGAAGAGAACTGTATGACTATGGGAGAACACTGAGTTACTACGCACTCCACACCTAGACAATAGAGCATAACCATGAAATTGAACAGAAGGAAGTTAATAACTTGCTGATTATCATTGGATCAAATCAACTTGATGCAACCAAGCCGCCTCAGCTTGCAATGAACACTCCCTGACCTATGGAAGGGTAATGGGTATGACAAAGGGAATTTTGAAGCAAATGGGAGACATGTAAAGCTAGCAAAGGATGGGAAAATGGGATGGGAAAGGAAGAGGCAATTTAGAAGAGTCAGAGTAAAAATAGAGGGGGAGAGGGAATATATATATATGTGTGTGTGTGTGTGTGTGTGTGTGTGGTGTGTGTATGAGAGAGAGAGAGAGAGAGAGAGAGAGAGAGAGAGAGAGAGAGAGAGAGAGAGAGGAGAGAGGGAGAGAGGGGGAGAGAGAGAGAGAGAGAGAGAGAGAGAGAGAGAGAGAGAGAGAGAGAGGTGGAGGGTTGTGAGAGGGAAGGGAGAAGGGGATGAGGGAGATAGAGAAAGTGTATCTCTGAGGATGCAAGAGAGAAGGAAATGGGAGAGGGCGAGGGAAATTATAGAAGGAGAAAGAAGTCAAAGTGCAATAAAAAACTAAGCAAAGTAAACTTAGAGAGGGGTCAATGCACAATCAGGTGTAGCTAACCGTCGTGAAACTATTACTGGGGTAGTTTTGGGACTATGACGTGACGTGCTAGTCAAAATATTTTGAATTTTGGGCGACTCACTCTCGCCAAAATTTTTCCTAGCGTAATGATTGCCTTACTGGCCTAATAATGAGATGCAATCAGTCAAAACTTGTTGAACTGAACATTGTCGAGCTTGACACATGTCACTACACAAGCAGTTCTACCCTCTTTCTCACAGTCTCCATGCTACATCTTTGTGCATTAAAATTTCCATAGTTTGACTTGTCATCTACCCTCAGCTCGCCACCTGTCATCTACCCATAGTTCGCTACTTGTCATCTACATGTAGCTTTTTTGAGCTGATCTAGATTTGTGACCACTGCGTTGACATTGGCTTGGTGTGATCACCACATTGATTCCTAGAGGTAGCTGTAGCTCCTCCTAATTAAACAAAAGAAAATGTATTTATGTTAGTGGGCTGGGTCACGTGAGACCCACATTGGAGTTCCACAATATTTTGCATTGAGGGGTCCATTTCTTGATTTATGTTTTGTTAGTGTGCCATCAAGTAGGTTTAAAACCAACTTGGTGGTTGGAGCAGCATGTTATTATAGTTTAATGAGAGTGTAATTAATAGTCTAAAACAAGTGATTAAAATTTAATCCTAAACAAGGGAAAATGTATTTTCCTGTGCAACCACCACGCAGGTTCTATTTTAGTGCAGGTTGTAGTCACTAGCTAGAGGAGGGCTTTGGAGAGCTCTTCATTAATAAGTACATGTGGGAACCAGATTTGTGGTAGAAAATCTTTGTGTTGTCGAGCATGTAATTACTGACTCAAAATTGGGATGCATGTGTAGTAAAGACAATCTCTACACTTCAAAACCACAAATAATGTCAGCAATAGTGCTAACTTTTAGGAAGAGAACACTCAAGATATGCTAACGTCACATCAAAACTATTTGGTCTCAGGAACACAGACAGATCACGATGCTAAGTAAGCCATTTCATAAAGGTTAACACATGTCTTAGGCCCTCGTCAGCGAGTGCTACCATGCGATTTTTTGGCTTGTTCAAAACAAAATATAACAAACCACATGCCATCCTAAACTTGCATAGACCCAATAGTAGAACTAAAAATTATGATATGAAAGAGCTAACAAGGCTTGTAAAAGGGAAGAGATAGTGGCCACCATACTTCACGAGTAGTCTAGGGGCTTTGATGGTAGCAATTGTAGCTGCAGTTTTGGTTGGAGTTAATGGGTCCAGGGGATGACTTGAGTGAGCTATTAAAAAATACTAGTTTCCTACTCTAAATATAGAATGATTAATCAAAAGAGAATAGACTTTGATACTCTCTTATCTTTAGCTTCCTCACCACAAAACCTGCTTGTTCACCTGATGTGAAATTTTTTATATTCACAGAGAAGGACATTTGCTATCTATCATTTGACTATGCCAAAGGATTTCTTTAGTGGATCGTAGATCGGAATGGCTAAACTTTTCATGCCTGGCACACACAATTGAGCCATATGTATCATTCCAATTGTCCATAACAATCTTGATGATCCTTCACTCACTGCTACATCATAGGAAAAGTCTCTTGGATCTCGTATTCAGTAGTTTCCATCAATCTTGATGATCGTTCACTCATTGCTACAAGGAAATTGCATCATAGGAAAAATCTCTTGGATCTCATATTCAGTAGTTTGCTTATGAAGAGGCTCAATGCCATAAAGGTTGTGGGCAAAAAAAAGAGGCTTCAGACAAGAATCCTTAGAGATGGTACCCCACTTTCACATTTTTGAAAGTACAATATATTACATTTTATCTTACCATCTATCATGCCAAAGCATTTGACCTTGCAGATCAATGGGGTTCTTTGAATCACCCACCAAGTTCTATGAGCTTTTTGCTCCGTAGTACATGATGTCACTCCTGCACCTTCTCCATCATGTTTCATTGAGGGCCTTCTCTTTTTGGAATTCATCCCTTTTTCTTGAGGCTGAAAGTTAATTTTCCTCGGTCTTCCTCTTTGCTTGTGCTCTCTATTCTCCATCACATAACCAGGATGGTGTGCACTATTCTCTACATCAATGGTTGTAAGCTTGCACCTCTTCCTTTGGACAGTTTCTTTATCTCCATGAACCATTTTTGGGCCTTCAAACATTGGTGTCCCTGCAACTTCTTGATGTGCCATTTGTGCTACCTGAGGCGGCATGGCCATGGTCCTTAAGGCTACTCTATTTATAAATGCTTCAAGACTAGGACCCTCTCCCACATGCTTTCCCATCATATATGCATATTCTTTAGCACTTTGCAGCAGCAAGGCATTTGCCATGTTTGATACACGTGAATCATAGAGAGTTATCTTACTCTTGTAACCTTCCGCAGCCAACCAACTTCCATGCACGGTGTCAGCCAAATTTGTCCTTGGAGTACATGCCTCTTCCAATGGACTCTTTGCCATCTACATCCAACTCAATAAAAATTAGAGATAATTTTACGTAGATCCAATATGATCAAAATAGGGTTATGACTCATACTGTTGACATGATATTTCCATAATGGGAAACCCATACCTCCCACCAACTTAACCATATATCCATACGTGGGATATTGTTATTGAGTACATTGCCTACTCGCCACCATTTCCTAATCTACATACTCTCTTTGCTTGCCTCTTCTTATTATTGCACAATCTCCTTTTTTCACACATGGTAAGGTGCTCACTTCAAATCTTATCCTACACATATCTCCTTATACGAATGTGAAAACTTTGTTCCCAATGAAATAGGCATGATTGCTCTTGGCCTTCCAATTGGTTCTTTGGTCCACCATTAAAAACTATTCGTGCTACATTCCAACGTGCCCCTGCTTCATCTACCATGAAACCATGGAAGTTTGCACATGGTAAACACATTGTTACATAGTAACATTTAACATTTTCTAAAAAAAACTTGGCTATTTGTATCTTCTTCCTTCATTTCACATGTGGCTATTGTCATTAGCTCATACACACTACAATATTGACAAATATAAATATCATAGATGATCGAACTATAATTTTAATACCACTATGTTGGAGGACCAAAGTGTACTTTTAACACCAGAGATGACCAAAGTGTGTCCAAATACCTTAGGTCATATGCATGACATGCCATTGTATTCCAATTTATAGATCGATGTGTGTGATCAAACTCTACCGATGAATTGCATAAGTCTCTGTTCCCATCTTGTCACATCCGATCTATGAGCTTCACACCAGATGCTAGGCCTTGGGTTGACATCTTGAAGACAAAACATCTTTCATCTGGTAAACCTTGTCCTAGAAAATGGCTACCATGGAAAAAGGAATAGATATACCTTTTCGCACCTAAGGAATGACTGCCACTATTAATCCTGTCCACACCAATCATGCGAGTGCCTTCTTTGCCAAAATCTTTGTGTCCACCGTTGATCTATACAAATGGTAGTCTTATGCCCCAAATCAATATTGCCATGAAAGAAGAATTATCCATATCATGAAGGACACCAGACTTGATCAAGAATTTAACCCCAGTAGCTTGCCACTTACGTCGTTGCTTATGCTATTGGGAAAATTGCATATGAGCTTCAAAATACCCCTACCATCACTTAGTTCACATAAGGGTCGGCCATAGTATGTCGATGCTAGCACACCAAGCAAGTTACAAGCATAATTGGCAAGGATTACAGACAAAAGAGGCATTATGTGTTTGAAGTGAGTATGTTGGAAGTCACACTGGTAGTAGTGAAAGTTGTAGTGGCAATAATAGCTGCAAGTATCATTGACACTAGTAGATCATGATCTCGTTGTCCTTGAGGACTCATGTTTAGAGAAAAGAATAGAGAAGATGGTTCAATAGGCACTTGTTAGCTAGCACAAGCAAGGGGAAAAATCTCAAAATTCAAGTCCAAGGGGAGTGACATAATTGTTGTCCAATTAGAGTTATCCTTGGATCCATATTATTGGCCTTGAGGTCACTATTTATGGGCCTTGAGGTCACTATTTATGGGCATTTCAGCTCGCAAGAAAGCTCACTATTTATGGGGATTTCAAAAAAGGCTCGCAACAAATATAACTTCTTGACTCATGATGGCTTGAGGTCGATGAGCTTTGGCCTCGGTCCACTCAAAGGATACTAGCAGTTTGTATATGTTCGCATAGAACAAGATGAACCTCCTATAAAGTCGCGATGTAGAACATGAACCCATCTTAGCTCCCTACGTCGATTATGCGATCTTGTTTCATGAAACATTAGAGCAAGGCGCCGTATTCCTGCTTGGTAACAAACTTGCTTGTGTCACGATGGATTCTTCGAAGCTTTATGATTGGATCTCGCGGACACCGTGACGGTAGCCATAAATACGGTCAAAGAGAGAGATCTAGCTTCTGTCTCATATGTCCACTGCTTATTATGCAGAGTAGGAATCAAGCACAACCAACGTGAACAATATTGCTGCTCCCCCTTGAAGAACTCGACTAAGGAGAGGATAGGCTATCATCAATTGTTCTGCGAATCCAGGGAGCTGAGCTTCACCAAAACATCAGGATCTATAAGCAATGGAGGATTCAACAGCAGCTGAGCCGAACGAATCAGCAACAACAGAGGATGCACAACCGGAGCCACAGGGGAGATCACGATATGCAATCGGGGCAACGCTGATCATGTTCCTAGTGGGATTCAGTAAGTCAGCTTAAGTATTAACTATTTGCAAATTTGCCGTTTGAGTAGAATATGGGGTGTCTATAACAATCATACTAGCGCTTGTGCGATTGCAGATTATGCTTTCAAGATGGGAGGAATCGTGTGGGCAAAGGAAGCTTTGGCACTAACAGAGGAGCAAGCGGACTTAGCAGTGGCGATGATGAACGGAGTGACATTTGTGGGGGCAGCAGGAGCAGGCATGGTAAGCGATTTATGGGGGAGGAAGCTTGCGATGGTGATTGGGCTATCGATGTTCATGCTAGGCTGCATTATACAGGCGTGTTCTTTGAATTACCCGGGGCTGATGGCAAGCAGGGTGGTGGACGGTTTGGCTGTGGGAGTTGGGATGGTGATGGCGCCAGTGTATGCAGCTGAGATGGCTCCTTCAAAGTCTCGTGGGCGTGTTGTGGCGTTCGTTGAGATCATGAACAACCTGGGTGGAGCTTTTGCATACTACATTACATTCCTCCTCTCTCGTTCCCATCTTCATCCCATTCATGCATGGCAATGTTTGGTCGCCTCTGCCTCCTTCTTTGTCGCCTCCTCCCTCGCTTTCACCATCTTTTTCATGCCAGAATCCCCTCGTTGGCTTGCTTCCCAAGGCCGCCCCGACTCTGCCCTCGCCGTCCTCAGACAGATCTATTTTGGCATCGATGACGCTCGCATCACCACGTGCTTGCGTAACATCATGCCACCTGGCAGCCATGATGTGCCTCCTGCACAGCTCCGGCTCGCGGCCCGTCGACGCACGCTCTGGGCAATGCTCGAGATCATTTGCCCCCGCATCGTTCTCCTCCGCCATGTACTGCTCGTCGTAATAGGGCTCCACGTCCTCCAACAACTTGTGTTCATTGACGCCATTATCTACTTCGGCCCACTGACTTGGAGGACTGTCGGCACTGTTCACCACATCATCCCCACCATAACCATGATCATGGCACTCACTATGCCCTGTGTTGCCACCCTCTCAGCCTGCCTTATCGATCGCATTGGTCGCAAGAAGCTTCTCCTCCTCAGCTATGCTAGCCTTTACTGCTCTCTTACAGCTACTGCCTTGCTCTCTTCCTACCTCGATGTCAATACTGCTACAGGTGATACTCTCACTACCATTAACACTACCATTTTAAACACTACCTCACCTCGATCTTCACCATTTTTATCAACCTTGGCCATATTTTTTGCTTGTTGTTGTGTAGTCTCCTACTCTATCGGCCTCGGCCCCGTCACATGGGTCCTCAGCTCTGAACTATTTCCACAACACCTTCGATCACAAGGGATGGGCTTTGTAGTTGGTATAAATAGGACCATTTATGATGGCTTGGGTCTTACATTTGTGATGATTGCAAAGAGCATTACTCCAGCTGGTCTGTTTATGCTCTTTGCTCTTATTTCAGTGGTAGGATTCTTATTTGTCCATTGTTGTGTTACTCAAAATACCACTAGAATGAGCCTAGAGCACATTGCTACATCTTTTGAAGAGCATGTTGCTCCCTCACCACTCTCATCACAACAACAAGAGAATCAACAAGTGTAGTTGAGAAAGTGGACAATTTTCAAAAGCATCGACTCGGCCATAATTGCATTAAAGGATCTCTTTTTGTTTGAATGTCTTTTCTTTTATTATGTGCCAATTTCCAAATAAACTTTTGCTCATGTACATGGAGTGCATTGTTTGCAATCCACACATCCTTGGAAAATTCATTTTTCCTAAGTTTATAAGTGGATTTTATGCTCTAAAACTAGATCCTAAGTAGATTCTTGGATAAGGTATTTTATGTCTACATTCATTCATTCTTTATTTGGTAATTGCTACTCTTTGCTACAAACATTGGTACAATGCGAATCATAAGCCATGGAGAATTCTAGACTTCTACTTGCAAACAAAAACTAGACCAAAATGATTATATTAAAATTTGTATGTAATGTCCTTCCACAATCTTGATTGCCACCTTAAAATTTGTATGTAATGTCCTTCCATAATCTTGATTGCCATCTTTAAATTTATTGTTTTTGATTATTTCATGCTCATTTATATATATGCTAACATTATGCTTATATCTACACGATCTTAGATGCACCCAACTTCTATGAGGCTATATTGCTCAGTAACTTGTAAATTTTATCTTCGTAGGATGTAGAAAATATAAGTCTAAGATACTCTATACATATTAAACCTTAATCTAGGGCACATACATAGAGTAATTGCCTCATTGAGCTTGATTTGTGGATTGTATAAGAAATTAAAATTTATTCAAAAACATCAAAAGTTTGGTTGCACATGTATACAGCTGAGTACTCTTTGAAAATCTCAATAGCAAACCTACTTATAGTGAATGCATTTGTTCAATTTGAAAAATTTACATATTACACTTATTAACCTACTACATGGTTGTAAAAAAAGATTGACATTGAGTTGAAAACTATGTATTAAAAAATAATTCACTCATACTCCTACACTGGTGACTCATTTATCATTTTTTCTTTAACCATGTACTTTCTTAAAATAAGGCCCTTGTATATGTTAAAGGAAATAAAAGCGTTGAGCTGGGAAAAGTGTTGCACCATTTTCACTCTCTTTTTGATAATACATATCTAGAGGACTTTGCTCTTCTCCTAGTGACATATCATGTGATTGGAGACAAGAAGCTCTTCATAAAGTCAAAGACAATGGAATTGAAGTGAGTGAATGAGAGTGGAGTTTGCAAGGAGATGTGATCTACATGCAATCTACTTCTAAACTTAGCCACATGTTTTGAATTTTTACTATGCATCATGGCCACCATCACTATTGTTAAAGATAGTGTAAATTGCACTATCCACATAGGGCATAGGGACAAACCCTAACCCTAACCCTAACCCTAAGGGGTTCACATGTATATCTTCATGTTCAGTGTTAATACACTTAGTGTACAGGTAGCTATATTATGTGCACTCCTCTCTCTCTCCCTCTCTCACTTCTGCTATCATGGTATCAGAGCCGATAGTGCTCCCACTCCCTTCATGAATGTCAAGCCCTCCTTGTGTGAGGCATCTTCCATTGAGAGAGAGATTTCCGTCGAGAGAGAGTAAGCCCTTGCTTTCGTCAAGGCACAAGCCCTCTCATTGAGGCATCTTCATGATTTCTCGAGCTCTTCATGTAGAGCTCATCCTCATCTTCGATTTGAAATGAAAAGCACAAGATTCCACTTCTTGTAGCTCAAGATATCCTCACTTGAGTGATGTTGTCCATTCTTTGAGTGATTTTCAGAGTCTTCATGAGTTTTGTAAGGTTTGAGTTCTTATGTGGGGTTCATTTCTTCTCTGTTCTTTGAGAGGAATTCATTTAGTGAGTTTGAGTATTCTGTAAGGTTCGTGATTCTCAGATGTTGAGTTCTAGTCCACTCCATCTCTATTGTGCATTTCCCCCTCTCTGTATGTGCCCTTGTGCCTTGCAAGTGACTTTCATGGCTTGAGGGACGCCTCCATGCTTCACACAGTGCCATAGCCTAGGCCATGGGCATCAATAGCAAGCAGTGCCTCGACTCTGCCTCAAGCAATGCAACCTACAAAAGAACAGCCCATGCTCAACCTCACCAATGAATGGTCGACCAGCAAAACGGTTCCACATGCCATCTACAACGACTCGGGCTGCTCCAACTACAACCGGACTTCATCAATAGGACCTGCAACAACGTTCGATGCCCCGGCTCTACATGTCCATCTCCAAGCCTCGTCGACCATCTTCTTCAGTGAGCTCCATCGAGCTTCGCTTCCATGCCTTCTTCAACAGCACCAACCCGAGCTCCTGAACCGTCGGCTCAAGCAAGCACACAGCCGCCTCCTCCGTTCACCACATCCCTTCATCGTCATAGCTTTTTGTTGCCATAGCTTCTCATGTCAGTGTTTTCCTTCTCCACCTTAGGAAAGACACGTGGCATGAGTTAAGCCAACCCTGAACAAATAGGGATTAACTGTGGTTTGGTTACTCTGGTCCTTGGTCAGTACTTTGACACATGTTAGATGGGGTTGGTTGGGTGTAGTTACACTTAGGTTAAGCTACTTAGGGCTTGGTCACACATGGCAATCTAGTCACCACACACCTGAGATAGAATCTAACTAGGGCTAAGTTGAAGTTTATCCTTGGTTAAGTCTAGCTTGCAAAGCCACATCATCAGTGCCTTGTAGGCACACTTGTGTAACATCATGTGTCCTCAGCATGACACATGTCACAGACTCCTGCTAGGCACAATTGCCTCCTCACAGGCACAGTTTGCATTTAGCATGTGATCTTAGTCTGCCACATCACCCTTTGGGCCACATCATCATTTTTGGGCCTTCTTAGGATAAAAAATTGCCTATCCTTCTGGTGGCCGTATCTTTTGATCCAGAGGGAATTTCATAGAGCTCTAAAAAGAAAAAATGCTTGCTAGATCATGCTCTACGCGCTAAGCATCTCATATCTGACTTTTGACTTTTCCACAAGTCAGCATCATTAAATCCTCATCATCGAAACCACTTCCTGATCCTTTGCGACGCACTTAACACTTAAAATGGATTAAGATAAAATTATTTTACTACATTTTATGCTTCGATGTGTAGTCTAGCTATAGACTAGCACCTCCATAGAGGAGATCCAACTCCACAAAGTCAAGGCAGCCATTGCCGTATTACGCGATTAGTTCCCACTAGCGTCAGTCCCATCGGATCTATCATCGGTGTACACACTCATACATCTGACCACCTGAGTCTCTTGGCATTTGGCACTTCATCACTCGGTGTGACACTTGGCAGAGTGATCTTCCTCCTTGGATTCAGGATTGTTGCATACTTCTTGCACATACACATGCCACCCATGTAAAGTCACACATTGTTGGACTATTTTTTGGCATTGGTTTCCACACACATACATGAGCCTTGTACACTCTCTTGGCTACTCCAGACACATAGTTGTCATCATTCTACTACAGGATTGATCCTTGGAACACAAACGTTCTCACATGACTTGGTTTGGACCATTCAGCTTAAGCCCCACAGTGGCAGCTCTCACATAGTGTTCTCATGAGTAGACACTCTCGTTGGTACATAGGTAAGCCTCTTGCACAGAGCACTAGACCGCCTCCAGCATGGAGTTATTCACATCACACAGTTGATGATACACTAGTCATGACTCCGAACGAGATCCGTGAGTGGAAAGAGAACCTTCTTTGACCATTTATTGCCATAGTTTACGATGCAAACTCGAGCCTTTAAAACCACAAGTTTGCAAAAATTTATTACATTTCAAGCAAAGACTAATTTAGAAGGAGATAGTTTACATAACTCAAATGCGCCCAACCACCATACATGCTTTTTCGATTGGACACTGAAGTACTTCTGGACTTTGTGATCGATGGATCAAGTGCTCGATTCATCAAAGTGATAGAAACTCTCTCTATCTTTTTTTTCTTGATGATTTCACACTCATTGAGCTTGACAAAAAACTTCAAAACTCCTTTACATTCTTCAAATGTGATATTGTGGAACTCAACCATAAGTCTCTGCAATTGTTCAATCTATAAAAATATTATTCCAAGCATTATATGTAGTGTTTCCCTTTTCACTTTCATATACACTTTTGATATGAAAGTACTGTCCAATAAACTTATTGATTTCTTGGTTGAGATGACCTCGTTCCTTCCACACTTCTCAACCATAAGTCTCTGCAGTTGTTCAAGATCTATAAAAATATTATTCCAAGCATTATATGTAGTGCTTCCCTTTTCACTTTCATATACACTTTCGATATGAAAGTACTATCCAATAAACTTATCAATTTCTTGGTTGAGATGACCTCATTCCTTCCACACTTGTGTTGGTGTTGGTAACAACACACATTTTATCCGTTGTTCTTTTAATGTTGATGAGACAACTCTAAATATTGAAGCATATCCATTTCTACTCACTCCGCTCACATCAAGAGCCTCTTGAATTTTCGTGACATCAGCTCTACTTTCCAATACAAAGTCTTCAAGCACATCACGTTTTACTCTTATTTTTTACAACAGTGGAGATTAAACCCTTCATTTGTTTGATGGGAATTAAATTAGGATCAATGTTTTCTTTCTCAGGTCCTAAAATTTTCCAGCAACAAGTAAACTTTGCAATATTATAGATTTTCTTGCAAGACAGACACACATATACAAATACAATGGCTAAACAAGATGTACTCTTACCTTGTTTTTTGTACTCTACGCTTACATCCTCCAGTACCAGCTTTCAATTGCGCAATGTTTCAAATTCTCTTGCTTCATTGTATGTCTCCAAGAATGGTTCTCTTCATTCTTGCTCTCCTTAGCTCATTCTTTGTCTTTGAACGCTCTTCGATTTCCCTTTGCAGCAACTTCTTTCAAGTCTAAATTTATCAACATTTCTTGGTCCTTCTCCATTCTTTCTCAAACATAAAATGTCTTGTACATTTCCACATTTGAATTTTGAGTTGAAATGTATCCATACATTCCATTGTTCCCGTCACCCACAAACCTCAATAGCGTTGTCGGATTAGAAAATGGAGGGCTCAAATTTCTCAATGGACATTTTGGGTAAATCTGTCTGTCGCACCATAAGTTGATATGTTGGGAGCTTGCTCTTCTCATGTTTTCCTTTTTCTTAGAATTCACAAGTGGAACCTTTCCTCTTTTCTGTAGCGATGCATATTTTTCTTCTAAATCAATATGTAAATGGTGTAGTTGCTTCTTTTGAGGTTCTTCTTCAACAGCATGGTTGCACATAGCCATTTCGTGAGGGTTGGTTCTTCATCTTGTCTACTTTTATAAAACTCTTCTAATCTTTCACGGTAACCATTCAAATATTTGAGTGATGGTGTGATGGGTTCTTTATGAGAGGTCGCCATCGAAAGAGATGTGGGATCTATATGGAGAGAGAATCTATATGGAGAGTTTAATGCAGCGTCTTCTCAATTATTGAAAGGGCTTTTTTATTCCTCCTTGGATTGACACACCTGTGGTCCTAAACTGACAGATATCCGTATTTTATTGCTTTTTCCACATTTTAGAAGAGAGATAAAAGAGGAAATAGCGAATTTCTTACAGGGTCCCAAAATGAGCTTCCTTTTTTTTTAATGCCATTGTTAACCATATTTGCTACTTTCCATAGTACCAAGCAAAAATTTGAGCTCTTTTTGAGTCCACTTGCCAACCATATTTGCTACTTTCCATGGTACCAACCAAAAATTTGAGCTCTTTTCAAGTCCACCTACTAATCATACTTTGTTGATGTGAATAGAATAAAAAAAAATTGAATGTCTTTTTCACAAGAACCAATTATGAAGAGCCTACATTTCATTGAAAAGAAGTGTTCAATGTAGTCACATGTTAAAGCCTTGAATGGATGGCCATGATTGTATCTTATGCATGATTGAAAATCTTATACAACCTTAGTGATGATAAATGGATATCTGATGGATATGTACCTAATCTTGTTATCATCTCTCTGTGGAATACAACAACGTGGCCACTATCATAGACAATAAGATGATCAACCAATAGGAAGCCATCATCTACAAGCTTGGATGGGACCAAATTCAAGATAATGGCCAATTTTGAATGATTAACATTTTTTGGGATAATGGCCTGGGTCATAATCTAGCCCATAACTCTCTTTGGGAAGTAGCAAGGTAAGGGTGTCCACTTTTTGTTCACTCCCCAATCCTTAGGTGGAAAACCAAGCTTTTTAGCACACAAAAATGCAAATCTCACCTACTTCCTTATGGATCTAGTCTTTGAAGTCTTCAGACACAACATCACAAATGCTATTGTGCACACAATGGTATAATCTGGTCGAAAATTTGATGCACACACAAAAAATCTCTTTGTGTCACACGGCATGGTTCCAGGGCAGTCACACCTTTGTCACGAACAGAGAGTGTCATATTAAACTCTAAATTTCTCACTCAATTTAAATTAAATGTTATTGAAACTTTGTAGGTGGTCTATTTACATTATGTAGAGCTTAACTTGATTTATTAGTAATTATTTGAATGATTTATCTAATTATAAATAATTATTTATAATAAATAGTCATAAATTACATGCATTTTAGTAGCACACCACATTTTTTTAGTATTTTGAATAATTAAGCAAATCCTATTCGATGGAAGGTTAGTAGGCACATAAGGGTGTGTGATTTAATCATCAAATGCCAAATCTAACGGTTAGATTTAGGAAGATTGAAGTTTTATTTTTACTTTTACTCCTTAAAGGATCAACAAAGAATATTAAAAATAAATCTAGTAATTCTCAAACATGACCAAACGATTCAAAAATGTCAATATTTTTAGTCCTCCGCATGATGAATAAGAGGAAAAATTTTTGGTCAAATTTGAGTAAGGGAAATGTACAATATGGCCTCCAAGAGTGAAATCACCCTTTTATGGGGGAAAAAGGGCCACCCAAGCCTAATACCAAGATAAGGTAGGCTTGGTATTATGCTTGGTGAGGTAGGCTAGGAGCATCATTGAACCTAGTGGCAAGCCTTTGGAGTGTGCATGCTGCCCAGGTGGAAGGCTGAGTGGGCTATTTTTGCCTTGCCACCATGCCATGTTGTTAGACCCCATGTTGCCATGTCATCAAGGAGATGTGACATCACTCCTTGCCATGTCACCTTAGATTTCCACACGTGCTGCCACATCAGCCACATGTGCCACCTCATCATTCCACATCATAGGAACTCTTGGAGCCATGTCATCACACCTTGCCACCTGGCATACCTCGTCAACATTGCCACATCACCAATCCCTCCACCTCAATTTGCCATGTCAATCTACCACCTCATGAATGCCAACTCATAATGCCACATCACATTTCCACGTCATGGAACAGACTCATATATTCCACACCATATTGCCACATCATCACCATGCATGGTGCCACATTAGCCACATGTATACACATCATGATGATGGCGAGCCACATCATCAACATGCATGGTTAGTTATGCATGCATGTGATTTGAGTGCGTGAGGCATAGAATACCACGATCGAGGTTTATGACCAGATCGCGTCAGGCATAGAATACAACGATCGAAGTTTATGACCAGATCACGTGAGGCATAGAATACCACGATCGAGGTTTATGACCATGATCAAGGTATTTTGACGTGGCAAAATAATCGAATTGCCATGGTTTGTGACCACGATCGAGGTATTTGGAGGTATCCAAAAAAGGCAAAATAATCAAATTGTCATGGTTTATGACCACGATTGAGGTATTTGGAGATATTTGGAAGTGGCAAAATAATCAAATTATCATGGTTTATCACATAGGTTATTCTCAAATTGCATTAACAAAAACATAGGCACATATATTATGTGAATATTTAACTGAAATAAAATCAAACGATGCAAATATTCAAAATTAACATTGGATTCCATGTATATATAATATGATTAAAATCAACTTATTTGAGTAGACCACAAAAATTAGTTTCAAAACAAAATCAAATGGAATTTCAGTAGCCAATTATTTTCAATCTTAGCACCTTCTCTACCAATAATAATCAAGAGCAATCTAGTGGATGAGTTCAAGCTCTCTATAAGACACCATGTTTTGGTTCATTTTACCCATTCTTAGCCATTCTTGCCTCCCCATCACTTTGTCACACCTTCCATCCTACTTTCATTGAGAATGGGTTCTCAAAGCCATAGAGCTAGTAGACGTGAAAGATATAGGAACCCCCCCCCCCCCCCCCAAAATCTCATTGATGAGGAGTGCAAGTGGAAGGCTCGCGAGCGCAAGAGAGCCTCTAGAGCAAGAGCTCGTGCTACCACCACTGATCCACATCCACCTCTACATCCCACCTCCACTCCATCCCTACCCCACCCCCACCCCCACCTCCATTGTCCCCCCCTCCACATCCTCATCTGCTCCCCTACCTCCAGCCTCTGCCCTTCCCCTAGCCACCTACATTTTGCCCTCCACCTCTACCTCTTCCACCTCCACCCTCCACCCTCCCCCTCCCCCTCCCCCTCCCCCCCTTCCCCTTGGCACCTCCCTTCCCCCCTCCACCCTACCATCCCCCATTGATCCCCTTGCCCCACCTTGTAGCAACAGTGTTGCTTCACGATGTGACTTGCCGAAGTCCAGTATCCATCGTCATACTAGCAAGATTGTGCAGTCTTTTTTTAGTGACCTTATGCCAGTTTCGTATTCTGCTCTTCTCACATCCCTGATTGATCACCTTGACTTGGTAGAGTGTAGGAGGCTTGCTGGTCTTGGTGCACGTAGAGATAGGGTTGTATGTAGCAAGGTCCTTAGCAGTTTCGACGTTCCTATGCTTCTATTAAGCATAGGAACTCCAATGATGCCTTGGCAGCACATCGTGCTATTGTGGCTGCCATTAGTAGACCTCATATGACAGGACATGTGCGTACTGCTTCACGTCTTCTTCAGATTGCACTATGCACATTGCGAGCAGGCATGATTAGGAGGCAGAGTCTAGAGGATAGTGAGACTGATGCTCCTTAGGCTTCGAGTGGTCATGCACCTCGCAGCGATTGATTGTTGGATGATTCCATTAAGTCCTTCATACAACAGTTTTGGGAGGAGCATTGCAGAGCATCCCCGGTGTTCAAGAAGGCATTGCGGAAGAGGGTGTCACGCGGTGTGTACATTGAGCATGGTGCATGTTTTTTGGAGTGTACCCAGACTAAGTTGTACACTGAGTTTGTAGAGGCACACCCAGAGTTCTGGATTGGGCAGAGGTCATTTGAGCGATGCAAGCCATGGTTTGTGCGATGCTCTTAGGAGCGTCACACATGCTGTTGTCACTACCATGTGGATTTTGGATTGATGTATGACGTATTCTGTCCCCCTGATGGTCATAGGGGAGTGGTTCCTACTAGCCCTCGTGACTTCATTCATTCCATATTGTGTACATGAGATGGCGATGCTTTATTCCACTCCCTTGATTGTGTGGAAGGCATGTGTACTTTGTGTGGTGACTTCGCTAGAGTGCCACGAGTTGCACTAGATACTTGTGACATGCAGATGGTTCGTTGGCAGAAGTATGAGCACAGTACCTTGACATTAGATGGTGGTGCACAGTCGAGGAGGTTGCAGCTTGTGGGGAAGGAGACACCACGTGTTGTATTCATTAATAGTTTTCGAGGGAAGCTGTACCGCTACATATGCCACTCGCACACTGCGAAGTGGGAGGATCATCAGTTCCGTGCATGTTTGGTCAGGATATTTCCTATAGGGGTGGTTGTCTTAGTGGTAGACTTTGCGGAGAATTATACCTTTGCACCACAGCATGAGATCCAATCGGAGTATTATTTCTCCGAACAGGTGACGTGTGATTGAGTTATTGGTTTTTTTATGGTCTCATTATATTGAATTATTTCAATAGTCATATTTTTTTTCAATGCCATATTGCAGGTTGCTATATTTGCGCACATTAGCTATCATCATGCACAAGCTCATGTGGATGGCATTGATAGCACCATGGACGCACACGTCATTGTGTGAGAGTATCACTTCTACATTAGTGATGATCGATTGCATGATGCCCATTTTGTGCAGCATTGCTTCACTTTGCATGATAGTTTCTTGAGGGATCATGGTGTCACATGGAAGCGGTGCTGGATCTGGTCAGACGGCTGTGGTGGTCAGTTTAAATCTGCTAGATAGTTTTATTGGTTCTACAGATGGCACCGTGAGACAGGCATTCCGATCACATGGAGCTACTTCAAGACAAGGCACGATAAGGGAGAGCACGATGGTGCAGGTGCTTGCGTGAAGTGTGCTTTGCATCGATACCAGTTGCGTCACAGTGCCGATCGCTTTAAGGATGCACATGATGTGGTGCGGTGGTGCAGCCAGCACTTATCCACTAGTGCTATCTCCTTGTTTCAGTTGCATGACGATAGGGTGGTAAGCCGGTATTTTTGGTGCGTGGACATTGGGAGTCTTGATCGGTCTAGGACTTTTGATTGTCATTCAGTGTCTGGCACTCTTGATTTCCATTCCATCAGGAGCATAGGTGAGTGTCACCCCATGATCTTTTCTCAACGGTTTGCATGCTTTTGCTCTGCATGCATTGATGATGATTGGGGAGGGTGCTCCATGATACCATGGGCCGATCCATGGGCATAGCGAGTGCTTTCTCCCTCCCAGCCTTGGGAGGAGGTACATGATGATCAGGATGCGGGATTCGGTTCTTCTAGAGATTATGACTAGCTTATAGATATGTTGCGTATTAGTGATATCTTCATGGTCATTGCTTCGGAGGGCAATGAGGAGGGTGTGGATTATTACTTGTTGCGATGCTCTATGGTGAAGAGTGTGCTGAATGAGAATACAATGGATGGGCATGGGATGCACTTCAATGCTCATAGCACAATCGTAGGTGGCCACTATTTTCAGCAGATACAGAGGCGTGGTCACTATATTGAGTTCCAGGAGTACATGGTGGATCAGGAGGCATAATGTATTCTCATCTTGTTGTTGCGATCAAGATTACTTTGAGTCATGTTCGCACTCGCAACACGACGTCCATTCCACGATGGCGCCTTGCAGTGGAGGATCATGAGAGCATACTTGCAACTATTGGCATGAGAGCCAATCCTGAGGAGTAGCACATTACATATCATAGTTTTGGGATCATCAGTTGATCAGATAGATTTTTATTGTGTATCACTAGTTGATTACATATTTTTGTATTCGATATGTATAGGCTCACTGTGTGACTGTACCATTGTAATTTTCATGGACTCATATTTTGTATTTCACTATGATGGTTTTATACACATTCATACATATCATTGTATTAGATTCTATTTTATACATGATGTCCGTTGTCTTCTCAATGGGATTTGTTGTTTTTGTAAAACAAAAAATTGTTTATTAGTAGTAATGTTGTAATTGTGTTTTGTGCTTTAGGACATTTTAAAAATGTGACTAAGAAAATTTGTGCACGTACTAACCAAATACGCATGTGGACTTATTTGTTGGGGATGAAACTCTGCATGGCTCTTAGGCTACCCTCGACCTACATCCATTCAAGATTTGGTCTCCGAATGATTTGGTATATGCCACGTGGAAGGTATAATATGTACATTTTTGCATGCACTCACTACTGGTGATGACTACGTATTAAAAATGGTGCACGTAGTAACCAAATACGCATGTGGACTTATCTGTTGGGGATACAAGTTTGCATAGCTCTTAGGCTACCCTAGACCTACATCCATGCAAGATTTGATCTCCAAATGATTTGGTATGTGCCATGTGGAAGGTATAATGTGTACATTTTTGCATGCACTCCCTACACATGACTACGTATGAAAAATGGTGCACGTACTTACCAAATATGCATGTGGACTTATTTGTTGGGGATGAAACTTTGCACAGCTCTTAGGCTACCCTAGACCTACATCCATGCAAGATTTGGTATCCAAATTATTTGGTATATGCCACGTGGAAGGTATAATGCATACATTTTTACAGTCCCTACTACTGACTACGTATGAAAAATGGTGCACGTACTAACCAAATATGCATGTGGAATTATCTGTTGAGGATGAAACTTTGCACAACTCTTAGGCTACCCTAGACCTACATCCATGCAAGATTTGGCCTCTAATTGATTTGGTATGTGTCACGTGGAAGGTATGATGCGTACATTTTTGCATGTACTCCCTACTAGTGACTATGTATGAAAAATGGTGCACGTACTAACCAAATACATAAGTGGACTTATCTGTTGGGGATGAAACTTTGCTCGACTCTTAGGCTACCCTAGACCTACATCCATGCAAGATTTGGTCTCCAAATGATTTAGTATGTGCCACGTGGAAGGTATAATGCGTACATTTTTACAATCCCTACTAGTGACTACGTATGAAAAATGACGCACATACTAACCAAATATACATGTGGACTTATCTGTTGGGGATGAAACTTTGCACAGATCTTAGGCTACCCTAGACCTACATCCATGCTAGATTTGGTCTCCAACTAATTTGGTATGTGCCACGTGGAAGGTATAATGAGTACATTTTTGCATGTACTCCCTACTAGTGACTACATATGGAAAATGGCGCACGTACTAACCAAATATGCATGTGGAATTATCTGTTGGGGATGAAACTTTGCACAGCTATTAGGCTATCCTAGACCTACATCCATGCAAGATTTGGTCTCCAAATGATTTGGTATGTGCCACGTGGAAGGTATAATGCGTACATTTTTACAATCCCTATAATGCATACATTTTTGCAAGCACTCCCTACTAGTGACTACGTATGGGAAATGGTGCACGTACTAACCAAATACGCATGTGGACTTATTTTTTGGGGATGAAACTTTGCACAGCTCTTAGGCTACCCTAGACCTACATCCATGCAAGATTCGGTCTCCAACTGATTTGGTATGTACCATGTGGAAGGTATAATGCGTACATTTTTGTATGCACCCACTACTAGTGACTACCTATGAAAAATTATATATGTATTATATGATTTTGGACCAATAGTACATAATCATGTATTAATGTTTAACACATGTTACTACCAATGAGCACCATGCTATGCTAAACATTGACATTTTTTTCTTAATCTACAATTTACAAAAATTAGTGACAATATTACTGTAATAATTGCAAGCATTGATATATACGAAATTCAATATGATATTCAAAATGATAAAGTTCATAGCACAAGAGAGAGATCGAGAGAGAGAGAGAGAGAGAGAGAGAGAGAGAGAGAGAGAGAGAGAGAGAGAGAGAGAGAGAGAGAGAGAGAGAGAGAGAGAGAGAGAGAGACCTTATACTTGAACACCTTTTCAATGCGTAATGTTTACAATTACTTCACACGGCATTATTTTTAAAATACCTTATCTATTAGATGTGTGAATTGAGATATCTGAAATTCAAAATGATACTCCTAATTTTAAATGTTTATGTTAGATTTGAAAAAACTATAAACTAAGATAAACAAAGTAAGAACAACATCATGAAAGTACCAAAATGCTCATACATCATAAAAGTAAGAACAACATTATGAAAGTACCAAAATGAATGTGTACATCATCATCATCATCGTGCAGAAGTGCATCCCTAAACAAGATATGTGTGAAGCCTAAATAATCATCCTGAATCAGAATCTGATAACTCCACATATGATCCTCTAGTCGTCCTCTGACGTGGCTCCTGTATGGCCCACTGCCCAACCATCCGCTGTGTGCCCTCGAGCAAAGCCAGATCAGATGGGCCAGCCTCATCTCCTGGATCACATGGGCCAGCCTCATCCTGATGAAGAGTAGGGCATGCTGCACAAGCCATCGCTGTCATCTCTCCCTCCCTTGCCTCCTCTATGTATGCACGCCTCAGCTCCCAAAGTCGTGCATCTACGAATACTCATACCTCAAATCCAGCTCTAGTAATCATCTCTACATGTAGAAGACGCTGGTCGTGGCCCCACCCAAGCTGTTGCTCCACCCATTACTGCAATGATATATGAAGCTCTACCTCTCGCTCAATACAACATGCCTTCTCTGCTCGTGCCTCATCACCTGGCATGAAATCACCATATCAGAAGCGTCGCGAAACACACGCTGTAACCACTGAAGTATCAGCACCCTCCTGCTGCATCAAAGCTCTCTGTGCCTCCTCCCTGTAGTGCTCTGTCAAGACCACACAAGCAAATGGATCAATGGTCTGACGATGACTAGGATATAGATCATCCATGCCTAGTCCTCTATATGTGGCCACATCAATGTTAGCAAAGCATACAGGGCACACTGATTGTGCCACCATGTGGCGGGTCATGCAATGGAGATGTGCGATGTGGCCGCACCCTAGTCCAAACCACCCTACGGTGTCAAAATCCTCATGGCAAAGGATGCAAGTGGCGGTAGGAAGCCTAGCTATGACTGGTGCATCTATGGGTGTCCTAGTCGGCACATCTACAGGAGGAGCGAGGTACAGGGCCACACTGGGGTGGATCCTATGGTAAGATGGATCACAACTAATATGTCTCAACTGCAAAATATAGTGCTCCGCTTGATGGTAGGCTATGCATGTCCGAATCCTCTCTCCTCCAAATTTACCTCCAACTATCGTACATGAGACTCCATATCCTGTCGCAATAGATGTGCCTGTCAAGCAAACATGTCGCGTACATGGTGAGAATGAACAAAAAACCTTCAGTTCAAAACACACAACAAAAAAATAAACTAAAATAATCAGAACAACTAACCTCGACCCTAGACTCAGCCAACAATGCCTCCAACTCTACAATCCGTGCATCTCGAGTATCCAACTCATGCTGATGCAGTCTAGATGTGGGAGGTGGTGTAGATGTGGGAGGCTCCATAGATGTGGGAGGTGGAATCAAAAGTGATCTCGATAGGGCAGAGACCATGTCGTGCAAGGATGAGGCCACTGAATGAACATCCCCCCTAATCCGTCCTCCAACAACTCGCAATGCCGATGCAGGGATAGTGTGCAACTGTGGTGCCTCGTGTCGACACCGAACACCTACAGTTTGACGCTCCTGACGCCCCATCCTACCATGTCCCACTCCTGATCTTGGATGGGTACTAAGGTAGTCTACCCGATGACCAAGCACAAACTTGGCATATAGCTGCATGGCAAATGACCTGGCTATCTGATGGTTGTGAGGCAATTGACCACCATTCATAGCGAGATATCTCGGATAAATGTGTGCTGCTATGATGGGGTGCCTACAACATAAAATATAAAAGGGCTGCCCTGATCATGGTTGCATCGGCTCAGTGTGACCATCCCAAAACATATCCTCTAAGGCCCTACCTGTGAGGTGACTCATGCTCAAACAACTCTCGAATGGCTCTCCAATCCAAGCCATGACCATTGATCTCTGCCTCAGCCTATGCCTGAAAGGTATCCAAAACGTCCTCAACTGTGTCTGATCGACCTAGAGTACCAATGACTGAATCGAGACTCGCAACCAAGTGAGGGGGAGCCCCAGCATCCTCCGGTGCCCTCATCTCAGCTCTCAAAATCACAATCTACATATGAACAGTGGTGCTAGAACCTGCGCGCTGGTTGGCGCATGGACAAAAAACACATGGAAATTAATATTCTATTTGGGTAATGAAAATTAATATTCTATTCAATGGGACTTAATAATCTATTTGGGTAATGAAAACTTTTAGCTAGCCAATTTTGATTGAATTTTTGCAAAAGCTCATGACAAGGTTTCATGGAATCACATAAGTCTTTGTATTTTTCTATGTAACTATATCCATACATAGATCTACAACCTTCCCTAGTTCCCTATTTCTATAGTTTCACATGCCACCTAAAGGGATTGCTAGCCACATGATCTACCCTCTCCTTGCATCAACCTCTCGCACCATATGATTTGAAAATGATGTGTATGCGAATGTGTTGTTCAAATTATCCTATTTGTTTGATTGAGTACACTTAGTCACATACTCCTTGATGAGGTAGGATGTCATTGGGATCATCCTATGCACCTAATGGTAGATGGGCCAAATGTGTGGCTATGCCTACAACAGTGCTATGTTGCAAATGCAACACATGCACTCCCTACATGCTCTAAGTTGCCCCACTCTTCAATGGAAGATGCACAAACAATAGTTATTTAACGGTGTTATTGAAAAAAGGATTTCGATGTACATCCTTGGTCTTATTTCATTTTCAAAGAAATTTCAAACTTTGTGTTAAAGATGCTAGCTACACTTCCCTAATTTGAAAAATAATATAAAAACTACTTTAATCTCTTTTTTAAAATAAACGAAATAGATGTAAAAAAAAAACAAAATATATATGTTTGGACATTTAAATAAAAACTTCACTAACTTAAAAAATAATATAAAAGCTACTTTAAACTCTTATTTTCTTTTTTTTAATAGATAATTCTTAACAACAAAATTTAAACGCTTTTATATTTAATTAAAAACTTTAGCGCATGTATTGACACGTCTATTAGCGCATCTACACTGAGAAAATACAGTGCTTCTATTTGCACGTGTATTGATGCATCTATTAGTGTGTCTAACACTGTGTCTAAGAGCACATCTATTTGCGCATGTATTAGCGCATCTATTAGTGCATCTACATTGAGAATTAGACGCGTATTTAGATGCAAAATAGAGAATACATAAAGTGAGATTTTGGTGTAGGCTGGTAAATGTACATCACTGCTTTCCAAACATTGCCCATGATTACCAAAGCACATAATTTCAACAAAAACATCAAAGCTTTTTTGCAAACCCACATATAAAAAAATTAAGTGAGGTAAGGAGAATGAGACAATATGTAAAACAGTTTTGCCAATATCAATGATGGGCTACGGTTCATCAATCTCATCCTCAATGAGATCAACCCTTGCTAAACTATCTACTTCAAAATCCAAACAAGTGTTTAGATCTACAAATACATTCAACCCAGTACTACTTGTGCTACTCATGCTCATCAAAATCAGCATCACGAATGGTAGGCTCGTCCTCATGGGTAATGGCCTCAATATATGTATCTCCTATCTCATGATCATCCTCCTCTCTCGTATCACGGTCATCATCACCTCCATGGCCATGATCATCCTCCATACACTCCATATTAGTAAATGCTTGAAATGTCACCAATAGTATAGACAGTATTACTAATGCATTTGGAAGTTTGAAACTTTAGAACCTGAATCAGAGCTCCGCATTCGGATCTTGTGTCACTTCGAAACTTCGGATCTTTAGACCTTCAAGCAGTCACTGCATACTTCTCCACCATGCACTGCACCACCAACATTTCTACCACAACCTCCACAGAAAGTGTTGGAGCATGATATTGTTTTAACCGATATCCATTGACCGGTTTCAGAATTGCATTCCCATACATATCCTCCAATTTGAATGTTCCCTCTCCCAAGACCTCAACAATTTTGTAGGGACGATTATATCTCAACTTTAGTTTACCAAGACAAGGGCCCAGTTTACAATTAAACATTAACACTATATCCCCCTTTCGGAACACATTAAATTTGATATTCCTATTGACGCATGCTTGTCTCCGCTTCTGGATCACATTTGAAATGTATGAACTAACAACCTGATCTTCTTCCAACTTCAGCAACTACTGGATCCTATGATTAACTGACTCTTCTGGAGACAATCTGCATTCAACTGCTATTAGACTTGGTACAATGAACTCCATTGGAACCATAGCTTCACACCCATACACTAGGCGAAATGGTGTCATTCCAGTAGTTACCTTGTATGCTGTCCGGAATGCCCACAACGCCGAATGTAACTTCTAGTCCCAATCAATTCTTTTCTCTAAAACTGTTCTCCTAAGGATTTTCTTGAATGTCTTATTTTAATTTTTAGCTTGACCATTAGCTTGTGGATAATACATAGTTGATTTCTTATGCACAATCATATGTAAACTTGTTACCTTTTTCATTACTTTGTTCAGAAAATGAACTCCCTGGTCATATACTATCTCAATTGGACACCCAAATCTAGTCATGATATTATAATATAGAAACTTAGCTGTGCTTGCAGCTGCATTATCCCTCAAAGCAATTGCTTCCACCCACTTTGTATAGTAATCTTTAGCCACTAGGATATACTTGTTTCTAGTTTACTTAGCAGGAGGTTTTATAGGTCCCATAAAATCAAGCTCCCATTTCTGGAAAGGACCTAGAGGTAGCACATGTTGATGTGGCATTGTGTCTACATCTGTTGGTCTTCCATCTCACTGACAAGGTAAACAAGTCTTGGCAAATTTATGAGCATCCTTCAAGACTGTGGGCCACCACAAACCAGCCTGGAGTATCTTTTTCCCCAATGATGTCACCCGAATAGTCACCCCCTAAACTTCCAGCATGTGCTTCCATCAAAACCATTTTTCTCTCATAAATTGGGACACACCTTCAGATCACCTGATCAATGCCTCTCCTGTACAACACTCCAGCTATGACTAGAAATGGTTTACTCTGTAGCACCAATTTATTTCTCTGATCCCAGGACAATGACTGAGATACCACCCCATCTGTCAAAAATAGCAACATCCGATCATACCAATCCTGCCCTTCGACAAAAAATAAATGAGCATCAGGTAAATCATCTTGAACCCCCAAAGGTTCTTCACCACTCAGCAATCTGCTTAAGTAATCTGCAACAACATGTTGTTTTCTTGGTGTATGCACAATGTCATAATCATATTCTTGAAGCAACAATATCCATCTAGCTAGTCGGCCAAACAATTGTGGTTTATTCACCAAATAAATAAGCGCATGATGATCCACGTCATACCACTTTATTTTCCAACAAATAATGTTAAAATTTCTGGAGAGCATACACCATCCCCGATGATTCTCTCTGAGTCACACTATAATTTTGTTTTGCTTTTGTCATTCTCCTGCTTGCATAGTATATAGGCTGAAACCAACCTTTAACAAATTATTGCATCAACACTGCTCCCATAGCCACATCTGAAGCATCCACAAAAATATGAAATGGCAACTTCCAATTAGGTGGTTTCAGGATGCGTGCTACAACTAACATTTTCTTTAACAAAATGAAAGCCCTCTATTGTGGTTCTTCCCATGTAAAGAATTCTCCCTTCTTGGTAAGTTTTGTCAGCGGTACACAAACATGGGATAGATACCGTAAAAATTTGCTGTGCCACTTGATCTGCCCAACAAAATGTGATAACTGCTTCAAGGTTCTAGGTGTAGGGGCATTCTGAATGACTTCCACTTTTCATGGGTCTATGGTCATCCCTTCTTTTGAAATTATATGTCCCAACAAGACATCCCTTTTTACAACCGTAGCAAATGCACACTTCTTCGGTTTTAAGCTCAGTCGTGCCATTCTGCATCTCTCAAGGCATAACCTCAGATGCTACAAATGCTCATTATTTTTTCTGAACATAGAAAAATCATCCAGAAAAACTCTGATAAAAGTAGTTAAGGAGCAAAAACTTCCTAGATCCATTTCTGAAATGTGGGAGGTGCATTCTTAAGACCAAAAGTCATAATGTTACTGGAGCAAAAACTCCCCATTCTATGATGAAAGTTGTCTTATCTCTATCCTTCAGAGCCATTCTTATCTGATTGTACCCACTGAAGCCATCAAGGAAACTATACATTTCGTGACTAGCTACAGCATCAAGCGTTGTGTCACAAAAAGACAATGGAAAAGGGTCTATTATTGTTGCTACATTTCATTTTTTGTAATCAACACACACTGTCAGCTTACTATTCTTCTTAGGTATTATGACTATAGGTGAAAGCCAAGTTACCTTATCTATTGGGTAAATGAACCCCACCTTGAGTAGCTTATCAATTTCCTCCTTCACCCTCTGAGCATAGTTTGAATTCATTCTATATCTTTGTTGAACCACTAGGACAACATCTTTCTTCAAGTTAATTCTATGTTGGCAAAAAGATGGATCAACTCCTTTCATATCTGTGTAATGCCAAGCAAACACATCCTTGAATTCCAATAACAATTTATGTAAAGCTTTAAAAAAAGTTGCATCTAACAAAGCACTAACATGCACCAACTTTGGATCTTGTTTTGTTCCAAGGTTCATCTTAGTTAAATCCTCCTCCTATACTCTTGCACACTTCCTTAAGTGATCCGCTATTTTAGCTTCAATGATTGCTTGAATGTTGGCTTTAACATAAAGTTCTTCCTTCTCCTCATCAACATCCCACTGGTCTGCATAAAATCCATCTGACTTCTTTTCTTTTCCTCCTTCTTAGGCTTGCTCTGAAATCAAAACTGTGGACATCTCCATTGTTGGAAAACTGCACCTTGAAGACTCTTGTACTGATCAAGAATACTTAGCATATCCACTTCAAAAATTGGCACAAGAGATGGATTTCTTTTTTGGAACCATTCCTCCTCATCATCTTCCACTTTAGCCACCATGTTAATGCCTTCAGCTACTGCCAAGGGCTGAACCCTTTTCAGTACACTCCTTGTTTGGAACCATTTCCATCTTAAATTTCTTCTTTCCTTTTCTGATGGTCACCCTATCAGCCCCCTAATTATGCTTGATCTTGGCTACTCGGAACCACGGCCTGCCAAGTAGCATCGAATAAGGCTGCTCATCTCCCTCCAATCTGAGGACCACAAAATTGACCATAAACGTCAATCCACAAACTCCAATCTACTGATTCCTTAGAATTCCCAGAGGTTGGACCCTTCTATGGTAAACCATCTTCACCTGAAAAGGGGTTGGTTCTAATTCATTGAGACATAATTTCCTATAAAGGTCTTCAGACAAGATGTTCACACCCGACCCACCATTGAATAGGACTTATGGTATCATCTGTGACTTATATTCCACCTGAATAAGTGGTATAGTATAATCCACATCCTCAATCTGTGCTGCATTAATATCTGGGTCAACTTTGAAAGACTCTCCCTCTTCCTTTTTCGCCTTATTCATTAGGCTCCCCATGTCAACTAGCAACTTAGCCAACAATTGCATTTTGAATTCTAGTACCAAATTAAGAAGCTGGTCCAATGTGATATTAATCTTAGCCTTGAGCAAGTTGTGAAACAATTCTTCTTGTTCCCTTGTAACCTCCTTTTGAGATTCCTTAAGTACACCGATCCTCAGCTAAGCCTCTTTGCAAGCCCCTTTCTTTTTTGGAATGTCTACTTTGTGGCTTTCATCTTGCATATCAAATACCTTAGGTTGTACTATGCTCCCTTTGCTGTCAGCCTGATCTTCCTTTGGTTCCACCTCAATCACTGCTGGATTTGCATGTTGAGGTTGTACTTTGTTCTTTGCTCGTTGTACTAATTCATCCATCTTTACTTTAGCCAGTATGGGTTGTGTGGTGTCCATCAATGCCCACTTAACCTTTTAATCTGCATTTACCTTAGCCAAGGCTTTAAGAACCTCATGTCGAACTTTCTTTTGCTCATCCCAATCAATTGCGTGTTTGCGTTTGTCTACCATTGGCACTTTTTCTTCCTTTGGGATTGGTCCTTTAGAACTTGTTACAGCCAGTGCTACCAAATCAATTTGTCCTTCCAACATGTCACTCTCCTGCTTACATCCTGAACAATCACATAAAACAACCTATACCGGCTCCATAACCTTCTTCTCTTGTGCTATTGTTTGATTCAATTTCACTGGTCCTTCCTCTACCCCATTCTACTTGAGTTGTATTATCACAGCATTGGCCTGGGATGGTGGTGGACGAGGTGGATTTTGCATTTGTGATCATGTTTGGTACTGAACAATCGGGATGCCCCTCTCATTGTGGTGTTTACACAAGAGTTCACATCCTGGACCTTGCCTGTGTCCAACTTTTTCACAATATGTGCAATTCTATGCATCATTACTTGTATTGGCTTGTCGAGGATTATTTCCCCAATTCTGATATGCTAGTCTTCTCATTTACCCCTACTTGATTTGCTATAGGTGGTTGTGTCACTGCTATATAATATCTTGCATGTGAGGAGGCAACTGCCTCCTATAATTTGGATTATACCAGCAATTGGCACTGTCATGATTTTGTTTGAGACAAAACTCACATTGAGCTTTCTCAGATGAACCGACTTCTGATAGCCCCATACTTTTCAAATGCTTTTTGATCTTTTTCTCTAGCTTCTCATCCCCTGAGGAAGCTTTTGCCTTTTTCTTTGACTTGGAACTCCCCTTGGACTTTCCCTTCTTGGATTCCTTTTTTCTTTTTCTATTGGACTTCATGTCCTCATCATTCGAAGCATCCGAATCTTCCTCAGACTCAAATTTTGCATCATCATCCTCACTATCAGTGTCAAATTCTTCGTCTGAATCTATGTACGAATCTGAATCCTCTGCGTCCTTCTTTTTCCCCTTCTTTGACTTGCTTTTGGTCATGCCAAATCTCCATTCTGCACGTTGTGTGCTGCACGTTGTGTAGCTGCGACCATGTTGTCGAAGTTGTTGGCTCTTGCCAATGTATCCCTTCCTTCCACAACACTTCTCAATTCTTTATTCAACCCTTTGTAGAAGTAATCCCCCAATTGCTTTAGTCTCTGAGCAGTGGCTAGCCTCTGGTTCAGATTTTGGAACTTCTGGGCATAGTCTTCTGCCAACAGATCCTTCTGTTTCAATTGTCAGAGTTTCTTGAGGATTGCTTCTGGTGTTTTCTCTTGTCTGAATCTTGATAGAAAAGCTTGTTTTAAAGCATCATAATCCAAAAAGTGATTCATACCATATTGAATGAACCAACTCATGGCCTTGCCCACCAAGGTTGTTGCCAATTGTTCCTTCTTGACCGCATTGTCAAGCTAACCTTCGAAACCACTTGCTACCCATCGGGTCTGAAATTGCCCAATGTGACTATCAGGGTCTTGTTTCATCTTGCCACTGAATTTAGCATAGTGGACTCTAGGATTTTGCATGTTGACTACTGGATTGATTGGAACAACTGATTTTGCTCTCCTTGGGAGGGCTTTCTCGAGAGTGGATCAAACAATTGCCTTTGTGCTCCTACATACAGCCCAACTGCTGCGTGGTACCCAAAAGTTGCTCGAATGAAGGTTTTTGATGGAGACCATGTGAGATTTTCTGCATTAACTGCATCTTGGTATTCAAAACTTCCTCCAGAACTAGTGGAAGGATCTTCACCGGACGCTGTGTTACCAGGAACCTAGTCTTCATATTCCAAACTCGGAGCAGTTTCATCCAATTCTGGCTCGATTTCTCCTACCTCTTACTATGTTCCAACTGTCTCACTAGGTCCTTCCTCATTTGCATCAATACGACCCCTTGCCTGGGCCCTTGTAAAGTACATATGACTGATACGCCGAGGAGATGACTCAGTTTCCTCCGTGTCTGACATCCACTACCACTCTCTCCATGAACATTTTGTTAGATTGCTCGACTTCTTCTCCCTTTGGTCTTCAGATTGAATTATTTGTGCCAGCCTCAATGCTCCCCAACATTTCCATCCATGATTTCTCTTGCAAGAAATTCTCGCCTCTTTTGCCTACAAATTGTGGATTAATTCTCGCACATTGCTGATGAGCTCTTGAAGTGCTTCACAATTCCCACCATTCATAGTTGTCTATTGGAGGTTCCTTTGGTAGAGAATATTGATTTCTCTCTACAAGTGTTGGAGGTTCGCGTTCCACAGAGTAGACACTGTGTGCGCATGTTCTACCACATGCCTCCCACATGCACTCTGTTTCCATAGCATTTGCATGAAGGAGCCATATGCTCTCTCTTCTCATGTTCACAATAAAAAATGGCTAATTGCTTTGCAGGGTCAGATTGCTTGTAGGTGCGGATTGTATTAACTTAATCTCTTTGATCATTAACTCTTTCAGGATTCGATTCATTCATCCTGATTGTCCATCCCCTTGTGCATTGAATGCCTGTGGCTTCGACATGTTGACCGCCTTCTTTGTCTTTCAACTTCTTTGCCACATTTGGTTGAAATGCCCAATTTATTTGCAGGATTACCAGTCTAACAGGTAGATATTAAATCCCAAAATCTACCTATTAGTAGAAATACAACATCTTCATGAATGCATTTAGAACTTTCAAAAGAGAACACCTCAACTCAGGATTTAGTACAACACAGATAGTCGATTAAGGGAAACAACTGCATATTTATTGTATTGTAAATGATTTTGTCACAACAACATATATAGAATAGGCATAGAACTGGACAAAACACGATCAGGAACATCATATCCACATTCGAAATACTGCATGACATGTATATGAGCCGAACAACTAACTTCCTACATATGGTAGTTGCTTACTAACTTGCAGACATGCCTCATCAGTGGTTGCACAACTAACTCCCATTAAGGTTTTCCATACATCTTATAACATTGCTAAAGATAAATAGTTCATAAATGTGTTTGAGCTACACTCGCACACACTCACATACGGTTTCACATCATCATATTACCTAAAACCTGACGTTCATCAGTTCAATGAGCTGACTTCAAGTGTTTAGAGGCATTGCCGATTGTTTAGTGGGTAGATAGCACATGCTTTGATTCACGCACACATGCCATCATTGTAAATCCTATTTGGCTATTTCACAACATTGTGCACATCATTTCAGTCTTGTAAAGACTCTTGGCTATTCCCAGCATCATTAAGCCTTGTAATGCAGATCTATATTGCAGTTCTACCTTCATGAATAATTCATATTTCACTTGCCACAGTTAGTGTTTTGTAGTTGATTCATACATTGATTTTCATGACACTTTGAGTACATTTTTTGCATCATGTCTACGACTAGCAACCTCAATTTGGAGGCATCTACTAAGCTAGACAACTCCAATTACGGCACATGGAAGTACCAAATGGAGACTATTCTTGTACTTCAGGACAAATGGGAGTATGTCGATGGATCTACACCTAGACCATTGGATGATCCAGCTAGCAGTAGCTCTACTCCACCTATTGTCATAGCACCTGTAGTGGGATCTACAACGGGATCTATAGCTACACAAACAGTTTCCACACCCGTAGTAGATCCTACCATTGCCTGATCTCTAGGCAGAATGGGATAAGAAAGATAAGTATGCATATCATCTGATCAAGTAGAATGTGCAAGATGTCATGCTAGGACATCTCAACATAGTCAAGACATCAAAACAAGCATGGGATATGTTTGCAACTCTCTATGAGTCCAAGAACACATCCAAGATTCTCACACTAAGAAACCAAATCAACCAGAGTTTTTGCAACGGCCAGCGAAACCGATCATGCTTACGTTCTAAGAATCAAGGACTACAACAATAAACTCGTAGCAATAGAAGAGGCTATGGACCCAGTAGAAATGGTTCAAGTCATCTTGAATGGACTAGGAGAGGGATACAAGAATCTAGTCCAGAGTATTGCCATCCAATGGCAAATTTCGACACTGGAAGAACTTTAGTCAATATTACTTGGTGAAGAACTCAGGATGCAAGCCATTCATGCACACAAAGGTCATTATAATGATCAGGCATTCATAGCTTCAGACAAAAACAGAGGCAAAGGCAGAGGTAGAGGTAGATCATTTCAGAAAAGTGGTCATCATCAATAAAGTCAGCATCAACATCAGCATCATCCTCAGTAACATCAGAATCAACAAATAGAAAATCATTCCAATCGAAGATTCCAAGGATGAGGGAATGCATCCACCAATGTGTCAAACATCCAGTGCAACTACTGTCATAAGTTTGGACACTATGAGAGAGATTGTTGCAAGAAGTAGTATGACTAAGGCATAAAATCCCCAGCAGTAAAATAGAGGGAATTTTTGTGGCAAAGGAAATCATTGTGGTGGACATTCTAGTCACAGTCATTTTGCAAATGAACATGGAAATATGTTTCTTGCAAATGAGGAAATGCAACAAACTGATACAGTGTACCTAGATAGTGTACCTAGACACTGATTTCAATCCAAAAGAGGATTTTAGCTATTAAGTTGACCAAGTGGAATAGGATCCTTGGTATATCGACAGCAGTGCATCATCTTACATGACAAATCATCAGGAATGGTTCACATAGATGAAACCATTAGAAGGACAAAAGAATGTCGTCTAAAAAATATATAATACACCAAATCCAGTTCAAGGGACAGGTGTTATCCCAAGAACAATTTCACTCGTATGAAAGGATTGGTCAAAGATGTACTCTATGTTCCAAAGCACAGTAAAAACCTCTTGTCTGTCGAACAAATGATGGAACACAACTATCGAGTCATCTTCGACGGAGATGAATGCACTATCCGAGACAAATCCAGAAGTTGTTAGCAGCTGGTAGGAAAAGGTATCAAGGACAATTATACAGAATGCTAGCTACAGTACCAACAGGTAAGCATGCCATGTGAGCTAAAACACAACAGATTCCAGTATTTGCAAAATGGCACAAGAGATATGGTCATCTCAATTTCAAGTACTTGTTAGATCTCAGGAATTAGAATATGGCAATCGGGATTCCTGAGCTATAGTTTCTTGGAAAAGTTTGTGAAGCATGTTGCTTTGGCAAACAAAAGCGAACCAACTTTGGCAGAAGTACCTCTCGAGTATGAGGTATTCTTGATTTGATACATATAGATGTATGGGGTTATGCCGTAGCATCAATGGTTCACTTTACTAGTTGACTTTCATCGACAACTACAACAGAAATTGTTGGGTCTACTTTTTGAAAGAGAAATCTAAAGTGTTTTCCAGATTTCAAGAATTCAAAGACATGGTAGAAAACCAGATAGGGAGAAAGATCAAAGTCATGAGATCAGATAGAGGAGGCGATTACATGTCCTCACAATTCATGAACTTTTGCAGAAGTCACGGCATTCGAAGAGATACTCCTCAGCAGAATGCAAGAGCTAAAAGGAAGAATGGTACTTTAGCAATGCTTAGTGATAAGCATCTTTTGAATTAGTATTGGGTAGACGCAATAGCCACATCAAAGTATTTACTTAATCAGCTTCCTACAGCAGAACCGATTCAGGGTATGACACCTTATGAAGCATTCAGTGGACACAAGCCACACATTGGGCATCTCTGCATATTTGGTTGCATAGCATATGCCCACATACATGATGATCATCGCAGGAAATTGGATGCGAAGTCATGCAAATGCATCATGGTTGGCTACAGTGAAGAAAGCAAAGCATACAAGTTGTATGATCCCATCAACCGCAAGATCATTATCCCTAGAGATGTAATCTTCAATGAGGAATTAGAATGGAATACCTCAAACACACAGGAGATAGATTCTCTAATTACACAGTCATCTACAGAAATGGTTGATGAAGAAGAGCAAGAATTGCCAAAAACACCCCATGCAGAGCCACAACAGCTCAGATCGTCTACTAGGGAAAGCAGACCTCTAGCCAGATTGACATATGCTCAGGAAGGCAAAGCAATTCAAGTTGAAACCACCAACTATGCTCTTATGACTGCCATCATGGCCATAGAAGAGCTAGTGTATTTCAAAGATGCAGTAGACAAGCCAGAATGGAAAATTGCTATGCATGAAGAAATGGATTCTTTGTATAAGAGTAATACTTGGGAATCATGCGACATTCCATGAGGAAATAAGGCCATAGAAAACAACTGGGTATACAAAGTGAAGTACAATCCAGATGGAAGTATTCAAGGATACCAAGCTAGACTAGTTGCAAAAGGATTTTCACAGCAATATGGTCAGGATTATGATGAGACTTATGCTCTAGTAGCAAAGATGGATTCCATATGGTTCTTGATATCACTAGCGACACTCAGCAGATGGAATGTGTATCAGCTCAATGTTAAGAATGCATTTGTCAATGGTTACCTAGACGAGCAAGTCTACATGCAACAACCAGTAGGTTACGTTGAACCAGGAAAAGAGAATAAGGTTTGCCATCTCAAAAAGAGTTTCTATGGATTAAAGCAAGCACCTAGAAGTTGGTATAGTAGAATTGAAAAGTATTTTGCTGATCTAGGATACATGAAGTCCAATGCAGATCATATTTTCTACTACAAAGTTCAAGGGGAAGACGTTACTATTGCACTTTTGTACGTAGATGATCTGATTGTGACCAGAAGTAAGGATAGCTTCATCAAAAAACTAAAACAAGACTTATCTGTAGAGTTTAACATGAAAGATCTTGGACTTATGCACTATTGTCTTGGAATTGAGTTCTGGAGAGATTCAGATAGCAGATTCATGAGTCAACTCAAGTATGTTGACAGTCTCCTGAAGAAGTTTCATATGGCAGATTGCAAGATTGCAGCCACTCCCATGGAATAGAGTTTGAAACTTACTAAATATTCAGAAAAGCCTATAGTCAATGACAGGTACTACAGGCAACCATTGAGGAAGAAGATGATGATCATCAAGAATCACCACACTTTATTGAAGAAGATGATCAAGTCTTATGTGAACGTATGATGCTAGAGTACACTGATGATATAGGAGATCAACTCGGTATAGAGTGAGAAATAGACTTGTTTGGCAGGTTAGAGAAGCCGTTGATATAAATGCTCTTCATTGATTTTTTTCATCTCAAACTTAGACATGAATATATGAGCTTCAAAGGCTTGATGTACATGCTCTTGTACTTTTATTCTCTCAATGGATCAAACATGTATGAAAACGAAAAAAAAAAATCATTGGGAAAAACTATCTTTTAAAGTCGGTATGGGAAAAAACACTCTCTGTAAAACGTCGCTATAGGAAACTATCTCAGTGTCGCTATATAGTGACCATTCACAAGTCTAATAAGTGTCGCTATATAATTACCATTTACAAGTCTAATAAGTGTCGCTATATAGCAACCATTTACAAGTCTAAGTGTTGCTATATAGCGATGCTCTTTAAACATCGCTATATAGTGACACTTGCTTAAAGTCATTATATAGCGACACTTAATGAATCCCACTTTGGTTACTCAATGATTAGGGCCCCATGCATGCTAAACGTCGGTACTGGTGCTTAAGCATCAGAATAGGACCCGTGTGTAGTAGTGCATCTCTGGAGATAATGACCTTGCGGTTGATGGGATCATACAACGTGTATGCTTTGCTTTCTTCACTATAGCCAACCATGATGCATTTACGTGACTTTGCTTCCAATTTCTTGTGATGGTCATCATGTATGTGGGCATATGCTATGCAATTAAATATGCGAAGATGCCCAATGCATGGCTTGTGTCCAATGAATGCTTCATAAGGTGTCATACCCTGAATCGGTTTGGTTGGAAGCTGACTAAGCAAGTAGTTTGCAGTGGCTATTGCTTCTGCCCAATATTGATTCCGAATATGCTTCTCACTAAGCATTGCTCTAGCATTGTCTGCTAAAGTACCATTCTTCCTTTCAGCTCTTGCATTTTGTTGAGGAGTCTTTGCACATGTGAATTGTCTTCGAATGTTCTGACCTTTGCAAAAGTTCATCAATTGTGAAGACATGTATTCACCTCCTCTATCTGATCTCATGACTTTGATCTATTTGCCTGTCTGGTTTTCTACCATGGCTTTGAATTCTTGAAATTTGGAAAATACTTCAAATTTCTCTTTCAAACAGTAGACCCAACAATATCTACTATAGTCGTTGATGAAAGTCAAGTAGTAAAAAGAACCATTGATGCTATGGGTCTCGGCATAACCCCATACATCTGTGTGAATCAAATCAAGAATACCTCTTGCTTGAGAGATGCTTCTGCCAAAGTTGGCTCGTTTTTGTGTACCGAAGTAGCATGCTTTGCAAAATTTTCCAAGAAACTCTCGTGTAGGAATCCCAATTGCCATATTCTGATTCTTGAGATCTAGCAAGCTCTTCAAATTGAAATGACCATATCTCTTATGCCATTTTGCACATAATGGAATCTGTTGTGGTTGCGTTGACATGGCATGCAAATCTGGTAATGTAGCTAGCATTCTATACAAGCGTCTTTCCTTGACTTGATTTGTCTCATAGTGCCTCGCATAGTGCATTCATCTCCATCAAATATGACTTGGTAGTTTTGTGATGTCATTTGACCTACCAACAAGAGGTTCTTGATGAGTTTCGGAACATAGAGTACATCTTTCACCAATCCTTTCATACTAGTAAAATTGTTCATAGGAATAATGCCTGTCCCTTGAACTAGATTCGATGTATTATCCACTCTGTAGATGACATTCTTTTGACCTTCTAAAGGTTTCATCTCTGTGAACCATTCCTAATGATTTGTCATATGAGATGATGCACGGCTATATCGATGTACCAAGGGTCCTAATTTGCTTGGTTGAGTTTGATAACTTAAATCCTCTTTTGAATTGGAATTGGTGTCTAGATACATTGTATTAGACTTCTGCATTTCCTCATTAGCAAGAAACATATTCCCATGTTCATTTGCAAAATGACCGTGACTAGAATGTCCACCACGATGATTTTCTCTTCCGCGAAAATTCTCTTGTTGATTACTACTAGATTGGCTGCCTTGGTCGTACTCCTTCTTGTAGCAATCTCTTTCATAGTGTCCATACTTATGACAGTAGTTGCACTGAATGTTTGACATGTTGGAGGATGCATTCCCTCGTCCTTGGAATCTTCCTCGATTGGAATGATTTCCTCTTTGTTGATTCTGATGTTGCTGAGGATGATCGATTGGAATGATTTCCTCTTTGTTGATTCTGATGTTGTTGATGCTGATTCTAACTTTGTTGATGACTTTGTTGTTAATGATGACCACTTCTATGGAATGATCTACCTCTTCCTTTGTCTCTACCTCTACCTCTGCTTCTATCTGCAGCTGTGAATGCATGATCATTTCAATGACCTTTGCATGCATGATTTGGCCTGAGTCCTTAGCTCTTCACCAAGTAAAACTGACTAAAGTTCTTCCACTGTCAAAATTTATCGTTGAATGGCAATACTCTAGATTAGATTCTCATATCCCTCTCCTAGTCCATTCGGGATGACTTGAATCATTTCTACTGGATTCATGGTCTCTCCTATTGTGCTATGAGTTGATTGTTATAATCTTTAATCCCGAGTACATAAGCATGACTAGTTTCACTGATGTTGCAAAAACTTTGGTTGATTTGGTTTCTCAGTGATCCTGGATGTGTTCTTGGACTCGTAGAGAGTTGCGAACATATCCCATGCTTCTTTTGATGTCTTGACTGTGTTGAGTTGTCCTAGCATGACATCTTGCACATTCTACTTGATTAGATGATATGCATACTTATCTTTCTTGTCCCATTCTTCCTGTGCTTGGGCAATGGCAGGGTTTGCTAATATAAGTGTGAAAACTATTGGTGTGGTTGGAGATCCCACTACTGGTGCTATGACAATAGGTGGAGTAGAGCTGCTACTGGGGTTGGACCATCCAATGGTCTAGGTGTAGGTCCATCAACATAGTCCCATTTGTCCTGAAGTATAAGAATGATCTCCATTCGGTATTTCCATGTGCCATAATTGGAGTTGTCTAGCTTAGTGGATGCCTCTAGATTGAGGTTGTTAGACATAGACATGGTGCAACAAATGTACTCAAAGTGTTGTGAAAATCACTGTTTGTATCAACTGTAAAACATTGACTGTGGCAAGTGAAGTCTGAACTATCGGTGAAGGTAGAATTGAAATATATATAATCCGATCTGAATCACTAGGCTTGTGGCAAATGATGCTGGGAATGGCCAAGAGGCTTTACAAGGCTGGAATAAAGTGCAAAACACCGTGAAATAGCCAAATAGGCTTTACTAATGATGGCATGTGTGTGTGAAATCAAATCATGAGCTATCTGCCCATTGATCAATTTGTCAATGCCTCTAAACACTCTGAAGTTTGCTCATTGAGTTGAGGAAAGTCAAGTTTCAGGTAATGTGATGATGTGAAACTGTATGTGAGCATAGGGACTGACTCCGAGTAGGAACTAGTTGGGAATTTCGGGCATGGCTTAGACTGGCAACTTTCAGAAATTCAAATCGTCTCCTTTATATCGATCTACTCTATTCTGATCTAGATCTATACCAACTATCGATCGATGAAAGAATAGTGAATAATTCATTTCTCTTTTGTTCTTTTTTATGTGCTAGGTCAGATGCGTTGATGAAGAGGCTGATGTGCATGTAAGAAGAGGATTTGTTGGTGAGGCTCAAAAGTGAGTGATACTTGCACCAAAATGTGTGCATGATATGATGAGCACGTAGAGCATAAAAAATTGAGCGATTTTCTTTTTTGGAGTGCCCTCAAATTCTTCCTGGATCAAGAGATATGACTTGATTTAGGTGGAGGGGCAAAAAGGGTGCAAAGTGCTCAATGATGATGTGGCACTCAAGGTCACATGCATGGGTGTGCCTGCTAAGGGATGTGCCAATGGAGTAGTGAAGATGTGGCAACTGGGTGCTCATGCAGTGATTGTGTGTGCCTTGCAGGAGGTAACTGTGCCTGACAAGAGACTGCCACGTGGCACTGACTGACTTAACCCAAAGTCATGTTGACCCAATCATGGTCAGGTTGACTAACCTAGGGTTAGGTTGACCTAACCAAGGTTTGATTGGTCAATGCTAATGTGGCATAGTGATGTGGATCTGATAGCTGGTAGATGAGGATAAGATGCCACGTGTCACAAGTCCATGGTGCCACGTGTCTAAAATTTAACCAGACTTTTCTGTGTAATCCAGACTTGGGTAAACTTGATCGAGATTGAGTTGTCAATGTACCTCGACGTTGAGAAACAAAAGGGATGCCTTTTTAAACCAGAAATTAAGTTGCTTGCAATCAACTTGGTAGTTGCTCTATCTTCTTGCTACTTGTCTCTCTGCAAGGCCAAGGCTAGCTCATAAGTATTTGGAAGTCAATGTGAACTTGCTAGGTCCAAGACTTGGAAAACAAGCTAAAATAGCCTTGCTTTGTAGGTGGTTCTCAATTTAGATGTTGAGCTGCCATATTTTAGTCCCCCTTATTAGATCTTGATGTCATGTAGTACTAGTTGGTATCTAGGCTAGGTAGGGGTTGTGTCTCCACGTCAAAGGTGATGCTGTGTGTTACACAACAATTTCAGAGGTTGCTGCAAGAAAATCTTGTACGGCTCACCATTTCTCACAGGCGAAAATGGAGCCCTCAAATTAAAGAAAGAAGAAAGCCTCGTCTTTTCTCGTATCACAAATACCTCAAACACTTCGAACATCTCTATGTCCACCATGGAACACCACAGGTTTCCCTATACTTCCTCCCACAACCTTGAATCTATGGATGATCCAGAAGCCCCCTGGCTCCAATATCTACGCACGTTCTCTGAGGACGAAAAGTATACACACCCACCTCTAGTCCAGCCTGCCTCCTTTGAATCCCATCACAAATTGCACGACCTACCTTCGCATGCCCAACTATTTCCTGCCCTTCGTTCTCCTCAACTCAGGCGCAATACAGCTAGCGTACCTATCTCCGAAGGAGACCTTGCCTTGGACCAGGATTTTCAAGGGGTACTCAATCTGCCCTCCGTTTCCCTCCAGCAACTCCGTCCAACGAAACCCACGTATCTTCTTGCGTACGGCACGGAAGCCCTACATAACAGCTTTGATGATCAACTGTTTTCCTTGGCTTCCCAATCCCTTCCTAGGATATGTACCGTTTCCCAAGACCCTCGGAATCTAAAGGTTCAGCTTGAGGGACGTACACCGCTACGTTTTCATGACCGCGCTGTGGTGGAAGCAGTTAATACAAAGTGGAGGAGTGACTTGGCATCGTCCGGCAGCCAAGCTTCATGCAAAGCAACGAACGAGGACTCTTTCACGCCAACGAAGCATCTGCAGGATAGCAAGGGATCTTTCTCAGAAATAGATACTGAGCTGCGGCACAAGCGAGAGAAAGCAAGGTATATTGAAACTCTATCTGGGGAACTCAATCGGATGGCATCTCGGGTACTATAGAGAACCGAACGTTCTTAGAACTTTTGAAAACATGTTAGTTCTTCATCTCGTCTACTTACTATGCCTACTGCAGATACGTGAAAAATGGCCCCTGCAGATGTAAAAAACGTGCATGACTGAACTTGTCTATGCTAATATTTGGATCTTATACATACTCCTATTGTATATGTTCGCTGCAAAGTTCTATAACTATAGGATGCCAAATTCTGATGTAGACCTGCATCTGCTGCTGATGTGCAGGGGAAAGCTACCACGTATTCCAAAACCTAAGAAAGTTCGCGGGCCTAAAGTCGCTCTGAAAACGAGGAGCGATGTAGACATTATTGATGATGGATACAAATGGCGGAAATACGGTCAGAAAACTGTCAAGAACAGTTTATTCCCCAGGTAATCTCCTCAATTGCAAAAACATTCGTGTTCATTACCTATTTCTTGCAAGGCTTTGGTATAAAGAAGCTCAGCAAGTATATACCGAGTCTACAACAAAAAGATATACGTGCAGAAAATGTTCGTGCACAAGATAGCATTCCTCGCTTAGGTTGCTCCCCATATATAGAAAGACTGAACGCGCTATGAAAATAACGATCAGCGATACTGCAGGGGCTACTACAAATGCACAGACAAACATTGTCACGTAAGGAAGCATGTAGAGCGAGACACAGATGCGCCTTCCTTTGTTGTGACCACATATCAAGGCAGACACAATCATTCTAGTCCAGTTCCGATCCAAGTTCATCGGCCCATCGCAGCTACACCTCAAGCTCCGTCCTGCCCAGTGGAGCTTTTCTCATTATCTGTCGAAACCATTGACAATCCAATGTTAGAAGGGACGAGGGACTATTAGAGGATGGGAATACTCAACAATTGACCAGGCATTCTATTTGTTATGTGATTCAGGGAAATGTTTTCGGAGAGACGACATTAAGTGAACAACTATCTGTACATTAAGCGAACAGCTATCTGTACATTAAGTGAACAACTATCTGTACATTGAGCTAGGGCATATCCGCTTTTGAGCAGTATTATTTGTTTAGTTCATAAAGATGAATGGCGAACAATTGATATCACAAATAATGGATAGCTTTGGCGATAGTTTTAAGTATCGATTCTTTTAATTAATTGCTCCAACGAGTACATAATATTGACATGATATACTACCATCACAAGCCTTGGTGGGGGATTTTTCTTCTTCTTTTTGTGACTAAGGTGCACCCACAGATAATGCTTACATCCTACCCATTCTCACGGATTGAGTGTAGGCCCCTAAGAGAAGACAATACCTCAAGAGGTTATTTTCCGCCCCATCCCTCCTCATATTAAACCCCAAAGGCAAGCATATGCACTAAACCTTGGATGCAACAATTAACCTCGTTAGATCTTTGCATGAATGAACCAATTAATTGCAAAACTATCGAGATATCTCTAGACAAGATTCAGCTTTCTCGGCTGGATCAAAGAAAGGTAAGGGTAAGGACTCTGGTAACCCATCTTCTTCTGATGATAAAAATAGAAAGAAGAAGATCAAGTGCTTCTATTACAACAAGGCAGGGCACAAGCAGAATGAGTGTCAGAAGAAGATTGCAGATGAGAAGAATGGAGTAAAGAAAGAGTTCAGCAACAGCACGCAGGTAGTACCAATTGAGCTGTTCGTAGCAATTGAGGAGATTTGCACGGAGACAGTTCATGTACCTGCGGATGAACCTTGGATTATTGACAGTGGTGCATTGCGCCACTCGGAAGGATTGGTATACCTCTCTACATTCGGTAGGGAATGACATCCTGGTAGCAGTCGGCAATGATGCAAAATGTCCAGCAAAAGGAAAAGGTACGATTGCTCTCAAGTCAGATGGAGTTGTAAAACAGTTGTCCGATAATCTTTATGTGCCAGATATCAAGAGGAACTTGTTGTCCGTTTCTACGATCACGGATCGGGACCTCAAAGTTCACTTCGATAAGAATAACACACAGATTTTAGATCTTCAAGGGAAGGTCATTGGTAGAGGTACACGGTGCGACAACATCTACGAACTCTCGACTTTCAGTTCTTAAGCCGATGTGAGCAACACTAAGCTGTGGCAGGAGAGGTTTGGTCATCTAAACCTTAGTTCTTTAAAGGAGATGCATAAAAGTGGAATGATTGCAGACCTACCAGAAATTACAGATCTGCCCGATGTATGTGAAGCTTGCATGATGGGCAAGCAACATCGGCAGCCCTTTCCTAAAGAGGCCAGCAGGGCAAAGGCTCCTCTAAAGTTCTTTTACACAGACCTCTACGGAAAGATGGAGACGGAAGCTTTGGGTGGTTCCTACTACTTCATGACATTGATAAACGACTACAGTAGAAGGATATGGATATACTTCCTGAAGACTAAAGATGAGGCTTTTAGTAAGTTCAAAGAATGGCATGTAATGGTTGAGAAAGAAACGGGGAGGAAGGTGAAGAAGTTGAGATCAGACAGAGGTGGAGAGTTCACATCAAGTGAATTTGAAAGTTACTGCAAAAGTCACATGATCAAGAGGCAGAAACTCCCGCCACATACATCACAGCAAAATGGAGTAGCAGAGCGCAAGATGCACGTCATCTGCGAAATGGGCAGGAGTATGATGAAAGGGAAAGATTTGCCAAAGACTTTCTGGGCTGAAGCATGTATCATCCTCCTGGTATGAAGAGGCTATTGATCTTTCACGAGCTTCCTTATTGGGGTCAGTTACAAATCAATCATCTCTTGGATCCCATGCATATCTTCAAGAATGTGGGGGCTACTATTTGGGCACACTTGGTTGGTTCCAAAGACTTGAGAGGAGTGCGAGAAGACTTGCGTGCTATGAATAGGATGTCTCATTTGTGGCCCCAAGTGCATGCTTCAGGAAAAGTTGTCCTCCTGAAAGCAACATGGATCCTCTCTACGAGGGAGGAGGCAGCGGTCAAGGCAGACATTGCCTCTTTTCAAACACCGATAGGGTACATGCGTAGCTTGAAAGGAGCATTTTAAAAGGACAATAAGCTTAGTGGGCTCAAGTCCCATGATTGGCACAAGGTCTTACAGGTATTCTAAGTAGAATTAGTGTACCAATAATCGTGATGCGTTAGCGTAATTATGATTATGTTATATTATTGACATGACTTCTTTGTTGCTTTGATAGTTCATCCTCCCAATTACAATAAAAGGGTGCTTACAAGAAGATGTTAAAAATGCTATATTTAAGATCAGTGGTATTATGAGGTATGCTTACTATCAAATCGCATTGATTGCATTTTCTTCAATTTAAGCTGATTAATCTATAGACTGATTATGAAAATATCTTACATGGACATGTGAAATAGGTGGATATCTCAAAAAGAGATCTCCATATCGAGCATCGAGAAGGCTAGGGTGGAATCCATCGAAGCTGTATGCTTGCTTGAGAAGCACTTTCCCTCGAGCATTATGACAAATCAAGTCCACTTAGTTGTGCACATCGTTGATGAGGTGGCTATTGCAGGTACCGTTGATAGTCGATGGATGTTTTTTCTCGAGCGGTTTATGAAAACTTGAAAGGGATTTGTAAGACAAAGAGCAAGACCAGAAGCAAGCATGGTAGAGGGATGGCTTGTGCAAGAGTCATTAGTATATATCACAGAGTTTCTTGCATCCACGAATCCCGATATGTTGCTAGCTTGGCATACCAATGATGATGATCGCATCGTTGGCGAGGTTCCCCAAGGAAAAGGGATTGAAAGAAAGATGAGCGAAGAGCAAATGGAGAAATTCAATAAGTTTTGTATACTCAATAGCCCTAAGATGCAGAAGTGGATTGAGAGATATGAAGTGGCCGAAGCAGAAAGAATAAATGCAAGAACAAGATTCAGAGTAATGTACAGGCGATTGCAACCATATCCACAGGATCTGGCTATTCTCCCCACTCACATGTCACTTGATTGGCTACAACTGGCTCTACATAAAGCCGAACGCGATGGAGAGATAATAAACGAGTGCGAGCGAGAGTTATCATCTGGATGTATGGTGCATGTAAGTTTCTTACCTCTTGACATAATTAAGTAATTATTTGTGGCAATATACGCTATAAAATAGATGCATCTTCATTGTTTTAATGATGCTCTTTTATAGTACAAAAAGTACAGTGCATTATGGTCATATGGACGACATTTTCACGTGGAACGTATCGATACAAAGAGAGTCACATATGATTGTGGAGTCATGGCTAACTTCACACGAGATAGTCGAGCAAGTGCTTCGGATATCAATCTTCTCTCCTCACAGTTGGATTATTGTGGAACCATATGCGACATCTATGAAGTTGATTTCAGACGATTTAGTATTTTCATTCTTGATGTAAAATTCTTTAGAACTATTTAGAATGGTCCCCATGCGACAGTGAGAAAAGATAGTAGCGGTTTCTTTGCGACATTAAGTGAACAACTATCTGTACATTAAGTGAACAACTATCTGTACAGTAAGTGAACAACTATCTTTACATTAAGTGAACAACTATCTGTACATTGAGCTGGAGCATATCCGCTTTTGAGCATTATTATTTGTTTAGTTCATAAAGATGAATGGAGAACAATTGATATCACAAATAATGGATAGCTTTGGCGATAGTTTTGAGTACCGATTCTTTTAATTAATCGCTCCAACGAGTACATAATAGTGACATGATATACTACCATCACAAGCCTTGGTGCACAACAAGACAAAGCACCCATAGACACGCGCACAGACGCGTTTCATGAACTAAATAAAAAACTTACGAGTGCATCTATTTGCACGTCTGGAGACCCGCGTCTAATTGCATGTCTATATATCAGACTTACGTGCATATAGACGTGCACAAAGACGCATAAATAGACGCGCTTATAAACGCTTTTATAACGCACGTATAGATGCAAGTCGAACAGACAGACGCGAATATAAACGCGTTTTTAAATGCATTGATAGACGCGCTTTTTTTTTATTTTAAATTTTACAGAATACTGTGTATGTTGTGTATGCTATATAGTTACAAGAATCCCATATCCACATTCTGTAATTCAATTCTTACAACCAACCGCATTTTAATTACAATTCCAAATAAAATATTACAACTCCAAAACGCAATAAAATTGAAAGCTCAAAAAGTGCTTGTATATACATATAGCACGAAGCTAAGCCACGTCATGTGGCTTCAAGTACAAAAAATAAGGAAGCTAAGCCATGTCATGTGGCTTCAAGTACAAAAAATAAGAGGAGTCTATATACAAGAGGCACGAAGCCCAGCCAGTGGCTTTAAGTACAAAAAAGAATAGTAGCACTACTTCTACGACTAATCCTCGCTGCCTTCCACGCTCCCTTCTGCGCTCCCTTCTGCCCTCCCTTCTGCGCCTCCTTCCTTGTCTTCCTCGTCGTCTTGTGCATGGGCCTGTAAACAAGGGACAACATATATCAATGTATGAAAAATCAAATCTTTACTTATAATTTTGGCATTATTTAATTACTTTCAAATACCTGGGGGGCCTGTCCAGTAGCTCGGGTATACTGCTCCTCAGTAATCAACCCGTCATCATAGAAGTGCCTCCATGTATGTCCTCTGCGATGGTGGCGGTGGTAGGCTGTCTCCACTGGAGTAGGGTATCTGCCCACGATCTCAAGCTGCATGACCGCGATACACTTTGTGGAGGGATTAGTACAAAGAAACAACCAACCTCCTAATAAACTACATAAGCAATATAATTTGAGATCGATACTTACAAATTGGGCGCCTCCACGTGCTGCAGACTGGGCTCCTCCCTCGCTGACTTCATTGCCTTCTTCCACTCACGCTTGTGAGCGGTGTGGGGCGGGCCCCTTGGAGGTTGACCTGCCTCAAGCCTGGCAAGCTCCGCTAGTGCCTGCCTCTTAAGCGAAGATCTTTTATTGCTAAGTATCGTAACAATCTTTGACTTCCCCCATTTATCTGTGAACTGGCGATTGGGGGGGTTAGGATACCTAGAGCGAACAGTAGTGAGGGTCTCATCAGCCAACCTCTTTGGGTGGTCTTTATAGTGGATAAAGCAATCTCTGTAATTGTTAGCAATTACAGAGCGCATGAAGGCCATGATGTCCTTCCCCTGCGCATCCATCAAGATGCCTCCTGTCTGAGTGATGTCATAATAAATCGTACCATCACCCAGAGGCACGTCTAAATCATCTGAATCATCCTCCTCCTCACCGCCACATGGCCCAAAGCACTGTGCCATGCATCTGCCACCGCTCTCCCTGCTACTACGCCTGCTACCCTGTCGTGTCGAGCTCGTACGCTGGCCACTCGTAGCTGGGGACTGCACGGGACTACGCTGACCACTCGTAGCTGGAGAACCGAGTCTCGACGGCTGGGGAGTACGTTGATGGCTCGCCGAGACAGAAGGACCTCCTGACGGCATGGGGGAAGGGGCATAAGACGGGATGGCAGAAGGGACATAAGACGGCATGGGGGAAGGGGCATAAGACAGTACGGGGGAAGGGGCATAAGACGGCTGTGCTGACTCCGCTGGGGTGATCTCAGGTGGTGTAGGGTGGCTCGGAGTCTGTAGTGCCGACTCCTGGGGAGTGTTAAGGGTACCCGTCATATACCCGTATAACTCCGCAAGACTAGGAGGGTGCCCTAAAAGATTATATAAGTCCTTCCAAATCGATTCCCGCGGATCAGGTGAGCTAGAAGCACTTCCTCCCCACATGTTGAACTGGAAAAAAGGAAACAAATCTATTACTTTGGGAGCTAAGAAGAAAGGGGAAGAAAAAAGAGGCTCTGTCAGAGCGCGTCTATAGACCCGTCTGATTTGTGCATCTATAGACGCGTCTAACAGAGCGTTTAACAGTGCGTTTAACAGCCCGTCTAACAGTGCGTTTAACAGCCCGTCTAACAGTGCGTTTAACAGTGCGTTTAAAAGTGCATCTAACAGTGCGTTTAAAAGTGCGTTTAACAGGGCGTCTGTGTGAGCGTCTACAGACGCGTATGTGTGTGTCTGCAACAAGCCAGACGTGCGGATAGACGTGCCTGTAGACGCGCCCTGAGAGGCGCCCTGAGACGCGCCTATAGACGCGCTCCGACAGGCGAGAATACTAAAAAGTCGAAAAGGACGCTGCGCCCGACAAAAGAACGTTCCTAAAATTCTACGAATACCAGTGACACTCTTAGGACTTGGCAATGCCATGATTGCTTGAACCTTGTTAGGATCCATTTGCAAGCCTTCTTCAGACACAATATGCCCCAATAAGACTACTTTGATTTGAGCCAAATGACACTTGCTAGGATTTAGACACCCTTTTGCTTCATCAATCCTAGCTAAGGCCATCTTTAACTTCTCCATGTGATCTATGCACCAAGAATAAATGCAAAAATCATCCAAAAACACCCGTATGAACTTTCCCAAGTAAGGCTCTAGGACTTGACTCATGAACCTTTGAAATGTAGCTGGTGCATTGGTCAACCCAAAAGGCATCACTCTGTAAGCTAAAACTCCCCAAGGTGTGACAAATGATGTTTTCTTTTGATCTTCCTCCCGAATACGAATTTGAAAGTACCCAGAATACCCATCACATATAGAATACATCTCATGCCCTTCTACTTGGTCTAGTATTTCATCTTGGAATGGCAAAGGAAAATGATCCCTCTTAGTGCATGCATTCAAAGGATGAAAATCCACACAAACTCGCCACTTATATCCTTTCTTTGGTGTGACAACTATAGGAGATATCCATTCTCAATCATCAACAGGAAAGATGAATCCCGCCTCAAGTAGTTGTGTTACCTCTTTCTTTAGTGCCTCAGCTTGGATCACCCCCAATCGCCTTAAGCGTTGCACAATTGGCTTGCTTTCTGGCTTCAACTCAATCTTGTGCTCCACAAGAGAGACTGGTCGAACTTGTAAATAGCTTGTTGCAAAGAGACATGGAAAATCATCTAGCATATCCAAGTACTGGAGCTTCTCACTACCTGATAGAGAATCACCAAGAAGCTCTTCATTGCGTTGGCGTCGTTTAGTGTGCTCCACATCCTCCACATGAAGTGTCTCTACAGGATCTTCTTGCACCACCACATTGTTCCTTCCTGACTCATCCCGATTAGCACCAAGACAAAGACCAAAGGCCACTCCTTCCACCTCACCCTCTGAGTTGGACTCCTCGGAGTTACACCCTGTCTCTTCTTCTTCATCGGTTAAGTCAGAGCTTGAACTCTCTGATGTTGAAGACTCCTCCTTGACAACTTCCTTTTTGCGGCTTCTGATGTTGTAGCGCACCTTCTTATCATTTCCCTGCAAAATCAATTCTCCAGCATCCCACTTTTGAACAGCCTTCACCTTGTGTAGCCAAGGCCTTCCCAAAATCAATGGATAGGCACGTGCATCTGGCTTGGTAGGGATCACTTGAAAAGTAGTCGGCACAGAAATTCCACATACATCCACTTCTAGATTCTTCACAACTCCCAAGGTCTTAACCCTAGTGTTGTCAGCCAATTTGATGCGATAAGGAGAGGTAGTACTAGAGTATTTTAAATCTTCATCTATCATGGTCTTCTCACTCATGACATTAATCGATGCACCTCCATCAATGTACACATTAGAAATCACTTGACCATCAATGATCACATCAACCACAGGTACATCATCACCAACATCTATATCTACCTTTTGAACAACAGGAGTGGCACTTTTCTTCTTTTTCTTCTTTGACACTCTTGTGCTTGCTAGTTTTCCCCATTCCTTCTGTAGTTTTGGAGACAAAGCAAGTAATTGACCAAAGGTGATATGAGCTTTTCTTCTTTCTTTCTCAATCTAGGACACTCGGGGCGATAGTGACCTTTTTCATTACATTCATAGCAAGTGACCCCACTCCTATCTTGAGGCCTATCTTCACTCTTTGGTGCTCTAGGTTGTCGTGCATTAACCAAATGCATTTTCAAATCAGCAAACTCTGCCATCAATTGGGAGATATTATGATCTAACTCGAAGGACTTTGGTACTTGAGGAGTGCCCATTACCTCCACCTTAAAAGTTGAAGCTGTTGAAGACACAAAAGAGGATTCGATCTTTAGAGAAGCTTCTTTCTTGGTCGCAATGCGAAGTGCCTCCACGTATGTTGTTGGATCTTTACTCATTACTTTTGAGCAAAGACGAGGCTCCAAAGCCATAACAAATTTGCTCATCTTTAAGTGCTCCATCCCTGAGAGACTTTGAGGGGCCGATGATGCAGATGCCACAGCTCACAAAGTTGCCCTTTCATACTTTGTCCATAAAGTTTCATATCGGATTACCAACGCAGAGACCAACTCACCCTCTCCTTGATAGAAACGGTCCAATTGCAACATCAAAGCATTTGGCGACTCCACTGCCCTAAATCTCTACTTCATTGCTGCCACCACCACTTGGTCCCAGTCCTCCTTGTAGAGTCCAGCAAGGTCTCATGCCAACTCAAGGCTACACCTTCAAGAAAATCAGGCAAAATCTCTGCCCGATCCTTCATGGACCATCCAGAAAGCTGGCATCCTTGAACCAAATCCCAAAGATAAGACTCCGGGTCTTCCCCTTGGGTCCCTCGAAACACTGGAATCTTCACCATGATGAAACACAAAAAGGAAACACCAAGATCCAAATAATATCCCAAACAAGATCCGAACAAGATCCCACAGAGCCTTAGTATACCAAGACCAACTTATTATGCATAACCACTTGTTGAAAACCCTCCACAAAACACCATATTAGAGAATTTGGAAAATCCTGATAATTTGGGAACTTTTGAGGGGTTGTAATTATGTAACATTCAATGTTTTTCATTGATTTTTCCCATAGATTTGGGAGTCCATCCAAATCTTGCAAATGTGCATGGTTTGCATCAACATAAATAAAATGTCAAATGTTGAGGTTTCGACCAATGCATGGTATTTTTTGAGGGGTTACAATTACAATGCATTGAGTGCACTCCATTGACTTTCTCCCTAGATTTGGCCGTGTATATGAAACTCACAATTTGGAGTGCGCCTGTTCTGCATTAGCCGAGAAAAAAACATCATATGTTTGAGTTTAACGAAGCATTTTTTGCCTCTTCTCAAAAAAAGGTGGTGTTCAAAAACACCATTTTAGTTTAGTTGGAGAAAAAGTAAGAATGCAACACTAGTCCTTGATATTCTGTCGAGTGTGCAAAACTTGCAACCACAAAGCAATGGTCTGCAAAAAAAAAGATAAAGAAAAAAGAACAATGTCATACCTTCCAAATATTTGTCAGTATTCAAATAAATTATTGTTGTGCAAGGGAAAAAAAGTCATGCTTTTCAAGTACCTTCACTCCATTGTGGAGTCAGCATCAGAGTCGAAATCTATTCTATGAGCCAAATTGGATAAAGCTCGCTTGTGTGCAATGGTTGGTATCTTCACCTTGATGGGGAGGTTGCTGCTCTTCGAGGAAACCTTCTTTGAGAGGTTACATTTTGGAACCCATGACCATACAATAGCATCAACAGATTCCCAATGTGGAGGATCACCTTTATTGCACATCCAAATCTTGTTCCAACAATCTGCATACACCTCCTCAATTCCTGCATTGTGTCTTTTGCATATAGGTGCCCAATATTGTATGAAAACCTTCTTGAAATTTTTAGATTTATTATCCCTCTGTACATCAGTTTGAGCAATGCCTAGCCAAATTGGGTAAACTTTTTCTGCTAGTCAGACCAAAAGAAAGTGTCCTTTTTGTACATCAACCATTGGATCAAATGATTGTTTTGGCTTTTTCCTTTGAGGTCCACAGTAATGATCATTCAACTCTTCAATTCCTTGAAACTCATCGTTTTCATTATCAAATACTTGCACACAATCAATATGTTGCATCTTTGGCCAAAATCTCTCGTACATGCCCTCTACACTATTGTTTGGTTTATCAATTAGCTCATCAATCATGTTCTTCCAGTACTTCACTACTGGCTTGTAAAACTTTGTGAAAGATGCATCTGGACCTTGCAGGTGTGCCCATTTTTCCCAAAAGCGTACATACTCCTTGATACCAACTATCACATCTAAGTGATCCTTCACATACTTGAACATGGTTACATAAGGCGGCTCTCCATTTGGTAGCATTGGATGACCATCCGGATGTCTCTTCCACAATTCAATGCCACCTTCACTTGGTTGCCAATCTAATGATCGTGGATGCACTTTATATTGCATGATAGGAACTTCATTTCGCATAAAGAACAGAAATTGGAGAGGCTTTCAGTGTCCCACTAAAGAATCTTTCCCATCGCATAGGCATCCATTAACATAGCTCTTGAAATCAGGGACTTCCGTTACCAAAAATGGCATTGGAGAAGACTCCTCACATTGTCTAAAAGTATCCATGAGATGTGCAAATGTCAATGTTTGGCTAGTTCTTAGCCTCTCTAAAAACGTGCTAAACATTGCATCAATATCCTCATGTGTATGCCCAACCATCAAGAATCCCAATTGAATTGACTTGATAATCCCTCGAGCAACAAGTAATGATAGGTATGCAAACAAGTACCTATTCTTGTTTTCAGAACCACAATTATCCAACTGCAATAATAGGTGTTCGGGTAGTTTCTTATAAGGATTTTCTTGATGGGAACTTCCAAGTCCAAGGTCTTTGAATGTTCCACCCACTGCTCCAAGATGAAGTTGTTGCTTGCCATTAGAAACATAGTGAGAATCCAATGCTTCTCTTGAGGTTAGTGCGTTTAGCAGAGCGTTGTCAGACCTTGGCATCCCATCATGTACCAAATCTCCAAGTGCATGGTTATCAAATCTTTCAAGATTTCTCAAACACAAAGCCAATGAACCAATTGTGAAGTTAGGATCCGACGGCCATAAGGATAAAGAAAAGTGACCATAACGTCCTTGACCATGTCCGTGTGTTATCATGCCAGTCAAAGCCACTGGGAGCTGAAAGGACTTGTCTGTGTCCTTTAAACGATTACGTAATCTAGGGATGGCTGTCTTCTTTTGGTCCATCTTATCATGGATAATGCACAAGTATGTCTGAGGATACATTTCAGAAAATTTGCGCCAAGTGTAGTACACATTTCTACAACTTTTTTGTTGTAACATGTGTTTTCTTCTATCTTCCATCAACTTATTACGTTCATTTTGGCATTTTGTCACTGCAAGCTAAGCCTTGATTGCACTACATAAACCACACTTAGAGAATTCACTTGTTTTTGACAAAGTTACATGCTTGAATTCAGAGTTCCATATGCAGTTGAATGTGGAAGTTGACATCTCCTTACAACCCAAACTATGCTTTAATTGCATGTTAACTTCATAGAGAATATCAACCTGCTTGTATACATTCGGTATCACCAACTGTGTTTCCCTTGATCCATCCTGAAGTGTTCTACTTTTGTGTGGCATACACTCAGAATTGTTATCCACGAAATCTTGGATTATGGCTCTTCCTAGTTATGTGTGGTCCCAACCTCTCCGCACAATTCCTTTATTACCATGTATGCACCTTCGTATACCAATTTCAAATTGCTCCCTGTATCGATAAAATGTTGTTTTTGGAATACCATGCATTTCATACCATGCTCTACAACAAACTTGAATACCATTCAATGAAAAGACATATTTGAACTGCCCATTGTCATCTTTTCAACAAGCAACCCCAAGAGTGTCATATACATAATTGGTACGAGCCTCCAAACTTTGGCCCCAATACTCTATGCGTAATTTGGATATCATTTGATGATTGGCAAATTGACAACAATTTTGTTTACAACAATCAATCATAGATACTTTTATGACTGCATCCCTTGTGAGTCTAGATGATGCTAATGGCATGCCATGTTTTTTAGCTTTTCTCTTTATCATGCAGTAACGCCTCTTTTTTGTGGATTTTTCCATTGGGTCCTCATCTTCCATGTGCTTTTTCCCAGAACCACTTGAAGAATTCATGGTGTCATCGATTCTTAATGAAGTTCCATCTAAAAAGGTTATTTGTGCAATGGGCCATTTTATTAAGTGGATGGTATCGATGCCTGATACATCACTATGATACTTTTCAATTCCCACACCTAGATTACCTTCACCAAGCATCTCAAAATTTATAGGTTCAGATGGGTAGACATACAAAACAACACCCTCTGCTCGGGGGGGTCACTCATCATATGTAACCCTATCATGTGAGTTCAACAGAAGGATTTTTTTTATTTCTAAAATTTACAGAAATAAATATACATAAGGGACTATTTAAAATAGTTTTGGAAAAAATTTACAGATTTGTATAGAAAAGGGGTACATTTTATTAATGAAATTTTTTACAGACAAGGGACTTTAAATATAGGCCTTGAATGCACGTGATATAGAGGGTTTATACATAGTGACCCCCCCGATACCCTCTGCAATGCTCTTGGTTTTCTGCTCATCCCATATTAAGACTTTCTTGTCCTTCCATGATTCTCGAATGGAAAACTCATCATATTCACATAGAGGTTCAACGTCAATGGTATCTGATGTTATATCATTCATTGGTACAATAGCTCCATTGACATTGTCCACACAACTCATTGATCATGCTTTCCAATGAACAACACTACCCAAAGCCTCATAGACTAAGAATGCATCCATTGTAGGAAATGGAAGAAGTGCACTTTCATCCATACAAATATCGATCGCCACCGATACATTGTTTTCTCCCAAGGGCACACCTTGGCACATGTCATCATGTGATGTAGAGAATATTGTCCCAATGGCAACAATCTTTCCACTGACAAGCAAGTTGACTTTAACCCCCACTTTCAATGTGGCACCTACATAGTACATAGTATTTGTTATAGTTCAATATTGATATCTGATGGTGTGACTTAGGATGAAAATGCTTTATAAGATTTCATTGCAAGACCAAATCTTCCTAAACCTTGGTGCTTTGAATTTTAGGCAGCAAAATTTGGCTACATGGCCAAATCTTCACAAACCATGGTGCTTTGAAAGGGAGATAGCAAGATTTGCCCACACAACCAAATCTCTCGAGACGCTGGTGCTTTCAAGAAGCCATCAAGATTTATCCACACATCCAAATCTACTTAGACCTTGGTGCTTTGAAAGAAGCCCACAAGATTTGGCCACATGGTCAAATCTCCCCAGACCCTGGTGCTTTGAAAGGAGCCAACAAGATTTGGCCATGTGGAGCCAACAAGATTTGGCCACATGGCCAAATCTCCTAAGACAGTAGTGCTTTGAAAGAAGCAATAAGATTTAGCCACATGGCCAAATCTGCTCAAACCTTGGTGCTTTCAAAGAAGCTAGCAAGATTTGGATGCACGACCAAATCCTTCGAGACCTTGGTGACTTCTTTCAAAGCACTGAGAAGATTTGTTTGTGGCGTTCTTTCAAACTTAGGGAGATTTGGTCGTGTGGCTAAATCTTGTAGGCTTCTTTCAAAGCACTAGGGTATGGAGAGTTTTGGCTGTGCAACCTTCTCTTGCATGCTTCTTTCAAATCACCAGGTTCTGGGAGATTTGGCCATGTGGCCAAATCTTTCAAAGCATTAGGGTTTGGGAAGATTTTGCCATGCTGCCAAATGTTGCTAGCTTCTTTCAAATCACTAGGAAGATTTGGCCACATGGCCAAATCTTCTTTCAAATCACTAGGAAGACTTGGCCACATGGACAAATCTTCAAACGTTAAATTTAAAAATTGAAAATCTAGATTTTAAAATTTAAAATTTAAAGTTCAAAATTCAAAATTCAAAATTTAAAATAAAAAATTCAAATTTCAAGTTTCAAGTTTCAAATTTTGAAATTCAAATCTAGAGATCCTACTTTCAAAAAAATCGTACATGCTTTTCATGATTCACGCTATTACACTTTAAAATCATACTATTACTTTAAAAGCAAACTAGAAAATCTAAAACTATTGAAAAACCAAAACTTTAAAAGGCAAAGCTAAACAAACCTTTTAAACCAAGCATAAAAAGTAAACCTATGAGAACGAATTGAATTCGTCTTCATAGGGGATCAAGTGCTAGGCTCACCTTGTTCTCTCCCTTCCTAGATCTCCAATGTGTACCTAGGGTGGTTTGAGAGCTTTAGGACAACGTCTTAGATGGGGTAGTTCTTGGAAAACACTCCTCCACCCTTGCTTAGCTAATTGCAAGCAAAAAAGCTCAAAACTATGTCAAAATGAGAGGTCTCGGGAGGCTCCCCATCCCAGTTTTATCCTAACAATGTGTACTTAACTATGTAGGTTTTAAACTTCCATTACCAATTTAACTCTCCATAGATTCCACACACAATAGCTGGATTAGAAAGAGGTCTTTTTTTTTTTTTTTTTTTGGCTCTGCATGCTTTTGGGTGGATTGCTCCTTCCCCCCAAAACATGCTTTTTTGGGGGGATTGCTCCTTCCCCCCAAACTATGCTTTTTTGGGGCATGCTTTTTTTGGGCTATCTTGTCCCTTCCTTTCTCCTCCATGACTTCCAGGTGCTTCTCAGGATCTCTCCTCCTCGACCCTCGACGCTACTCCTCCCCTTCGCGACGCTGCTCCATGCTGCTCCTTCCCTCCGCGATGCTGTTCCTCCCCCCCATGACGCTGTTTTCGGCCTGCTTCTTCTTGTGGCCCCTCCGCGATGCTGCTCCTTCCCTCCACCATGCTGCTCCTTCCTCGACGCTGCTCCAGATCCATTCATTGAGCCATTGACAGATGTGAAATGTATTGTGGGAGATGTACTGTATGGAAACATTGCTGGATATATAAATAGCTCAATGTATTATAAAGAAAGAACAAATGTTATATTTGTATACATCCCTAAACTACCACCTTGGGCTCAAAAGTCACAAGGAAATTTGAGTGCCCATGGCTACATTACTATGCAAACCATAAAGGATATCTCCTTCGGAGATGAGCTACTTTGTGAGTATGAATACTAGTATGGAATTGTTAATGATTATGTCAAACGATGTGGTGCAAAATTGGCTATGTGTCAATGGTTTTGATTATATTTAGCTACACAATCTGCGGGAATTCTCAATGTGTATGTCATCAGTGGACCAATGAGATGCATGCCATGTCATCAACTTCACTATGGATTTGCATCGGAACATGTGCTGTATTCTTGTTGCAATGATGGGAACGTGTCTCAAGACCTTTATCGGTATCTGTTCACCCTGTAAGTCATCTCTATATCATTGGTCCCCACACTTCGGACAACTAGCCAAATCTCCATGCTCACGATGAAAGATAATACAGTCATTATGGCAAGCATGGATGGTATCATAAACTATACCCACCGTTGTTAGCATCTTCTTCACTTCTTCTCTTGATGCAGGCATGGTATTTGGTGTAGGCAACATCTTCTAGAGCAACCTATCACAATTCAAACATACATAGGCTTCGAATAATGATGATTCGGTACACTAATCCTACAGCTTACAATACTTGTAAGAAATTGAGCAAGGTTAGAATCCTACAACCTGACATTGAGCAAACATTTACAGACTCCTGCATTCTTTGAATTAGAGTGACAAAAGTGTGTATCTGTTTGCTCAATAGTAGGTAGCATTGAAGCTTCACATGGGAGGAAAGAGAGCAAAAGGGAGGAGGAAAGAGAGGAGAAAAGAGAGGAAAAGAGAGGAGGAAAGAGAGGAGAAAAGAGAGGAAAAGAAAGGAGGAAAGAGAGGAGAAATAGAGGAGAAAAAGGAGAAAAGAGAGGAAATAAGAGAGAAAAAGAGAGGAGATAAGAGAGAAAAAGAGAGAAAGTGAAAAGAGAAAAAGTGGGGATAAAAGAGAGAAAAAGTGGGGATACAAAGGCTTAGAATAATGATGATTCTCAAACATACATGATGATTCTCAAAACAAACACTATCCAAATAATGAGCCAAATTAATATAGGAGCTAACCTCATTAAGGCCAAGAAACTTGTATCCGACCACCCATACTTTGCTTGTAGATTCAAGATTGAGAGACAAGCCTGTAGTTTAGACATCCTAGCTTCTTTTTCCCCTCTTTCAATCTCCTTTCCCCTCTTCTTTTTCCCCCTCTTTCAATCTCTTTTTCCCTCCTTTCCTTCTCTTCTTTTTCCCCTCTTTCAATCTCTTTTCCCCTCTTCTTTTTTTCCCTCTTTCAATCTCTTTTCCCCTCTTCCTTCTCTTATGTTTATGCTCTTTTTCCCTCTTCTTTTTCCCCTCTTTCAATCTCTTTTCCTCTCTAACAATCTCTTTTCCCCTCTTTGCCTATGCTTATTCTCCTTTCCTTCTCTTCTTTTTCCCCTCTTTAAATCTCTTTTTCCCTCTTCCTTCTCTTAATCTATTGGGAATGGCTAATTTGCATTAATATTGAGACATTTATCCATTGACTTTGATAGACATCCAACACCAAGAATTTTCCCATGGCATGTGTTAGTTGGGTTTGTTACATGTAGCATCACCATGGCCACAACTTCATGGGATTAGCCATCAATTAACCATATCTCCACACCGGATTTCTTCATCATGATACCTAAGAAGAAGGACAACACTTAGTGAATCAAATTTCCATGCCAAAAAAAATTGAATATCTCTCTCTCTCTCTCTCTCTCTCTCTCTCTCTCTCTCTCTCTCTCTCTCTCTCTCTCTCTCTCTCTCTCTCTCTCTCCCTCCCTCTCTCCCTCCCTCTCTCCCTCTCTCTCTCTCTCTCTCTCTCTCTCTCTCTAATTTCATGATCATAAAGCATTTATGACCATAATGCATACAGAACATTTGGCCATGTGGCCAAATATTTATGATGAGAAACAGATAGTTTCTAGAGCTAAACCTTGATGGGAGCATGGGGAAGTTTTGGCGTAATGGAAAAATCTTTATGTAGAAGTTTAGTAGCCAAATTTTGATGGTGAAGTTTTGAACTTGTGGCCAGATCTTTAGAGGTGTCCAAACCAAGACTTGAGGGGAGCTCTCATTAAGAAGATGCCAAAAGGTTTTGAGCTTGTGGCCAAAACTTTATGGAAATATTTAACCTTGTGGTCAAATTTTTATGAAGCGTCCAAGCATACCCTCCCCTAAACCAAGATGTGGATTAGTTTTGACCTTGTAGAAAAATATTTATGAGGTGACCACACCAATCCTTGAGGGATGCCATTATAAATAGGATGTGGGAAAGTTTTGACCTTGTGGTTTAAATATTTATAAGGGAAAATGCTCTTCGCACGAAGTTTTGTTATTCAAGCCAAATTGTAATGTGTTTGAACTTGTTGCCTAATGTTTTATGAGGTGCCCAAACCTATCCATGAGGGTTACCTCATGAACAAGATGGGAAAACATTTTGACCTTGTGGCCAAACCTTATGAGGACAACACTCTCCTGACAAAGATTTGACCTTGTGCTCATTTAGATTTGGCCACATGGTGAAAAATACATGGAGTCCCCATAAATTTTTGACCTTGTGGGCAAAGCTTTTGAGGGCAACATCCTACTCACAAAGTTTTGACCTTGTAGCCAAATATTTATGGAGAAGATTTGAGGTTATGGCCACATGGTGAGAACTGCATGGAGCTCACATAAAATTTTGGCCTTGTGGCCAAATCTTCTAAGGGCAACAATGTCACCGTATGGGGATCTAGGGACAATGCCCCCAAGGGTGAGGTCCAAGGGCCACCGATGGGACCCGAGCCACATACGGCATGCCCTCTGTTGCATTTGGGAGAGTATTTGCATGGGGATTTTTTGTATATATACAGATTTTTCTTTTTCTTTGGATTCATATGCGCTTTTATGAACATATATTTCTACATATGTACTTATATGCACATATGAATATGTATGAGCTTATACTTTTATTTAAAATAAATACATACAAAACAAAACTAATGTTTATATATACACAAAGGCTAGATAAATCTTTAAGTTTCTAGAGACATACTAATGTTTTTAGAAATGAAACACATAAGAATCTAGACATGCTCCTAATCTACATATGTATTTTAAAAAACAAAAAAACCAATGCTTGTATAAAACAAAATGTGGAAAAAATGTATAAAGAAGCATAACAAAATGAAATATACATTTTCCTAAAGTAAGGAAATGCATGTTGAAGACGCTCCTTTTTTTTGAAAAACGTAAAGCTTACCTTTGATTTGCCAATTCTACCTTTGACATTGATTTTCTAATGCTCTACACTTTTGAACTTCAATGGCCGGAGCTTGCAAGCTCTTAGCTCACCCAATCTCCCTCTCACTACAAGGCATAGGCCATTTTCCGACAGAAATACCGACGCTTTTTACATTAAATTTTTTTTTTTCACGAGCGCAAACATCGCTATAAGTGTCACTAAAAGCGTCAGAAAAGGAGCGTCGCTATAAAGCATCGCTATATAGCGACGCTGGTAAACGTTGCTATATAGCAACGATGCAAACGTCGCTATATAGCGACACTGTTAATAGTCGCTATATAGCGACACTGGTAAACGTCGCTATAAAGCGACGATTAACAGAAGTTAAAAAAAAGGGTTAGTGGGGCTAAACAGGGCTTCCTTTTGGCCCTGTTTAGCCCCACTAATCCTTTTTTTTTATAAATAATTATAAAAGAAAGTTTTTTATAACAAAATTTTCCTTGCTTGCAGGGTGATACAAAATTGTTCTTGTGAAATGATGAGTAACAAATGCATATACATGTCGGACATATACAACAGTGTTTGTAACAAAATTACCCTGTCGAAAGGGCGATACAAAATTGCTCAAACGAGCGGATATACAAAATGCTACTACCACTACTCATCCGAATCCAAATCATCTTCGTCTTGTTGCACAACAACACAAAGCAACTATAGACACGCTTGATAGACGCACAAAATAGCGGGTGCATCTATAGGCGTTGCTCTAGTAGAGAAATTACGGGCGCGTCTATTAGCGCGGCTAAATGCTCGTCTATTTGCGCGTCAATCACCGCGTTTATTTGCGCGTTAGATCTGAGAAAATACGGGCCCGTCTAACATCCCGTTTATTAGCGCGTCTATTTGCGCTTGTATTTGCGCGTTTATTTGCGCGTTTACACTAAGAATCAGACGCGCATTTAGACGCGTTGTTAGACGCGCTCCAGAGAATACAGAAAGTGAGATTTTGGTGTGCATCATTGCTTTCCAAACATTGCCCATGATTACCAAAGCACATAATTTTTTGCAAGCCCACATATACAAGAATTAAGGGAAATGAGGAGAATGAGACAATATGTAAAATAGTTTTGCCAATATCAATTGTGGGGCTACGGTTCAATCTCATCCTCAATGAGATCAACCCTTGCCAAACTATCTACTTCAAAATCCAAACAAGTGTTTAGATCTACAAATACATTCAACCCACTACTACTTGTGCCACTCATGTGCTCATCGAAATCAAGATCTCCAATGGTAGGCTCGTCCTCACGGGTAATGCCGGCCTCAATATCTATATCTCCTATCTCATGATCATCCTCCTCTCTTGTATCACGGTCATCATCACGTCCATGGCCATGATCATCCTCCATACGCTCCATATTAGTAAATGTACTATACATCACTTTGGAACGTGGCATAATAGGTATGACATGCCACCACCTATTATTATCCACCATTGGTTGATAGACAACCTAATTCAAACACAAATACAATCATGTTACTTTTCTTGCATCAAATATTTAAAAGCGAGTATTTTTATGTGTGTGCACATTACCTATTCACATTGTTGCGGTAGTATTAGTGTGTCCTTCCTACTTTGCCAAAACTTTGTGGAGTCAATAGTTACAAAGCCACTTGCATGGCGTTTGATTGTTGCATTAGGGCCTCTTTCCACCACGTCCTTAAACCACTTTACATCCAAAACATACACAAAGAAGCGTCGAAAGTCAAGCATAATGATATCTTGGATTATGCCACAATAATCATCCATGACTCCATTGGCTCCCTCAAAGCTAGCAATGAAGCTGCAATCTTGTGTGTTTCTCTTATCATCAATTCGTTGTGTTCGAAAATGCTTGCCCTCACACCATATAGCATTGAACATAGTGCACTACACCAAGAAAAAATCAATTAAATAAGCAATCTAAATTATAAAAACCTCCTAACTTATGCATAACATTCTATATACCGACCTTGCTCATGCATCCCCTAGCATACTCCCATTCTTCCATTGTGATATGCATCCCCTCGTCTTTCTCTGCTTTCTCCATTTCATCAAGTAGCCAATCCACATGAATATCCTTTGGAAGTGCTCTTAGACGCTGAGGGTATGGCACACGAGATCCGTGGTGTGTACGAAAGAGGGCCCTTTCTTCTTGTCTTCTTGCCTTTGCATCCTCGTATCTTGTCACCCATCTTTTCATCACATCACTATTAAGCACGCAAAAGAGGTTGATACTATTACGCAACTCCGTGTCTATTACTTTGTTGCGTCCTTTTCCTTGAGGCACAATAGAGGTCATCCTTAGGTCTTCATCATCTCTCCATAGTCATGGGAGAGAGCTATCCACATCAACAAGAAACTCAGAAATATATACAAGTGACTCTTGTACCAACCAACCCTCGGCCATGCTACCTTCGGGTCTTGCATTTTGTCTCACGAAGCCCTTCAAGGTCTTCATGAAGCTCTCGAGGAAGAAAAACCATCGTGCATGTATAGTACCGCATATAGCAATCTCATCCACCAAATGCACTATGAGATGTAGTTGGCTTGTGAGAATAGAACGTGGAAATGTCTCCTCCACTAAACAAACCGCCTCCACTGACATAACTCGAGCATTCTCAAGCGTGGTGGGATCTATTTCCTTTTAGCTCACATACCTCACAACCTCGCCCATCTTGTAAATACAATCTTTCACGTCCTTTGATGCACTACGTGAAATGCTAGTAGGTAGTATGAACTGAACCCGCGAGGAGGTGGTTGATTAGTTGCTTATAGCTATTCACTCACAAATTTGAAAGGAAAAAGATATTATGCATATAAAATACTTACTTGGAGCATCTTGTGCCAATCATGAGATTTCAAGCCATATAATTGCTCTACACCTCTTTTCTTGCTCTTTGTAAAGGCTCCCTTCAAACACCTCATGCATCCAGTGGGAGTACGAATTGTAGTAATAGCGCGCTTCACCGTCGCCATCTCTAGCTTTGATAACATCCACGGTGCACGAGGTAAAAAAACACGCCCATTTGGTCTCTCTTGAGGCCAAGCTTCACGCATCCTCCCTGTGGTACGTAGATCCTCCCTTATGCCTGCCGAATCTCGTGTCCCATTCAAATGCTCCCAAATGGTAGATGCCACATTCTTGAAGATATGCATGGGATCGAGCAGGTGATTGATCTTGAGGTGGGACCAATATGGTAAACGATAAAAGATGGAGTATCTAAACAAAATAAAGTGTTAGCGTGCAATCCTCACTTTCAACCAATATAGCCAATCTTTACTTCCAGCCAATAGTTACAAATCCTTACCGGCTCATGCCAAGTGGTGGAGGAGTCGTGGAACCGTCCCAAATTCTCATCCAATCTCCCGCGGTGAGTGATTGTGGGAGGACTTCATTCCAAGGGGCAACATATCTAGGATGATCAGGTGGGAGAAATCGATGGTGATTCTCATAGATGACCTTATTCAATGCATCTGCCCGTGAGGCAACTAGCGAAGGACCACAAACAGGACATGCATGGTAACCCGATGTAGTGAGACCTGAAACAATAGATGCAATTAAGAGTGGAAGGTGGGTTTAGGGTGCCACGTCCTTGCCTATTCATAATTAAAAAATGCAATGCTTACCTGAACACTCGCCATAGCCTGGGAAGTCATGCATCGTCCACATCAAGACTGCTTTGCAGTTGAAGTCTCGTGACGAGGGAGGCCTGCTCACATCATGCACCTCGATACCTCTCCAAAGTATCTCTAGCTCATCAATCAAAGGCTCCAAATAAACATCAAGGTTTTTGACTTTATGTTTCCCTCGAATTAGAAGGGACAGCATGACATGTCCTTTCTTAATAGCCATAGAGGGTGGAAGATTGTAATTCACCAATACCACTGGCCATACACTGTAAGACGTGCTTTTGAGACCAAATGGGTTCACACCGTCCATACCCAATCCAAGTCTCAAGCTCCTAGGTTCTTCCTTGAAGCTTGGCCATGTGTCTTCAATATGCCTCCACGCAGGAGAGTCCGCGGGAGTTCTCCACTTGCCATCGGTTGATCGATGGGAGGAATGCCATGACATGAGCTCTGCAATAGATTTGAACATATGTTGGATGCGAGGGATTATGGGAAAATGTTGCAATACCTTACGAGGCACATCCAAGGTTTTGAGATCTGCTCTATATCTTTCCTCTCCACAAGTAGGACACTCTCTTGCATCCTTATGTAGTCCACGAAACAAAACGCAATCGTTGACACATGCATGGATGCGCTTGTAATCTAATCCTCCAAGAGAGGTCACATGTTGCCTTGCCATATCTCTTGAGATCGGTAATTTATTCTCCCTTGGAAGCATTTTACACAATAGCCTGCACGTGAAGACCATAAATGAGGAAAAGCATTCGAGTAATTGACCCACTAGCATAATTCACCATGTTTGCAAAATCGACTTTAAAGCTTACTTGAGTAATGCATTCAAACTTGCATTGCTCCATCCATAGATGGTTTGCAAGTTTAGTAACTCAAGGGAGGCACGTAGAATAGAGAATGTGCACCCCTCAAACAGTGGAGTCGATGCTACGGTAAAAAGATCATCTTGCTCCATGCTATTATCCCTCCCTTGATGGACATATAAATCCCGCACCATATCATCAAACACCTCCTCCTCCACGGCTTTATGAGGTAATGGTGGAGGGCTACTATCACCATCACTCCATGCATCCGTAACGGTCCCTCCTGAAGATCCCACCTCATATCGCCGACGCTTCGCCTCCTCACGACGGGCATAGGGTAACATGTGCGGGTGTGGCACTGCATCCTGTATCAAATTAAAACGGGATCATTATAACTCAAACATATGAACACCCATAGGTATCTCAATCAACCTTAACTTACAAATCCTTACCCTGTTTACGGTCACATCCCATTCTCCATACTTTGAGATATGATTGAGCGTAATCCTGCGTGCACGATACATGTTTCCTCGACATCGATCACACAGACATTTGATTTTTTGCTCCAACCACATTTCGCGATGGTGGATACGGAGGGATTCATCCTCACTGGAGCTTCTTGTTGAAGATGGAGACATCCTACAAATAAACAACCCACCAAATTTGCTCTTCTTCAAATGCTTAACTTAAAAACTCTGTGTTGCATCTATCGCCGCGTCTATCGTCGCGTCTAATATCGCGTGTAATTGTGCGTCTAAATGCCCGTCTACTATGTGTATTTAAACGCGCTTGTAGACGCGCTAATAGACGCGACTATACCTGCGACTTTTAAACCTGCTTTTCGGCGCGCCGCTCGCTTTGCTTTTCTTTTGATTACTTGAACTTCGCGAGCGGCTTTCTTCCTTCTTTATTAGCAGTTCTATAGATTCGAAGCTTAAGAGAGAGCCTCCCATACCCAGTTCCAAGCTTTCACTCAAGACAAAGGGACCGTACCTACACAGCTTGCTTCCAAGCCTAAAGAAGAGGAGGAGTACGAACAAGGAGAAGAAACAAGTTTGGAAAAGAAAGATCCTTCCATACCTTTTTCCAAGTAAGTCCTTTTGAAGTTGTTCTTGCTTGCTCTTTCTAGTTTTGTACTTTTTCGCATCCACGAAACGCAGCATCTAGGTATGAGCGACACGTTCTTTTGTCGGGCGAAACGTCCTTTTCGACTTTTTTGAGTATTCTCGACTGTCGGAGCGCGTGTATAGAGGCGTCTGAGGGCGCATCTAAACGCGCGTCTATATGCGCGTCTATATGCGCGTCTGGCTTGTTATAGACGCGTATATAGACGCTCACACAGACGCTCTGTTAAACGGAGTTTTAAACGAATTGTTAGACGCGCTTTTAGACACGCTGTTAGACGAATATTTGGACGGATTGTTAGACGCGGTGATAGACGCGCTTTTTAACGCACAGTTAGACGGATTGATGAACGGACTGTTAGACGCGCTTTTACTTGAATTGTTAAACACTCTGTTAGACGCGTTTATAGACGCGAAATTAGACGGGTCTATAGACGCACTCTGACAGAGCCTCTTTTTTTTTTTTCCCCTTTCTTCTCAGCTCCCAAAGTAATAGATTTGTTTATTTTTTTCCAGTTTAACATGTGGGGAGGAAGTGCTTCTAGCTCACCTGATCCGCGTGAATCGATATGGAAGGATTTATATAATATTTTAGGGCACCCTCCTAGTCCTGCGGAGTTATACGGGTACATGACGGGTACCTTTAACACTCCCCAGGAGTCGGCACTACAGACTCCGAGCCACCCCACACTGCCTGAGATCACCCCAGCGGAGTCCGCACAGCCGTCTTATGCCCCTTCCCCCGTACCGTCTTATGCCCCTTCCCCCATGCCGTCTTATGTCCCTTCTGCCATCCCATCTTATGCCCCTTCCCCCATGCCTTCAGGAGGTCCTTCTGCCTCAGCGAGCCATCGACGTACTCCCCAGCCGTCGAGACTCGGTTCTCCAGCTACGAGTGGTCAGCGTAGTCCCGTGTAGTCCCCAGCTACGAGTGGCCAGCGTACGAGCTCGACACGACAGGGTGGCAGGCGTAGTAGCAGGGAGAGCGGTGGCGGATGCATGGCACAGTGCTTTGGGCCATGTGGCGATGAGGAGGATGATGATTCCGATGATTTAGACGTGCCTCTGGGTGATGGTACGATTTATTATGACATCACCCAGACAGGAGGCATCTTGATGGATGCGCAGGGGAAGGATATAATGGCCTTCATGCGCTCTGTAATTGCTAACAATTACAGAGATTGCTTTATCCACTATAAAGACCACCCAAAGAGGTTGGCTGATGAGACCCTCGCTACTGTTCGCTCTAGATATCCTAACCCCCCCAATCGCCAGTTCACAGATAAATGGGGGAAGTCAAAGATTGTTACGATACTTAGCAATAAAAGATCTTCCCTTAAGAGGCAGGCACTAGCGGAGCTTGCCAGACTTGAGGCAGGTCAACCTCCAAGGGGCCCGCCCCACACCGCTCAGAAGCGTGAGTGGAAGAAGGCAATGAAGTCAGCGAGGGAGGAGCCCAGTTTGCAGCACGTGGAGGCACGGAGGATCCAGATGGACGAGTATGGGAGCACGCATTTTGGAGCAGGGGGTGTTGAATCATGGGAGGCCCAATTTGTAAGTATCGATCTCAAATTATATTGCTTATGTAGTTTATTAGGAGGTTGGTTGTTTCGTTGTACTAATCCCTCCACAAAGTGTATCGCGGTCATGCAGCTTGAGATCGTGGGCAGATACCCTACTCCAGTGGAGACAGCCTACCACCGCCACCATCACAGAGGAGATACATGGAGGCACTTCTATGATGACGGGTTGATTACTGAGGAGCAGTATACCTGAGCTACTGGACATGCCCCTGAGGTATTTGAAAGTAATTAAATAATGCCAAAATTACAAGTAAAGATTTGATTTTTCATACATTGATATATGTTGTCCCTTGTTTACAGGGCGCCCCTGCACAAGACGACGAGGAAGACGAGGAAGGAGGTGCAGAAGGGAGCGCAGAAGGCAGCGCAGAAGGGAGCGTGGAAGGCAACGAGGATTAGTCGTAGAAGTAGTGCTACTATTCTTTTTTGTACTTAAAGCCATTGGCTTGGCTTCGTGCCTCTTGTATATAGACTCCTCTTATTTTTTGTACTTGAAGCCACATGACATGGCTTACCTTCCTTATTTTTTGTACTTGGAGCCACATGACGTGGCTTAGCTTCGTGCTACATGTATATACAAGCACTTTTTGAGCTTTCAATTTTATTGCGTTTTGGAGTTGTAATATTTTATTTGGAATTGTAATTAAAATGCGGTTGGCTGTAAGAATTGAATTACAGAATGTGGATATGGGATTCTTGTAACTATATAGCATACACAACATACACAGTATTCTGTAATTATTTTTTTTAAAAAAAAAGGCGCATCTATCAGTGCATTTAAAAACGCGTTTATATTCGCGTCTGTCTGTTCGACTTGCGTCTATACGTTCGTCTATCAAAGCGTTTATATGCGCGTCTATTTACGCGTGTATAAGCGCGTCTATACGCGCGTAAGTCTGATATATGGACGCGCTAATAGACGCGGGTCTCCTGACGTGCAAATAGACGCGCAAATAGACGCGCCCGTAAGTTTTTTATTTAGTTCATGAAACGCGTCTGTGCGCGCATCTATGGGTGTTTTGTCTTGTTGTGTTGGCCTGTTCCTTGGTCCTCGACACCTACGTCTTCTCCCTCGTCCTCGCCACCTGCGTCCAATCCTTGGCCCTGTTGATCGCTCGCCTCCGATGATGGGACGCTTGAGCTTTGACCCTAAGAGTGAACCATATAAATCAAAAATTATATTAGAACTTAAATTAAAAAGTGAGATTACAAGTAGGAGTAAACTTATACCGTGCGAGCAGCCACCTCAGCCCAATCGACCGTCGCTCCCATTGCCTCTTGCTCAATGAACCACGGCTTTGTTCCTATCCGAAATGCGCGTCACGTCTCTGCATCTGTAGGAAGATGACCCATCGCAGCTTGCTATGGATCCAATTTAGGAGAGTTAGAGTTAGCTAAAGTGCATGTAATATGTAAGTAAAACAAATAGAACAATACATTAAATGGGAAGAAGTAGACTTACCACGGTTGCCTTGAACGCATACCGTCCGCCTGCACCAAAGTGCGAAGTACCTACGACGTCCAGCCGTCTCTTCGCAGCCCTCCTCTGACCCTCGAACATTTCGGGATGGTCCCTATGTTGCTTCTTGAAGTACTTCCAATCAGCTTTGTCTGCCCAGCTGGGTTTAGCCAACCCCTTTGTAATGGAAGTAGGCAAGGTTGATCTACGATGCTTAGGACCAAACCCATGTGCTCTCGTATATAATCGTCATTAAACTCCACATTTGGCAGATTAGGGTATCTTTGTTTTAACTCATCGATCACCGCCTGCTTCTTTTGGGCATCTTGATACCACCAATCGGTATTTATGCCGCTCTTGAAGTGATGACTCATCAACCTCCTCATGGCGGCTATCACTGCTTTGCCCTTTTTATCTTCTATTATCTCTCCGGCAGATGTGATTTGATAGGAGAGATCCCCTGATGAGTAAGGGGGACTGACGGTAGCAGAGTCTGGAAGCTGCGCGAGCGCTTCCGAAGCGAGGAGTAGCAGTGGGAGTAGGAGAGGGAAAGGGACCTGACTGATACTGTGTCTCCAGACCAAGTGGAGACGTAAAGGAGCGTGAGTGTGCTGACTCGTCTACATCTCCCAAGTCAGCACAACATGAGCCGCCCGTCCTACTCTTCCTTTCCTTGCGAGAGGCATGCGCAGGTGATGATCCCGCGGTCGAAGGGGTGCGAGGGGATGCTGGGCAGTACGTCCACCCGTCCGTGTAGGGGAAGGAATTGCTGAGGTCCTCTGAGAGAGCAGAGACAAGAATCTCGCTGCCTCCTCATCGCTCATCTGCACTACAAACTCGTCGGGACTCCCGACAAAGCCATGCACGGCTAGCAAAGGAGTTTCCCGAGGGGTAGTCACAGTGCTACGTGGAAGGGGGGTCAGACTAGGGGTAGTCGTAGTGCTAGGTCCGAGAGGAGTCGGACCAGGGGTAGTCCTCGGGGTAGTCGCTTGAGAGGAATCAAAGTCCTCTGGAGCATATAGATCGTGAGCTCTCCTCCTGCGAGGCTGTTAGTACTCATCGGATGAGCGACGTGATCCCATAAGCATAGGCATAGGCATAGGCATAGGCATAGTCAAGAAGAAAGAAGAGGGAAAGGAAAGAGAGAAAGAAGATGGAAAGGAAAGAAAAGAATGAGAATGACGAAATAGAGAATGAGAGAAGGGGAAAGAGATGAGGGGGAATAAGAGAAGCATAAGCATAAGCATAAGCTTATGCGAAAATAGAGAATGAGCTTATGCGGAGATAGAGAAAGAGGGAAGCATAAGCTTCTCTCATTCTCTATTATGCTTCTCTCCTTCTCTATTTCCGCATAAGCATAAGCATGAGCTTATGCAGAAATAGAGAAGGAGAGAAGGGGGAAATGAGAGAAGGGGGAAATAGAGTGGGAAATAGAGAATGAGCTTATGCGGAAATAGAGAATGAGCTTATGCTTCTCTCATTCTCTATTTCCGCATAAGCTCATGGATAAGCATAAGCTTATGCAAAAACTTAAGCATAAGCTCATGCTCATGCATGAGCATAAGCATGAGCTTATGCTTATGCTTATGCTTAAGCATAAGCATTGGAAATAGAGAAGGAGCTTATGCTCATGCGGAAATAGAAGCATAAAGAAGGGGGAAACTTAAGCATAAGCTCATGCTCATACATGAGCATAAGCATGAGCTTATGCGGAAATAGAGCATAAGCATAAGCATAAGCATAAGCTCATGCTTATGCTCATGCAGAAAAAAAGGAGGAGCTTATGCGGAAATAGAGAATGAGAGAAGCATAAGCATGAGCATATGCTTCTCTCATTCTCTATTTCCGCATGAGCATGAGCTTATGCGAATGAGAGAAGGGGGAAATAGAGAAGGGGGAATGAGAGAAGGGGGAAATAGAGATGGGGGAAAGAGAGAAGAGGGAAACTTATGCATAAGCTCATGCTCATGCATGAGCATAAGCATGAGCTTATGCTCATGCGGAAAAAGAGAAGGAGCTTATGCGGAAATAGAGAATGAGAGAAGCATAAGCTTCTCTCATTCTCTATTTCCGCATAAGCTCATGCATAAGCATGAGCTTATGCAGAAACTTAAGCATAAGCTCATGCTCATGCATGAGCATAAGCTCATAAGCATAAGCATAAGCATAAGCTCATGGTTATGCTCATGCGGAAAAAGAGAAGGAGCTTATGCGGAAATAGAGAATGAGAGAAGCATAAGCTTCTCTCATTCTCTATTTTCGCATAAGCTCACGCATAAGCATGAGCTTATGCAGAAACTTAAGCATAAGCTCATGCTCATGCATGAGCTTATACTTATGCTTATGCATAAGCATAAGCATAAGAATAAGCTCATGCTTATGCTCATGTGGAAAAAGAGAAGGAGCTTATGCGAAAAAAGAGAAGGAGCTTATGCGGAAATAGAGAATGAGTTTCCGCATAAGCTTCTCTCATTCTCTATTTCCGCATAAGCTCATGCATAAGCATGAGCTTATGCGGAAACTTAAGCATAAGCTCATGCTCATGCATGAGCATAAGCATGAGCATAAGCTCAAGCTTATGCTCATGCGGAAAAAGAGAAGGAGCTTATGCAGAAATAGAGAATGAGTTTCCGCATAAGCTTCTCTCATTCTCTATTTCTGCATAAGCTCACGCATAAGCATGAGCTTATGCGAAAACTTAAGCATAAGCTCATGCTCATGCATGAGCATAAGCATGAGCTTATGCTTATGCTTATGCTTATGCATAAGCATAAGCATAAGCATAAGCATAAGCTCATGCTTATGCTCATGCGGAAAAAGAGAAGGAGCTTATGTGGAAATAGAGAATGAGAGAAGCATAAGCTTCTCTCATTCTCTATTTCCGCATAAGCTCATACATAAGCATGAGCTTATGCGGAAACTTAAGCATAAGCTCATGCTCATGCATGAGCATAAGCTCATGCTCATGCATGAGCATAAGCTCATGCTTATGCTCATGCGGAAAAAGAGAAGGAGCCTAGAATGAGAGAGAGATAGAGCGAGAGAGTCAGCGCCGTGAATCCTACTCGCATAGAGAGAGAGATACAAGGGGAGAGAGAGAGAGAGAGAGAGAGAGAGAGAGAGAGAGATTAATTCGACACACACACACACACATAGAAAGAGATACAAAGAGGGAGGAGAAGCATGCGAGAAAGAAAGAAAGAGTGGATGTGATAGATTGCGAGTGAGCTTGTGTGTGTGTGTGTGAAAGAGAGAGAGAGAGAGAGAGAGAGAGAGAGAGAGAGAGAGTTACAGAGCATGAGAGATCATATGGGGCAAGCATGAGAGATGGAGACTGAGAGAGCATGAGATCAGTGCTAAAAAGGAAAAGAGAGCCAAAGAGATAGAACAAAAGGGCGTGAGAGTGGTGAGAGAGAGAGAGAGAGGGCCTGAGAGTGGCGAGAGAGAGAGAGAGAGAGAGAGAGAGAGAGAGAGAGAGAGAGATTGAGTGAGTGTGAGAGAAAAAAGAGAGCGAGAGAGAGATCGCATGAGAGATAGATAGATAGATAGAGAGAGAGAGAGAGAGTGCCTACCTCAACCTGGTGATGGAAGTGTTGCAGAGTGTCATTGCCTCCCTAGCTTCCCTTCTTATTTCCTCTGTTTTTGTGAGGATATTGTTAGTGTAACCGGGCTATACCAGTTGTCCTATGTTTTATTCCTGCAACCGCTTTGAGGATCAGAAACATTCGGTCCTAGCAGAGGATGCTATCCATTGTTGCAACAAAATCAAGCTAAGTCAGCTATGGCTACACATTTGGAGGAGCAGATGAGATAATGGAGTGCAAGCATCCGAAGGAGGGATGCATCACTATTATAAATCACATTCCTTGAAGGTTGAGGTAGTAGATTGAGCTTGATTGCAGTGCGAGAGTGCTTGCTAAGAACCGTGAACTACAGCCCCTGGACTTTGATTGTAGAGCGTATGAGCGTTCAAAGAAGGAGATTTTGCATGACAAGCGATTTAACATTCAAAGACACTACTACACACGGATCCTATTGCGACATCTACGTACCGACGTTTAGCGCCCGCTTAGCATTAATCATCGGTATGAAAAGCGGGTTTCGTAAATCGTCGCTATATAGCGACTGTTGCTAAAAGTCGCTATATAGCGACACTGATACAAAATATTATAGCGACGTTTTTACAGAGAGGTTTTTTTTTTTTAAAGGCCTTAAAAGTTAGTTTTTTCCAATGACAAATTTTTTTAAATTTTCATACATGTTTGAGCTCATAGAGAATAAAAAAATGAGAGCATGTACATCAAGCCTTTGAAGCTCATATATTCATGTCCAAGTTTGAGATGAGAAAAATCAAATAAGAGCATTTACATCAACTGTTTCATCTTGAGCCAAGTCTAAGGTGCCAAGCAAGTCTATCTCCAACTCTATACCGAGTTGATCTCCTATATCATCATCGTACTCTAGCATCGTACGTTCACCTAAAAGTATTTGATCATCTTCTTCAATAAAGCTTAAGTGTGGTGATTGATCTTGATGATTGTTGTCTTCTTCGTCAATATCGTGATCTCCATCCTCCTCCCATGCGATGTCATTATGCGCATCTTCCTCTTGGCTCATATGGTGATCTACATCTTCTTCGCTAGATTCATCAATTGGATCCGGCATTGGTAGTGGCATCTCCATATCCACATCTCGATCTTCAAAAATTTGCTTACTTCGTGGTGCAACTTGGATCACGTACCACCATCTTGGATCAGAACGATCTGGATGAAAAACCACCTATATTGAAGATGGGTGCCAAATGTCGTCAATTATATATATATCAATGGACTTTAAAAACGAAAGCTTCGACTAATTAAATCATTAGTATGCATCTACTCACAGTGCTCGGGAAGAACAAAAGTATCACTTTCATCGGTCCAATGTTTGGTGGAGTCTATTGCAAAGAGACCGCTACTATCTTTTCTCACTGTCGCATGGGGACCGTTGTAAGTAGTTCTAAACCATTTTACATCAAGAATGAAAATAGTAAATCGTCTGAAATCAATTTCATAGATGTCGCGTATGGTTCCACAATAATCCAACTGTGAGGAGAGAAGATTGGTATCCAAAGCACTTGCTTGGCTATCTTGTGTGAAGTTAGCCATGACTCCACAATCATACGTGACTCTCTTTGAATCGATGCGTTCCACGTGAAAATGTCGTCCATATGACCATAATGCACTGTACTTTTTGTACTGTAAAAGAGCATCATTAAAACAATGAAGATGCACCTATTTTATAGCATATATTGCCACAAATAATTACTTAATTATGTCAAGAGATAAGAAACTTACATGCACCATACATCCAGATGATAACTCCCACTCGCGCTCGTTTATTGTCTCTCCATCACGTTCGGCTTTACGTAGAGCCAGTTGTAGCCAATCAAGTGACATGTGAGTAGGGAGAAGAGCCAGATCTCGTGGATATGGTTGTGATCGCCTATACATTACTCTGAATCTCATCCTTGCATTTATTCTTTCTGCTTTGGCCACTTCATATCTCTCAATCCACTTCTGCATCTCAGGGCTATTGAGGATACAAAACTTATTGAATTTCTCCATTTGCTCTTCGCTCATCTTTCTTTCAATCCCTTTTCCTTGGGGAACCTCGCCAATGATGCGATCATCATCCTTGTTGTGCCAAGCTTGCAGCATATCAGGATCCGTGGATGCAAGAAACTCTGTGATATATACTAATGACTCTTGCACAAGTCATCCCTCTGCCATGCTTGCTTCTGGTCTTGCTCTTTGTCTTACAAACCCCTTTAAATTTTTCATAAACCGCTCGAGAAAAAACATCCATCGATTATGAATGGTACCTGCTATAGCCACCTCATCAACTATGTGCATAAGCAAGTGGACTTGAGTTGTCATAATGCTTGAGGGAAAGTGCTTCTCAAGCAAGCATACGGCTTCGATGGATTCCACCCTAGCCTTCTCGATGCTCGATATAGAGATCTCTTTTTGAGATATCCACCTATTTCACATGTCCATTAAGAAAATACATAATGCGATTTGATAGTAAGCATACCTCACAATACCACAGATCTTGAATATAGCATTTCTAACATCTTCTTGTAAGCACCCTTTTATTTTAATTGGGAGGATGAACTATCAAAGCAACAATGAAGTCATGTCAACAATATAACATAATAATAATTATGCTAATGCATCACTATTATTATCGGTACACTAATTCTACTTAGAATACTTGTAAGATCTTGTGCCAATCATGGGACTTGAGGCCACTAAGCTTATTGTCCTTTGAAAATGCTCCTTTCAAGCAACGCATGTACCCTGTCGGTGTTTGAAAAGAGGCAATGTCTGCCTTGACCGCTGCCTCCTCCCTTGTAGAGAGGATCCACGTTGCTTTCGGGAGGACAACTTTTCCCAAAGCATGCACTTGGGGCCACAAACGAGACATCCTTTTCATAGCACGCAAGTCTTCTCGCACTCCTCTCGAGTCCTTGGAACCAACCAAGTGTGCCCAAATAGTAGCCCCCACATTCTTGAAGATATGCATGGGATCCAAGAGATGATTGATTTGTAACTGACCCCAATAAGGAAGCTCGTGAAAGATCGATAGCCTCTTCATACCAGGAGGAGGTTCCTCTCCATTCGCCCTCCAAGCTTGAATCCAATCACTTGCCTTCAAATATGATGGTGGTGGATCAAGCTAACCTCCACGTGTGAGATGGTCGAGCGGAAGGTATAGAGCATGACCTTCATAAACATTTTTCCTCATATGTTTGGAGTAGCATGCAAGCGATTTCAGAGCCGGTCCACAAACAGGACAAGCATGGTACCCACTTGTAACAAGTCCTGCACGCGTGCATGAATGTGTTAGTACAAGACATGCGTGCAAAAGAGAGTAAAAAAAGCATAATCCCTCATTGTACATGTAAAGACACAACCACGTACCTGCGCACTCTCCATATCCTGAGTAGTCATGCATGGTCCACATCAAGATACCCCTGACCAAAATATCATTGGTATGTCTAGGAGCTCTGGAAATATCAAAGACCTGCACTCCTCTCCATAATATCTGTAACTCCTCTATCAAAGGTGCAATGTACACGTCCATGTTTTTTGCCTTGTACTTTCCTGGCACAAGTAGTGCAAGCATGAGGTGTCCCTTTTTTATTGTTAGCCATGGTGGGATATTGTGATTCACCACGACTATGGGCCATGTCGACCAAGATGTCGAGCGTAACCCGAAAGGATTCATGCCGTCCATGGCTAGCCCAAGATGTAAGTTGCGTGGCTCCCTCGCAAAGTCCGGCCACTGATTATCTATGTGCTTCCAAGCTGCACAATCTGCGGGAATCCTCAATGTGTGATCAGTGGACCGATGAGATGCATGCCATGTCATCAACTCCGCTATGGATTTGCATCGAAACATGTGTTGTATTCTTGCAATGATGGGAAAGTGTCTTAAGACCTTTACCGGTATCCGCTCACCCTGCAAGTCATCTCTATATCGTTGTTCCCCACACTTTGGACAACTAGCCAAATCTCCATGCTCATGACGAAAGAGAATACAATCATTACGGCAAGCATGGATGGTATCATAATCCATACCCACCGTTGTTAGCATCTTTTTCGCTTCATCTCTTGATGCGGGCATGGTATTTGGTGCAGGCAACATCTTCTGGAGCAACCTATGACAAAGACACTATCCAAATGATGATTCTCAAAACAAACAATATCCAAATAATGAGTCAAATTAATGCAAGGGCTAACCTCATTAAGGCCAATACACTTGTATCTGACCACCCATACTGTACTTGTAGATTCAAGATTGAGAGACAAGCACGTAGTTTAGACATCCTAGCACCCTCGTACAATTGTGTTGATTGCAACTCTCGCATTTTGACCTCAGACTCTGACATCACGTGTACGTATGATGTAGTGCCCCTAAAAATGGAATCCATCATGTCGACCATACCCTCGTCATCATCCGGGAGACTATAGTCTTGTTGAAAGTGAGAAGGTATATGTGTACCCTCGTCACCCTTCTCATCCTGTTTTAAGATTTCGTGTGAATATAAGATCTTCTATTTCCTGGTATACAATAAGATTGCGAACTTAAATAGCTTTGGCTTACCGATGATCCATCAACATGTGCAACACCAATGGGGGGTACTGGTTCCGGCTCCTCCCCATACATCCACAAGTGGCGCATGATAATACGACATTGATGTCGTACTTCTCGCTTGCAATGAGTGCAATGAGAGTATAACCTCTCCGTAAGCCACTTCCTGCTCCTGGGCGTTGGCGCATCATCGGACGAGAGCTTCCACTCATCCCTTCCATCTACACTTATAAAATCACAACATAAGCATGAAGAGGAGATATTGACAATTATAAAATAGCATGTTTGAGCTTCTCTTGAGGCCACATTAAAAAAGTGACAGTAAGCGTCGCTATATAGCGACGCTCTGGCGACGTTTTTAATTAAAAACGTCACTATATAGTGACGAATAAGCATCGCTATATAGCGACGCTGTGGGTTAAAACCCAAAACGCTAAACGCGCGGCGTTTTCTTCAAACTATTCCCTAATCTCTCAAGTAAGCAACCCAAAATCTCCTCCCACCTATTTTCGACGACCTCCCACCTATTCCAAGCAACCTCCCACTCTATTTTCCACTCCTCACCCTTCTCCTACCTCTTGTACTCCCTCTCTATCCTTTTCCCTCTTTGGTTTCTTGAAAGAAAGTTCTTCAAGAGGTGAGTTTGTTTCAACAATGTAGGTTGTTTGTTTGTTAGCTTTAGTTTTGTGAGTGTTTCTTCTTGTATTGCTAAACCTGTAAACTAGTTTTCATGCTTGTTTTGAAAGGATTGAAACAAAAAATGAGATTTCAAGAAAGAAAGAAAACTCACCTCTTTTTTCTGTATTTCTCTTCCTTCTCTTTCTCCTTGTCTCCTCAATCTCCTCCTTTCCTTGTCTCCTCAATCTCCTCCCTTCAAGAAGTTGCTTTTGTAATCTCCTCCTTCCACTAACATCTTATTTGAAAAAATGGGTTGTTTTCTCTCTTTTGTAGGGCCAGTCCACTACACCGAGCGGGACATACTTTTTCAGGTAAGTGCTTCCTCTTTTTTCCATTTATTATTTTTGTTATTTGCATTGGCTTGCAGCTAGCGCCTTAAGCGCTAGCTGCAATGATGGGCGTAGGAACCCTCTCTTTCCTTCTTCCCCCTTCTCTTATTCTCCTTTTTCCCCCTTCTCTTTTTTCCCTCTTCTCTTATTCTCTCTTTCCCCCTTCTCTCTTTCCCCCTCATCTCTTTTCCCTTCTCTCTTTCCTTTCCCTCTTATTCTCTATTTCCTTTCCCTCTTATTATCTTATGCTTATGCTTCTCTCATTCCCCCTTCTCTCTTTCCCCCTTCTCTATTTCCCCCTTCTTTCATTCGCATAAGCTCATGCTCATGCATGAGCATAAGCATGAGCTTATGCTTATGCTAATGCTTAAGCATAAGCATAAGCATAAACTTATGCTTATGCTCATGCATGAGCATAAGCTTATGCTTAAGTTTCTGCATAAGTTCATGCTTATGCATGAGCTTATTGAGAGAAGCTTATGCGGAAACTCATTCTCTATTTCCGCATAATCTCCTTCTCTTTTTCCGCATGAGCATAAGCATAAGCTTATGCTTATGCTCATGCATGAGCATGAGCTTATGCTTAATTTTCCGCATAAGCTCATGCTTATGCATGAGCTTATGCGGAAATAGAGAATGAGAGAAGCTTATGCGGAAACTCATTCTCTATTTCCGCATAATCTCCTTCTCTATTTCCGATGCTTATGCTTAAGCATAAGCATAAGCTCATGCTTATGCTCATACATGAGCATGAGCTTATGCTTAAGTTTCCGCATAAGCTTATGCTTATGCATGAGCTTATGCGGAAATAGAGAATGAGAGAAGCATAAGCTCATTCTCTATTTCCGCATAAGCTCCTTCTCTTTTTCCGCATGAGCATAAGCATGAGCTTATAAGCATAAGCATAAGCATAAGCTTATGCTTATGCTCATGCATGAGCATGAGCTTATGCTTAAGTTTCCGCATGAGCTCATGCTTATGCATGAGCTTATGCGGAAATAGAGAATGAGAGAAGCATAAGCTCATTCTCTATTTCCGCATAAGCTCCTTCTCTATTTCCGCATGAGCATGAGCATAAGCATGAGCTTATGCTTAAGTTTCGCATAAGCTCATGCTTATGCGTGAGCTTATGCGGAAATAGAGAATGAGAGAAGCTTATGCTTCTCTCATTCTCTATTTCCGCATAAGCTCCTTCTCTTTTTCCGCATGAGCATAAGCATAAGCTCATGCTTATGCTCATGCATGAGCATGAGTTATGCTTAAGTTTCCGCATAAGCTCATGCTTATGTATGAGCTTATGCGGAAATAGAGAATGAGAGAAGCTTATGCTTCTCTCATTCTCTATTTCCGCACTAAATATAGTAATATGAGAGAGTTTTGAATTTGAGTTTTTAAAAGGATTTTTGAAATCAAAGATATCGAATTTGGAATTTTAATTTCAAATTTGAAATTTTTGCTTCATTTAAGTCCAAATTTAAATTTGCTTCTTGAATGATGGAACCCCTCATGAGGGCATCCAAACCTATTCTTCAGGGATGTTCTCATGAATAGGATATGCAAAAGTTTTGACCTTGTTTCGAAATCTCTTGGGAGAAACACTATCAATAATAGTAGTTCACAAGACCAAACGTTCTCCACAGAGATATGACCACAAGATCTAGTCTTTCCCTCATCTTGTCCCATGATGGAATCCCTCATGGGGGTGTCCAAACTTGTCCTTTAGGGATTGCATCATCCTTGACCTTGTGGCCAAATCTCTTGAGAAACACTCTCATAAAGAGTAGGCCAAAAGGCAAAATCTTCTCCATGAAGATTTGACCACAAGGAGAAATCTTTTGGCCACAAAGACAAATCTTTTGGCCTCAAAAGATTTGGCCACAAAGTCAAATCTTTTCCTCAACTTGTCCCATGATAAAATTCTTCAGGGATGACCTCATTTGCAAAAGTTTGGATCTTGTGGCCAAACCTCTTGGGGAAAACACTATCAAGACTAGTAGTTTACAAGACCAAATCTTCTCTAAAAAGATTTGGCCACAAGGTCTAATCTTTTTGTCCTCTTGTCCCAAGATGGAATCCCTCATGGTGGTGTCCAAATTAGTCTTCAAGGATGGCCTCATGAGCATGATGTGTATAATTTTTGACCTTGTGGCCAAATCTCTTGAGAGAAACACCACTTTTATAAAGAGTAGGCCACCATACCAAATATGTCCTTTGAGGATGAGATCATGAATAAAATATGTAAAAAATTTGATCTTGTGGCCAAATCTCTTGGAGAAAGCACTGTCATCAAGAATAGTAGTCCAGAAGACCAAACCTTTTCCATAAAGATTTAGCCACAAGGCTAAATCTTCTAGTTCCAAAATATTTTTCCAAAAGATATAATATTTTTCTCATCTTGTCATATGATGGAATCCCTCATATGGGTGTCCAAATCTGTCCTTCAGGAAGGACCCCTCTTATGAACATAATGTGCAAAATTTTTGACCAGCTTGTGTACAAATCTCTTGGGGTGAACATTGTCAAGAAGAGTAGTTCACAAGACAACTTTCTCCATAAATATATGGTCACAAGGTCTAATCTATTCCTCATCTTGTTCCATGATGGAATCCCTCATGGGGGTGTCCAAACGTGTCCTTTAGGAAGGATCTCATGAATATGATGTGCAAAAGTTTTGACCTTGTGGCCAAATCTCTTAGGGAGAACACAGTCAAGAAGAGTAGTTCAAAAGACCAAACCTTCTCCGTAAATATTTGGCCACAAGGTCTAGTATTTTCCTCATCATATCCCATGATGGAATGCCTAGCATGGAGGTGTCCAAACTTGTCTTTCAGGGATGGCCTCATGAATACAATGTGTAGAATATCTTGCAGCCAAATCTCTTGGTAGAAAAACAATCTTATAAAGAGTATGCCACAAGACCAAACCTTCTCCATAAAGATTGACCACAAGGCCAAATCTCTTTTTGCCACAAAATATTTGGTCGTAGTGACAAATCTTTCCATCAACTTGTCCCATGATGGAATCCCTCATGGGGGTGTCCAAAACTATCCTTCATGGATGACCTCATGACTAGGATGTGCAAAAAATTTGACCTTGTGGCCAAAATTTTGACCTTGTTGTCTCAAAATATTTGGCCACAAGGTCAAATATTTTCCTTTTAGTGTCTCATGATGGAATCCGTCATGGGGGTGGCCAAACCTATCTTTTAGGGATGACCTCGCTGTGCAAAAGTTTTGACCTTGTGTCCAAATCTCTTGAGGGAAACATTGACATATAGAGTAGGCCACAAGACCAAACCTTCTTCATAAAGATTCAACCACAAGTCAAATATTTTCCTCATCTTGTCTCATGATGGAATCTCCCATAGGGGTGTGCAAACTTGTCCTTGAGGGATGACTTCATGAACATGATGTGCAAAAGTTTTGATCTTGTGTCCAAATATTTTGAGGGGAACACTCTCATTAAGAGTATGCCACAAGACCAAACCTTCTCCATAAATGTTTGGCTACAATGCCAAATCTTCTAGTCTCAAAAGGTTTGAACACAACGTCAAATGTTTTCCTCATCAATAGGATGAGGAAATTTTTTGACCTTTTGGCCAAATCTTTTGAGGGAAACACTCTCATCAAGAATTGTGATGGTATCCAAGTTTATTCTTGAGCAATGACCTCATGAATAGGATGCAAAAAATTTTTGGCCTTGTGGCCAAAAATTTTGAGGGGAATACTCTTATAAAGATTTAGCCACAAGCTCAAACCTTCTCTAAAAATATTTGATGATAAGGTCAAAATTTTGTAAAAATATTGTGGCCAAATATTTTGATGGTAACAAAATGTGAAAAACCTTTAATCTAGTGGCAATGGAGAAGGTCTGATCTTGTGGCCAACTCCTTAGGAGATTTTCGAACCTATTCTTGAAGGGTGTCCTCAAAGTGTGTGTGTGTGTGTGTGTGCATGAGAGAGAGAGAGAGAGAGAGAATATTTTGTTACCAATACTTGTTTGCTAATGTGAAGTTGCATTTATCTTGTAGGTATATATCTATGGCACTAAAGGTCTCATCAAAGTAGAGCCAAGTAATTGATGGTGTCACTGGTGACACTATGTATCAATGGTACATTGATGTATATGATTTTTGAGCATGTTGACATTGTGAATGAAGTCGTTGAATGGATTGTGGTGGGTAAGGAAGGAGTTTCTTGCAATGTGGTGAAATGAAGGGAAAGGGTACACTATATAAGCTTGATCCAACATCATTTGACTTCAGACAAATTGGTGATCATCACGAAAACTAATCACTAAAGAATATGGTGTGGAATGTACAAGAGGACTTGCTAACTATTGAGATGATTTTCTTAGCATTTTGGACAACTCTCTAGATTATTTCCTTAGCAATTTCTTTGGATCATGTCTTTAGCAAGTACAAGAGTTGAGAGGGAGTGTCGTCTTTATTTTGGCCTCTGATACTTTCTCTAGTGGTGCCTTTGATTCATATATTGCATTGACATTTCTTAGCATGCCATAAGAGTTTTAGTAACCTTGAGTGGTATGTGAGCAATGCCAATAAGCAAAGTATTTTAGATGTTAAGGAGGTTAAAGATGGTGAGGATGATGAAAGAGTGGAAGTACATGTAAGGTCGATAATGAAGAAGAACAATGTGTGATCACCAACACAATAGAAGCATTCATAGTAGAGCATGTGGTGACATATTTGCTAATGGTGAAGCTTCAACTATCGTACTAGAGAATAACATGAAAACTATTGCAGTGGTGTGCAACGCACGACTCAAGCAAAGACATATTAAAGCTCATTGTTGGAGAGCACATGAAATTGCACACCCAAAGCCAAAATGCCTCGTCCTATCAACCTCAAAAATTGAATTTGTCACTATTAGATGAAAAGGAAGCAAAAGCAAATATTGAGGAGCTTATTAATCCAAATGAAAACAAAGGTATTTGAAGTTTTGTACCTTATATACAAATAACAAATTGGATATTAGAAATATTAAAATTTTTGCAGTGTTGTCTTGTATCTTAGCTATCTGAAATATTTCTATCTTGAATCTTTTATTGTATTGTCTTGTATTCTTTACTATCTGCTCAAATTTTTGGCATAAAAATTTGATCACACAATTAGAGGTTTTCATGACAAAACATTTTGAGCACATGGTGAGATCTCTCTTCTCCCTTCCTCCCCCTTTTATTCATTTTCAAATCTCTATCTCTACCTCTCTCACCTCATGCAAGATGTTCTCCATGCAATCTCAAATCCTTGTGGCCAAATCTTATGATGGCAAGATGGTGCCCACACAATCACCAAGCATAGAGAAGATTTTTCTAAAACAGAACTTGATGGGAGTGTAGGGAATAATAGATTTGATAATATGCAAATGATCATATAGAATTAGAAACAACATATTTGAGCACATGACCATCTATTTAATCCATCCTTTTCTTTCAACATGTGGATGTTGTCTATATATCTACATACATGTTAAACTAGCTCAAGAAGAAAATAAGATGGTTTGGTGAATTGCTTTTCTATGGATTGTGTTATTGCCTAATCCTTTGAAACCCATGTGTGAATTGGGTATTGATTTACATGCATTTGTGCTGAAGGGGGTCTACACATGGAAATGGATGAAGTCCATATACTAGATATATCATTGGTCCGAAAACTTAGCCAAATGTTGGATCTCAATGGTATTATTTTGCAACGTTGCTTCTCAAAGTCAACGAGCTATGAAAGCTTATGCATGGGCAAACAATGGTTAGTACTTATGCTAAGGTGCATGCAGTTTTTTAATGGTTTTTTGGAGAACTTTGAAATTGGCATTTGGTCAATAGCTATGCACAAGAGTGTTATGGCAATCATTGAGTGTTTGTAGGATCATGTAAAGAAGAATTACCTTTTTTCATGGTGTGGACTAGGAACAATGCTAAATATATAGGCCAGATAATATGGGAGTAGAAGCAATGTTCAAGCCCTAGCACATGTTTGTTATTGATGGGCTGATATTTGCAAACATGATAGAACTGTTCTCATAGATGATAGTCCATATAAAGGGTGTCTTACCCCTATAGCACATTTTCTACTAAATTTCAATTGTGATCGTGAGGATTCAGTTTTGATTGAAGAGCTACTACCCTTCTTTCTTCGTTTGGATGTAGTTGAGGATGTTCATGAGGTAATAAAGTTTGATAGATATGGTCAACAACCCAATGGAATTTGGGCACCCATTGTATCCCCATTGCATAAATGCAATGTATCCCATAATTGGGCACCGATTGTATCCCCATTGCATAAATGCAATTCTTGAATGTAATACAATTAACAATAGGGAGATTAGGATACTTCTTCAACCAACTCCAATATCCAATACCAGTGGAATTTTGGTGAGATTTGGGCATCCATCATATCCCCATTATATGAATGTAATTATTGAATGTAATACAATCAACATAACAACCAGTGGAATCCGGGCACCCATGGTATCCCCGTTGCATGAATGTAATTCTTGAGTAGAATACAATCATCATTTAGGGACAACAGGATACTTCTTCAACCAACTCCAACATCAGAGGTGATGAGCATGAAAATGGTGTGATGCATAAATCCAAAGTCCCATCCAGCACACAATCCCCATCTATAGGTATTTATCATTATCCTCCTATTTACTTAAGTACACCACGTGTCAAATTTGAGAAGGATTACTCATGTGTCTACGTTAAAAGACATGAAGGCCATGCACATGGCTCAACAATTGGGATATGAGAAACCATTCATTAATGGTGCTACAACAAGGTGATATATTGGAAAACTCCAAAGCTTCTATTAACAAAATGATCAATGTAAGAAATTATAGTGTATTGTATTATGAAAATTCTATTGTGCATCATTTTAATACAATAATGTACTGTCTTGCATTTAGTATCTAGAATTTTTATTTTATTTTTGCATTTGTGATTGCTAGATTGGAAGATAGAAAAGAAGAAGTATGTGTGCTATGCAAATATTGATCATGATGTGTTCAAACCCTTGACCTTACTACTCCAAGTCTATGTGAGAGGGATTTCCTTCATGATTGATGATTCAATGATGATTGGGACTTGGCTAATTTGCACTAAAAACCATAACAAGTGGAAAAACTATTCTAGAGGCGGAGTACTCTGATTAGAGGGCTTTGTGATTGTTAAACCATAGAGCACTAAAGTACAGTATCATTGAGGATCTAGGAGTTGATGGTAAAGAGAATCTAGTATACATTGTTGTACATGATGGTAATGTGGGAGGGTAAATAAACAATTGTAGAGACTAAATGGAGTATGACAATCTATGCTATGTGTTCTCGCCTACACTAGAGCCATGTTATTTTTATGAGTTCAGTAGTGATGCTACATATGGAAGCATCACTATACGAACAACTCGTGATATCAATGCAAGGGAGGAACAATTTGCAAGCTATGACTTCTAACTGATTTTTTATATATATTCACCGACTTTGATGAGAGGAATCATTCATTCTATTTCTCGGGGGGGTCACTATGTATAAACCCTCTATATCACGTGCGTTCAAGGCCTATATTTAAAATCCCTTATCTGTAAATTTTTTCATTAATAAAATGTACCCCTTTTCTATACAAATCTGTAATTTTTTTTCAAAACTATTTTAAATAGTCCCTTATGTATATTTATTTCTGTAAATTTTAGGAATAAAAAATATCCTTCTGTTGAACTCACGTGATAGGGTTACATATGATGAGTGACCCCCCCGAGTTCTATTTGTAGCCTATGAGTTCTAATTTGATAAGCTTTTTTGTTGTCACAAATTAGGATAGAGTAATTGTTCCTTTAGCTCTTCTTTATTGAAAAGATGTGACATCAATTAGGCATGAATTGTGAGAGTTGAATTATTTCTAAGCACCAGTTTTAATGAGTCACTTCATCCATTTTTTTAATTGTTTTGAGATCAAGTGAAGTCTTTGTATTACTAGCACAATGCTTAACATAGTAACAATTATCCACTACCAATTAGTGCATGAAGTTTGACCATGTAAGATATGCTTTTTCCATCTAGTGCTATAAATCCACTACATTTCTCCATTAAAATCATAAGATGTGCAAAATTTCTAAGCACATCTTAGAAAGATATTGATTGTTGATATACTATAGTTTATGTTTTGTATCTTTTGTATAGGAAAAATGTTTATTGGGGAATTCAGAAAATGTAAATTGGGACTTGGGAGATTTCCAAATTTCCCAATATGGTATTAAGTTTGTTTTCTTTCATTGTATAGGCCATTGTTTGGGCAAGAAAGCTATGCTATTAAAACTTTGGACATTTGACCATGTCTTTGTTGAGATATCGATCTCCACTCGTGATATGCCAGGGTGACCGTTGTGCATTTATGTCATTGACTTGTTAGTTGCAGATGCAATGGTACACCACCCATGAATAATAGCTAGATGATAGCAATCTTTATGTACTCTAGTTAGTGGCTCAGTTAGTATGCCACCTTAGTTAGCTGAGTTGGTTTGAGACCCACATATAGGGTTCACCTATTCTTTTGTACTTAGAGTTCTTTTGGCTTTCACAACTAAGAAGAGAAAAACTGTTTTCAGCCTCCACCTTTGTGTATATTCCCCCATTGTGTATATGAGAAAGCTACAAGTGATACTCCTTCCTTCTCTCCCACGCTTTTCACATGCTATCAAAGCCAAGTTCGTGGTAAGGAGCTCAAGAAAGCAATCCCAACTCGCGGTGTCCTAGTAAGAGGATCAGTGTTGCTTTCCTTTTTTTTTGAGTTTGGGAGCAAATCTCTGCAGGTAGCACAGCCGAAAAGTGCAAGAGTGCACTGTCTTAGATTGGTGAAATTATTTTTTTGATTTGAGGCCATTTTGGGGCCCGTTTTGGTGGCGGAAGTTTTCCACAGGCACTCAAGAAAGTGCCCTGTTTTTGCTGTGCGACCAGTGTTCTATAGTTCACTGAAAAGTTATCATAGAAATTACATCGTATGCCTGTGTGCAGAGATATTGGGAGTGACATAATCATTCTTATTGCTTGTTGATGCATAATCGTCACTAGGAAGTGACTGTGTGGTCAAATACCCGGCTCTCATCAGTTTTGCAGATTTGCCCTTGTGAGGTAGAAGTTGTGTTTTTTTGTAGTGACAGAATATTTTGCAGTATTCTGTAATGGCGTTTGATGATCTTTCACAGATTGTCACTGAAAAGCTTGACAAGAACAATTTCCAAGAATGGAAGTTTAGAATGACAAATTTCCTTAAGGGAAAAGGCTATTGGGAGTTCATTATTGGAGCTGAACAAGAACCAGTTATTCCTAATGTTCCCAATCAACAGGAGTTGCAGGCATTTAAAGGATGGCATGAGAGAGCCAAAATAGTTATGTATTGGCTATCTATCAGTATTTCAGATTCTATGATTGTGCATATTCAGGATGCAAGCACACCGAAGGAGGCATGGGATACTTTGACAAAAATGTATAGCACAAATACGCACACTAGGAAAATGCAGCCCAAGCAGGAGTTGCATAATGTGCAGAGAGAAAATATGAGCATCAATGACTACCACATGAAGGTGAAGAAGATTGCAGATGCACTTGCTTCTATTGGGTCACTAGTGGAAGATGATGATTTAGTTTCTGTGACCTTGAATGGTCTAGGAAAGGATTATGCACAATTCCGGACATCCATTGCCGTCCGTGAGAATTTTTGTGATTTTGAGGAGTTGATTGCTCTTCTAATTTCTGAAGAGCAGAGAAATGGTGGTGCATCTTCTTCAAGAGGAACTGAATCAAAAGAAGCTATCTTCTACTCAAATTCTAGAAGAGGTAGAGACAGAGGTAGAGTAGGCCGATTTGGAGGCCGTGGAAAAAATCAAAATATGCAGCAAATTCAAGAAAACCAGTCCTATGGAGGAGGACATGGTAACTTTAGAGGCAGGGGCAGCCAAAGAGGTCATGGTGGATGGCAGAGAGGCCAAAATGCAAACAGCAATGTTGAATGCTTCTACTGTGGTAAAATGGGTCATATGGTTAAAGACTGCTATAAAAGTAGAATGACATCATGATTGGAAAATTGCAGCAAGGCAATCATGCATCCTCTAGTAGACAGGGTGATGAAGAAACTATTTATGGTGCAGCACATGACCAATTCTGTGACAAGTGCAGAAGAAAGCAATGATGTGTGATATGTTGACTCAGGTGCATCAAACCACATGACAGGTCATGCAGAATGGATGCAGGATGCAAGGAAAATGGAAAGACTAGGATTTGTGGAGACAGGTGATGATACTGCACATCCTATTATGCAGATGGGTAAAATTCCTTTGTCTATGCAGCATGGAAAAAAGAAATACCTGTCTGATGTATTTCATGTCCCAAATATCACCAAGAACCTAGTTTCTATTGGTCAAATGGTTGAGTAGGGCTTGCAGGTCAGATTTAATCCTCATGGATGCTTTGTTGAGGATATGAAAAATAAAGGTTGCTTGATAGCAAAAGGGAAGAAGAAGGGCAGGATGTTTACGTTGGATGCAGACATGCGTGAATTGAGTGCAGTAATGTTTGCACATGGGACCGGTGTAGTTGCACATATTGATATCTGGCATAAACGCATTGGTCATGTTAATGTACAACGACTTAAATTAATGCAGGCCCAAAATATTATTGCAGGATTGCCTAAGTTTAAGGTTGCAAAAATGCATAAGGTATGTGAAGCCTGTTAATTTGGAAAAACAGGCAAGGAAACCATTTCCTAGACACGTTCAAGAGAGTAAGAGGCCATTGGAATTAATCCACTCTGATGTGTGGACTACTAAAGCTGCATCTATTGGAGGCTGTCATTATTTTGTCACTTTTATTGATGGGTACATCAAAAAAGTTTGGGTGTATTTTATGAAAAAGAAAAGTGAATGTTTGGGCATTTCAAAGCTTTTAAAGCTATGGTTGAAAAAGAAACAGGCCTACAAATAAAATGCCTAAGGTCAGATGGAGGGGGAGAGTACCTCTCAAATGAGTTTGCAAGTTTCCTACAGGAGCTACATGGCATAAAGTAGCAATATTCATGTAGTCATACCCCACAACAAAATGGACTTGCAGGAAGGAAAAACAGGCATATTGAAGAGGTATCTCGTGCCATGCTCAATGAAAAAGACTCCCACTACAGCAGTTGCTATAGCAGTCTACATAATGAATAGGACTCCCACTACAACAATACATGGCATGACGCCAGAGGAGAGGTATACTCGTAGGAAACCAGATATTTCTCATTTGAAAGTTTTTGGTTGCATTGCCTATGTTCATGTGCCAGATGAGTTGAGATCCAAGTTGGATCCAAAAGCTAAGAAGTGCATCTTTATCCCGAGGGATTCACAGGGGGAAACTTATGATATCACGAGAGTGTACAATAGGGGGGTTTTTTGAAATGAGGCATAAGCTTATACATTAGGGGTGGGGGCCCTTATTTTTTTTTTTCGATATTGAATTTTAGTTAGGGGGGCCATGCCATATTTAAGAGGGGGGGACATAGTATAGGCTACCTTGGGTAACTAGTCCGAACAAGTTTGGTTTTTAAATAGTCATAGGGAAAGTAATCTAAATTTGCTTATTGTGTATTCTAAATGCTTGATAAGGAAAGGGGGGGACATAATAGACTTTTGGTGGTATCTTATAATCTTAAATAGGGGTGTTTTTTCATCCTACATGGATCTTAAATAGGGGGTTTTCTTGAAGTTCATGCACGCAGGTGACGTCCACTTTTAATGAAGAGTGAATCCCCCGGGATCTTTATTGGTTATTCTCTACAGCAAAAAGGGTATAGATGCTATAACCCTTCTAGTCTTAAGTTTACAGTGAGCAGAGATGTTGTTTTTGATGAGATGAGCAGCTGGTATAAACCAATAAATGTGATTGATGATGTAGATGCACAAAATGATAATGCTGCACAGAATTCACAATAACAATCACAAAATATTAATTGACCTGTAGTGTCCTCTAGCAGTGGTTCACATACCTCGCCATGGACAGGCACCAGGAGGATCTCCTCAAAGCAATGCAGATAGTGGTATGCAAGTATCACAAAAAGGAAAAGAGAAAGTAGATCAGCCCATGGTTGATGTGAATGCAGGTCACTCTTATGTGGATGGTGAATCCACTGGCTCAAAACAGAGCCTTGATGATGAGTTGGGTATTCGTTCTATTGTTACACCTGGAGTAAGGAAGACAAGGGATGTTTTGAGAGCAGCATTTAGTGATCCTATTTTGTGCAGATCTACTAGAGCTAGGTATCCTGTGGATAGACTGAAATATGATGGATTTAGAGCCATTCACTATGCCTATATGGTCAAAGTGATACATGAACCAGAACCCACTTCTTTTGAGCAAGCCATGGGAAAAGAAAAATGGGAGAAAGCCATGGATGAAGAAATGGATGCCTTGAAAGCAAATGCTACATGGGAATTGGTGCCTTTGCCTAAAGACAAGAATGCAATTGGCTACAAGTGGGTTTATAAGGTGAAGCACAATGCAGATGGTTCTGTGAACAGATACAAGGCAAGATTAGTTGTGAAGGGGTATGCATAGACATATGGCATTGATTATGAAGAAACATTCAGTCCGGTTGCAAGGATGGCAACCATAAGAGTAGTCATTGCTATGGTTGCATCAAAGGGATGGTCTTTACATCAGATGGATGTAAAGAATGCTTTCTTGCATGGTGATTTGCAAGAAGAGGTCTATATGCAGCAACCACCAGGTCATGTTCATGGTATTCATCCTGAGTTTGTTTGCAGGTTGAAGAAATCCTTGAATGGCTTGAAGCAAGCACCCAAAACAAGGTGTGACAAGATAGGACAGTATCTTGTCACTATTGGCTTTTAGATTTCCAAGGCAAATTTCTCACTTTATGTGAGAAAAATAGAGAAAGGCATTATGTTGCTTGTCATTTATCTTGCTAATTTGATCATCACAGGTGATAGTGATGAAGATATCCTTCATGTGAAAATGCTATTGAAGCAGAAGTTTGAGATGAAGGATTTGGGAGAGCTGTGTTACTTCTTGGGCATTGAGGTGATTAGATCCACAACTGGGATATGGCTCTTGCACAGGTAGTATGGATTGGACATGCTATCCAAATATGGGATGATAGGTTGCAAGCCTATTTCAGTTCCTTTGGAGCAGAATGTGAAGTTGAGCGCAGATGCAGGTGAGCTTCTGGAAGACCCTGCTATGTACAGACGCATAATAGGAAGTTTAATTTATATGACTATTACTAGGCCAGATTTGAGCTATGCTGTTGGGTTGGTAAGTCAGTTTAGGCAAGCTCCAAGGAAACCGCATTTGGATGTGAAGTCCACATTGCAGTATGGACTATTTTATGAGACTGGGGTTTAGATACAGTTGCATGGATACACTAATGCTGATTGGGCTGGTAGTATTTTTTATAGACGATCTACAAGTGGATATATGTTCTCTTTTGGGAGTGCTACAATCACTTGGAGGAAAGAGAAACAACATACAACTGCCTTATCGAGCATGGAGGCTGAGTACAAGGGTGTAGCGATGGTTTCATGTGAGGTAGCTTCTTTGCATAAGCTACTTTATGATATGCATCAGTCTATAGATGGGCCAGTTGTCATTTATTGTGACAACATGAAAAGTATACACTTGGCAAATAACCTAGTCTATCATGCTAGAACAAAGCACATTGAGGTGCATTATCACTATGTATGGGAGAAGGTTCTAGTAGGTTTTATTGATCTAGTTTATGTTAGCATAGAGGATTAGGTGGCTAACATAGTCATGAAGGCATTGGCTGTAGAGAACTTGCGCAAGTTCAGATACCTGCTTGGTGTGTAGGAATTGGGATTGATCTCGAGGGGGAGTGTTGAGATATCAAGCTCCACTCGTGATATGCCAGGGTGACCGTTGTGCATTTATGTCACCGACTTGTTAGCTGCAGAAGCAATTGGTGCACCGCCCATGAATAATAGCTAGATGATAGCTATCTTTATGTACTCTAGTTAGTGGCTCAGTTAGTATGCCACCTTAGTTAGCTGAGTTTGGTTTGAGACCCACATATAGTGTTCACCTATTCTTTTGTACTTAGAGTTATTTTGGCTTTCACAACTAAGAAGAGGAAAATTGTTTTTAGCCTCCACCTTTGTGTATATTCCCCCATTGTGTATGTGAAAAAGCTGCAAAAGAGACTCCTTCCTTCTCTCCCACTCTCTTCGTAGTCTTCACTTCCACTTATGTATAGAGAAGAGGTAATTTCCTACCTTGCATTATGCAAGAGGATCTATAGGATGTATTTTTTGTGTGTATGCTTGGCAAGAAACTCTATGCCCTTTTCTCCCCAAGATGAAATCAGATCACAACCTTAACAATTGGTTAGTGAGGTGAAAGCTAGGTCCTTGTGAGCTGAAAGATGTGGGTTTATGCCTCAAACACAAGTGAGAGTCTTTTGGAGGGCACCTATTGAGCATCCATTAGGGGAGAAATGGGTCTCAAAAGGGGGCCTCGCAAGGAATGGATTAGTCCTAATGAAAGTGACATGGTAGGTTCCAAAGGAGTCCTATCTCCCCCTCATGAAGCCCACAAATGACCCCACATCTTACACCTCTTACACTTAGGCAAGATCCACGATGTTCAAAATTTGAAATTTGAAAATGTAAATCTTGAATCCTCTCTTCCCTATCTCCTCCCTCCCTCCCTCCCTCCCTCCCTCCCTCCCCCCTCCCTTCTCCTCCTCCCTCCCTCCTCCCCCCTCCCTCCTCCTCCTCCTCGCTCCTCCTCCCTCCCCCCTCCTCCTCCACACTTGCTTCTCCTCCCCCTCCCTCCTCCTTTATGCCTTCTCACACTTGTTAGTGCTCTTCCCTCCTCCTCCATGCCTTTTGGTCCTCCTCCTTCCATCCTTGATCCTCCTCATCTAATGGTCTTCTCTCCTCCTCCTCGCCTGCTTCTCCTCCAGGTCATGTTCTCTCCTTGTCCTTGCCTACTTATCCTTCCTCTTTCCTCCTGTGTGCTGCTCCTTCATGCCTACTGCTCCACACTTTCTCTCCTTCTCCACACTTTCTATTTCACTCCTGTATACTCCTTTACTCATGGCACCATATGAGGATGTCTCCAACAAGTACTAGGTTCACTTAGAGTTGGAGGTTCAATATGCAAGCACACATAATTTGGGATTGAGGGGAGCTTCCAAAAATAGATCCTACCACCCAAAATATCCCTCCTTTTCATACAATGCATGAGCTTTATTGTGCCTATTTTTCTTTCATTGTACAGAGTGCAATGGCAATCTCATTTTTGTTATCAAAATATATGAAGCTCAATTGGTCAAAGAACACAAGCTAGAGAGAATGAGCATCTGCATTATGAACAAATCCTTAGCCTTTTTTAAGGGGACGAGGAAGATGAGCAATATTTCTTAGTTCAATGTGAGAAAGACATATGTTGTCTTGGTGGCTTGCAACATTTGAGACTCCAAAAGAGTGCCATGAGACATTAAAGTGGGTTCTAGAGAGAATAGGATTTCCATTAAATATCTAAAGACAAGAGGAATGGAAAACATTGATAGTGGATGGCCATGGAGCATTTCGAGCTGAATGGCATCTTGCTAGTGATTTGAAACCCTTAAAGTGCTCACAGGGTTGTGATACATGGGCAAATGCAATGTTCACATGCCTTTATTGCAAGTGTTCTCAACGGAAGCAAAAGTCAGGATTACAATGGGAGAATGGCATCCTCTCTTATACCCAAATTCTAGCCCCAACAGCATGATAAGAAGGATCCAAAGTGGGATCCCATCTTGCACATCCCACTAGAGAGAATACACATGTACTTTACATGCAAAACTATGCTTACTTTTGATAAGTTGTTATAGTTGTAGCTTGTTTTTTCTTGGAATCTTATTTCACAAGAAGTATCTCCATGTTGAAATTTAGAAAAATTTGCTTTCAGAGATGGGATTCCATGGGCGTTGGTGCATCATCTGACGAGCTTCGACTCATCCTTTCATCTGCACACTTCTAAAATCACAAGATGAGCTACAAGGAAATCTATTAAGATCCAAAAAATAACTACCATGAGCTTCTTTTCTCTATTCTCACAATAACTACCCTAAACAGTCGCTATATAGCGACCCTTTGCTCTATTCCATTATTATATAGTGATGCTTTTTGGAAATAAGCGTCGCTACATAGCGACTAACCAGCGTCGCTATTCCTCTCTTCCAATCTCTTTTCCCCTCTTTTCCCCTCTTCTTTTTCCCCTCTTTCATCCCCTCTTTCAATCTCTTTTCCCCTCTTCCAATCTCTTTTCCCCTCTTTTCTCGTCTTTGCCTATGCTTATGCTCATATGCTCATGCATAAGCACAAGCTTATGCTTTCTCTCTTTTTCTTTTATGCTCATATGCTCATGCATAAGCATAAGCATGTGCTTTCTTTCCTTTTCTCTTATGCTTATGCTCTTTTTTCCTCTTCCTTCTCTTATGCTTATGCTTATGCATGAGCATATGTCTCCTTCTCCTTCTCCTCTTTTCCTCTTTTCCTCTCTCTTTCCCCCCCCTCTTTCCCCTCTTTCAATATTTTTTCATAAGCATATGTATTCGCCTATGCTTAAGCTTTCTCTCTTTTTCTTTTATGCTCATATGCTCATGCATAAGCATAAACATATGCTTTCTTTCCTTATCTCTTATGCTTATGCTCTTTTTCCTCTTCCTTCTCTTATGCTTATGCTTATGGATGAGCATATGTCTCCTTCTCCTTCTCCTTCTCCTTCTCTTATGCTTATGCTTATGCTTAAGCATGTCCTTCTCCTTCTCCTTCTCCTTTCCTTCTCTTCTTTTTCCCTCTCTTTTTCTCTTCTTTTCATAAGCCTATGCCTATGCCTATGCCTATGCTTATGAATATGCTTTCTTAATGTATTCTCTTATGTTTTGTCAATGTATTCTCATATGCTTTCTCAATGTATTCTCTTGCTTTTTGTTTTTTGTTTTTGTGTTTGTGTCTACGTTAAACATGGGATCATGTCACACGTCCGACGAGTATGGAAACCCTCGTAGGAGAAGACATCATGATCTCTATTCTCTAGAGGACTTTGATTCCCCTCAGGCGACAACTCAGGGGCCTACCCCTGCGACTCCTCTCGGACGTATCACTGTAACTACCCCTTAGGTTTTCTCTCTACTATCCCAGTGGACCTTAGCAATTCCCTCTCCTACATCGACGGTTGGACCTACTGCCCAGCCGTCCCCTCTAGCCCCTTCGACTGATGGGTCATCACCTGGGCGTACCCATCGTAAGGCAAGGAAGAGTAGGAGGGGTTGCTTATGTTGTGCTTACTCGGGAGATGTAGATGAGTCAGGACACTCACATCCCTACAGGTCTCCACTTGGTCCCCAGACCCAGTTCCACTACTACTCCTCGCTCCAGAAGCACTCGCACAAACACCACTCGCTCTGACTCTACCACTACCATGAGTCCTCCTTACCCGGTCGTGAACCTATCCTATCAAATAATAGTTGTTGGAGAGATAATAGAAGATAAAAAGGGTGTAGCAGTGAAGGCCGCCATGAGGCGGTTGATGAGTCACCACTTCAGGAGCAGCATAGCTACTGATTGGCGGTATCAAGATGACCAAAAGAAGTAGGCGGTCATCTATGAATTGAAAGCAAAATACCCCAACCCCCCAAATTGGGAGTTCAATGAAAATTACATGCAAGAGCGCATGGGTTTGGTCTTAAAGCATCGTAGATCAACCTTGCATACTTCCATCGCAAATGGGAGGGCTAAACCCAGCTAGGTAGATAAAGCTGATTGGAAGTTTTTCAAGAAGTAGAATAGGGACCATCCCAAAATGTTCAAGTGTCAGAGAAGGGCTGCAAGGAGACGGTTAGACACCGTAGGTACTTCTCACGATTAGGCTAAGGTGGTTGCTTGCACGGTGTAAGTCTACTCCTACTTGTAATCTCACTTTTTAAACTGTTTTATTCTTCAAGTTTCAATATAATTTTCAATTAATATGGTTTCACTCTTAGAATCAAAGCTCAAGCGTCCCATCAATAGAGGTGAGCAGTGACGAGGGCTAGGGATCAGGTGCAGCTCACAAGGGCCAGGGATCAGGCACAGCTCACAAGGGCCAAGGAACAAGCCAGCAAGATGACGATGACGATTCGAATGAGCAGTAATAGTAGTAGTAGTAGTAGTAGTAGTAGTAGTAGTTTGCGTATACTTCGCCATGTATATCCTTTTGTATATCGGCTCATTTGTATCACCCTTTTGGAAAGGGTAATTTTGTAACAAACAATGTTGTATATCTTCGGCATGTATATGCTTCTGTCACTCAATCGGTTCATTTGAGTGATTCTGTATCACCCTTTCCATAAAAGAAATTTTGTAATAAAAAACTCTTTTTTTAATTACTTTAAAAAAACATTAGTGGGGCAAAACAGGGCTTGCTGTGGCCTTGTTTAGCCCCACTAATGTTTTTTTAAAGTTCTGTTAATCGTCGCTATATAGAAACATTTACTAGTGTCACTATATAGTGACGTTTAATAGCACCGCTATATAGCGATGCTTATATAGTGACCGTTCTTTTTCAACACTTATAGCGACGTAAATAAGACCTTTGCACCCATTTTTTAAAAAAAATTAATGTAAAAAATATCGGTATTTTCGTCGAAAAGGGCCCCCTGATTGGTATCAATACTTTATGTAAATCCAAGTGTATCTTTGCATTCAGTTAGTGCTGTATTGCTACAAAAAGGAGAGGTAGGTAGAATGCAACCCATCTATTATGCCAGCCGATAGCTTATGGAGGTGGAAAAAAGGTATGAAGAAATCGAGCAGCAAGCCCTCTCTTTGGTGTTTTCAGTCAGAAAGTTTCGCTCCTATTTATTACCTTGGCCATTTTTCTTCCTTACCTCTCAGTTTGTATTAGCATATCTAGTTCGCAAGCCTAATCCTGGGGGGAGATTTGCAAAATGGTTGTCAGAGCTTCAAGAGTTCTCTTTCTCTTTTGTCACTGAAAATACGACTAGGTCCACTATGACAGATTTGCTCACAGCACGGCAAGATCTAAGAGAAGAAAAGAAATATAAGGGGACATTAATGATGAAAGGGAGACACCACCAATAGCTTTTGTCTTGTATTTTGATGGGGCTTTAAGTCCTTCATGCCAACAAGGAGCCACGGGGATAGTCTTGACGAATTCTGAAGGTCAAGGGGTGTGGGCAAGAGGACAAGAGCTTCCAAGTATCACAACTAACAATGTAGCTGAGTATCATGCTTTGATTCTTGGTTTGGAGGGTTGTCTTCAAAGTTAAGTTAAAGAATTGGAAGTAAGAGGAAATTCTCAACTTATTATTATTATAAAGCAAATGCAAGGGCATTACAAGACAAGAAGTCCTCATTTGAAGGAGCTTAATCAAAAGGCTATGGCACTTTGTAGTTAATTTGATCTTTGCAAGTTTGTTCATATAAACAGAAAAGAAAATCAAAGGGCAGATGAGTTAGCTACTCATGCCATTGTAGTACAAGACCATTACATAGTCTCTTGACAATTCGGCGTGTCTTTTCAAGATGCCTCATCGTATTTGTTGTTTGTTATTTATTTTAATGTATTTTAATTAATTGCATTATGTATTTCTTTAGTCCCTCTTAATGCTATTAATTTAACTAATTAATTGTCTACTCTCCTAAGTCCTAAATTAATACAGCAGGACTCATGTTTTGGTGTAGGCCACGGTCTCGTGAGGAAATCTGCCCACATCAGCTCTGTTGGTGTATGTTCTAGTGTGAGCTTCTTTTCTTCGATCATCTCGTATGAAGTGGTACTTGAGATACAGATGCTTTGTTTTCCCTGGATGCTTTGAGTTACTTGTGAGGTATATGCATGAGAGATTGTCATAGTATAGATGAAGTGATAGCTTTGGAAATAGATTTAGTTCTTCAAGTAGCATCTAAATCCATAATCCTTCTTTTGTTGCAAGTGTTACTACCGCGAACTCTGCTTCGACAGATGATAGTGTTACTGATGTTTGCTTCTTTGATTGCCATGTCACTGCTCCATCTACAATCACAAAAGTAAAGCTAGCAGTAGAACATCGTGTATCTATTCCCCCCCCCCATTAGAGTCAGACCATCCAATGAGGGAGATGAGTTGACGAGGAGTGTTGTGGCGTGAGTATTGAATACCAAGGTTACGTGTGAACCTTAGGTAACGTAGTATTTGTAGTAGTGCTTTCCAATGTTTGTAACCAGGGTTGTGCATAAAGCGAGAGAGAAAATTGATGCTGTGACATATATCAAGGCGGATGCCAATGACGAGATAATGCATTTTGCCTATTAATTTCCTATATGGAAATTGTTGCATGAATCTCTTTTCACTGCCTGATGATGGGAAGTCGGTTATGGATAGGCAGATGGATTGAATGGAAGGTACTAAGAATAGACCAGAGAAGACCGTATTAGATAATTCGAGAAAAACACAATTCCCAGAATGGTAGTTTTGGAAGAAATTGTAGCTCCCCTCAATGAAAAAACAGGAGAAATATGTGAAAATAGACTAGATAGCCATTCATGAAGTGTGAAATATCAACTACATTCTCAAATAATAAATAGAATATCAGTGTCTAAACTTTGTTATCATCAACAAAATAATAAACTTTGAAACCCATTTGAGTTAGATTCATCTCGTGAGCCATAGTGATGTTCAAAAACACCTTCATAATAGCGAGTCTCTGGAATTTCCATTGATATTGAGACTCGCTTTTGTTGTGAGCATTCTCATTTAAAAATCTCCAAAACGCCGTTTAAAAAATGTAGAGTGTAATTAATAACCATGAGTATTGCAATGAAAACGCACAGGCTCTTTAACTTAGTAAGATATGTAGTTGATGGAAAATCAAGATATGTAGTTGAGGAGAATGAATGCAAGATATGTAGTTGATGGAAAATCAATGGGCAATGACAAGCATTTGATGTAATTTAGGTGGCAATGACAATCATTTATTGTGCATTTTCAATGTTTAGACTGACTAGCATTATTGTAAAACGATAACTTTACATGTCATGTTGATTACTCATTGCAAAGTAAAAAAGTACACTTTAGGATGAAAACATAACAACTTGTTGATGCACCATTGAAATCCCTGAAATAAATCATGATTCCAAAGAAACTCTCAATTTCTAGCCCTAAAGAGAATGGCACCCGAAAGAATGGCACGAGAGACACTCCTTCAAAATACATTATGAATGTAGTTATGAACATGTTTGCATATTATTCACACACAACAATTATGCACCAATTTACATAGTTGGCAAGAAAGTAGTAATTCCCATAAGTAATGATTGTATAAAGAAATACAATGTTGTTATTCAAAACTCATAGTCTGTAAATAGCTCCTCTCCTGCATGTATATCATCTATGGATTCAATACAAATGTGACCATATTCTGCAATATCTATGTTCATCATGGGGTCATACCAAGGTGGAACATTAGGGGAAAATACATAACAAACATTTGGCTTTACATTGGCGTTTCTATTGGTGTTAATAAATCCTGCCACATTGCCATATTGAACATCACCAACAATATGCACCATATCCTTCATATAAGGGACAGTAGGGTCCTCTTGAATATAGTACTTCTTTAGCCTTGGATGAACTCTACATAATTCCTTCCAGTCTTTGTATGAGTACTTGTCACCTCCATAATGGAGAATAGTAGTCCCTCTCTTGATGGAGCCATGCACAAACAAGCCCAAGCTAGCACCTATAATGGTTGACTCATGCACCTCGACAGCCACATTTTTTATCCAGAACACTTTGTTGATAGGGACAGGTAACTTTGGTGGTCCAAATGGATCTCGTTCTGGTATGTACCTACTCAAGCTTGATTTGAATGTATATATATCTACATCACAAAAGACAAATTCAATTAGCTATAACAACAGTTATATAGACTTGAGATAAAATCAAAAAACACTTTGACATATGTACCTTCATGAAAAATACGCATTCTGTAGTCGGTTTATGTAGCCCTTAGCAATGTATTTCTTGATATAGCGACCTTTGTACCCTAGGTCTATAGCCAATTGAGAAATTTGCATAGCATTCATGCTAGAGAGTTGCGGAGCATTCCTTAAAAGTCTTATTTGGGATGCATTGAGTTTAGGCACCTGGCCATCACCACCATGGGTTGCCCTAGGGTGTACACCCTTTGGTTCTGTATTACCACCTATATCCCTCTCTCTTAGTTGATCTGCAAGAGGAAGATTTCTTGTTTTATATTCCATTCTTGACCATGCATGATTTTCCTCCCTCCATTCATCAATTACTTTCTGGACAAGGTTGAAATCCTTATGCCCCTCCATCACAGGTAATTTTCCATACCGATTTGTCTCAATCATGCTGCGCACATCTTTAGTTTCATCAAGTTGTAGTAAGTACGGCATCAACTCTCTCAGTAGAATATTATCATCCTTGTCTTGTACATCAAACATTGAAGGAAATATGCAATTTGATGGAGGGCTAATGCAAGCCTTGTATGGGGAGTCATCAACAAGGATTGTCCTTCTAGCAATTATTGTGTATGGCCTTGTGTTTTCTAACATGTGCTCAAATCCATCAAACCCATCATGTGAGCTGACAAATGACAAAAAACAGAAGGTCTCAGACAAACCCTTTTGTGCACTATCCGATTCATGGATAACACCCACAAACCTTCTATGCCAAAATCGAGCCTCTATCATTGCTTCCTTGAGATTTACAATCTCTATCATTGTCATAAATGATAGCAATACATACTGTGACGGAGTGGCAACGGTCTCCATCAAGCCACAGAGCAACTTCTTGAAGGCATCCTTATCCCAACACATGCCTTTGGCAGATCCCTCTGAGGTGTCAAGCACACACAAGCTGATTGGAAGTTATCCCTTGGAGTGACGTGTTAGAAAGCTCTCCCCCTCCATCTCCATGTTCACTTGAATAATTGTCCAAGGAAAACAAGACTGCGATGTAGACTTGTTACCCTCTATTGAACTAATCACCCAATCAACATAGATTGATGTGGCTTTTGGGAAATCAGGTGTGGACTTGCCAACTTGCAGCTTCTCTTTGACCCATGACTCACATGAACCCTTGAAGCTCTGATAAACAATTGAATCAATTTTGAAGTAAGTTGCAAGGGCATCCCATGTTTGATGTTGGGGCGAAGGGTGACGTGAGTTGAACTCCTTGATGAGCGCTTCTTTCAGGGCTCTATCATGCTTAATCTCCATTGCCTATTGAGACATTTCAATGGAGTCCTTGTCTTTGCTTGACTTGACCAAGACTATTTCTTTAGACTCAATCTCTGCTTGAAGTGCACGTACATCTTCGTCTTCCAATCCTAGCAAACACCTCATATATGTTATTGTGGGATTTCGACCCTCAAGATCACCCTGCTTCACCAATGTCAAAATCCTAATCCATTGTTCGTAGATGTCATCATCGTATGTGACCATGTGTGTGTCCTTGGTAGCAAAGTTTGCGCCCATCGATACGCTTGCAACCCCTACAAAATTCTATATAAAAAAATCAAAATCGTCTTAGACATTCTTCTAATCCAAATCATGTAATAGAGATAATAATGACACTAGTGCAATTCTCCCATTACCATGTCAAAAGCATGACTTGGTAACTAGAAGAATGGCACTAGTGCCATTCTCACATCAGGGAATTGACACTACTATCATTTCTTTTACAAATCCATAAACATTCTTGAAATCAAAAATGCATACAAAACAAAGTTTATTACTCACATCCCAACTTTGTCGATCTTTATGCCCTTTGACAAGGCCTTGGGCTGGTTTCTTTGGTCGTCCAAATGCAATCCACTGTGCCCTTAGGTGTTGTAAGATATCGATATATGGTTGATTTTTACTACATAGAAGAATGCACATTACCACTAGCGGAGAATGGCAGTAGGATAATGGCAAAAGTGCCAATGCACATGTGAGTTTAGGATTCCTTGTGCATGTTTTTAGGTCATGGTATGAGATTGGCACCAGTGCCATTCTCCACTGGTGGCATTCTCAACAGAGATTGACACAAATTTATATGATCTCTACACAGCGGAGACAGTGATCACTACATAGAAGAATGCACATTACCACTAGCGGAGAATGGCAGTAGGATGATGGCAAAAGTGCCAATGCACATGTGAGTTTAGGATTCCTTGTGCATGTTTTCAGGTCATGGTATTAGATTGGCACCATTGCCATTCTCCTAATAAGAGAATGGCCTAATAAGAGATTGACATAATTCCATATGATCTCTACATAGCGGAGACAATGATCACTACATAGAAGAATGCACATGTGAGTTTAGCATTCTCAATGCCATTTCTTAGGGCAAGCATGAGATTGGCAATCACTGCCATTCTCCGCTAGTGGTAATCTAGACAAATTAAACCTATAGATTCACATTCCACTAATTTTATTGGCTGCAATAGGATAATGGCAAAAGTGCCAATGCACATGTGAGTTTAGGATTCCTTGTGCATGTTTTCAAGTCATCGTATGAGATTGGCACCACTGCCATTCTGCACAGAGATTGACACAATTCCATATGATATCTACACATGGGAGACTGAGATCACTACATAGAAGAATGCACATTACCACTAGCGGAGAATGGCAGTAGGATAATGGCAAAAGTGCTACTACACATGTGAGTTTAGGATTCCTTGTGCATGTTTTCAGGTCATGGTATGAGATTGGCACCACTGCCATTCTCCACAGAGATTGACACAAATCCATATGATCTCTACACAGTGGAGACAGTGATCACTACATAGAAGAATGCACATTACCACTAGCAGAGAATGGCAGTAGGATAATGGCAAAAGTGCCAATGCACATGTGAGTTTAGGATTCCTTGTTCATGTTTTCAGGTCATGGTATGAGATTTGCACCACTGCCATTCTCCACTGGTGGCATTCTCCACAGAGATTGACACAAATCCATATGATCTCTACACAGCGGAGACAATGATCACTACATAGAACAATGCACATTACCACTAGCGGAGAATGGCAGTAGGATAATGGCAAAAGTGCCAATGCACATGTGATTTTAGGATTCCTTGTGCATGTTTTCAAGTCATGGTATTAGATTGGCACCACTGCCATTCTCCTAATAAGAGATTGGCCTAATAAGAGATTGACATAATTCCATATGATCTCTACACAGCGGAGACAATGATCACTACATAGAAGAATGCACATGTGAGTTTAGCATTCTCAATGCCATTTCTTAGGGCAAGCATGAGATTGGCAATCATTGCCATTCTCCGCTAGTGGTAGATTCACATTCCACTAATTTTATTGGCTGCAGTAGGATAATGGCAAAAGTGCCAATGCACATGTGAGTTTAGGATTCCTTGTGCATGTTTTCAGGTCATGGTATGAGATTAGCACCACTGCCATTCTCCACTGGTGGCATTCTCCATAGAGATTGACACAATTCCATATGATGTGTACACATTGGAGACTGTGATCACTACATAGAAGAATGCACATTACCACTAGCGGAGAATGGCAGTAGGATATTGGCAAAAGCGCCAATGCACATGTGAGTTTAGGATTCCTTGTGCATGTTTTCAGGTCATGGTATCATATTGGTGATGATCACAGGAGAGTGGTGTCCTATTCCATTCCACATGTGAGTTTGATGATCTCAGAGATTGACACAATTCCATATGATCTCTACACAGCGGCGACAGTGATCACTACATAGAAGAATGCACATGTGAGTTTAGGATTCCTTGTGCATGTTTTCACGTCATGATATGAGATTGGCACCACTATCATTCTTTATTGGTGGCATTCTCCATAGGGATTGACACAATTCCATATGATCTCTACACAGTGGAAACAATGATCACTACATAAAAGAATGCGGTGAGTTTAGGCTTCTCAATGCCATTTATTAGGGCCTAATAAGAGATTGGCACCCCTGCCATTCTCCACTTGTACAAATGTTTACCCTACTATTCTAGGAGGGGTATTCCAGTGATCATAGGAGAGTGGTGTCCTATTCCATTCCACATGTGAGTTTGATGATCTTAGTGTCATTATGTAGTTGCCATCATGAGATTGGCATCATTGCCATTCTCCGCTAGTGGTAATCTAGACAAACTGAACCTATAGACTGACATTCCACTAATTTTATTGGCTGCAGTAGGATAATGGCAAAAGTTCCAATGCACATGTGAGTTTAGGATTCCTTGTGCATTCTTCTATGTAGAGATCACCCTCTCCGCTGTGTAGAGATCTCTACATAGAAGAATGCACATGTGTAAATTTTATACCCCTCCCCACAACTCACCTAATGACTCTCTACCATTCTTTATTGGTGGCATTCTCCACAGGGATTGACACAATTCCATATGATCTCTACACAGTGGAGACAATGATCATTACATAGAAGACTCACATGTGAGTTTAGGCTTCTCATTGCCATTTCTTAGGGCCTAATAAGAGATTGGCACCACTGCCATTCTCCACTTGTACAAATGTTTACCCTACTATTCTAAGAGGGGTATTCCAGTGATCATAGGAGAGTGGTGTCCGATTCCAATCCACATGTGAGTTTGATGATCTCAGAGATTGACACAATTCCCCTTCTTCTACATGTGAAATTAGGATTCCATATGATCTCTACACAGCGGAGATAGTGATCACTACATAGAAGAATGCACATGTGAGTTTAGGATTCCTTGTGCATGTTTTCAGGTCATGGTATGAGATTGGCACCACTGCCATTCTCCACTGGTGGCATTCTCCATAGAGATTGACACAATTCCATATCATCTCTGCACATGTGAGTTTAGGCTTCTCAATGCCATTTCTTAGGGCCTAATAAGAGATTGGCACCACTTGTACAAATGTTTACCCTACTATTCTAGGAGGGGTATTCCAGCGATCATAGGAGAGTGGTGTCCGATTCCAATCCACATGTGAGTATGATGAACTCAGTGTTATTATGTAGATGCCAGCATGAGTTTGGCATCACTGCCATTCTCCAGTAGTGGTAGTCTAGACAAACTAAACCTATAGATTGACATTCCAGGCCCTAATAAGAGATTGACACAATTCCATATGATCTCTACACAATGGAGACAGTCATCACTACATAGAAGAATGCACATGTGAGTTTGGGCTTCTCAATGCCATTTCTTAGGGCCTAATAAGAGATTGGCACCACTACCATTCTCCACTTGTACAAATGTTAACCCTACTATTCTAGGAGGGGTATTCCAGTGGTCATAGGAGAGTGGTGTCTGATTCCAATCCACATGTGAGTTTGATGAACTCAGAGATTGACACAATTCCATATGATCTCTACACAGTGGAGACAGTGATCTCTACATAGAAGACTACGCATGTGAGTTTAGGATTCCTTGTGCATGTTTGCAGGTCATGGTATGAGATTGGCACCACTACCATTCTCCACTAGTGGCATTCTCCACATAGAAGAATGCACATGTGAGTTTAGGCTTCTCAATGACATTTCTTAGGGCCTAATAAGAGATTGGCACCACTGCCATTCTCCACTTGTACAAATGTTTACCCTACTATTCTAGGAGGGGTATTCCAGTGATCATAGGAGAGTGGTGTCCTTTTCCATTCCACATGTGAGTTTGATGATCTCAGTGTCATTATGTAGTTGCCATCATGAGATTGGCATCACTGCCATTCTCCGCTAGTGGTAATCTATACAAACTGAACCTATAGATTGACATTCCACTAATTTGATTGGCTGCTAGTAGGATAATGGCAAAAGTGTCAATGCACATGTGAGTTTAGGATTCCTTGTGCATGTTTTCAGGTCATGGTATGAGATTGGCACCACTGCCATTCTCCACTGGTTGCATTCTCCATAGAGATTGAAACAATTCCATATGATCTCTGCACATGTGAGTTTAGGCTTCTCAATGACATTTCTTAGGGCCTAATAAGAGATTGGCACCACTGCCATTCTCCACTTGTACAAATGTCTACCCTACTATTCTAGGAGGGGTATTTCAGTGATCATAGGAGAGTGGTGTCTGATTCCAATCCACATTTGAGTTTGATGATCTCAGAGATTGACACAATTCCATATGATCTCTACAGAGCAGAGACAGTGATCACTACATAGAAGAATGCACATGTGAGTTTAGGATTCCTTGTGCACCACTACCATTCTCCAATGGTGGCATTCTATAATGGCAAAAGTGCCAATCCACATGTGAGTTTAGGATTCCTTGTGCATGTTTTCAGGTCATGGTATGAGATTGGCACCACTGCCATTCTCCACTGGTGGCATTCTCCACAGAGATTGACACAATTCCATATGATCTCTACACAGCGGAGACAGTGATCACTTCTCTAGAAGAATGCACATGTGAGTTGAGGCTTCTCAATGCCATCTCTTAGGGCCTAATAAGAGATTGGCACCACTGCCATTCTCCACTTGTACAAATGTTTACCCTACTATTCTAGGAGGGGTATTCCCTCGGTATTCCAGTGATCATAGGAGAGTGATGTCCGATTCCAATCCACATGTGAGTTTGATGATCTCAGAGATTGACACAATTCCCCTTCTTCTACATGTGAGTTTAGGACTCCATATGATCTCTACACAGCGGAGACAGTGATCACTACATAGAAGAATGCACATGTGAGTTTAGGATTCCTTGTGCATGTTTTCAGGTCATGGTATGAGATTGGCACCACTGCCATTCTCCACTAGTCGCATTCTCCACAGAGATTGACACAATTCCATATGATCTCTACACGTGAGTTTAGGCCTCTCAATGCCATTTCTTAGGGCCTAATAAGAGATTGGCACCACTTGTACAAATGTTTACCCTACTATTCTAGGAGGGTTATTCAAGTGATCATAGGAGAGTGGTGTCCTATTCCATTCCACATGTGAGTTTGATGATCTCAGTGTCATTATGTAGTTGCCATCATGAGATTGGCATCACTGCCATTCTTCGCTAGTGGTAATCTAGACAAACTGAACCTATAGATTGACATTCCACTAATTTTATTGATTGCAGTAGGATAATGGAAAAAGTGCCAATGCACATGATGTGAGTTTAGGATTCCGTGTGCATGTTTTCAGGTCATGGTATGAGATTGGCACCACTGCCATTCTCCACTAGTGGCATTCTCCATAGAGATTGACACAATTCCATATGATCTCTGCACAGCGGAGACAGTGATCACTACATAGAAGAATGCACATGTGAGTTTAGGCTTCTCAATGCCATTTCTTAGGGCCTAATAAGAGATTGGCACCACTGCCATTCTCCACTTGTACAAATGTTTATCCTACTATTCTAGGAGGGGTATTCCAGTGATCATAGGAGAGTGGTGTCCGATTGAAATCCACATGTGAGTTTGATGAACTCAGTGTCATTATGTAGGTGCTAGCATGAGTTTGGCATCATTGCCATTCTCCATTAGTGGTAGTCTAGACAAACTAAACCTATAGATTGACATTCCAGGGCCTAATAAGAGATTGACACAATTCCATATGATCTCTACATAGCGGAGACAGTGATCACTACATAGAAGAATGCACATGTGAGTTTAGGCTTTTCAATGCCATTTCTTAGGGCCTAATAAGGGATTGGCACCACTGCCATTCTCCACTTGTACAAATGTTCACCCTACTATTCTAGGAGGGGTATTCTAGTGATCATAGGAGAGTGGTGTCCGATTCCAATCCACATGTGAGTTTGATGAACTCAGATATTGACACATTTCCATATGATCTTACACAGCGGAGACAGTGATCTCTACATAGAAGAATGCACATGTGATTTTAGGATTCCTTGTGCATGTTTGTAGGTCATGGTATGAGATTGGCACCATCAGAGAATGATACAAAATTTGCACACATCAATGGCATTGATACAGAGCATTTCATAACAATGAGCAGTCATGCTTGGGAGAAGCCATGCGTATTTTTCATAGATGAATTACAAGACCTTGCAGTGTCATGGATAGTTGAACTTGTGCGGTTTATTGTAGAAGGTCCTATGGCACATAAGAAAAGATCAACGTTGGTCCTGTTCATGACAGAATCATAAAGGGATGCCTTATATGCAAGTTTGACATTTATATTTGGGTATGTACTTTCAAAAGTATACCATGGTATAGTCCTATGTAATCATATGACTGTCTTGGAAGGCACTGCCATTCAAGTCTTGCAGCCTTTCTTAATGTGCTTCTTATCGAGGGGTGGTGGCAATCTAATCCAAATTCCTTTAAGGACTCTCGAGCTTCATTACTTTGAGGACAATAAGGTTAAGCTTGATGTAGCAATGGTGGATTACAGAAAGCCGATGGATCCTGATGTGATACTAGAGATGACAAAGAATTTATTGAATGATGGGTGGGAAGTAGCATTGTATGGAATGGGTTTTGCTGCTGAGAAATCGCTACGCCAAGGTAGAAATGTAAATGTCATTGATACCCCCCATCAAATTGAGTTCTTTGACACATATTACAGTTGCACTACTTTCTTTAAAGAGGAAAATGTCAAAGAAGAGGGTAGTGAGTCTGAGGGTGAGGATTCACTAAGTGTTTTCCTTCTTCTTAGGTATCATGATGAAGAAATCCGGTGTGGAGATATGGTTAATTGATGGCTAACCCCATGAAGTTGTGGCCATGGTGATGCTACATGCAACAAACCCAACTAACACATGCCATGGGAAAATTCTTGGTGTTGGATTCAGTGGATAAATGTCTCAATATTAATGCAAATTTGCCATTCCCAATAGATGATGCATGCAAAATTTGTGATAGTTTTGTCAAGTGGAATAGCGGAAATGTAATGATGGTACTACAAAACCATGTTGAAAATTTTGACCATGCTTGAAGTATATTCCTTTTGACCCTGAAAATGATAAAACTAGAGGCAACATCGCGAAGTGATGAGGTGCTTCAAAGTTATGATTGCATGGGGGTATGTGATAGTTGGAGAGAAAAGAGAGTGGTGCTATGCTCAAAGGGGAATAAACAATGCCCAGCACAAATTTCATCCTTCTAGCTTACCCATGTGAGGCTATTGATTTTGAACTATGAGGAGACCTTGACGTGAGTGTAGTGGTGGATAGGGGATACAATGCAAATGCATAATCAACATTGAGTGGCAATCTAGAGTTTGTCAATTTTGTAAGGTGGCCTATCAAGACATTATCTTTTAGGGTGAAAGACCATTGCTAGAGGTTGAAAACCTAAATGGTACCACACATGAAGCACTCATGATTGTTGGAATGGAAAGGTCTATTAAGGATTTCATCCTTGGCAAGAATTCAGTATGTGTCAACATGAGAACCTATTGTATGATAAATAGGAAGGCCAGGGATACCATATAAAAGGATTCTACTTTGAACATCATATTAGGGAATTTGGGAAAATCACAAGTCCCATTTTACAAAGGCCTTAAAATGGAGGCATGGTGAACCCTTTCAAACTTTTGTTAAATCCCCTTCATGTGAAATATTATTGGAAAGCTATTGAAAAGTAGATTCCCAAGGCATAATCACTACCAAGTTTGAAGTTTTGATACTCAAGATACAATAAAAACTAGATTGAAAATAAAAGTTTTAAAGTATTGGGATTTTCCCAAATTGTCTAATATGGTGTTTTTGAGGCTATGTATGGGTAACATTTTGCAAGTAGGGACAACTGATTATTGTGATAAAAAATGTGGTCGACTCACTAAGTGAGATTTGCAAATACTTTTTGGGGCTTAAATTTGGAAACACTGCCTGACTACAATATTTTTGACTCGTCAAATTGTGTTTATAGTGTGGGTACAAGAACATATAATTTTTCAATTAATAAAAGGATGTTGTGCAATGGCATTGTACGAGATATACAGCATCCCAAAGACCTCATTTTACAGAAGAAGAGTGTAGTATGAGCAAGGTGTGCAGAGAGCCATCCATTGGAACAAAGGGGTATTAAGGAAAGCTTGGGATCACACTGAGATGGAGAGAGCAATGAAGTGTTTGCATGGAAACATACAAGTGCTAAACTCCCCAAAAAAAATAAAAATCCCACTAAGACATGCAACAAACGCCCAAGAAATTCAACAGTTGTCTTATGAAGTGTCTTTGTGATGTCAAAATATTATGCAAGCCTTATAAATAGTGGTTTATGAAAACCACCATATGAGTATTTTGTCAAAGGAGGGGTCTTTGTGATGTAACAGATTATGCAAGCCTTTCAAACGATGTTTTATAAACACGACCAATATAAGTATTGTCAACCTCATACCACATGAATGAATATTTTATTTTATAAACATGATCATCGCACCATGCTCAAAAAATGGGGTTTTACCAATTAATAGCATTTGTAATTCTATAAAATATTCTATTTCACGGAGAGTTCCATTTTAACAAAAGTCCTAAACTTAATAGGATTTTTCTCATTTGGGAATTCCCAAAGTATTCAAAAATTCCCAAATTTCCCAATATGGTGTTACTTGTAGATGTCAGTATTTGCTACTTGTCTCACAAACATCTTGTTTCCATTGCCATTTATATCCCTATCTTGTCAAAGCTCATAGACAACCCTTCTAGACTATGGAACTTGTAGATAATAGGGTACACCATAGATTGGGCACATTTAGGACATCAAAAAAATATTTGGAACTACTGCATCAAACCAAAGCAAAATCATACATTTCACTTCAACTATGAATTAGTGTTGATAAGGACCACTTTCTTTCCCCAAAAATGGCTAGCTTTACAATTAATTGGATTGGTTTGAGGCATCCTGGATCCATTACTTCTCCTCATGTTTGGGCCTTAGGGACTTACAGATGAACTGATTATGCACCAAATTTCCTTGAGGAAGGACATTAGTGCAATTCTAACAAGGCATAGACAACCAACCATGGTGTGGGGAGTAACTACTATGAAATTCCTATAACCCACATGAAAACCCACCAATGGGAGGGAGTACAATGTTGTATTACAACACATGTCTTTGTACCCTCCTCATACACACCCTTATGAATAATGCCCCCCCAGGGGGGGCACTATGTAAAAACCCCATATAGCATGTGCCATCAAGGGGTATTAAAAAAAGCCCCTACCTATGGATTTTTAAAGCCTATATACACCCCTTCTATAAATTTTGAGATGATTAAAGTATCCCTTATGTATGGAAATTTTCACTTCTTGAATTAAAAGCCCCCTTATATAGGTATATTTCTTGTAACTCCATAAAGATATAAAACCCCTTCCATTGATTGCATGTGCTATATTGCATATTTCTTAGTGACCCCTCAGGGAATTTCCTTTTATTGATAAATATAGTGGCATATCTAACTAGGTTCAACAAATCTTATACTGATTTGCTTAGCAAATCTTTGGCATTCTAGTTTCCTGGGCTATTTCTAATCAAGGTCTATATGGGTGCTTGTTCAAAATTTCTAAATTTGAGTAAATGATGTAATTGCACCTGAAAAACTAGAATCAAGAGCAAACTCAAGCTAGAAGTAGCAACATGCATCCAAACTTCTTATGCATATGTTTTTCCTTGTCTTATGCTTATGTTATTCTCCCCTCTTTCAATCTCTTATGCATATGTTTTTCAAAGTCAGTATATAAATGTCTCAATATTAATGCAAATTTGCCATTCCCAACAGATGATGCATGCAAAATTTGTGATAGTTTTGTCAAGTGGAACAATGGAAATGTAAAGATGGTACTACAAAACCATGTTGAAAATTTTGACCATGCTTAAAGTATATTTTGCTTTTGACCATGAAAACGATAAAAATAGAGGCAACATCGCGAAGTGATGAGGTGCTTCAAAGTTATGATTGCATGGGGGTATGTGATAGTTGGAGAGAAAAGAGAGTGGTGCTATGCTCAGAGGGGAATAAACAATGCCTAGCACAAATTCCATCCTTCTAGCTTACCCATGTGAGGCTATTGATTTCGAACTGCGAGGAGAACTTAACGTGGGTGTAGTGGTGGATAGGGGATACAATGCAAATGCATAATCAACATTGAGTGGCAATCTAGAGTTTGTCAATTTTGTAAGGTGGCCTATCAAGACATTATCTTTCAGGGTGAAAGACCATTGCTAGTGTTCAAAAACCTAAATAGTGCCACACATGAAGCACTCATGATTGTTGGAATGGAAAGCTCTATTAAGGATTTCATCCTTGGCAAGAATTCAGTATGTGTCAACAAGAGAACCTATTGTATGATAAATAGGAAGGCCAGGGATACCATATAAAAGGCTTCTACTTTGAGGCTATGTATGGGTAACATTTTGCAAGTAGGAAGAACTGATTATTGTGATAAAAAATGTTGACTCACTAAGTGAGATTTGCAAATACTTTTTGGGGCTTAAATTTGGAAGCACGGACTAACTACAATATTTTTGACTCATCAAATTGTGTTTATAGTGTGCGTACAAGAACATATAATTTTTCAATTAATACAAAGGATGTGTGTGCAATGGCATTGTACGAGATATATGGCATCCCAAAGGCCTCATTTCATAGATGAAGAGTATAGTATGAGCAAGGTGTGCAGAGAGCCATCCATTGGAACAAAGGGGTATTAAGGAAAGCTTGGGATCACACTGAGATGGAAAGAGCAATGAAGTGTCTGCATGGAAACATACAAGTGCTAAACTCCCCAAAAAAAATAAAAATCCCACTAAGACATGCAACAAATGCCCAAGAAATTCGATGGTTGTCTTATGAAGTGTCTTTGTGATGTCAAAATATTATGCAAGCCTTACAAATAGTGGTTTATGAAAACCACCATATGAGTATTTTGTCAAAGGAGGGGTCTTTGTGATGTAACAGATTATGCAAGCCTTTCAAACGATGTTTAATAAACACGACCAATATAAGTATCGTCAACCTCATACCACGTGAATGAATATTTTATTTTGTAAACACAATCATTGCAACATGCTCAAAAAATGGGGCTTTAACAATTAATAGCATTTGTAATTCTATAAAATATTCTATTTCATGGAGAGTTCCATTTTAACGAAAGTCCTAAACTTAATAGGATTTTTCTCATTTGGGAATTCCCAAAGTATTCAAAAATTCCCAAATTTCCCAATATGGTGTTACTTGTAGATGTCAATATTTGCTACTTGTCTCACAAATATCTTGTTTCCATTGCCATTTATATCCCTATCTTGTCAAAGCTCATAGACAACCCTTCTAGACTATGGAACTTGTAGATAATAGGGTACACCATAGATTGGGCACATTTAGGACATCAAAAAAATATTTGGAACTACTGCATCAAACCAAAGCAAAATCATACATTTCACTTCAACTATGAAATAGTGTTGATAAGGACCACTTTCTCTCCCCAAAAATGGCTAGCTTTACAATTAATTGAATTGGTTTGAGGCATCCTGGATTACTTCTCCTCATGTTTGGGCCTTAGGGCCTTACAGATGAACTGATTGTGCACCAAATTTCCTTGAGGAAGTACATTAGTGCAATTCTAACAAGGCATAGACAATCAACCATGGTGTGGGGAGTAACTACTATGAAATTCCTATAAACCACATGAAAACCCAACAATGGGAGGGAGTACAATGTTGTATTAGAACACATGTCTTTGTACCCTTCTCATACACACCCTTATGAATAACCCCCCCCCAGGGGGGCACTATGTAAAAACCCCATATAGCACGTGCCATTAAGGGGTATTAAACAAAGCCCCTACCTACGGAATTTTAAAGCTTATATAAACCCCTTCTATAAATTTTGAGATGATTAAAGTATCCCTTATGTATGGAAATTTTCACTTCTTGAATTAAAATCCCCCTTATATATGTATATTTCCTGTAACTCCATAAAGATATAAAACCCCTTCCATTGATTGCATGTGTATATAGAGTTCAATAATGGAATAAGGTCGAGGAACATCACACAATAAGACTACCTCCTAAACATGTTTCTTTTGAACCTAGCATTGCAACCACCTTAGATTTCCTTCTTGGTTGACAACTATGCCAATATCTAGAGAAAGGGGCCATATGCAATGAAAAAAGGGCATGAACAAAGGCTTAAATTGAGTTAAATTCACAACTAACATCACAATGTACATCATGATTTCCCATGATGCTAGTTAAATCCACAACTAACATCATAATAAAAATGTCACGATTTACTATGATGTTAGTTAATTTCACAATTAGCATTATCATCACGGTTTATTATGATAGTTAAATTCACAACTAACATCGCAATTTACTATGAAATTAACTCAAAGTCTCTATTCGTGCCATGTTGCATTTATGGCTAGTGCTAGGAAAATCTTGATCATTACGCATTGTAGCACTTTTTTGTAGCCTCACCCCAACCAAATTCCAAACAAGAACTCATCTAATGCTCAACTCCATTTAGTTGGAAGCAAATTCCTATTGCGATCAATTTGTGCAAGAACTAGGATTAATGTGTCAAGGGAAAATATAACATGGAAAACTATAAGTAGAAATCATTTGAGAAGGCAAAAGAAGATCCAGGGGACTGAGATGCTTCAAGAAGCAAGTGAAATAGAGTATCCTATCTTGGACTAGATTCGATACCATGACACTTGTCAACATCATGTTTATCTCGGCATGGAGGAAGTGTAGATTGGGTAGGAATGAAGCCGGTTGAGAACTTGGGATGAGATAACTAGTGTAGCCCAAGGATGCCCTCCATGATGTGAATGTGCAACTAGAATATGAGCATGAGCCATCACAAGTAAATCACCCACAAGACACCATATAAATTTTGGGTCTTTTGAGGGCCACAAGTGTTGCTCCTATCTCAGGAGCAGGTGATGAGAACAAACAACTCCTTCCGTTCCTCATTCCTAATTCTCCTCTCTCTCTCTCTCTCTCTCTCTCTCTCTCTCTCTCTCTCTCTCTCTCTCTCTCTCTCTCTACTCCTTGTAAGCGGATTAATGGAACATCAAAATGAGAAATGCCCAATTGAGGGAACATTTGGAGTCGAAAGCTTTTCATTTGATTTCTTCATAGCTTGTACAATTATAGTTACCATCAAAGAGCATAGTGCAATAACTTGATTGAGGGGGACGAGCCAATCCATGGCTTGAAACAATGAAAAACAAAATGGAACAAGGCTAGGGAGAGATAATCAAGGTTTTTCCTTGACAAGAGGAGGAAGCTAGAGATCAAAGTTCGAGTAGATGGGAGAAGATTAGTGAGGAGGAGGAGTGATAAGCAAGATGGGTGGATCAATGTTCATGTGTTGCTTCTCTAGAGACACTAGTACCAATTCATATCATCTTTGCTACTCCTCCTTATCCTCATTTAGCTACTGAAACCCCCTATCTAGTATGACGAAGCTTGTAAGAAAGAAAACAAAAAAGCAAGTAGGAAGTAATATCCCTCTTCCTCCTCCTCTCCTCTTCCCCCTCCACTCATTCTTCCCTTCCCCTCTCTTTTAGGGTACATTTTCTTGAAAATAAGATAAGTTTGAAGAAGGGAAAGAAATCAACATAAACTCCCTTAGAAATCTATGTTTAATTATCCTTTTTTTTTTTAAATGTCTCCTAGCATCTTTGAGCACCAACTCTAGCGAAACTTCATGTTTTAACACCCAAAAAAATAAATAAATAACGCAAGAGACTTTGTAGAAAGAAGAATAAGATGGACCTTAGCTGCAAGCAAAAAAGTGGATGAAGAGGAAGAAGTAGCTAGTTGAAGCCCACAATCTCCTCAGGCCCTTAACCTCTTATAGCTTCTGAAAGAGGGAAAGTGGGAGTCCAAATTCTTTCCAACAAGGGGAGGTGGAGATGGGTGAGGGAGAAGGGCATGTATGGGAGGAAGGTGTGTGAGGGGGGTTGGGGGTAGGAACATGGAGAGAAAGGCATTGTAGGTGCACTAAACAAAAGCAAAAAAACATATATTAGTTTTGTCCCTTTTCCTTAGTTCCCATGGGTTTCACCGAAAACCCTAGTTTTCCTCAAGGGTTTTCTCAATAGTATTTAAATTACAAAAATCAAAATCTCCATTAGTATTATTGAAAAATATATTGATAAAAAGAGCATCCATAGATGCAAATAGATTTTTTTCCCCTTTATCAAGGGGCTTAGGCCCATAGTTCAACACCCCTTATGGGCCAAGCTTCTTGAAAGGTGAGCTGACCACCAACCCAACCACAAATCAAGGGGACACGAAACATCATGGGGGAGAACACACCAAAGACCTCCCAAAGTGCCCAACACATGTCGCCACCACAAAGAGTCAAACAATCATTAGTGCATGCAATTGCCACCCCATAAAGTCGCACTTCAAGTATCTTCCACGAATTATGACCCTTTGCAGCAGAGTTGCACTTTTAGTACAGTCAGTTGTGAATCACGACACCTTCACAACACATATCACAAAACAGCATGAAGGCTACCACAGGTCATCACATCTCGTGACAATGCACAGTCTGCCAGAAAAATGGCTCTGATACCATTCTTAGGTCACTAGAGCACACCATGTGTCAAACCAAGGGGCATTGATTATGAGGGGTCTGATACCCTTGCACCCTAGCTGTGCCAAGACATATCTCTCTCCCAAAAAGCCAGTGGGATGAGAGAGAGGGGTCTCAACCCTCCTTTATATCCAAGCGATCCAATCCACCCACAATGCTTATGAGATTGGACTCCCACAAATCTATGTGGCACCCAGCACCCTAGAATCCCCATCAACACATTTCCGTAAGGGGGACCAAGGGGCTTTGGCCCATAATTCAACAATAATATGTCCTAAAATCTGGATTTGGACAATTTGGCACTTTTGTTGGTTGAGGTAAAATGGTGCAAAGCTAGCTACAATGCTCCCATCCTACAACTAGGCCCTAAAGATGCCAACAAAATTTTTCCATAGACTTCTCCAAACTTTGGACAAATGAACGTGACACTTTTTTATTCTTGAACAATGTAAATAAGTAAGTACATATGATTTAAGCTTGTGACATAAAGTTTAAGAATTTCTTGAATGCTTAAAGTCTGTTAATTAATAAAATCATTCTAAAATTTGAACATACGTTGTATTTCATTTGGAACATTCTCATCTAAGGACCTCGCTGAGGTGGTGGGGTGTTGCCCAAGTTCTTGCCCGAAGTTAACCAACTTTTGAAGATATGGTGTGGATATAGAGATGCCTTTGCTTCCAATTGATACATCCTTTTTTATAAAGAATAGATTTTAATGCATTATCTTTTGAGGAGACCATAGCTCATACATCTTCTAGCGCAATTACAATATCATCATCACCATTAGAAAAGGTTTTTGCTTATGTAGATACCAATGATGTGGATCCTATAGGGGTATAGAGATAGATTTATTTGGCATGATGGAAACTTGATGGAAATAGTGATCATGCATCCCTTGATGTCAATGCTATTTCTTGACTAGCTTGTCATTCTTTCCCTTCTAATTATATCAATGTTTTGACAATTCATTTGTCCATTCAATCATTAATGTACAAAGAGTCTTTTCCTCTAAACTATATAGAACTACTCAATATTGTTGTCTTTCAATTGACTAAAATTTCACTGCATTTTGTAATTTCGCATAATCTTGTGAAATGCTTTTATAATCTTAATTAGAATGCTAGTGTCACAATAATATTCATTACAAGAATTGGTACAGATTTTAGTATAGAAATTTGTATGGAATATGACATAGAATATAGTGTAGAATTCAAGTATAAATGCAAATATTGATGAATAAACAGACATATATCTTTTTGATGCTCTGTTATTTTTTAAATGTTATATCATTTGGACCTCAAAAGGACTATAAGTGTGAAAAAGGTGAGTGAAAGTGATAGCATTTTGTGTTGAAAAAGGAATTATATAATACAAACGGAATCAAACTTTGCTCATTATTTGTTTAAGAACTAATCTTGCATAGCATTCATACTTTAAGTATGGTTTGATATTGATGTGATGTTGAACAAACCTTGTGTACCAGTCACACTTAAAGTATGTTTCATTATAATTGGTGTGATGTTGAAGCAACCTTTAAATTTACATTGCCATGTATTTCTTAGTATTTTGGAAATAGCATGTCATAGTCTCTTGGCCCCATTTTCATGTGATGATGTTTACTTATCAGGGTGTCATGCATCTCTAGTGTAAATTTTCATGCTTTTCTAGCTTAGATTTTACATTTCAATTCTCATATACACCTTAAGATTAGATGACATGATTTAAATTTATTTCATGATATATGAATAATTATCTATCAAAATCTTTGAAAAGTGGCTCAATTTTATATGTTAGTATTATTTATTCTAGGAACACTCAAGATTGTACATGAAATTCTCTATTGTATTACAATGCCCACTAATGACTGAGTGACCAAAGGCCTTATGTGGATGAGGGTGGTAGCACAATGAATCATACTGAGGTATCCTATATTTATCCACTTGCCATTGCATACATAATAGCTTTTGCATAAATGATGATAGAGGTCTCTAGTATAAAGAGTAGCACATGAAAGATTTTTCATAAACATAATGCCTTCACACATCAACTGAAAATTATTCAAATGCTATTGTCAAAAGTAGATTGCACGTGCATTTGGAGTAGCACATCTATTATTTAATGATGAGGTACATTCAATCTAGAATCACTTTCAACCAACAATTCCAGCTGCCTATACTGCTATGCGTGTAAAGACTTTAGGCTATTGGACAAAAAGCTAACTGAAAAACAATCCCTTCCATCCAACAAAGTAGCTTTGGTGGTTCATTAGTAACGCTCTAACCATGTGACAATAACTGATACAATATAAAGTAGATTTGGTGGTCCATTAGTACAAGTTACTCTAACCATGTGACAATAAGTGACAATATAAAGTGTCCATGGTACTGCTCAAATTTTCTTTGAGATGCTCAATGTTGCTCCTTGTAAAGGTTGGTTTATTGTGGCATTTTCATTGCAAATGGTGACAAATTTACAAACTTATACTTTACATGCTGATTTGGAAGTGCACGTAGTGAATAGGCTCGAACCTTGTGACTCTAAGTTGTAAAGATGTGCAAGTTATCACTCCTAGGAAGAGCTTATGGGAAATGAAGGTCTAGGATGAAAAGACAACGGCCCTATGGTAAGAGTTTGGACACATGGTATTAGGAGACATTGAATGCATATAGAGAATACATATTGGAGACACCGAGAGATGAACTAAGAAGACATTGAATGCATATATGAAACAGTTGAGTGTAGGTGCACGATTAAGTTTTTAAAAAGAAGAGCGTGCAAATCGTTGATAAAGGCACATGAAAAGACCAATGTTCACATGTTCTTTGCCATTCCCTTAATCTTTTTCATCTTCATCTTGATTTTGAGCTTGAGCTTCAATCCTTGAATTAATATTGTAGCCTAACCATGCTTTTGCAGCTATGGGTACGTGCTCTTGCTTTGCTCTTCTTCCTTGTCCCATTTCATTGCTCTTCCACCGGCGCCCTCGTTCCTGCCTTCTTCCTCTTCGGTGACTCTATCCTCGATTCCGGTAACAACAACCATTTCATCACCCTCGCCAAAGTCGATTACTACCCTTACGGCATCGATTTCCCCGGTAATGTGCCTTCCGGCAGATTCAGTAACGGCTACAATGCCGCAGATTATCTTGGTGAGCTCTGCGCTTCCGATCTCCCCTTCACTCACCAATTCTAGGCTCTGCTAGCGCCTCATGAGTAGCTGGAATATTGCATGGCGCCGTCAGTCAGCTAGCTCGTTGATCCTGCACTGAATTGTGTTTTCCGAACATCTCTCTGAAGATCATCTCTTGCATCTTTAGCAGGATTCAAGTTGGGCTTGCCGCTTATTGCAACCTACCACAATCCAGCCACGAAAGGCTCTAGGCTCCTGCAGGGCGTGAATTTCGCTTCCGGAGGCTCCGGGATACAATCATATACGGGAAAGCTCTATGTAGGTTGATCACTCCCTGTCCTGTTTCTTCCTTTTCCGATGCCCACTCCGCCCATCAACGACGACCAGCTGGGAATAATAATGTTCCGTTTTGTGATAGGGGGAAGTCGTTTCATTGGAGGAGCAAGTACGAAACTTTCAGCGAGTGAAGGAACAAATCGTTGAGATTATAGGAGCGGCAGCAACCGATGAGCTTTTAAACAAAGCAGCTTATTTTGTAGTGACGGGATCAAATGACTGGCTTCTATCTTACTATTTTCCCGTGTCAACGCTTCGCGTAGAGCACACGGTTGCCGAATACCGAGATATATTGATCGAAAAGTTGATCTCAGAGGTTGAGGTGAGGATTTACAAATTCGATTCTGTATTCGCTTTCAAAATGTCTTCCTTTGACGCGTTGCTCTTCACTGTTTAATAAACCAGGCAATCTACAAGGTAGGCGGCAAAAAGATCGCAATTACAGGTCTACCAGCGTTAGGGTGCTGTCCATCTCAGTTATTGGAGTATAATTCTAATGGCACTTGTGTCAAATTCCTCAACGACGTCGCTAACGAGTTCAACGAGCATCTATTACCAAAACTCATGGCTCTCAATGAAAAACTCCAGAACGCCTCCATAACGTATAGCGACATCTACAACCCCCTACTAGACGCGGCGCAGAATCCATCCCATTTCGGTAAGCTGACAGGCTCCGATCCGTTCATGATGAAGAGAATATGAGAGTTAGCATACAGAGAGTTTTGATTGGGAGTGATGGGTGCAGGCTTCAAGGTCGGGAACGATGCTTGCTGCGGCATAGGCAAATATGGTGGCTTCTTGACATGCCTACGAGATCTGGAGCCCTGTAAAGACGTGGAAGATCATCTGTACTGGGATGCGTACCACCCAACTCAGAAATTCTACCCTCAGCTCGTGGATCTCATTTGGAATAACGGGCCCCCCTACAGTTACCCCAAAAGCCTTTCAGAGTTCTTCGACAGACCAAAGATCTCAACGAAGACAGCCGACGTGCACACTGAACTCTGAATATCTGAGTAAGCTCAGATTTGCAGGCATTTATTGTTCGAAACCGAGCAAGATGCAAAACTAAATCATGCAAAGGCATGCACTCAAACAAGTGTTCTCTCTATATATGATATCAGTGTTTCCTCTGTAGGTAATAGTAGCATGAATTGAACGGGTGCAATGTGAAGAAAAACAACGAATGAACAGAATTAAAGGAAGGAGTGGATACAGTTAAGGACTTGGCACAGTAAACCAGAAGCTAGTAAACTCTATTGCAAAAACTCAGAAACGCACACTCACAATCAGAGATCGTTCCTTTCTTATAGATGCCTAAAATACATTGCGTCTTGTTATTTCAATCCCGATTCACAACCTTGTAGACCTACCGTCCTAAACACCCCCAAATCAGGGTGAACTGCATTATTACTTAAGTGAAATCAGGGTGAACTGCATTATTACTTAAGTGCATCTCCATTGCTAGGAGTGCTAATTTATTGCAAGCGATCCATCCGACCCCATAGAATATATAATGCCATTTGCATCCAACATGGGCCGCCCAGAAACAACCTAGATGGGCACACTTCAAGAAACAAGTAATGCAATTAATTAAAATACATTAAAATAAACAACAAACAACAAATACGATGAGAAGACACTCTGAATAGTCAAGAGACTATGTAACAACAAACAGCAATCTCCACGCCTATTGTTCCAACGATTCAACAACTTAACTGTCTCCTCGCAGCCCTCTTCTAACCCTCAAACATTTTAATGGGATGGTCCCTATTCTGCTTCTTGAAAAACTTCCATTCAGCTTTATCTACCCAGCTAGGTTTAGCCCTCCCATTTGCAATGGAAGGATGCAAGGTTGATCTACAATGCTTCAAGACCAAACCCATGCGCTCTCGCATGTAATTTTTATTGAACTCCCAATTTGAGGGGTTAGGGTATTTTGTTCATCGATGACCGCTTGCTTCTTTTGGTCATCTTGATACCGCCAATCAGTAGCTATGCCACTCCTGAAGTGGTGACTCATCAACCGCCTCATGCTGGCCATCACTGCTGTGTCCTTTTTATATTCTATTATCTGTCCAGCAGCCATGATTTGATAGGACAGGTTTGCGACCGAGTAATGAGGACTCATAGTAGTGGTAGAGTCAGAGCGAGTGGTGTTTGTGCGAGCGCTTCCGAAGCAAGGAGTAGCAGTGGGAGTAGGAGAGGGCAAGGGACGTGACTGGTACTGGGTCTTGGGACCAAGTGGAGACCTGTAGGGATGTGAGTATGCTGACTCATCTACATCTCTCGAGTAAGCACAACATAAGCAACCCCTCGTACTCTTCTTTCCCTTATGATGGGCAAGCCCGGGTGATGACCCGTCAGTCGAAGGGGCTAGAGGGGACGGCTAGGCAATAGATCCAGCCATCGATGTAGGAGAGGGAATTGCTGAGGTCCTCATAGATAGCAGAGAGAAAACCTGAGGGGTAGTTGCAATGCTACGTCCGAGAGGAGTCACAGGGGTAGGCCCCTGAGTTGTCGCCTGAGGGGAATCAAAGTCCTCTGAAGAATAGAGATCATGATGTCTCCTCCTATGAGGGTTTTCATACTCGTCGGACGTGCGACGTGATCCCATGTCTAACATAGACACAAACACAAAAACAAAAAGCAAAAAGCAAGAGAATACATTGAGAAAGCATATGAGAATACATTGATAAAGCATAAGAGAATACATTGAGAAAGCATATGCTTATGCTTATGCATAAGCATATGAGCATATGCTCATGCATAAGCATAAGCATAAGCATAGGCATAGGCATAGGCATATGCTAATGAAAAGAAGAGAAAAAGAGAGGGAAAAAGAAGAGAAGGAAAGGAGAAGGAGAAGGAGAAGTAGAAGGAGACATATGCTCATGCATAAGCATAAGAGAAGGAAGAGGGAAAAAGAGCATAAGCATAAGAGATAAGGAAAGAAAGCATATGCTTATGCATGAGCATATGAGCATAAAAGAAAAAGAGAGAAAGCTTAAGCATAGGCAAATACATATGCTTATGAAAAGAGATTGAAAGAGGGGAAAGAGGGGGGGAAAGAGAGAGGAAAAGAGGAAAAGAGGAGAAGGAGAAGGAGACATATGCTCATGCATAAGCATAAGCATAAGAGAAGGAAGAGGAAAAAAGAGCATAAGCATAAGAGAAAAGGAAAGAAAGCACATGCTTATGCTTATGCATGAGCATATGACAATAAAACAAAAAGAGAGAAAGCATAAGCTTGTGCTTATGCATGAGCATATGAGTACATGCTCATGCATAAGCATAAGCATAGGCAAAGAGGGGAAAACAGGGGAAAAGAGATTGGAAGAGGGGAAAAGAGATTAAAAGAGGGGAAAAAGAAGAGGGGAAAAGAGGGAAAGAGAGATTGGAAGAGGGGAAAAGAGATTGAAAGAGGGGATGAAAGAGGGGAAAAAGAAGAGGGGGAAAGAGCATAAACATAAGAGAAGGAAGAGGGAAAAAGAGATTAAAAGAGGGGAAAAAGAAGAGACGAAAAGGAGAATAAGCATAGGCAAAGAGGGGATAAGAGATTGGAAGAGGGAAAAGAGATTGAAAGAGGGGAAAAAGAAGAGGGAAAAAGAGCATAAACATAAGAGAAGGCAGAGGGGAAAAGAGATTGAAAGAGGGAAAAAAAGAAGAGGGGAAAAGAGATTGAAAGAGGGGAAAAAGAAGAGAAGGAAACGAGGGAAAAAGAGATTGAAAGAGGGGAAAAAGAAGAGGGGAAAAGAGATTGAAATAGGGGAAAAAGAAGAGGGAAAAAGAAGAGAAGGAAGAGGGGAAGAGAGAGAAAGAAGAGGGAATAGGGAAAGAGAAGGTTCCTACGCCCATCACTGCAGCTAGCGCTTAAGGCACTAGTTGCAGGCCAATGCAATTAACAAAAATAACAAAAGGAAAAAAGAGGAAGCACTTTCTTACCTGGAATAGTCCCGCTCGGTGTTTTGTGGACAAGCCCTACAAAGAGAGGAAACATACCATTTTTCAAATAACTAGTTAGAGGAAGGAGGAGTTTAAAGAAGCAACTTCTCAAAGGGATTGGATTGAGGAGACAAGCATAAGCCTACAAACAAGGAGAAAGCATAAACTAGGAGAAAGAGGAGGAAGAGAAATGCAAAAAAGAGAAGAGGTGAGTCTTCTTTCTTTCACAAAATCTCGTTTTTTATCCTTAACCTCTGAAAATCAAGCATGAAAACTAGTACATAGCCTTAGCAATACAAGGAGAAACATGCTTGATCAACACTTACAAAACAAAATCTCACAAAAAACGAACCTACATTGCTTAAAGAGACTCACCTTCTTGAAAAACTTCTTTTCACACAAGCAAAGGGGGAGAAGGGTGGAGAGGGAGCACAAGTATTAGGAGAGGGGCTTGGTAGGGGTGAGGAGTGGAGAAGAGAGAGGAGGAAAGTGAGGTCATCGAATATAAGGTGGGAGGACAGATTTTTGCTTTTCTTGCAATAGAGATGCTAAATAAAGCATCGTGTGGGGGTTTAGGTTTAAGCCCCTAGTGTCGCTATATAGCGACATTGTTAGTCACTATATAGCGATGCTTATTTCCAAAAATCATCGCTATATAATGACAAAACAGAGCAAAGCATCGCTATATAGCGACGGTTCAGGGAAGTTATTGTGAGAAGAGAGAAAAGGAGCTTATGGGTGGCTATTTTTTGGATCTTAATAGATTTCCTTGTCAGATGGAAAGGATGAGTCGAAGCTTGTCAGGTGATGCACCAATGCCTGGGAGTATAGAGTGGCTTATAGAGAGGTTGTATTGTCATTGAACTCATTGCAATCGAGAAGTACGACATCAACATTGTATTATCATGCGCCACTTGCGGATGTATGGGGAGGAGCCCGAACCAATACCCACAGTTGGTGTTGCACGTGGTGATGGATCATTGGTAACTCAATGCTATTTAAGTTTGTGGTTAATATTGGATACCATTATGACACGAAACCTTGAGACAAGATCTTATATTTACAGAAAATCTTGAAATAGGATGAGGAGGGTGACAAGCGTATGCATATACCTTCACACTTTAAGCAAGACTATAGTCTAGTCTACGATGAATTATATTTTTAGGGGCACTCCATCACATGTACACGTGATGTCAGAGTCTGAGGTCAAAATGCGAGATCAGTTGCAATCAACATAGTTGTACAAGGGTGCTAGGATGTCTAAACTACGGGCTTGTCTCTCAATCTTGAATCTACAAGCAAAGTATAGGTGGTCGGATACAAGTGTCTTGGCCTTAATGAGGTTAGCTCCTGTATTAATTTGGCTCATTATTTGGATAGTGTTTGTTTTGAGAATCGTCATGTATGTTTGAGAATCATCATTATTCTAAGCCTTTGTATCCCCACTTTTTCTCTTTTCACTTTCTCTCTTTTTCTTTCTTATCTCCTCTCTTTTTCTCTCTTATTTCCTCTCTTTTCTCCGTTTTCTCCTCTCTTTTCTCCTCTCTGTTGAGATATGGTGCCATGAGCACATAGATTAAAGGGCTAAGGTATGGTATAAGAAAGAATTAAAGTAGCCACCCTAGGATGTGGACTACAAGATGTGAAGATGTGGATTGAGGATATCCACAAGAAGAGATGTGGATGAGAGGATCCCACATGGTTTGACTATTCTAAAGGCTCTCTCTATATAAGAAGCCTATCATGTATTGTTGAAAACACATTGTAAGAGATATAGATTTGCTATCTCCCTCTCATGTCTTATTCGGTGTGCTTTAAACCTCCTTAGTTCTTCCGCTAATCTTGTGTGCACTAGGCTAGTACGATCCGCACTTTGATATGGTATCAAAGCTTAGGTCTAGTCTCATAAATTAGTTGTAGGCTTGACTTAGGAGCACATGTTTTCTCCTAGGTTAGTTTTAGTTTTAGATTGAGAGAATTCTTTCCATGAGAATTAGAGATATTTTTATTCGTGGGAGAACTAGAATTTTTTCTTTTTTCTTCTATGAGATATTGAGGTTCTTTTGAGTGTTCACTCAATTGGCTGAGAGAGAGATCTGAGTTCCATATTTGAGAAAGAAAGAAAGAGAGCATTTCTCTGAGGACTCGTGAGTTTTGAGGAAGAGAATCAATGGAGGGCTTAGGAGAAGTAAACGAGACTCTATGTGAGCCTATACAAAGAGCAAAAGCTCTAAGGCCTTCCGTCGACTTCATCCATTGTTATCTCTGAGCGCCCACATTTTTCAGCAACACCAAGGGGAATGGGCTCCCACGCTACAACAGTCCTTAGCTTCAATGCCAGCACCTCTCTTCATGCTACGCCCTCAATAAGCTGCCACCAAGAGCCTTGACTGCTCACCGCCGGCTCCAGCTCCCATGCAAAGGAGCTATGCTCTGTGTAACCAGCTGCTCACGACTCCTAGCTGCTGCTGCAAGCCCAACTCCCACAACCTAAGCTTCATCAACGACCAGTCTCTACAACAACTAAGGTATCCGCCTACAACGACCTTCTCATAACATAGCCTATGCTCCACAATTGGCTCCTGCTCTCCTACGTAGCCAAAAGCTCCAACACGGGCTTCTACGCCTGCCAACAGCCAAGATCATTGATGACTACAACGTTGGGTCTCCTTCAAACAGCGCACCCAGCGGTGGCTACTCCTGCTCCAAGCTTCCAAAAAGCCCAATGGCTGCTCCACTGCACCGCATCTCCTACGGCTCACACGACAGCAACAAAGCTCCCACGGCAGCAACCAAGCTCATCCCGACAACCACACACACATAGCCCAGCGAAGCAGCACTTTCTCCCGGCATAGCAAAAATGGCCTGCATACGGGACAGCTCACCGATAGCTAGCGCCTTCAAGCATCGAGCTCCTAGGCCACAGCCACGAGCTCATGGAGTGCTTTCATCTACGCCATAGCTCGACAAGCAGTGCCAACTTACTACGTGCTCTCTAGCCTTCCTGGTCGAATCCATCGCTTCGATGCCATCTTCGTTGTAGCTGCGACGCCTCCGCTTCACATCTTTCTCCAAGGTTCCCTTAGATTGACACATGGCAGATAATAACTAACCAGGGTTAGTTAGAAACACCCCTGGTTGAGATGGTGATCACACTAGGGTGAGTTCACCTTTGGTCAAATGGCTAACTATGGTTAGGGTAGGATAAGTTAAGTGCCACCCAAGCACAGTCCCTTTGTAAGCACAGTTTGAATTCTGCATGTGAATGCCCCCTGTGCCACATCATCAAAGGCCCCTCTTCTTCACAGAACTTTGACAAGCCGTAACTTCCAATCCAAGAAGAATTTGCATGCGCTCCAAAAAGGAAAAATGATCGTCTTTTTAAGCTCTACGCGTCTATCAAATCAGAATCATTGTATGCAATTAGACACTGCCAATATTGAAAGAAATCAATTGGTAAGACCTTTGCAACAATTGGAAAAGCAAAGCATGAATGCAAACATCGATGTAAAAAGCATGCCGAAAGCACAAGTGCATGAGATGACGATAGCACAAAGCATGGCATCCACACATAAAGCATCATGGCACATGGAAGAACAAAGCATCATGCATCCAGCTACGTCAAGCGAAGAAGCAAACGCCATCGACATGAAGCATTGAAAAGCAAAAACCTTGCCAACCTTGCCTATGTTTTGTAAATCAAGCCTGACCACCTGAGAGTAGCAATGAAAGCACCCAGGGGAGGTATTGACATGTAAACCACACTTTACCACCTTAAGTAGCAATGCAAGCACTAAGGGGAGGTGATGGAATGTAACTCACATCTGACCACCTTGCAGTAGCCAAAGGATCATGGCACCAAGGGGAGGTGTTGAGATATGGTGCCATGAGCACATAGATTAAAGGGCTAAGGTATGGTATAAGAAAGAATTAAAGTAGCCACCCTAGGATGTGGACTACAAGATGTGAAGATGTGGATTGAGGATATCCACAAGAAGAGATGTGGATGAGAGGATCCCACATGGTTTGACTATTCTAAAGGCTCTCTCTATATAAGAAGCCTATCATGTATTGTTGAAAACACATTGTAAGAGATATAGATTTGCTATCTCCCTCTCATGTCTTATTCGGTGTGCTTTGAACCTCCTTAGTTCTTCCGCTAATCTTGTGTGCACTAGGCTAGTACGATCCGCACTTTGATACTCTCTTTCCTCCTCTCTTTTCCTCTCTTTTCTCCTCTCTTTCCTACTCTCTTTTCCTCTCTTTTCTCCTCTCTTTTGCTCTCTTTCCTCCCACGTGAAGCTTCAATAGCCTACTATTGAGCAAATAGATGCATACTTTTGTCACTCTAATTCAAAGAATGCAGGAGAGTGTAAATGTTTGCTCAATGTCAGGTTGTAGGATTCTAAATATGGATCACCATGGGATGCAAATTGCAACCAAGGAGTAACGTCAACTGTAGTTACTCCTATTGGGGACATTGTAATTACCAAGGCAAGACTAGTTTTCTTTTGGATAGATAGTAAATGGTACCAATGAGACTGGAGGTCACATCTCGGAAAGTCAACTAAACCTAAGGTGAGATCACAGTTAAACTATGAGAGATTTGAGCTATACTTGTTTGCATAAAACTTAATAATGGTGATAAGCCATAGATAGTCTTATGCAGATTTCACAAAGGCATCTATAAGCTGAGATGAGGGACAATGAGTATGCGTGCTCATGTGGGGGCATATGAGACTTACATTCTAATAATATCTTTTACTCAATTTCTTAAAAGTATTGTAAGCTATAGGATTAGTGTACCGAATCATCATTATTCGAAGCCTATGTATGTTTGAATTGTGATAGGTTGCTCTAAAAGATGTTGCCTGCACCAAATACCATGCCCGCATCAAGAGAGGAAGCGAACAAGATGCTAACAATGGTGGGTATGGCTTATGATAACATCCATGCTTGCCGTAATGACTGTATTCTCTTTCTAATTCGTGAGCATGGAGATTTGGCTAGTTTTCCGAAGTGTGGGGAGCAACGATATATAGATGACTTGCAGGGTGAACAGATACTGGTAAAGGTCTTGAGATACTTTCCCATCATTGCAAGAATACAGCACATGTTCCGATGCAAATCCATAGCGAACTTGATGACATGGCATGCATCTCATCGGTCCATTGATCACATACACATTGAGGATTCCTGCAAATTGTCCAGCTTGGAAGCACATAGACAATCAGTGGTCGGACTTTGTCAGGGAGCCATGCAACTTACATCTTGGGCTCGCCATGGACGACGTGAATCCTTTCGGGTTACGCTTGACATCTTGCTCGACATGGCCCATAGTCTTGGTGAATTACAATATCCCACCATGGCTAACAATAAAGAAGGGACACCTCATGCTTGCACTACTTGTGCCAGGAAAGTACAAGGCCAAAAATATGGACGTTTACATGGCACCTTTGATAGAGGAGTTACAGATCTTATGGAGAGGAGCGCAGGTCTTTGATATTTCTAGAGCTCCTAGACATACCAATGATATTTTGATCAAGGGTATCTTGATGTGGACCATGCATGACTACCTAGGATATGGAGAGTGCGTAGGTACGTGGTTGTATCTTTACATGTGTAATATGGGATTATGATTTTATGACTCTCTTTTGCACGCATGTCTTATACTAACACATTCATGCATGCATGCAAGACTTGTTACAAGTGGGTACCATGCTTGTCCTGTTTGTGGACCGGGTTTGAAATCGCTTGCACGATACTCCAAACATATGAGGAAAAATGTTTATGAAGGTCATGCTCGATACCTTCCACTGGATCATCTCGCGCGTGGAGTTCAGCTTGATCCACCACCACCATATTCGAAGGCAAGTGACTGGATTCACGCTTGGAGGGTGAATGGAGAGGAACCTCCTCATGGTATGAAGAGACTATCGATCTTTCACCAGCTTCCTTATTGGGGTCAGTTACAAATCAATCATCTCTTGGATCCCATGCATATCTTCAAGAATGTGGGGGTTACTATTTGGGCCCACTTGGTTAGTTCCAAAGACTCGAGAGTGCAAGAAGACTTGCATGCTATGAATAGGATGTCTCGTTTGTGGCCCCAAGTGCATGCTTTAAGAAAAGTTATTCTCCCGAAAGCAAGATGGATCCTCTCTCTAGGAGAGGGGAGGCAGAGGTCAAGGTGGACATTGCCTCTTTTCAAACACCCACAAGGTACATGCATTGCTTGAAAGGAGCATTTTCAAAGGACAATAAGCTTAGTGGGCTCAAGTCCCATGATTGGCACAAGGACTTACAGGTATTTTAAGTTGTAAGATTAGTGTACCGATAGTCGTGATGCGTTATTGTAATTATGATTATGTTATATTGTTGACATGACTTCTTTCTTGCTTTGATAGTTCATCCTCCCAATTACAATAAAAGGGTGCTTACAAGAAGATGTTAGAAATGCTATATTCGAGATCAGTGGTATTGTGAGGTATGCTTACTATCAAATCGCATTGATTGCATCATCTTCAATTTAAGCTGAATAATCTGTAGACTGATTATGAATGTATCTTACATGGGCATGTGAAATAGGTGGATATCTCAAAAAGAGATCTCCATATCAAGCATCGAGAAGGCTAGGGTGGAATCCATTGAAGCCATATGCTTGCTTGAGCAGCACTTTCCCTCGAGCATTATGACAACTCAAGTACACTTGCTTGTGCACATAGTTGATGAGGTGGCCATTGCAAGTACCATTGATAGTCGGTGGATGTTTTTTCTCGGGCGGTTTATGAAAACTTTGAAGGGATTTGTAAGACAAAGAGCAAGACTGGAAGAAAGGATGGAAAAGGGATGGCTTGTGCAAGAGTCATTAGTATATATCACGGAGTTTCTTGCATCCACGAATTCCGATATGCCACAAGCTTGGCATAACAACGATGATGATCGCATCGTTGGTGAGGTTCCCCAAGAAAAAGGGATTGAAAGAAAGATGAGTGAAGAGAAAATGGAGAAAATGGAGAAAATGGAGAAATGCAATATATGTTATAAAATAGATCTACGTTTATTGTTTTAATGATGCTCTTTACAATACAAAAAGTACAGTTCATTATGGTCATATAGACGACATTTTTATGTGGAAAGCATCGATTCAAAGAGAGTCACATATGATTGTGGAGTCATGGCTAACTTCACACAAGATAGCCGAGCAAGTGCTTTGGATACATATCTTCTCTCCTCACAGTTGGATTATAATGGAACCATACACGAAATCTATGAAGTTGATTTTAGACGATTTACTATTTTCGTTCTTGATGTAAAATGGTTTAGAACTATTTACAATGGTCCCCATGAGATAGTGAGAAAAGATAGTAGCAATTTCTTTGCAATAGACTCCACCAAACTTTGGACCGATGAAAGTGATACTTTTTATCTTCCCGAGCACTGTGAGCAGGTGCATACTAATGATTTAATTAATCGAAGCTTTCATTTTTAAAGATCCATTGATACATGTACTTAAGCATAATTTCATATATATAATTGATGGCATTTGGCACCCATCTTCAATATAGGTGGTTTTTCATCCGGATCATTCTAATCCAAGATAGTGATACGTGATCCAAGTTGCACCACAAAGTAAGCAAATGTTTGAAGATAGAGATGTGGATATGGAGATGCCACTACCAATGCTAGATCCAATTGATCCAGATGGATCTAGTGAAGAAGATGAAGATCGCAACATGAGCTAAGAGGAAGATGTGCATAATGACATCGTATGGGAGGAAGATGGAGATCACGATATTAAGGAAGAAGATGACGATTGTCAAGAATCACCACACTTTATTGAAGAAGATGATCAAGTACTCTTAGGTGACCGTACGATGCTAGAGTACGATGATGATAGAGGAGATCAACTCGGTATAGAGTTAGAGATAGACTTGTTTGGCACATTAGACTTGGCTCAGGATGAAGCCATTGATGTAAATTCTCTTCATTGATTTTTTTCATCTCAAACTTGGACATGAATATATGAGCTTCAAAGGCTTGATGTACATGCTCTTGTACTTTTATTCTCTCAAAGGATCAAACATAGATGCGTAAATAGACATTGTACTAGAAAATTAAAAAAAACAAGCAGACGCATCCTTAAACACGTTTATAGACGCATTTATAAACGGTCTTACAGACGCCTATATAGACACGCAAATAGATGCTCCTCGATTAGACAGACGCGTATATAGATGCATTTATAGACGGTTTGATAGACGTGCTACATAATATGTTTTAAATTTTGTGTGCTTGAACAGAATGCTGTGTATGTTGTGTATGCTATGTAGTTACATGAATCCCATTTCCACATTGTATAATTCAATTCTTACAACCAACCACATTTTAATTAGCACTCTTGCAAGCACGTCTATAGCCAACAATTATAATTCCAAATAAAACATTACAACTCCAAAACGTTTAGTTCACAAGGCATTAATTGATAAAACATTGCACAAGAAAATTGAAAGCCAAAAAAATAAAAAGAGTATATAAATTCATAGCTCAAAAAGTGCTTGTATGTACATATAGCACAAAGCTAAGCCATGTCCTGTGGCTTCAAGTACCAAAAATAAGAGAAGTGTATATACAAGAGGCATGAAGCCAAGCCAGTGGCTTTAAGTACAAAAAAGAGTAGCTCACACTACTTCCATGACTAATATAAGTTCTCTACATCCTTGCTCCCTTCTATGCTCCCTTCTGCGCTCCCTTCTTTGCCTCCTTCCTCGTCTTCCTCCTCCTCTTCTTGTGCAACGGCCTGTAAACAAGGGACAACATATATCAATGTATGAAAAATCAAATCTTTACTTATAATATTGACATTATTTAATTACTTCCAAATACCTCGGGGGGCACTCCAGTAGCCTGGATATACTGCTCCTTAGTAATCAACCTGTTATTATACAAGTGTTTCCATGTATCTTCTCTGCGATGGTGGCGGTGGTAGGCTGTCTCGATAGGAGTAGGGTGTTGAGATATCAAGCTCTATCCCCGACATATCTCCTGGATGACTATCATTTATGTCACCGCCTATGTTAGTTGTACTCGTGGTGTAGTTAGACTACCACGTATGTTTTGGTTTGGGTTCACATATGAACCACGTATTCTAGGCTTTGACATATAGGGTATTTCCCTCTTCTATTGTATTGTTGTTGTGTGCAAAAGTGAAGAAAGGCTTCACCCTCCAACCTTGTGTCCTCTCTCTTTTGTGTGTTGTGAAGAAAGCTGAACTTGAGTCTCCTATCTCTCTCCCTTATTCTTTACATGGTATCAGAGCCTTGTTCGTGGTAAGGAGCTCAAGAAAGCTAGCCAAGTTTCTGGTGTCCTGGTAAGAGGACCAGTGTAGCTTTCCTATTTCGAGTTTGGGAGCAAATCTCTGCAGGTAGCACAGCCAGAAGTGCAGGAGTGCACTGCTTCAGATTGAGAGGCCCTTCGCGGTGCGGCGAGAGCGCAGTATATGCTGCGGGAGAAGGGATAGATCTAATGCATGGACAGGGAGATTGAGATCTAGTGAATCGTCACATGGCAGTCCTGATAGTGTTGTGCAGGTATCACATAAGGGAAAAGAAAAAGTGGACCATACTCCAGTGTTTGATGTGTCTGCTGGTAGCTCTCATGTTGATGGAGAGTCAAGCGGCTCTGAAATGAGCCTTGATGAGGAACTTGGGATTCCTTCTGTCGTTACACCTGGTGCAAGGAAAAGCAGGCATGATTTAAAGACGCCTGCAACTGATCCAGTTGTACGGAGGTCCACTCGTATTAAGTATCCAGTTGACAGGCTGAGATATGATGGGTATACAGCACATCACTATGCTTATATGGTCAAGGTTCTAGAGGAGCCAGAGCCCACATGTTTTGAGGATGCAGCAGGGCATAAAAATTGGGAAGCAGCTATGGATGAAGAGATGGCTGCCTTGGATGCAAACCACACTTGGGATTTGATGCCTTTGCCTCATGATAAGAAGGCTATTGGCTGCAAGTGGGTTTACAAAGTAAAGCACAATGCTGATGGGTCTGTTAGCAGGTACAAGGCAAGATTGGTTGCCAAAGGTTTTGCACAGACATATGGAATTGACTATGAGGAAACTTTCAGCCCAGTTGCAAGGATGGCAACCGTGAGAGCAGTAATTGCTATGGCTGCTGCAAAGGGATGGTCTTTGCATCAGATGGATGTGAAAAATGCCTTCTTGCATGGTGACTTGCAGGAAGAGGTTTATATGATGCAGCCAGAAGGTTATGAGGATAAAGCACACCCCGATTTTGTATGCAGGTTGCGCAAAGCCTTGTATGGCTTAAAACAGGCGCCGAGGGCATGGTCAGACAAGATAGGGCAATATCTTGTCACTATTGGATTTCAGATTTCCAATTCAGATTTTGCACTTTATGTGAAAAGGACAAACAGAGGGATTGTGCTTATAGTCATATATGTTGATGACTTGATTATTACAGGTGATAGTGATGCAGACATTAATGAAGTGAAGCTGTTGTTGAAGCAGAAATTTGAGATGAAGGATTTGGGAGAGCTGCGTTACTTCTTGGGCATTGAGGTTATTAGATCCCCAAGTGGGATATGGCTGTTGCAAAGGCAATACGGTTTGGACATGCTGTCCAAATATGGGATGACAGGCTGTAAGCCTATCTCTGTTCCATTGGAGCAGAATGTGAAGCTCAATGCAGAGTCAGGTGAGCTTCTTGAAGATATTACTATGTACAGGCGCATAGTAGGTAGCTTGATTTACATGACTATAACCAGACCAGATTTGAGCTATGCTGTGGGGCTGGTGAGTCAGTTTATGCAGGCACCGAGGAAGCCACATTTGGATGCGGCTAGGCGCATACTGCGGTATGTGAAGTCCACATCGCATTATGGACTGTTTTATGAAGCTGGGTGTGCATTACAGGTACATGGATACACAGATGCTGACTGGGCTGGTAGTGTCTCAGACAGGAGATCTACTAGTGGTTTTATGTTTTCCCTTGCGAGTGGTGCCATCAGTTGGAGCAGCAAGAAGCAGCCAACAGTTGCCTTGTCGAGCACAGAGGCTGAGTACAGGGGTGCAGCAATGGCTGCATGTGAGGTAGCTTGGTTACGGAAGCTACTTGCAGATATGGGACAGTCAGTTCATGCAGCAGTTGTCATTCATTGTGACAACATTAGCAGCATCATGCTTGCTAATAACCCAGTTTATCATGCTAGAACGAAGCACATTGAGGTGCATTATCACTTTGTGAGAGAGAAGGTTCTAGCTGGTGAGATTGATCTTGTCTATGTCAGCACTGAGGAGCAGGTGGCTGATATCTTTACGAAGGCATTGGGTACCGAGAAGCTTCGCAGATTTAGGAGCTTGCTTGGTGTACGTGAGATGGATTTGAGCTTGAGGGGGAGTGTTGAGATATCAAGCTCTATCCCCGACATATCTCCTGGATGACTATCATTTATGTCACCGCCTATGTTAGTTGTACTCGTGGTGTAGTTAGACTACCACGTATGTTTTGGTTTGGGTTCACATATGAACCACGTATTCTAGGCTTTGACATATAGGGTATTTCCCTCTTCTATTGTATTGTTGTTGTGTGCAAAAGTGAAGAAAGGCTTCACCCTCCAACCTTGTGTCCTCTCTCTTTTGTGTGTTGTGAAGAAAGCTGAACTTGAGTCTCCTATCTCTCTCCCTTATTCTTTACATAGGGTGCCTGCACATGATATCAAGATGCAAGATGACACAATTTGTGGAGGGGTTAGTACAAAGAAACAACCTCCTAATAAACTACATAAACAATATAATTTGAGATCGATACTTACAAATTCGGCCTCCCATGATTCAACCCCCCCTGCTCCAAAATGCACGCTTTCATGTTGCTCCATTTGGATCCTTCGTGCCTCCATGTGCTGCAGACTGCTGGGTTCCTTCGTCGTTGAGTTCATTGCTTTCTTCCACTCACGCTTGTGAGTGGTGTCGAACGGGCCCCTTGGTGGTTGACCTCTCTCGAGCCTGGCAAGCTCCGCTAGTGCCTGCCTCTTAAGCAAAGATTTTTTATTGCCAAGTATGATAACAATCTTTGACTTGACCCATTTATTTGTGAACTGAACATTGGGGGGGTTAGGATACCTAGAGCGAATAGCAGTGAGGGTCTCATCAGCCAACCTCTTTGGATGGTCTTTGTAGTGGATAAAGCAATCTCTATAATTGTTAGCAATTACAGAGCACATGAAGGCCATGATGTCCTTCCCTCGTGCATCCATTAAGATGCCTCCTGTCTACGTGATGTCATAGAAGATCATACCATCACCCGGAGGCATGTCTAAATCATCTAAATTTTCCTCATCCCCACCACCACCCCTCCCAAAGGACTATCCCATGCATCCCCCACCGCTCTCCCTACTACTATGCCTGCTACTGCATCGTGTCGAGCTAGTACGTTGGCCACTCATACCTGGAGACTGCACGGGACTACGTGGACCACTCGTACTTAGGGAACCAAGTCTCGATTGCACATGAGTATGCTGATGGCTTTGTGAGATAGGAGGATCTCCTGACGGCATGGGGGAAGGGGCATAAGATGGCATGGGAAAAGGGGCATAAGATGGCATGAGGGAAGGGGCTCGGCTATGTAGCCGGCTAGGCTGTGTTGACTCTGCTGGGGTAATCTCAGCTAGTGTGGGGTTGGGGTGGTTTGGAGTCTGTAGTGCCGACTCCTCGGGGGTGTTCAGAGTACCCGTCATGTAGCCATATAACTCCCCAGGACTGGGAGGGTGCCCCAAAAGGTTATATAACTCCCCAAGACTGGGAGGGTGTCCCAAAAAAGAAGATTACTGATGAGTTGAGAAGAGAAAAAGAAGAGAAAAAGAGAGAAAAAGAGAGAAGGAAAGAGAGTAGAAAAGAGAGGAAAAGAGAGGATGGAGCAAAGAAGGAAAGAGAGGCAAATATAGGAAAAGAGAGAAGAAAAGAGAGGCAAATCCTTTTCTTGGAAGTGGACGTGGAAAGGGAAAGGGAAGAGGAAAGAGAAAGGAAAGGAAAGGAAAGGGAAGGGAAGAGAAGGGAAGGAAAGAGAAGGGAAGGAAAGGGTCTAAAACTGTCGGAGCACGTCTATAGATGTGTCTGAGAAGCGTGTCTATTTTTGCATATAATAGCACGTCCACAAACGTGGCTATCTGTTTTCGAAAACATAGTAGATGCGTCTATAGACGCACTCATAGACGTGGTTTTAGACGTGCTCTCAGACGTGTCTATAGATGCACTCCGACAGACGGACTATTCTAAAAACTCGAAAAGGACATGCGCCCGACACAAAAGCGCAACACTAGTACCAAAAACATTCGTTTCTTGGATACGAAAAAGGACTAAAGAGAGCAACTTTCAAAGAAAATCAACAATAAAGAGACTTACCTTGGATAGAGGTATGGAAGCTTCTTGTCCTTCTTCAAAGTTGCTTCTCTTTCTTCTCTTCCTTGTTTACCCTCTTCTCTTGTATGCTTGGAGATGATTGTGTAAGCCTGGAAGTAAGTGTGGGTGCCTAGAGATAAGTGTGGGTGCTCAGAGTTGTGTCTATTAATAGCAAAGCAAGCCGCACGAAGCTTAAAGTACACAATAACACAAAGCAACTATAGGCATGCTTGATAGATGCACAAAATAATAGGTGCATCTATAGGCGTTGCTTGAATAGAAAAATTACGGATGCATCTAATAGCATGTCTAACAGCTCGTCTATTTGTGTATGTATTGACATGTCTATTAGCGCATCTACACTAAGAAAATATGAGCCCATCTAACACTGCGTTTGTCAGCGCGTCTATTTGCACGTGTATTAGCGCGTCTAAACTGAGAATTAGATGCGTATTTAGATGCAAAATAGAGAATATAGAAAGTGAGATTTTGGTGTACATCACTGCTTTCCAAACATTGCCCATGATTACCAAAGCACATAATTTCAACAAAAACATCAATGCTTTTTTGCAAGCCCACATATACAAGAAGTGAGTGAGGAGAATGAGACAATATGCAAAATAGTTTTGCCAATATCAATGATGGGCTACGGTTTGTCATCCTCAATGAGATCAACCCTTGCCAAACTATCTACTTCAAAATCCAAACAAGTGTTTAGATCTACAAATACATTCAACCCACTACTACTTGTGCTACTCATGTGCTCATCGAAATGAGCATCACAAATGGTAGGCTCGTCCTCATGGGTAATGGCCTCAATATATGTATCTCCTATCTCATGATCATCCTCCTCTCTCGTACCATGGTCATCATCACGTCCATGGTCATGATCATCCTCCATACGCTCCATATTAGTAAATGTACTATACATCACTTTGGAACATGGCATAATAGGTATGACATGCCACCATCTATTATTATCCACCATTGGTTGATAGACAAAACATACACAAAGAAGCGTTGAAAGTCAAGCTTAATAATATCTTGGATTATGCCACAATAATCATCCATGGCTCCATTGGCTCCCTCAAAGCTAGCAATGACACCACAATCTCGTGTGTTTCTCTTATCATCAATCCCTTGTGTTCAAAAATGCTTGCCCTCACACCATATAGCATTGAACATAGTGCACTACACCAAGAAAAAATCAATTAAATAAGCAATCTAAATTATTGAAAGCTCCTAACTTATGCATAACATTCTATGTAGCGACCTTGCTCATGCATCCCCTAGCATACTCCCATTCTTCCATTGTGATCTGCATCCCCTCATCTTTCTCTACTTTCTCCATTTCATCAAGTAGCCAATCCACATGAATATCCTTTGGAAGTACTCTTAGATACTGAGGGTATGTATGGCACACGAGATTTGTGGTGTGTATGAAAGAGGGCCCTTTCTTCTTGTCTTCTTGCCTTTGCATCCTCGTATCTTGTCACCCATCTTTTCATCACATCACTATTAAGCACGCAATAGAGGTTGATACTATTATGCAACTCCATGTCTATTACTTTGTTGCGTCCTTTCCCTTGAGGCACAATAGGAGGTCATCCTTAGGTCTTTATTATCTCTCCATAGTCGTGTGAGAGAGCTATCCACATCAACAAGAAACTCAGAAATATATACAAGTGACTCTTGTACCAACCAACCCTTGGCCATGCTACCTTCGAGTCTTGCATTTTGTCTCATGAAGCGCTTCAAGGTCTTCATGAAGTGCTCGAGAAAGAACAACCATTGTGCATGTATAGTACCGCATATAGCAATCTCATCCACCAAATGCACTATAAGATGTAGTTGGCTTGTGAGAATAGAACGTGGAAATGTCTCCTCCATAAACAAACCACCTCCATTGACATAACTCAAGCATTCTCAAGCGTGGTGGGATCTATTTCCTTTGAGCTCACATACCTAGAAATGAAAAAGTACACCATATTAGCAATATGTGGAGCATTGATACGCATCATATTTTGTATCATGTAAAGCACCTCACAAGCTCGCCCATCTTGTAAATATAATCTTTCACGTCCTTCGATGCACTACGAGAAATGCTAGTAGGTAGTATGAAATGAAGCCATGAGGAGGTGGTTGACTAGTTGCTTATAATTATTCACTCACAAATTTGAAAGGAAAAAGATATTATGCACATAAAATACTTGCTTGGAGCATCTTGTGCCGATCATGAGATTTCAAGCCATACAATTGCTCTACACCTCTTTTCTTGCTCTTTGTAAAGGCTCCCTTCAAACACCTCATGCATCCAATGGGAGTACAAATTGTAGTAATAGCGCACTTCACCACCGCCATCTCTAGCTTTGATAACCTCCACGATGCACGAGGTAAAAAAACATGCCCATTAGGTGTCTCTTGTGGCCAAGCTTCACGCATCCTCCTTGTGGTACGTAGATCCTCCCTTATGCCTACGGAATCTCGTGTCCCATTCAAATGCTCCCAAATGGTAGATGCCACATTCTTGAAGATATGCATGGGATCAAGCACGTGATTGATCTTGAGGTGGGACCAATATGGTAAACGATAAAAGATGGAGTATCTAAACAAAAGCTGGTGTTAGCGGGCAATCTTTATTTTCAGCCAATATAGCACACAAAAGTTACAAACCCTTATCGGCTCATGCCAAGTGGTGGAGGAGTCGTGGAACCATCCCAAATTCTCATCCAATCTCCCGTGGTGAGTGATTGTGGGAGGACTTCATTCCAAGGGGCAACATATCTAGGATGATCAGGTGGGAGAAATCGATGGTGATTCTCATAGATGACCTTATTCAATGCATCTGCCCGTGAGGCAACTAGTGAAGGACCACAAACATGACATGCATGGTAACCCGATGTAGTGAGACCTGAACAATAGATGCAGTTAAGAGTTGAAGGTGGGTTTATGGTGCCACATCCTTTGCCTATTCATAATTAGAAGGGCAATGCTTACCTGAATACTCGCCATAGCCTGGGAAGTCATGCATCATCCACATCAAGACTGCTTTGCAATTGAAGTCTCGTGACGAGGGAGGCCTGCTCACATCATGCACCTCGATACCTCTCCAAAGTATCTCTAGCTTGTCAATCAAAGGCTCCAAATAAACATCAGGATTTTTGACTTTATGTTTATCTAGAATTAGAAGGGACAGCATAACATGTCCTTTCTTAATAGCCATAGAGGGTGGAAGATTATAATTCACCAATATCATTGGCCATACATTGTAAGAGGTGCTTTTGAGACCAAATGGGTTCACACCATCCATACCCAATCCAAGTCTCAAGCTCCTAGGTTTTTCCTTGAAGCTTGGCCATGTGTCTTCAATATGCTTCCATGTAGGAGAGTCTGTGGGAGTTCTCCACTTGCCATCGGTTGATCGATGGGAGGAATGCCATGACATGAGCTCTGCAATGGCACTTGAACATATGTTGGATGCGAGGGATTATGGGAAAATGTCGTAGAACCTTACGAGGCACGTCCAAAGTTTTGAGATTTACTCTATATCTTGCCTCTCCACAAGTAGGGCACTCTCTTGCATCCTTATGTAGTCCACGAAACAAAACGCAATCATTGACGCATGCATGGATGCGCTTGTAATCTAATCCTCCAAGAGAGGTTACATGTTGCCTTGCCATATTTATTGAGGTCGGTAATTTATTCTCCCTTGGAAGCATTTTACACAATAGCCTGCATGTGAAGACCATAAATGAGGAAAATCATTCGAGTAATAGACCCACTAGCATAATTCACCATGTTTGCAAAATAGACTTTAAAGCTTACTTGAGTAATGCATTCAAACGTGCATTGCTCCATCCATAGATGGTTTGCAAGTTTAGTAACTTAAGGGAGGCACGTAGAACAGAGAATGTGCACCCCTCAAACAGTGGAGTCGATGCTGTGGTAAAAAGATCATCCTGCTCCATGCTATCATACCTCCCTTTGGATTGATGGACATATAAATCCCGCACCATATCATCAAACACCTCCTCCTCCACGGCTTCATGAGGTAATGGCAGAGGGCTACTATCATCATCACTCCATGCATCTGTAACGGTCCCTCCTGAAGATCCCACCTCATATCGTCGATGCTTCGCCTCTTCACGGCAAGCATAGGGCAGCATATGCGGGTGTGGTACTGCATCCTGTATCAAATTAAAATGGGATCATAACTCAAACATATGAACACCCATAGGTATCTCAATCAACCTTAACTCTTTAACACTTACCATGTTTACGGTCGCATTCCATTCTCCATACTTTGAGATGTGATTGAGTGTAATCCTGCATGCACAATACATGTTTCCTCAACATCGATCACACATATATTTGATTTTTTACTCCAACCACATTTTTCGATGGTGGATCCGGAGGGATTCATCCTCACTAGAGCTACTTGTTGAAGATGAAGACATCCTACAAACAAACAACCCAAAAGATTTTGCTTTTCTTTAAATATTTAATTTTAAAACTCTGTGGTGCATCTAAAGGTGCGTCTAAAACCGCATCTGTTTGTTCTATGGTGCGCATCTATAGGTGCATCTAAAACCACATCTGCTCTATCTATCTAGACGCGCAATTACACACATATTTAGATACGCTATTAGATGCGCTTATAGATGCAGTTTTCAAATTTGCTTTTAGCGTGCTCGCTTTGCTTTTCTTCACATTACTTATACTTCGCGTGGCTTGCTTGCTTTGCTATTAGCAGATCCATAGTTTCGACACTTAAGAGGAAGGCACCCACACTGACTTCCAAGCTTACACTTAAGAGGAAGGCACCCACACTTACTTCTAGGGTTACAAGAGAAGAGGGTGAATAAGGAAGAGAAGCAACTTTGAAGAAGGAGAAGAAGCTTCCATGCCTCTATCCAAGGTAAGTCCTTTTACGATTGATCTTTTTTTAAAGTTGCTCTATTTAGAATTGTCCTTTGTTGTATCCAAGAAACGCATGATTTTTGTATCAGTGTTATGTTTTTGTGTCAGGCGCATGTCCTTTTCTACTTTTTAGAAAAGTCCGTCTATCGGAGTGTGTCTATAGATGTGTCTCAGAGCACGTCTAAAACCATGTCTACAGGTGCGTCTAGATGCGCGTCTAGCCTGTTCGCAGACATAGACAGCCACGTCTATAGACGCACTCTTATACGTGAAAATAGACGCACTTCTCAGACGTGTCTATAGATGCACTCCGACAGTAATCTTTTTCGGTAGTAATCTTTTCTTCCCTTCCCCTTTCTTCTCAGCTCATCAGTAATCGTCTTTTTTTCTTTTTTCCAGTTCATCATGTGGCCAAGAAGCTCTTCAGGGTCACCTGATCTCCGGGAGTCTATTTTTAGGGACTTATATAACCTTTTAGGGCATCCTCCCAGTCCTACGGATTTATACAGGTATATGACAGGTACTCTAAACACCCCCCAGGAGTCGGCACTACAGACTCCAAACCACCCTAACCCCACATCAGCTGAGATTACCCCAGCAAAGTCAGCACAACCCAGCCGGCTACATAGCCGAGGCCTTTCTCCCATGCCATCTTATGCCCCTTTCCCCATGGCATCTTATGCCCCTTCCCCCATGGTGTCTTATGCCCCTTCCCCCATGCTGTCAGGAGGTCCTTCTATCTCACAGAGCCATCGGCGTACTCCTGTGCAGTCGAGACTCGGTTCTCTAGCTACGAGTGGTCCACATAGTTGTTGACTTTGTGCCAACATGAACTTATGTAGAAAGAGAATGTGATACAACTTTGTGTTACAACTTTGTGATACAACTTTGTGTTACAACTTCTACATGTAGAGAGAGAATGTGTTACAACTTTGTGTTACAACTTTGTGTTACAACTTTGTGATACAACTTTGTGATACAACTTTGTGTTACAACTTTGTGTTACAACTTTGTGATACAACTTTGTGTTACAACTTTGTGATACAATTTTGTGTAACAACTTTGTGTTACAACTTTGTGTTACAACTTTGTGTAACAACTTTGTGTTACAACTTTGTGATACAACTTTGTGTTACAACTTTGTGATACGACTTTACGTTACAACTTTGTGTTACATGTAGAGAGAGGAGCTCTCTAGCATGTATAAATACCCCATAATGGAATGAAGCCTGCACTCTTTGGGGCATTGTGTTGAGTCTACTTTGGTATTCCAAGCATTTGTCTCAAGTGTCCATGCTCCCTTGCACTGCACATCCAAAAGCATGTCCTAACCTTGCAACTCTTCCTCCCCTCTCCTCCAACCTTGCAACCCATCCTCTCCCTCTCCTCCTCCCTCCTCCTCCCTCCTCCTCCTCCTCTCTCCTCCTCCTCCCTCCTCCTCCTTCCTCCTCTCTCTTCTTTCCCCCATGCTCTTACACCTTCTTTCTCTCCGACTCCTATGCCCCCCTAAACCCTTCGTTCCTCAACCCTTAAAACTCCATGATCTACGAGGGAGATGAGTTCTCCACCATGTACTCTACCCTGACCTTGGAACCTCCTTCTAAACCTTGGAACCTCCTTCTAAACCCTGGAACCTTCTTCTGAACCTTGGATGCTCCTTCTAACCCTAGACTCCTTCTAAACCCTGGAACCTCCTTCTAAACCCAGGAACTCTTTCTGCACCCTGGAACCTCCTTCTAACCCTGGACTCCTTCTAAACCCTAGAACCTCCTTCTAAACCTTGGAACTCTTTCTGAACCCTGGAACCTCCTTCTAACCCTTAAACTCCTCCTAAACCCTACAACCCCCAATGAAGGCGAAAGCCTTTATTACCTCAACAAAGGTGATTTACGTTCCTTTTACACATGCATGCACTTTGTTTGCTTACCACACTTAAGCCTAGGTCTCTCACCGAAACACGACTCGAGGTCCTAAGCTACACATATACTACAACCGACAACCCCAATATATCTATAGGTGACCAAAAGCCTCGAAACCCTACAAATATAGAATACCCAGCTCTTCCTATGAAAGCAGTAGGAAAGAGCCAACATTTGGTGCCGTTGCCGGGGAGACTAGCATCTCAAGTAGTGAGTAAACATATGTAGGTATGTGTAAAACAACACACTACTTCGAACTTTCAAGAACATAACACTCAAGGGCAAGGAGAGTAAAATTTTTTTTCCATTTCTAGCTAACATATCAACCCCAAGCATCAACCTTGGGTTACTACCTTAAAAAATTTTCTTTATTTCTTAAATAGAAGCCACATGATATACAATAAGGCTAGGTAGTGGACACGAATGCGTAGAGCTTGCAATTTTGATCATTTTACTTTTTTTCAGAAAAGAAAACCGAGCTATCCATAAAGAGTTATGGCTCGAGAAGTGTTTAGGGTTAAACCATAAACCTAAAATCCAATCCTATAAAAACCAACTCCACCCCCTCATTCTTCATCTTTCACTTTTTGCCTCCATTCTCTTCTTCATTCCGAGCCCCACGCAAGACACTCCTCCCTCTCCATCGACCACCACCTTACTCCCATCTTGACATTGTAAGTGACTTCGAGCCCATCTCATAGCAATAACCTAGCCATCCACCCACCGTCCATTGTTCCACAACAATCCCGTTACATCAAGAAAGACTAAGAGCGCGTTTAGGTGACCACTTCTCCCTCCTTTTCGATTTTCGTTCGTCAAGTTTTTTTTGCTCTCTTTTTTTCCCCCTCCCATCTCCACCACCCCTCCCCCTCCCCCCTCCATTTCCACCTCCCCCTCCCCCCCCCCCTCCATCTCCACCTCCCCCTTCCCCTCCATTTCCACCTCCCCCTCGCCCCTCCCCCTCCATCTCCCCTCCCCCTCCCCCCTCCATCTCCCCCTCCATCTCCCCCCTCCCCCTCCATCTCCGCCCTCCCCCTCCATCTCCGCCTCCCCCTCCCCCTCCATCTCCCCCTCCATTTCCACCTCCCCCTTCCCCCTCCCCCTCCATTTCCACCTCCCCCTCCCCCCTCCATTTCCACCTCCCCCTTCCCCCTCCATCTTTCCCCTCCCCCTCCATCTCCGCCTCCCCCTCCCCCTCCCCCCTCCATCTCCACCTCCCCCTCCCCCCTCCATCTCTACCTCCCCCTCCCCTTCCCCCCTCCATCTGCCCCTCCATCTCCACCTCCCCCTCCCCCCCTCCCCCTCCACCTCCCCCTTCCCCCTCCATCTCCACCCTCCCCTCCATCTCTACCTCCCCCTCCCCCTCCCCCCTCCATCTCCCCCTCCATCTCCACTTCCCCCTCCCCCTCCCCCCTCCATCTCCCCCCTTCCCCTCCATCTCCACCTCCCCCTCCCCCCTCCCCCTCCCATTTCCCCCTCCCCCTCCCCCTCCATCTCTCCCTCCATCTCCACCTCCCCCTCCCCCCTCCCCCTCCACCTCCCCCTTCCCCCTCCATCTCCCCCCTCCCCCTCCATCTCTGCCTCCCCCTCCCCCTCCCCCCTCCATCTCCCCCTCCATCTCCACCTCCCCCTCCCCCCTCCCCCTCCCATTTCCACCACCCCCACCACCTCCCCCTCCCCCTCCATCTCCCCCTCCCCCTCCATCTCCGCCTCCCCCTCCCCCTCCCCCTCCATCTCCCCCTCCATCTCCACTTCCCCCTCCCCCTCCCCCCTCCATATCCCCCCTCCACCTCCATCTCCACCTCCCCCTCCCCCCTCCCCCTCCCATTTCCACCACCCCCACCACCTCCCCCTTTCACTCTCTCTCTTTCTTTCTCTCTCTACCACCCCCTCTCTCTCTCTCTTCCCCATACCCCCCTCTCTTTCTACCACCCTCCACCTCTCTCTCTCTCTCTCTTCCCCATACCCCCCTCTCTCCCCCTTTCCCCCCCCTTTCTCTCTTTTCTCTCTCCTCTCTTCCCCTTCCCCCCCTCTCTCTCTTTTCTCTCTCCTCTCTTCCCCTTCCCCCCCTCTCTCTCTCTCTCTCACTCTCTCCTCTCTCCCCCTCATTCTCTCCCCCACCCCCTCTCTCCCTCCCCCTTACCCCCCTCTCTCTACCCCTCTCTAGAACCCCCCCTGCGTGTAACCCCCCCGGCCACCCCGCGGCGGTGCCCCACAGAGACGCCCTGCGGTGCCACCAGAGCGCCCCCGCCCGCAGCATGCCGCGCCCACCCACACTCGATGCCCGTGGTGCCAGCAGAGCGCCCCCATTCACCACCCCCTCGCTGCCCCACTCATCGCCCCCTCGTTGCCCACCTCGCCCGTGCCTCCCCACCCCGCACCTGTGCCCCACCCCGCCGCTCTCTGCCCCCCCTCTCTCTCACCCCCCGCGCTGGCACCAAAAGCGCCGCCCCTACCCCCCGCTCCCTGCTCCCCTGCCGCCCCACCCTGCTCACCCCCCGCCCCCTCCCCTGCCCCGCCCTCGCTCTTTGCCACCTTAGTTCGGTTAGTATTAACTACAGTTAGGTTAGGATAACTAGGTTAGATTAGTTCACGTAGGTTAGGTTAGTAGTAACTGAAGTTAGGCTAGTTTAGTTAACCCTCAGTTAATTAGACTAGGTTCGTTTAGGATTACCCTCAGTTAGGTTAGACTAACTCTTCAGTTAGTAACTAACTACAGTTAGTAAAACCTCCCAGTTATAGTAACTAGTAACTGGGAGGATCTAGGTTAGTTTCCTTAACTAGAGTCAGTTGGTTTCAACCCCTCAGTTGGACCGAAAGTCCATTCACACCACCCTTAGGACACACCCCCCCCAAAACCAACATTTTACCCCTCCTTTACCCCCTCGTAATTCATCCGTTTGGGACCCAAACCGAACCCCATTTGAACCCAAATTTCACAAACGGAAACACCATGCTACGGGGTATTTTTCCAACCCATTGCACACCATTTTGGCACCCCTAGCAGTCGTTCATTTGTGCCCCTGTGTGGGCCTCATTTTGCACTAATTCACTTGTATTTTCACGTCGTGACCTCCGATTAATGCTTCGTCTGCACCGGTGCATTTTCCTACACACGTAGGCAATATTAGGCACTTTATTAACACGATAGTCCCTACACAAACTAACACCACTCTCACCCTCCTAGCAAAGCTACATCCACACCCGCACTTGGGACAGCGACACCCTTGGCAAATCATGCACAATCTGCATGCAGCTATGTTCTGACCACCAACGCCTTCGACTCCAACATATATCTCCACTGCAACAACCGCCCCCACCAATCCTCTACCCCAAACCCCCCCTGAGATTCAACCACTCCCTCTAAGTCCTCCACGCCCCAACATGGCTAGATGCCGTCATGACAATGATGGGGATATCGATCTCGATGCAGAGGCTGACAACTTCTTCAATCGATGAAATCACAACAATCAAGGCCGACGCCCCTTGGGAAAATTGGAACTTCCCAAATATAATGGTAGAGGAGACCCACCCCGCTTCCTCCAGCATTTTGATGCCGCATGTCGAGCAAGTGGTGATCAATCCCATGAAACCAAGGTGGCTTGGTTTCTAATGGCCTTAACTGATGAAGCATCAGAATGGTACCTTGACCTTCTCGTGGAAGAACGCTCCACATGGGACCTACTTCAAACCAAATTCAAACGATGCTTTCAAATGGAGAGGCTACAAGATGATCCCGCTCTCCAACTCAGCAAGATCGAACAAGGCCGGAGAGAAGATGTATGCACGTACCTAGGAAAGATGAAGAGATTGATCGCCAAATGTGACCCATGCCCAGATGCAAAGTACCTCACGGCATGGTTCTTAGCAAGTCTAAGAAAGAAAATCCGAAAGGATATGAAAAAGATAAGTAGCTATGAAACATTCAGTGTTGCTCATGCGGCAGCCATTGACATCGAAGATGGCATGACAGACTCAGACACTAGCAGTGATGATGACTGAGCAAATGTACGAGATAAGTGCTCGAAAAAGGGTAAATCAAAGGACACTGCCGAAACATCCAATGAAGATCGCCTAGAGGCCATGACCTTGAAGCTGAAAGAAGATATGATGCAGGCCATGGATAAAAAACTCCACTTGTCTCAGCCGCTAAATCAAACATATCCATGGCGAGAAAATGTCTGGTGTCCACACTACCTGGCAAATCATACAACAAATGAATGCCCGGTCCTCAGAGCCAGGATCACTGCACAAGCAAATCCACTACCACGGTTGTGGTGCCATATCTGCATCGTCGGCGGCCATGATGAGAATAGTTGCATCTTCAACATGCGCAACCATCCGCCTCGACCTCCACAATACCAAGCAACACCCATGCCAGTATATAGGCAACCGGCACTTGCACAAGCACCACCAGCTCTGAGGCTAAATCCTGTTCCCGTTCGGACACAAGTCCCACAACTACTCAGGAATCCGAATCCATGACTGTATCCAAGAGCACCAAATCCAACTCCTCAGGCAGTTCCCATACATCAATTACAAGCCGAGGAAGTAGACTCACTATTTGAGTATGAAGCAGCGTATCCAGTGTACTATGTAGAAGGTGCAGAGGGTCTAATACCAAGAATACCTGTAAGACCTTGTGCCAATCATGGGACTTGAGCCCACTAAGCTTATTGTCCTTTAAAAATGCTCCTTTCAAGCAACGCATGTACCCTATCAGTGTTTGAAAAGAGGCAATGTCTACCTTGACCGCTGCCTCCTCCCTCGCAGAGAGGATCCATGTTGCTTTCGGGAGGACAACTTTTCCCAGAGCATGCACTTAGGGCAACAAACGAGACATCCTATTCATAGCACGCAAGTCTTCTCGCACTCTTCTCGAGTCTTTGGAACCAACCAAGTGTGCCCAAACAGTAGCCCCCACATTCTTGAAGATATACATGGGATCCAAGAGATGATTGATTTGTAACTAAACCCAATAAGGAAGCTGGTGAAAGATCGATACGAGGACGAGGAGGACGATGATGATGATTCGAATGAGTAGTAGTAGTTTGCATATACTTCGCCATGTATATCATTTTGTATATCGGCTCATTTGAGCGATTTTGTATCACCCTTTTCGAAAGGGTAATTTGGTAACAAACAATATTGTATATCTTCGACATGTATATGTTTTTGTTTCTCGATCATTTCATTTGAGCAATTTTGTATCACCCTTTTCGCAAGGGAAATTTTGTAATAAAAAACTTTTTTTGTAATTACAAAAAAAAAAACATTAGTGGGGCAAAACAGGGCTTGCTATGGCCCTGTTTAGCCCCACTAATGCTTTTTTTAAAGTTATGTTAATCTTCGCTATATAGCGACATTTACCAGTGTCGCTATATAGCAATGTTTATTAGCATCGCTATATAGCAACGGTTTATAGTGACCATTCTTTTTTGACGCTTATAACAATGTTAATAATGATGATTGCGCCTGTTTTTTTTTTAATAGTGTAAAAAACATCGGTATTTTCGTCTAAAAAGGGCCTATGCCTTGTAGTGACAACTCAAGTGCGCTTGGTTGTGCACATAGTTGATAAGGTGGTCATTGCAAGTACAGTTGATAGTCGGTTGATGTTTTTTCTCGAGCGGTTTATGAAAACTTCGAAGGGATTTGTAAGACAGAGGAAGACTAGAAGCAATCATGGTAGAGGGATGGCTTGTGCAAGTCATTAGTATATATCACGGAGTTTCTTGCATCCACGGATTCTGATATACCACAAGCTTGGCATAACAACGATGATGATTGCATCGTTAGCAAGGTTCCAAAGGAAAAGGGATTGAAAGAAAGATGATCGAAGAGCAAATGGAGAAATTCAATAAGTTTTATATCCTCAATAGCCAGGAGATGCAAAAGTGGATTGAGAGATATGAAGCAGCCAAAGCAGAAACAATCAATGCAAGGACGAGATTCAGAGTAACATACAGGTGGTCGACGCAACCACTTTGTCATCCTCATAGTTCAAGGCTATGGCTATTGACTTCAATCTCATAAGTGATGATGATGACATGATCCAAAAGGCCAAAAAAACTCTTGGCAATAAGTTTGAGATGGCAAGTGTATGATCGTGGTCCTTTATGTGGACGACCTTGTCATAACAGGGAACCATGAAGAGAAGATCTCGCAGGCAATGCATTTGCTAGGAAGAGAGTTTGAAATGATAGACCTCGGACTGATGCATTTCTGTTTGGGGATTGAAGTTTGTCAAGAGCCAAAATAGATCTTCATTTCATAGCTGAAGTATGCTGGAAAGATACTGAAGGCATTTGGCATGGCTGAGTGCAAGACAATTGGCACCCCTATGGAGGTTGACATGAAGCTCTCAATTGAGGATTCATCACCACTAGTGGACGAAGTGAAGTACAGAAGGCTTGTGGGCAGTTTGATTTACTTGTGCAACACACGGCCACGGACATTACTTTTGCGACTGGTGTACTAAGCAAGTTTTCCAATAAGCCCCAGAAGAACCATTGGAGGGCAAGGATGCGAGTGCTGAAATACATCAAAGGCACACTTGATTATGGCATCACCTATACCAAGGGCAACGCCTTGACCGGATTCTGTGACTCTGCAACATACATGGACAACATACATGGACAGCAGAAGATCAGTGATAGGTTACTGTTTCTCTCTTGGATCTGGAGCTGTGTCATGGGTCAGTAAGAAGCAACCCACAATTGCTCTTTCTTCTACCGAGGCTGAGTACAAATAGCATGTTTTGCTTCTTGTGAAGCAGTGTGGTTGAGGAGGATTTTAGGGAACATGGGTGCAGTGCAGAACAAGCCTACACAATTATCATGTGACAATCAAAGTTGCATGGCAATTGCAAAGAACCATGTGTTCCATGCTCGCACAAAACACATTGAGATTCAATATCACTTTGTACGCAAGCTCATCATGGATGGAGAGGTCGACTTGGTGTAATGTCCGACTACAGAGAATGCTGCGGACATCTTCACAAAGGCTCTTAGAAAAGACTTGCTGGAGAGACTCTTCATTGACTTGGCATTGGGCCGAAAAAGTAAGTTCACTTGCGGGTGGACATTGAGGGGGGGGTGTTAGATATCAATGCTCCACTCTCATGTAACTATGTGGGAACCAGCTAACTCTACTTGTAAGCCCCCCATATGAGGAGAAGGCATTTGAGTAGCTCGGTTATCTGATAAGACCTGGTTTGGACACCAGATGGGGGCCATGTGTGGCCTGATGGCTGGACGGCTTCAAATAGAGTTGGCACACTACCAACTAGACTACATGCAAGTGCGGGAAGGCATCCCATGATTGACCGCACCGAGGTAGATGGAGCATTTCCCGGGGCAGCCCACTCTCAGGTTGTCGGGCCCGTTTGGAGCCCTAGATGATCCCGGATGGCTCTGGGCCGAACAGCAACCGTAGGTTAGTTGCTCTATTTTGTGCCACGGTTCTAACGTGTGGTCGGTGGTCTATTTCAGGGCCGACCTCTAGTCGGTAGTTTTGGGTGAATTGGGTCGGTTACCCAATTGGGTCTAACCGACTATGACTGGTGGCTATATAAGAGCAAGCCCATGAAGCCCATTATCACCACTGGCTACAGCTACCCTAATTCCTTAGCATCCAACCTCTATCCTCTACTGTTTCCAGCACGCCATTGAAGCTTCTCACACAAGAGCGCACGGCTGGGAGGCAGCGCCATCTATTGTATAAGTTTTATAGTAATCAAATTTTTGATTCTCCATACTATCTGCTTTTCTCTCCTACATATGAGATCCTGTTATCTGTTGAGCACAGATGTATTGTTTTCTTAAGGAGCAACCACATGCCTTCTAACTATGCATGCGATATCACCCCCACTATGAGAGGATGCATTGAAGACTTGGGGAAATGTCACACTGGTTTAAACCAATAGGAATTTCCCTTAGTTTTATGAACCGCATTGTCTTTCATCTCTGCTCTAGTACTACTCCAATATGCATCACGTGATAGCCTAGTAAACCTTGGTATCCTTGATTGCAAATTTTTATCCCACTTACCATGGTTACCAAGTGAGGTTTACAGCTCTTGTCTTAAAGTTCTAATGAGCTTGTTAAAGGTAATAATACAATTCTCTCTCACCTATCAAGGATAGATGCTAGAGGTCCTCTTGGACTTCTTCACACGATTACTCTGCTAGAGCTTATACAATATCTCCTTAGATGTCAAGATGATTTAGATTCATTAGAAGGGATCCTTCAACTAGTTAGAGAGCACTAGATTAAAGTGAGACATATGATATAATTTGGACCAAGCATCTTTTGCAATTGAAGATGTAAGAGATTGTGGTAGATCAACCAGTAGCTACTAGTAGCAGTGTGGCACATCGAGTGCAATGTCTTAGTGGTTTTGGCATAGTTAGCAAAAAGCGGTTGTAAATAGGGAGAGGCAGAGAACAAGAAAGCAGTGTGTCAAGTTCTCTCCCTCTCACCTAAGCTTGCTAGATTAAGAAGTTTACTACTTGTTTGTAACCAGAAGATCAATATAATTTGACTATTTTTGTTTATAGTCTCTTGTTCTTCACAATGTCCTGCACTCAGTATCACTTTGCTTAAGTGCATATGAACTTGGGATTCTCCCATCATCATATAGTTCTCTTGTAAACAAAAAGCCCCGAGCTCTGAGTGTTAATGTTGTCATCTGTTCTATCACTGGTGATGTCCAGGGCCATCTCAAAATTTGCCGCATAGCGGCACCAAGGTCACTTTCTCCTAACACTTGGCTAGCAAATCCTTACATAGGACTCAAATGTTAGTTCACATGGCCATTGCCTTTGTGACATGGCTATTGATTAACCTCTCAAGCTCCCACTAAATTTTTGAATATTAAGAAGGAAGCTTGGGCATGGTCGGTTTAGGTAGCTAGCGAATCTGAGTAGTGATCAACTGTCATGGTCATCCTTGAAATTATTATACTATCACACGGCTTGCTCTTCTACAAAATGATTGAATTCCTTTATATCCCGATCGTACACCGATCGTACAGTGAGAGAACAGGATGAACTAGCCCAAGTACACCTTGATACAAAGATTGTGGGGGAGCAATGAACTCATCCTCTTCAATCTGCCGCTATGCATGATATCTAATAGGTATCTCCTCTCACCCTGGTACTTGGTGTACAACTTCAGCATAACTGGCACAGCCTCAGGAAGGTCTTTCCTTGGCAAAATTGGTATGGCATACAAAACTTGGTTGGATGTCTAGATTTTCCATGTCACATATGTCTACCAAAATTGTGACTTGTACTGCAGCGTCTAAAAATCATAGTAGCAAGTTTGGGTGGTCAATCGTATAGTTTACTCAGCCCACTGGATCAAGTAGGAGTAGTGCTTGGGCTATTACTTCCTCTACTACCTTATAGCCTGGGTTACCTTCATCTTTATTGGGCTTTGACCCTAAGGTAGTTGTCTAAGTATCGATCTTTAAGAGCTCACATACACCAGCCTGGCCTCCTAAATCATCATGGTCTAGTGGCTGTCTTTGGGGAAGCTTGGGGGGGTGTTCATTTGGAGCTTGGAGGAGACGTATGAGGGATTGAATTTGGGCATATTGCTCCAACTTTTCCTGTAGACGAGTATTATCCTTCCTTAGTTCTTTGGCATCAAGGCATATTGCTCCAACCTTTCCTGTAGACGAGTATTATCCTTCCTTAGTTCTTTGGCATCAGTAGTACCAAACTATTGAGCCATCGTGGTTTGGTGGCTCTCTTTGGGGAAGCTTGTAGGGGTGTTCACCTGGAGTTTGGAGGAGACGTATGAGGGATTGAAGTTGGGCATATTGCTTCAACTTTTCCTATAGATGAGTATTATCCTTCCTTAGTTCTTTGGCATCAGTAGTAACAACCACTTGTCATAGCCGAGAGTTCTCCTTTTCTAGCATTTCAGATTGAGCTTGGGCCTCCTGATAGAACTTTGGGTCAACCCTTGTTTGTTGCATCTTCGCCAACATATTTTGCAATTGGATGTTGGCCCCTACAACACCTAAAAGATAATTTTGGGACTTGGTAGCGACCATTTTTAGTATGTCCTCTTCAGACTTAAGATTGCCAAAATTCGTTTCCAGATCGGTGTGGCTTGGCTCATCTAGGGGTAATTTTGGAGCAGCTCATCATGCACCGCTCTCTTGCTATGTAGGCTCTTGCACTCTACTATCAGATGTGTGTCATCTCCATCTCAAGCCCACCGTCTGCTCTTTGAAAAACTTTGCCATCTCGTCTTGGCACTGAGTGTAAAGAAATAGATTATAATCTACAACCTAGGGAGGGAGCCAGTGGTTCGCTAAGTAGTCTAGAGCTTCTGCTGCATGCACTATATTATCCTTAGGATCTGCCAGTGGGACTCTGGTCTTGGTAATTATTATGTGTCAATAAGGGATCTAAGGATAATGACTCTAGAACCAGAAGATCTCGTAAAGGAGGAAGGGGCAAGGGTAGTGCAAGAGTTGTGTTTGGAATCTCTGTACTACCATACTGCTGCTTGGGCCCCTATTTGGTGGGGGTGTCTACGGAGACTGCTTGGTGTTGCCTTTGTTTGTTCCCTCGGTAGCTCCTCTGTCCTTTTCTCCCTACGCATTTCACTTCCATCTATTGCCTTAGCAGAACCTTGAAACACCTGCTCCTCGGAGGTGCCCTTACGTTGTTCCCCTTTGGAGTTTGATCTTACACATGCTCCTCAGAGGTACCCTTGGGGCTCTTTCCGTCTGGAGTTTGTTCCTATGCATTCTTCTCATCCCTTTGGTTGTTGTCTTTCTGTGCTTGACCCTGCTCTTCTAAGTGGTCTTTGTCATCCTTGTCTCCTTATGAGCTTGCTCCACCTGGTGCTAGAAGAGCATTGGGCTATTGTACCTAGCCTGTTGTAAGACAATGATGCAGCATACAAAGATGAGGGATGATCTTGCAGTGCATCGATCCCCTACTCACTGGCTTCAGTTGGGACTCAAACGCCATTTTAAAAGAAGTGAACCAGTCTACTACAAGGTCATCCTCTGATGGTCCCACCAAGCAAGCTACATATTGTCATGGAACATAGCGCACACTCTTCTTAAGACCGATGAACTCGAACAAAAATCCCTTAGGCCTTCATCCAATGCCTTGTTACTGATGAGGTAGCCCTATGAAGTCGAGTAGCTATCCTTGTCGAAGTAAGCATCGCTTGTTTTAGAAGAGGCTAGTTGTATGGGCCTTAGGTGTGCTTTGAAATGAAAAACTTCCTCCACCAATTCTAAGCTCAGATGGACATGTATGTCGTCTATCACAACGTTGTGATCTTCTTCTCATCGTATGAATCTAAGATCTCCTCCACCAAATCTTCATTCCACACCTACTTCCATGGATGTCATGAGAACTTTAGGAGATTATTGCTCCTCAAGCAAAAAGAAACTTAGCAGTGTTCAAAGCTTAGTTATCTCAGAGTGCCTTAGCTTCAACCCACTTAGTAGCATAGTCAATAGCTACAATGATGTATTTATTTTGTATAAACCTTGCGGGTTTGAAAGGGCCAACAAAATCCAAACTCCATCTTTGAAAAGCTTCCCAAGGTCAAGTGGGTTGTAATGGCATAGACTGATTGGCTAATAACCGTCCAGTGCACTGATAAACATCACAATGCATACATTTACTTTGAGCATCCTTAAACAAGGTTTCCCATCATAATCCAATTTGCAGCACACTTTTTTGGTAGTTAACTCCCCTTGCAAATGTCCTCTTGCAAAACTATTGCTCACTCGTGCAACCTAACCCATCTATGAAGAACTCCATTTGCACACTAACGATAAATATGTGCAGTAATTAAAGTGTATTTCTAAGACTTCAAGGCTAGTTGTCTACGCTTCTCATGAGGCATTATATCGGGAAATGTACCCTTGGAGAAATAATCCATCAACTCAAATCATGCTCACAATAGTCAACTACAAAGAGTCCAACATCTAGAAGTTTAGTAGTAATTCCCTGAGGATCCTCGAGTGTAGGAAGTCTAGATAAGTAGTTAGCTCCTACGTGGGTTTTCCCGGGTTAATTTAAAGTTGAACTCTTGAAGAAGAAGCATCCAACACACAAGGCGCCCTTGAATAGCAGTCTTATTGATTAGATAAAGTAATGCCTGATGGTCCACATTAAAAAATTTGTAGGCTTGTGTCTAGATACATGGCATTAGTTATACTAAAACTGAAGATATCAATAGAAAGGACACTACTAGTCGCCAGATGCATGGTGTTACTTTATGTTAAAAGTGAAGATATATACTAAAAGGGCCAAGTACCAGTGCATGATTAATGGAGCTAGATATTAGTCTTGCAAGCCCTCTTTTTCCACTTGTCGTATAGCCTTCTTAGCAATCCCTCTTTTGACACTAATCGTATAGCCTTCTTAGCAATCTCTAGCTGACTTTGATCCCACTCCCTTGCCTTGGTCCAACTCTGATCATACTCCTTACAAATCTTCACAGATTCTTGATGTTCTACCATAGTTGTATTTTGTACTACCTTTTGGAGTCCTTTTCCCCACCAAATACTTTGGATACTGACACTTCATCCACCACCCACCCTGGCTAGCACAATCCTAGCTTAGTTGCCCCTGCGAAGTCAGTTGTCCCTTTCATCCTTAGCGAAGGCCAATAGTGCTCTAAATACTCCCCATTATGTTTAGGAAATGTGGTTCCCTAAGTATGCAATGAAATTTAATAACCACCATATGAATCGCAAGGAGACAGTGCTCCAAGAAGAGATTCATTGCTAGATAAAACACCACAAGAGTTCACTATTGCAAAACCCCAAATAGCAATCTCATTTCAAAGGCTGTGACGCGCTTTTTTTTTGGGGTTGAAATAGGATCACACACACACACACACTTACTTCACACATATTACCCTTACTACACATAGGATCTTAGTCCTAATCCTCAATAGACTTGATGTTGAATAGAATTTACAAATGATTTTTCAAAACATCAATTTTAAATCCCTTTGTAAGTATACTCATGTTTACAAAACATATAAAATGTCTAATTAAGAAACCCTTTCTTATGAATGAACATGCTATCTTTCATATTCCTTAATGAACTAGTAAATTCCTTGGTATGTCGTGGACCAAAGGGACTTGTTATAATAAAGCTTTTAATGAGTTGCATCTTATGAAGCCCCTTGATAACTTCGTTCTTGCCATGTATCAAGCAATGGCATGCTAGTCCTCTCCTTGATCATCCAAGACTATACATAAGCACAACCACAATTGTATCCAAATTTTGCTTGCTTTCAATACATATGCATCCAACCAGCTTAAATTAATGCATACCCTTAAAAAGAACTGAAAATGTAATTTTGGAGCTTTTCTGCTAAATGCTTAAGTTGCATGCCTCAATATGCGACTAAGAGCAAAGACAAGGAGGCTACTGGAGAGTTTGTAACTAAATCATCCAACAAACAAGATGAACTTGTTGGTCAATGGTCAATTTTGTTCAACATTTTATCTCCTCTATGCTTGCACAAATAGTGATATCTAGCCAAGTGATGACGTCTTTACAATTAATCAGCTTCCATCATTGTCCAATACAACCAAGTACATCCTTCCCAAACAAATGACATGTCTTTAGCCAATAAATCCTCCCACTATGAATTGTCACAATAGGTGGCTTTATTAGATCCTAGCAACATTTGGCTTTGATTTTTCATTCCTTGTGTGTCCATTAGATGGCTCAAGGTAACCCTCCCTTAAAAAGGCAAAGAAAGGATGGATCATAGGAAAAGTACAAGAAATTGAAATTATACTTACATGCAAGCACTCATTCAAGAATGCATATCAAATCATTTGATTAATTCTGCAATGAAATATTCCAATAAGTTCATGCCCCAAAGTTACATGTTAGAACTGAAGTGGCGATGAGTGAATTAAGGTGGTTGAGTTTGTTAGTCTAGGTCTTTCTGAAGATCGCATTAAAAAATTGTAACTTCAGTCTTCAACAATAAGAGGGCTCTACCCTTTAGCAATTGGCTAGAGTCAATTTAAAACAAGGGAGAAGAAGGCATAAAAGGAATATTGTTTGAAAAGCTGAAAGGTGGATTCAATTAGACCTACCGAGTGTGTGCATCCATTCAAGCATGTCTAAGTTCATATGTTATGTATATATGCAAGCACAAGCATACAATTCTGACAATATGCTTTGTGCATTACAAGAAGAATTGATTGACCTACGCAAACAATATGATTGTGAAAGGGTGGCTTTTTAACCTTCCTCTAGATGAGCACAGTTTCAAATCTCCAAATATGAAAACTGCACATTAATCGACAGAAAAATCAGTTGCAACCAAGCAGAGCAGCCCCTCTCTGAGGCAGCCTTTAAAAAGACTCTTAATTTTGTGCACCAAAAGCTGCTGTACATGTTAGCAAACTCAACCTGCTGCTGCTCCTTTTTGTGAAGTAGAAACTCATCACGGCAACCTAAAACCTGTGAATTTCCATTCCACGAGTGTCACCTCAGCATCCCGTATATTCTATGGTACAAAATTCACCTGAACACTGGTTCAAAGGTCATTAGATCTGACCAGCATCCATGACACCTCATGAGCTGTATAACTTTATTTTCACACAACACTGGGCAATGTCTGTCACTGGAGCACTATTCCTGTTCCTCAGACCTGCAAGCACGATCCAAACAAAGTCATTTTACGGCACAAGTGTACTGTCACAAAACTCACAAAGCGTGACAACAAGAAAGAGAATGTGTGCATAAAGTCTTAACGGCTTCAGATCAAAAGGATGAAAGATACAATACTGACGTAAAGATTTCTATATAATTTATATCATGAGCAACCATATTTCCATAATGCAACTATTTGAAAAGAAGATTCACATTGACAGAATGATGATATGTATTGTACATATGGATCTCAATGTACAGACTCAAGGGAGGACTTCGTAACATCTAAGAACGAAAAAGCAAAGCAATAGGTCAGCCATAGTCACTACAACTTGCAGTAGAAAACACAAGTACATATTCTACAATGAACAGAGGGAGTGAGACCTGAACAGATCGATGCAAGGCTAGACGGCTTCTCATAGTGAAGGAAGGAAACAATGACTGGAGGTGAATACCCGACGTCATAGACACGATTGCCAAGGGAGTAGGTGCCTTGCAGTGAAGAAGAGGTGCTCATGAAGTCATTGATGCCATTGCCCAGGGAGTAAGTGCCTTGTGATGAAGAAGAGGTTGACGCGGCGTGAATTGCCCATCAAATCACCCAAGTTATCAAATGGAAGACCAGATAACCCCTGGATTTGTAGAGGAAACTCCCAACCACAGTGCCTCTGCACCGTTCAGGCATCGTCCTTCGTCCACCTTCATAGACTCAGCCTAGGAGATTCATAGTAGTCCAACAGCCTAGCAGATTCGGTGATCCAGATGTATAGAGGCCATAGATGGCTCTTAGACTGACCCTCTCCGCATCGTAGCCGGCCTCTTCCTTGGGCACCTCCCTCCTCCGTCTCACAACCACTCTTGGAGCAAATACAGTCCCTCCTACTCATCCCTCTTCCCTCCAGCTCATCTTCTTCTATTTAGCTGTCTCCTGCACGTCGTCACCTTCTAGGATAGCTCTCTTTTCTAAGAAGTCTTTGAGTGACATAGGTTAAGAAGACCTAACAATTTGAACAGAGCAATATGCCTACAAAGGAGAAATACGAGCCAAGATACAGTTCTTGGATATTATGCTTCCCATTGAAATGGTGGAGCAACAGATGCTTCCAGTCACCTGCCAGTTCCAGCTGGAGCAGCTTAGGTGCAGCTGACAATAAAAAGGTCGAGAGACCACAGCACATGGTAGAGAAGAACACACTAGCACCCAACCTTAATAAGTTATCCTCCTTGAGTCAAGCAAATATGACTGTAGAGACATCATCCCAAAAAGCGAATAAAAAGGTCGAGAGATGTAGGGCCACGTCACATGGTAAAGAAGAACGCACTACCACCCAGCATTAATAAGTTATCCTCCTTGAGTCAAGCATATACGACTGTAGGGACCTCATCCCAAAAGGCGAATATCAGTGAGGTCATGTGTGAGGGTAAGGCTTCCAGCATCCAGTGTCCCGATAGCTTTCTTTTGTATGGGCAAATCCACTAGTTCCATGTATTGTTTTCTAGACTTCCGTGCAAAAGTTTGAGTGACGCTCCTGCGAATGCTCCCACCCCTCCCCCGCTCCCGTCTACCCCCCCCTTGCGCTGCGCGGCCCCCTCTCCCCTCCCCCTCCTTTCTCTCCGCTGCCTCCCAGCTCGCAGCCGCCGCGCCTCCTCCGTCCCCCTCTCCTCCTTCTCCGCCCGCCATCCCCCCCCCCCTCTCCTTCCTTCTCCGCCCCTCCATCCTCTCCTCACCTCCCCCCCCTCGCATTGCGCTACCACCCCCCCGCCCCCTTCCTCCTCTTCCCCACCATTGCGCAACGCTGCCACCCTTCCCTCCTCTCCTTTCTTCCCCGCCCCCCCTCGCGCTACGCTGCCACACCCTCCCCTCTCCTCCCTCCTCTTCCTCACCCTGCGCTGCGCTGCCCCCCCCCTCCCTCCTCCTTTCCTTCCCCCCTTCGCCTTTTGATCCCCACTCCACCACCTCTCCTCCCCCCGCTTCCCCGTACTTCTCCATCCCTCCCTCTTTCCTCCCCCACCTCCGTCCCACACCCCCCTCCCTCGCCTCTGCCATTTCCTTTCCCCCGCCTTTTGGAGCTTTCGCAGTTTGTCGGTGCGGTATGGCAGCCGTGAGCCTGGAACCGGTGGCCCAGACGGACCCCCCCCCCTCCATCAGCCTACCGCATAACACTGACAGAGCATCAGGTCTCCTTGGTGAAGCAGGCCGCCACTGACTTCTCCCAGACGTTCGTTTATGGGAGAGTCATTGGCTACGCCCCTTCACGAGCAAACATCAAGGACTGGTTGCAGTCCACCCTCTACCTTGAGGACAGCCACATTGAGGAGGTCGCACTCATGGGACGTGGTATCTTCTGGCTCAAGCTCTCCTCAGCACAGGCTGCGAGCGATATGGTCAGACGGTCCCCTACTTCTGTGGGTGGGAAGATCATCCTTATGGTCCCATGGTATAGGGGTTTCAGTGTAGCGGACTTCGACGCCCGCTTCCGCATTCCTCGCCATCCAGTTACCCTCATTTTCCCAGGCCTCGCAACAGAGCTTCGCCCGATCATCAAGGACCTGGGGTGCACTTTGGCTGGCTCATGCAAGACACCTTCGTTGATGCGGCGACAGCCCAAGGGGTGCCACGTGTCAAAGTGGCAATCCTAGATCCGCAGAGTATCCCCTCAGAGTTCGAGATTGAGACGGACACAAGTGTGGTGACGCAGCGCATTATGGTCACTGGTCGCCCAGATTCGTGTTTGAGATGCCACGGCTTCGGGCACCAGGCGCGCTCCTGCCCTCGCTTCACGAGGACAGAACCTCAAATGGCCCCCATCCAGGCAACTCAGGATCCCCCCCGCCAGGCATCGACACCCCCTCCCAAAGGGAAAGGATGGACTGAGGTCAAAAGAAAATGGAAAGGAAACAAAACAGGACCAAAAAAGCCTTCCCATCTACAGCAAGAGACCCTTGTGGTCACCAATCAGCAGCAGCCCAGTAAGGAGAAGGAGAAAGGGAAGGAGAAGATCAGCCAGCCTCCCCCTCATCCTTCACCCCGCCCCCCCCCCTCCCCCCTCCTCCTCGGTCCCCCTACCTCCCCCCCCTCCGGGATCCCCCCCAGCACCTTTGGTTTCAGCCCCCCCCACTCCCTCGAGCATGATCCCGAGGGAACCCCCCATCCGCCTGCGGCCCCGAAGCCAGCACAGACCTCCTCCGCGCCTATCCCTCCTGGCCCAGTGGAGGGGGGAGGCCCTTCCCCGCAGATGGCCAGCACCACTCTAGCTCTCGTTCGACAGCCAGCACCCCTCTTTCTGGTTTTGACTCCTCATCCTCATCCCCACACCCAAGGGCAGCTCCTAGAGCTCTACCTTTGGAGTTTTACCGACCAGGACCTTGGGATTATTTGGATGCAGCTGGTATTGGCTCCTTCCCTGCATGCCTAGACATCAGCATCTTCTTCCTCCGAAGGGGGACGGAGGGTAAGGTGTCCGTCCTTGCCCCCCATGATGGTCCTAGCTATTCCTTCACTATCACCAGTGACGGGAATGAGCAATGGACGAATGAAAATATTTGGGAGATGATTCGAGATCAGTCCCAAGAGCAGGTGCAGGACTAGATCGGTAGCAGAGCAGCGGAGCTTCTTCAACAGCAATGGAAGGAGGGTGACGTTTGTCTGAGATGGCGCCATAGCGCCAAACGATTCTGCCTTTTGGTCATCATTCGACCGCCTCTGGAGTGGATCTACGCGGAAGGGCTCCGCCCTTGGAGGACCTCAGAGGTAGCGGGCTTCTACAGTATTTCCCTGGCGGAGGCTTCGAGTTGGTTAGAGAGAGCTTACCACCATGGGACGAAGGGCCTCTCCCCTCTGTTGAAGGTTTTAGAGGATGGGTCCAATGATCCGGCCTCTCCTTCGAAACCCTCGTAGAAGCGCCTTCGTCTGCACACTGGACATCCTCCGACCACCTCGACATCGACCACAAGTAGACAGCTATTTGTGGCCCATCTCCCCTCTTCATGAGTATACGCATTATCTCTTGGAACGTCAACGGGTTCCACTCATCAGGAACCCGTGGCCCCAGGAAGATGGTGCTCAAACAGGAGCTCCAGCTAGCCTTGGTGGGAAGGGTAGATGTGCTCCTATTGCAGGAACACAAGCTTTCGGCTTCTCAGACCAATAAGTGTGGGAAGGTCCTCACAGGATGCTCCCACACCTACTTGGAACCTTCGATTGGCGAGCAGGGGAGGAGTGGGGGTGTCTGTAGCTCCATCGATGCTTCTCTAGTTCAGCATGTGTGTGGTTTTGGCACCTTGATCCCAAGACGAGCGCTTTGGGTGGGCTTGAATATTGAGGGATCCCACATCGGCATCCTCAATATCTATGCCCCGACCGACCTCAGACGGAGAGCCGCTATCTGGAGCTCTTTGACAGACTTATTGCCAGAGATGGATTCTTGGATTGTAGGAGGGGACTTCAATAACCTTGAGACTTTAGAGGATCAGTAGGGACGGGGCCCAGAGTTCCTCGGTATAGCTCAAGCGGAGTAGGTGGATTGGGACTCCTTGTTCATTGTGGGAGGTCGGGACAGTTGGAGGGAGCCTTCCTTTTGCAGATGGACAGGGAGTCTGGACTTCTCTTGGGGTTACAGGAGGGAGGGAGGCAGACTTCTGGAGCGGTTGGACTGTTTCTATGTCAGCGATTGGGCGCTAGGCAAAGGTGGAGAGTCAGGAGTGGTTCCAAGAATGACCCTCTCTGACCATGCCCCAGTCATCCTAGTCCTGGACTCAGCCTCTCACTCCTTACCTCCACGCTCGTGCCAAATTCCAGACTCCATCTACTCTAGAGCAGCGGTTCGCAGCAGGATAGTGGACCTGTGGGAGCAGGATTGGGACCCCATGGGGGATATGGCAGCTCAGGTAGCTCAGGTTCTTGCCGAGTCTAGTCTCATCTATCAGCAGGAGGTGATTCAGGTCAGGCAGCAGTGGTGGGCGAAGGAGAGGGGTCTCAGACAAGATCTTGCCTCGATACAACAGATGCAGTAGTCTTCTCCAGGCTCTGAGGAGCTCAGACGACAGGAGGTTAGAGCCCGAGCCATGCTAGAGGAGATCACCCAGCGATGCTCAAAGTTCTCATTTCATGCTTCCAAGTCCTTTTGGGCTAGGAAAGGCGACAGGATGTGCAGAGAGTTCTTCAGGACTCATGGCTAGAGGTCAGCAGGGGAACAGCTCCGATCTCTTAGAGCGCAGGATGGTAGTGTCAGGACAGATTCAGACAAGGTCAGAGACTTGGCGACAAATTTCTACAGATCCCTGTTCCAACAGGAGCCCCCAGACCCTCGTGCCCGCCGATGCAGGGAGGTGTGGAGGTATACACTGTCGCTCGTGCAGCCTAGCATGAGTGAAACCCTTCTCGCCCCTTTCACCGTGGCAGAGATACAAGATGCGGTGAGTGCTATTGATGGGCAGAAATGCCCAGGTGAGGATGGGCTCTCTAGAGCTTTCTTCACCACCTTCTAGGAGCAGGTCCACCAGCCCTTGCTCACAGCCTTCCAGCATATCTTCTCCAGCGGATAGAAGCCAGAGAGCCTTGCGATAGGCTTGTTCTGCCTCATCCCCAAAGGGGGGGACCGTCAGGAGATCAGACAGTGGCGCCCTATCACCCTCCTCCCAACTGCCTATAAAATCCTCGTCAAGATGATCAATAGCCACATCCGCCCCCTGCTACATGACTTGATCCATGACACCCAGACTGGTTTTGTCCAAGATCGCAGCATTTTGGACAACATTTTCACATTCTCAGAGGTGACGGAGTGGGCCCAGTACAGTGGCCAGCACCTTGCCATACTCCTTCTTGACTTTGAGAAGGCGTACGACAAGGTAGACTGGTCCTTCTTGGAAGGTACACTCTCTCGATTCGGTTTCCCAGACGAGTGGATCAGAGGTATTGCTAGTCTCTACAGATCGGCCTCCAGCCGGGTTATCATCAACAACGGCAGGATGGGGGAGAGATTCACCCTCGAACGCTCGGTGCGTCAGGGCTGCCCGCTTGTGCCCTACCTCTTCCTATTTTTTGTGGAGGCCATGACTCACTTCCTACGAGCCCATACCACTAGTCTTCGAGGGATGCACCTCCCTATTTGGGATGATGCAGAACTTCTGGACTCCGAGTATGCAGACGACACGGCCCTGTATGTGCAGGATGATATCGAGTCACTGGAGCGAGTGAGACTATCTTTAGAGGTTTTTTGCCCAGCCGCTGGGGCGAAAATCAACTGGCATAAGTCAGTTGGTTTTCTCACGGATCCGAGTGCCAGCTCACAGTGGGGTATTTTCCTGGGGTTTCACTGGATCCCTAGAGGACAGACGACACGTTACCTGGGATTCCAGGTAGGTCTGGATATCACGCCGGCTCAGCAGTTTTTACCGGTCCTAGTCTCCATACGACGGAAGCTAGCCTTCTGCGGCTATCTTTGGCAGGCAGGGCCCTTGTGGTCAATCAGGTCCTTCTTGCCACCGCTTGGTACGTGGCATCTTGTTGGTGTTTCTCGAGGTCCTATGTAGCCCAGCTGAGAAGACTGGTGCGGAACTTTCTTTGGTCTGGCTCAGATGGTTTCAGCACCACCAGAGCCTGGGTCGCCTGGCAGACGCTCATTCTCCCCCAGACAGAGGGCGGTCTTGGCATCATAGATCCAGAACTGCAGAGTCAGGCATTACTTGGCAAGTTAGTCATCCGCGGTCTGACCCCAGGAGGGCAAACATGGAAGCTCTTGCTTCAGCATGGTCTCAGCACACGTGTATCCCCTAGAGAGGGGGTGATTGGCAGCCGTCTATCTGGTGGATTTTCAGTTCAGCCCCACTGACTCAGCCCCATTCCCCCTTCCTCCGTGGCCTCGTCTCGGTCTAGAGGAAGTTGCGGCACAACCTCTCTCAGGTTCCCCCAGCTGTCGAGAGGAGATAGACAGACAGCCCCTGATCTGGAGCAGCCAGGTGACAGATGATACAGGTCGCCAGCTTGGAGAGAGATCCCATATCCCATAGGCGCTCTAGGCGCGTGGGCCTGCGCGCTCGCTCCGGGTTTGGAGGGAAGTCTATAGCTAGTTGAGCCCAGGTGAGCTGGCAGCAGCAGTAGGTACGGCACGTGGGATCCAGGCTGGCGAGCGGAGATCAATGCTGCCATTCCTGTAGGTTGGAGGATTCCCATGATCACCAGACAGCTCCTCCGAGAGATGAGAGGTGGCTAGGGCAGTTCACACCCCGTGGCATTCCTTTGGTGGTTGCAGGCCTTTTCTCGGACTCCTTGATTCACTTCTTCTCCATCGTCGATGGTACCGTCTCCAGAGCAGAGAGGCTGTGATCGACCCCCAGCTTCCCTGGTAGTGCCTTCACATCATAGGGCTGCAAGGGAAAACGTGGCATATAGACCCCCTGATTATGCAGGACCAGGGGAGACTCTGGATTTGGGAGGGCCGCTCCTTGACAGAGGTAGAGTGGGACCTAAGGAGTGGCGCTGGCCACCACTCGAGACCTCAGAGAACCCTACCCCCTTCTTCTCATACAGTGCGCGTACTGGTAGGTGTGCTCTTGGGGCTCTCCAGCGCAGGCTACCCACACAGGCACATAGTTGGTATGCCCAAGGGATATCTCTGGTTTTTCTTCGCACATTCTGGAAGACTCTTTGGGCAAGCTGGCGACCGAGGAAGATCTCTTACTTTCTTTGGATGGTGGCCCACAAGGGGCTACCAGTTGGCAGATGGCTGAGGTAGATGGGGCAGGAGGGGCACTACCAGATGTGTTTTCAGGAGGAGTCGTCCCTGAAGCACTACCTTTGGAGCTGCTCGCATGCTCAGACAGTGTGGAAGGGAGTCATGGGGATCTTAGCGAGGGCTGCACCCGAGCTACCGGTCACTTGGGGAGCCGTTTGCTGGTGCAGCACCGAGATGGGACATCACTTGGCTTATGAGTTCTCTAGGCAGGATCCAATTTTCTTCATCATGCAGGCCACTTGGGCATACATGGACAGCTTCCCTTGGCATCTGACAGGGACAGATGCAGGAGCGATGACTCGGCACCCAGTTTGGGAGATCATAGGGAGTATTGTAGGCTGGCATATCTGGACTTCATGATGCGCGCAGATCTTAGGAGATCAGGCTTCTTCAGCTACCCAGACCCTAGCGGACATTCGGAGGACGATCATTCACACGCTCAAGGGTCAGTGGGATCAGATTCAGGGGGAGTCCTAGGCAGGGAAGGAGAAGAGACGGCGCTTCCTTCGCGACTGGGACCATCAAGACCTGTTCTTCCAGCACTCTGCTCAGAGTCTTCAGTGGCATTACTCCCCCCCACTGTGGCTGTTTGTCCACAATCCAATGATTATGCCCTGAGAGGCTTGTAATTATTATTTTGTTACCACGGGCTGTATCCATTTTGTGATTACAGCCCACTGGCCTTTAGGTCCTATTGTACGCTCGTTTTCAAGCAATATAACTAGCACTACATTTTGCGCAAAAAAAATGTATTGTTTTCTGGATAGAATCCAAATCTGACTTCATGGCTCTCATCCGATGATCACAGTCTTGAGCATCTTCAAAACTGTTAAGTTCATTTGTATCACACAGTGAACTTATCCAAGCCGCATCCGAATAGTTTGCTGCTCCTGTTCCTCTTGAACCAGCTCTTGTCCTATTGGAGACGAGGGCTAAAAGTCTGCTGTCCTGCAGAGTTTGTAATGGCCACCTGGGGACTATTCTAGCTTCCTGTGAAGCAGCTCTCTCCTCTCTGACAACCCCTTCAACATCATTGGATAGGCTGATCCTGGACCTGATTGGAAGCATCCAAAGGCTACTGAGTATCAGTATGTGCTGGCTGAATATTGATCTTAAACTGGCTGCTCGGAAGTGCCTTCAATTGCCAAAGGACGTAACCCTTTAAATACGTCCTGAGAACCTGTATACAGCTGCATAGCCTTCCTCCGTGGGAAATTAAATGAAGAAGTTTTTGTTAGTCAGCCTGTTGGTTTTCAGAATCCAGATGCCTGGTCTGGAAGACAAAAGTATGCAAGCTGCATTAGACACTTTATGGCCTGAAACAAGCCCCGTGGACTTGGTATGAGAAGTTTCATACATAATTGACCAGTCAGGGTCTGCAGAATAGTCCAACCATGAGTACCCTTTATGTCAAGAAGGACCAGAAGGATTTGTTGATTGTCATCTTGTACGTGGATGATATAATTCTCACGGACAAACGTGAATAGAAAATTGCAGATTTCAAGAATGATGTTGAAGCTTCATTTGAGATGTTTGGTCTGGGGCTGTTTACAGTATTATTTGGGCAGTCGGTTTATGTATTCAAATGACAGCATTTGCCTCTTGATCTGTTCTATTATCTGACATGATGCTTTCAGTGATTCAGATTGGGCTTGGGATTATGGGCTTGGGATTACGATACCAGTCACTCCACTCTCAATCCTCCCCCATTTCTAAGAATGCACCCAGCTACATTGGGCTGCATGTCAAGGCTTTCACTGTACATGGTTTTATGGATGGATTCAGCTTTGATCATATAGCAAAAGAGGGTTCATTGTGGACAGTTTTTGTTAATCTTGCTGCTCCACCATCTTGTCTTTATGTACAATTTCATTTCTCCTTTGTTAGAATAGCCTGTGAAGAACCCGAGGCTCCATAAGAGGCCACACGTCCTTACTGTTATGATAGGCTTGCATAGCAAGGGTCTCCCAAACTCAGCTGCCTACCACCGTGGAGCTCACATACCCCAAAGAGCACTCACCAGGAGAATCACCTCCTTGCACTAAAACCTTACTTATAGTACGTTAAGACTTTGTGCCGTCCCTATGTGGGATTTCTTCACATGGCACACATGCCACTTACTCCCATCAGGCACATAGCATAGCTGGCATATTTAAATATCCCTATGAGGGAAGAGGGCCATCATTCCAACAAAACCCCATGGGCTACAGCACCAACCTGTTAAGATCTTCAGCATTGTTAGCAACCTGCCACACAACAGGTATATGACTTCCCTGGCAGAGGGGCCACATGAGCTGTTAGTCTCGCCGTCATGCTTTCCCTTGTTCAATCACGATTGTGGCAACCCATGTGTGCAGTCGAATGGTACATGGACCCGTGATGTCCCACAAGGACCATCATCCATGCCGCCACATGTCTACATTATGAGTGGTATGGCCAGCCGCCATATACACTAAACCACTGACCACTCGTTACTTGCTTAGACACTTGAAGTTGCACCAATAAAAGCCACAGGGCTAGCTTCTAGTCTTACAACTCTAAGATCTTAAAGTCATTGGAATGCTAGCCATATTGGACTCTCTTAAAGCCATTGCAATACTAGCTACACATTGAAGTTGCACCAATAATTCCACAGACGTAGTTTCCAGTCTTACAACTCTCTTCAAAAATAAATCCAGTCCCATCTAATGTGGATCCTACTTGGATGACCAAAACTGCCAAGGACCTTCCCTTATTATGTGGTAGACATGAAAATCTAATGTCAACAAAAACTCTAATGCTGCATGGATGGGAATTGTTTCAAATGCACCCATCACAGGACATATACCTAGATGAATCTAGGAGCATTTCCAAACTCATCCTCTAAAAACACAACATAGTGCAGTTTCAATCTCATGATAGTCACTCATAAGGTTGAAAACCATAAAGTCCATCACGCATAGCAGGGACTAACTACTATGACATCCCCACTGACGGCGCCCAACAGTGGGGGTAGACCATAGTATAAAAATATGCTCTAACACCAAATCCACACACCCATACATACTTGAGCATCCATTTATACAAAGTCTTCATACTGAGCACAAAAACAAAAACTCCAAAAATGGAGTGAACACTATCCGGCCTCATAATCATGAAGTACAAGTTTATCTTGTAGCCGTTGCAGTCAACTGTCGCAATGAGATGTCACATTAGGTCGAGACATTGAGTATAACCCTTCTTTGAAATGTGTATGAAATTCAGGAAATGACAGAAATCCAGAAACATTCTTTGCTCACCTTAAGAATAAACCTATGGTCGTCGAAATGGCAGAACAATAAGCAACACTGATCTGTTATAAGCCACCGTGATCTTGATCCTCGAGTCCACGAGATGAATTCATAATGAAAATTAAAAGTTTATCATCGACTTAAAAAATTGTCCAACTGTTTCATACTCATACTTTGTAATCTAAATACATTGCCAAATGATAAGAATCCAGCAACAGGCCAGTCCTGCATAGGTGTTGCCTGTATCTGAGAGCAGATCATCTTTCAAAATGCTGGAGAGCACCAGAAGTGTTGCAGGTCGATGAGCATAGTCTCTTCAAATAATCATTTTTCAAATCAGCTAAAAGAATTTCATGAATCCTTCACATCACTCTCCACCTACTTGGTTGTTCAGGGTTAATCTGGGGATCTTTTCCCCATCTGGATGTACACTTCATAAACTGCTTTGGCCGTTTTATTCAAGTTTGAGCAACTGGCCAAGATTTGTAGAAACAAAGCAATTTAACTTCACTGCATAACTCTAAGAACGAATGTATGCCCTAAGTTTTCATTAACTGCCCATTACAATTTTGCAGGATAGAAACTGCTATCAGTGGCTTCATTTTTCCGGCTTGTACTCAAAAGAACCTCACAAGGCTTATTAGAACTACTGCATGAGAAGCTGCAATCTAGTACCTTAACACTAATGTAAGGCTTGAAATTAGAATTGTAATGGATAACTGACAATTCAATGATGACACACAGATTTCTTTGTTTACAAGGGATTTCATATATAAAAGGACCTCCAAAGTGACACATACCCAGCTGGGGTCAAAAGTGGGAGGCATGATCAATGAATTATTTGAATCAGAGATATCACTCATACGTATATTCGAAACAGTGATATCACCCCTCTGCATAGGCAATTCTGTAGAATCTCTCCTAATCTTTTGCAAAGGTGAAGACTCAAAGATTCCTGCAGGAAAGTCCAAACACACAAAGAGCACTGTAAAAAAGGATCCTTATTATGCAGAAAGCACCTGCAGGAAAAATGTTTTGAAAGGCAAAACTCTGGTATTTCACATTACACTACCAGTAGATGTAGCTGCTCCCTCTAAAACGTTCAAGCAGTAGTGATCAATTGTTTGTGCAAATGTGGTTTAAAATTTTGACAAAATGTTTGCTGCTCAGACCTAACCCAAGCAATGATGCACATATTGAAAAGCCCAAAATAGAAAAGTCCATTTTGTAGAGCGTCTCAAGCATGACTACGCAAAGGCTTGTCACCAGAAGATGTTTTGGTGAGGAAACTCCAACACGCAACCTGAAGCATACGATCAATCCCAATTAGAATCACCTACTTCAAGAACTCAAGGCATGGTGGTGGTGTCACTCATAGCAATGCATTGCATGAGATGTTCGACTGGTTTTTTAGATATTTACTAGGAAGGACTTTGAATTCTAAAAAGGCAAAGGCATTAGAACTTGCAAAAGCAGTTCAAATTGTATCAAAGAATAGAAGGCATAGTGCTTGGAAAGCATCCATAGGGAGTCGAGGAGTCGCACATTGGTTGCAAGCTAGAGTGAGAGAAGGGATCACATATGTCCAATTAGCAATAGAAGCTATGGTGTAATTGTCTCGTAATTGTATACAATTATAAAATAAATATATTGCTTATTTTGACCATAATTTGTGTACTCACTCTTGAATACATTTCTTATTTTGACTACAATTTTTGTACTCACTCTTGGAGTCCAAGGTTTATGTGAGGTAATGACATTAGGGAAGGTGGGGACATGCTGAAGGAGGGGGAAGTGAAGGGAGGGGCGTGGGGCGAGGCAAGGGGAGGGGTGGAGTTGTAGCACGGATGGGGGGAGGGGGGGGATGGGGGGTATTGGGGAGGGCGACTAGTGTGGGCGAGGCAAGTAGGGGGGAGGGTAATGGGGGGGGGAAGGGCAACGAGGGGGGGGTTGGAAGGGTTAGGGCAGGGGCAAGGGGCATGATGAAACCATAAACGTAATTAAAAGGAGTGTCAAAAGATGATGGGCCTAGTGAAGAACACTACTAGACTCACAAGACGCCGCCTCCACCCTTCCTCCTCTAGCTCTACCACCTCCATGGCATCTGCGCACATGAGCCTATCTAGGTCTAGTGGCACCTCATCAATCTCTTGTGAGCCCTCCCCCAAGTTCCGTGAGCTCACTCCTCAGTCTCGTGAGCCTTCTCCTCCTCCCGAGTCCCGTGAGCCCACTCCACAGTCTCGTGAGCCCACTCCAAAGTCCTAAGAGCATGAGCCTTCCCCTCAGGCTCCTTCCCCTCAACCTTCCCCTTATCCTTCCCCTCCCCATGAGAGCACTCCCCCAATTGAGCAAAATATATTTGAGAACCTCCCTTCCCCTTAGCCTTCCCCTCCCCATGAGAGGACTCCCCCGCACGAGCAAAATGTAATCGATAACCTCCTTGATATAGAGAGGCTTTCGGATAGGGGCCAATAGATTGCTAGAAAGAGCACAATCTTCCCTGTCCCACCCATCATGGAAATGGTACTTGTGCCCCTAAAGAGGGTAAAGTAGACGCTGAGCCCATCCCAAATAAGGACAAAGCTCAAGACATCCGCGAAAGGGGGATTCATAGGAGGATCAACATAGAGAAGAGCAGTGCAAGAAATTCAAGGCAGACAGGAGGCCGTGGAACCATGTTTGGGTACTTGTAAATCCTCCACCAAGAGTCAAAAAGCCAAACAGGAGCGTGGGCCCTAAGGGAGATCAGACAAATGCAGAAGACCACCGACAACGTGATCCCGCATGGTTCCTTCCAACGTGTGGTACAGGAGATAGTATAGGGGTACAAGGACGATGTGCGATACATCATAGGAGCTATGGGGGCACTCTAGGAAACTGCGAAGCAAGTGACCACTGCTATGTTCAAGGACGCCAACTTGTGTGCCATCCCCACAAAGTGCATCGTGATCATGGACAAGGACATGGCTCTGGCAAAGCGGCTACAGAGTGACCCAAGCTTGAAGCCCTAGATTCTCTTGGAGCCCACCCTTAGGACTTAGACTACCCCCTGCCCTTGAAGGCACTATCTTGTATCTGAGGCCCAAGGGCCGATCTTTTTTAATAAAATATATCCACGTTCTCTACACTATCCCATTGTTGTGAATTCTCCATGTTTATGACTGAAATTACTATTCATTTTAATGTAACTTTTAAATTCTATCAAATCCTGGAGGAATTTCACTGTGGTGTAGAAGGGAAAAGTATCCAGGACATTCCAAGAGCCTAGAATGCCTAAAACCCGCCACATTCAGGCCGTGGTGAGTTTTAGGCATTCTAGGCTCTTGGCGATGTCCCGGATACTTTTCGCTTCTGCGCCACGGTGAAATTCCTCCAGGATTTAATAGAATTGAACTCGATACCCAGAATTGGTGAAAATCATACTAAATTGGCTAAAAATGCAATAACAAAATTAAAAGGATGGAGAAAACATATCATCAACGACTTAAAAAAAATACAATGGAATAAATAATATGAATTCATGACGAGCAATGATGACTTAAAACAAATAATAAAGACATGTAGTCATGTATTTTTTGAAATAAATGTTTATATATACAAAAGGCCTCACAGGCTATCTTTCTTCTTAGCTAGTTCAAGTACATTGAGAATAGTTGTCTTTGAATCCCCTAGTGGATCCTAGATATAAACCTAGCCACAATAGCACTAACATTCTCCTCTCCTGCTGCCAAAGACAATTGTTGCCGTCAATGCCCTGCCACCATGAATGTGCTATCGAAAAGCATTGATAGCAGCCACAGGCGGTGTACCAAAATCACTTTGTCGACATTCTGAGTAATGTTGGAGTATTCGATAGCACGCAATAATGCCTTGTACTTCAGCAGCTCCGAAGGACCTCGAGGAGAAAATTTGTTGTGGAAGACCACGAGGTGCTCTACGACTTTGCCAAGGTAATGGGCCAAAGAATGATCTCGCCCAAATGCATTGCAAACATCACCCCATCAAGAGGAGAATTCATCAAGCTCAAATGCATCGTGCAACAATTCAACAAACATTAGAAGACCGACAAAACAAATTATACCGAAAGAACATCAAAATAAAAAATATTGTTTGAACTTACCACTACAACATCATTGACTTCTATCGCTTCCTCATTTGCAATGTTGATGGAACCAGGTGCTGTGTAATGTTCCATTTGGGAGGTGGACGCTTTCTTATAACTTGTGCTGGAGGTGGAAGCTTCTGCTTGAGAGTGCTGTGCATCATATACGGACATGTCTGCATCCCTCATTGAAACCAGCATCGTCAAGAGAAACTCTTCCACTGTCTGGTCTTCAGAACCTAAAACCTCAGGATCTTTGACACTTCCGTCAACATCGAACCTAGATAGGACTTCGAGTGCCTCATCCTCTCATAGTCCAAAAAGAACCTCTATGTCATTGCTCCATCGATGATGAGGGGGGACAAGGACCATAAGTTTGATTCTAGGTCAACGGTCTCCGTTGTAGATTCTTGCTCTACTGGGGGCTCTTGAAGTAGTCTCAATGCTTGTGCTACTTCCATCTCCTCTCTTGCATGGTCAAGACTCTCTTCCATGTACATGTCAGAGTCTAGTCTAGGGAGGAGCAGATCAACAATTGTACTAGAGGGGGTGCTAGACGATGAGGCTTCTTCCTCTAAATTTCCTTCTTAGAGCAGGAAGATGAATGCCATCTCCCATGAAAGGAATTTAGTGCCTATATTTCCCGTGATCCGTGCTTCTAAGATGTTTTTAAGGATATTAGATGTTTCTCTAAGTTGAGAGATGGACCTTTCAACTTGATTAGGAGGAATCGGTGGCCAGCTTCAGCTAGGGTTTTCAATGTGTCACTGATAACCCCTAGCTGTGTTCCTATATTTTGCATTCAAGTTTCAAGTTTTGTGAATTCCGTATACGAAATTCCATAATCACCATAGTTTATGACCTCCATTTCCATGCTATCCTCTTGAGTTTCAATTTGTACCTCCTCATATGTGTTTCCTCTCCAACTATCACTTTTCCTTTTCTAGCCCTTTTTTTGGCTTCTCTAACCATATCATCCCTTGTCATTTTAAAGACGCATATTTTCTAGAAATAACAAAGCAAAGCGCTTTATGTCAAAGAGAAAAATATGATGCCCACTTCCTTGATATTTGTTCGAGGTTTTGGATATGTCTTTGAAATCGACGCATCCTCGTGCTCTTTTAATTCACGATCTCGCTTTCTGATCTTGCTCCTTTTCTTCCCTTGATCTCAAATGTCTCGATTCGATTGTAAATGAACCTTAGAAAGAAAAGAGGTGAAATGAACTTTTGGACCTTTAGAGAAAGAGGGGGACTTATGACTTTGGAAAGGGGTAAAAGAACTAGATGACGTGGCTTTTTCAAAGCCCAAGGTAGCCTTAGATGATGTGGTTTTTCCCAAAGGTTTATCAACCTTTGTATGATGTGGCTACCAGCTCTCTGTAAATCAACGACCTTCTTCTATGCTTTTGCGCGGGCGACAATTTTCAATCGGGCTACTACATTGCGTCGCTTTTGTTCTCTTGACTGTCTTTGGAGTGGAAAGGACAGACCGTAGACATTTGTTTGAAGCAGTAGGCAGCAGTCCAAACGTTGCAGCTTTTCACATCAGTCCGTAAGTCATCTCTGATAGCCTTGGCGAGTCTGTGAAACGGGTCTGGCTGGTCATCAAAAGCTACCTTAACCTTGCAACTATCCTTGGAATCCCTTTGCTCACGTTAGAACCTCTGAACAGAATCCCAAATAAACCTGTCGCTGCGTGTAGACCCGCATCGTGAAATTTTCATCAAACCTTCATAAGCGTACGGGATTTCGTCATCAGTCTGTGCTAGCCCCTTGCGGACAACTGACGCTTATATCAGCGTTACGGATCTCCAAATACTTTCCATCAGCTGCTCAGGAACCTATCACTGTTTGCAATTCCATACACCTGTACACACATTTATTACGGTAGAACTGACGAAAGAATTTCCTCAGCCTCTGCTCCTTCTACGCTCCTACCCATTCTAGTCACCAAAATAATGTATCAACAATGGTAGAGCAAGGATTCTTGTCAGATCATCACTGTTAATGAAAACAGTGAGACAAGGCTCTTAATAAACCAATGGCAGACACTTGAATAAGAGGGCCAGTCGTATATTAGCTCCTTCTTCTCACTATCTTTCGTGAGGTCTTAACCTCCTTCCTTTTTCGAGATCCCTTTAGAATCCTCCCGTGAACCCAACACTTGACAAACGGCTCCTTCCGTTACTGCCACGAGTAACCTGACCTGTCTACGACGGGCTAGCGACCCGCTCCGCTGGGTCTCAAGATGCTAAAATGTCTAAAACCAGCAACATATTCTAACCAAAAAAAAAGTCTATGACATAGTACTTCAAAATATTACATCCGAAAGTAAAACCAGAGAACTCATTGATATGTCCAAATACACATCCGCATACAATGTCATAACTGAACATACAAAATCTACAATAGATACACAAACATCCCTAAAGGGAAAAGTCTGCGGCCATGTACTATAGGGAAAAGCTTGCATCAACCATGTACTCCACATCCGCCATGTCCAAAAAAAAATTTTGTATGACAGAGTACTTCAAAATATCCAAAAGTGCAGTCAAATGTCTGAACATGCAATAGCTACATCAAAGAACTGATTGATATATCCAAATACACAGCCGCAAATAAAGTCATAACTGAACATACAAAATCTACAATAGACACACAAACATCCCTAAGGGAAAAGTCTACGGCCATGTACTGCACGGAAAAGCTTGCGACGGCCATTCACTCCACGTCCACCGCGTCCACCACGGCTACGAACATACAACGGAGTACCAGCAATCGTATCTGGACTAGCATCACATAGAAAGATAATTGAGGAACTATAATTATTGAGCCATAAAACTTTTATACATGTATGTTGGTAAAACCCAACTCATTCTTTAGAGTACTTACTCAGACGCAAAGGGCTATCAACAATGCTCACATAGGTGTACGTGCAGTCCCCATTTTGCCCTCGATAGAAAAATCGTGTCCCCATACATTCATAGTATCCCAGCCAGCGAACAGTGATGGTCTGTGGTCCATCATCCCTATGAAGCCAACAAGCCAGGATAGCGTAATATCCCAAATGGACTCGTCCATCCAAAGGATTGTGGATGTGGAGATTCATTAGAAACCTTGGATCAGGAATAGTCCTAAAAGACAAACAATAGCATGTTTTTTCACTCACATATAACCGAAAAAAAAACCTTTTGTTTTAACAAAAAAATAAAGCAACAAATAATGTACACGATTCTTACCCAAGGTAGCTCTCCAGCTCAAGCAAATCCAACAACAGTTGTGCGCTCTCCAGAGATCCCCAGCCTGCAGGATCTGCAATTTTCTAAAAGTGAGTGACTATACTATTAAACATGTCAACATAAAACATGGTTGTCAAGAAACTATGTACCTTGCACCTACGCTCCTGTTTCGATGACAAATGTGAACTGCTTAGACATCCTATCGCATTGCAAAAAAAGAATGCATGTGTCAATCTACATATACTGGAAAAAAACAATAGGCTTGAAGAGAAAATAGGCTGTAGTATATTGCAAACCCATGACTCAAATGAAAAATGAAATCCAAACATTATCAAGGACAAAGTCATGAAATATTACGTCTCAGTTCATATTTCTGTAAATAGGCAACATTCCCGAAGACCTATGACAGTTGGAATATTGAAAGAAGTTTAAAAAAAGCTATACAAAGATTACCGAAATGAAGATTTGCCACCCAAGAAAGTCTCAAGAGGGCTTGAAAGAGCAATGTCATACTCTTAGGCTCTTGCTGTTGCCAATTGCAAAACTTCCTTGTACACAACATTTGTGGTAGAAGTATTATCCATCTCCTCGCCCCTGGCATCAGATGCACTCTGCAAAATAAAAACCTTAAGTAACAGCATTTGATGCTCGGATATGTGAAAATGCCACATAAAGTTGGCCATGATTGAATACCGGTGTCGCCAACTACAGCCCCAAAACAAACAATGTTTGGCCCTGTGGCTTATTGATTGTCATGCCAAATGCCAATCGGATAGGAAATTGCCGTCTCCTCATGTCGAATGGGAGTTTAAGGTTCGTCGGAATGAATGTTATCCTTCGAATAAACATTCTATCACCAGCATTGGTACCAGTAATGATTTTAGCTTCTAACACTTTCGTGTGAAACTCTTTCCAAATACACATCCGCAAACAAAGTCATAACTGAACATACAAAATCTACAATAGACACACAAACATCCCTAAAGGGAAAAGTCTACAGCCATGTACTATAGGGAAAAAGCCTACGCCGACCATGTACTCCACATCTGCCACATCCAAAAAAAATTTCTCTATGACAAAGTACTTCAAAAATATCACATCCAAAAGTGCAATCACATGTCTGAACATGCAATAGCTACATCAAACAACTGATTGATATATCCAAATACACAGCCACAAATAAAGTCATAACTGAACATACAAAATCTACAACAAACACACAAACATCCCTAAGGGAAAAGTCTGCGGCCATGTACTGTAGGGAAAAGCCTGCGACGTTCGCCACATCCATCGCGGCTATGAAAATACAATGGGGTACCAACAATCGTATCTGGGCCAGCATCACACAGAAAGATAATTTGGGAACTATAATTATTGAGCCGGCAATCTAGGACAATGTAATATCCAAAATGGATTCGTCCATCCAAATGATTATGGGCATGGAGATCCATTAGAAACCTTGAATCAGGAACAGTCCTAAAAGACAAACAATAGCATGTTTTCCCACTCAAATAAAAACTTTTGTTTTAACAAAAATAAAGCAACAAACAATGTACACGGTTCTAACCCAAGGTAGCTCTCTAGCTCAAGCAAATCCAACAACAGTTGTGCACTCTCCAGAGATCCCCAGTGTTTGATGCTCAGATATGTGAAAATGCCACGCATTGATGGCCATGACTAAATACCGGTGTCGCCAAGTAAAGCCCCCAAAACAGACAATGTTTGGCCCTGTGACTTATTGATTGTCATGCCAAATGCTAATCAGATAGGAAATTACCGTCTCCTCATGTCGAATGGAAGTTTAAGGTTGGTCGGAATGAATGTTATCCTTCAAATAAATGTTCTATCATGAGCATTGGTACCAATAATGATTTTAGCTTCTAACACTTCCGTGTGAAACTCTTTCGAGTAACCTGACCTGTCTACGACGGGCTAGTGACCTGCTCCGCTGGGTCTCAAGATGCTAAAATGTTTGAAACCAGCAACATATTCTAACAAAAAAAAATGTCTATGGCATAGTACTTCAAAATATTACATCCGAAAGTGAAACCAGAGAACTCATTGATATGTCCAAATACACATCCACATACAAAGTCATAACTGAACATACAAAATCTACAATAGACACACAAACATCCCTAAAGGAAAAAGTATGCGGCCATGTACTATAGGGAAAAGCCTGAAGAACTGATTAATATATCCAAATACATAGCCGCAAAATAAAGTCATAACCGAACATACAAAATCTACAATAGACACACAAACATCCCTAAGGGAAAAGTCTATGGCCATGTACTACACGGAAAAGCCTGTGATGGCCATTCACTCCACATCCACCACATCCGACGCGTCCACCGTGGCTACGAACATACAACGGAGTACCAACAATTGTATCTGGACTAGTATCACATAGAAAGATAATTGAGGAACTATAATTATTGAGCCATAAAACTTTTATACATGTATGTTGGTAAAACCCAACTCATTCTTTAGAGTACTTACTCAGATGCAAAGGGCTATCAACAATGCTCACATAGGTGTACGTGTAGTCCCCATTTTGCCCTCGATAGAAAATTCGTGTCCCCACACATTCATAGTATCCCAGCCAGCGAACAGTGATGGTCTGTGGTCCATCATCCCTATAAAGCCAGCAAGCCAAGACAGCGTAATATCCCAAATGGACTCGTCCATCCAAAGGATTGTGGATGTGGAGATTCATTAGAAACCTTGAATCACGAATAGTCCTAAAAGACAAACAATACCATGTCTTCCTGTTTTAACAAAAAAATAAAGCAACAAAGAATGTACATGATTCTTACCCAAGGTAGCTCTCGAGCTCAAGCAAATCCAACAATAGTTGCATGCTCTCTAGAGATCCCCAGCCCGCAGGATCTACAATTTTCTAAAAGTGAGTGACTATACCATTAAACATGTCAACATAAAACATGGTTGTCAAGCAACTATGTACCTTGCACCTGCGCTCCTGTCGTCTCCTCATGTCGAATGGAAGTTTAAGGTTGGTCGGAATGAATATTATCCTTCGAATAAACATTCTATCACCAGCATTGGTACCAATAATGATTTCAGCTTCTAACACTTTCGTGTGAAACTCTTTCAAGTAACCTGACCGGTCTACGATGAGCTAGCGACCTGCTCTGCTGGGTCTCAAGATGCTAAAATGTCTGAAACTAGCAACATATTCTAACCAAAAAAAAAGTTAATGACATAGTACTTCAAAATATTACATCCAAAAGTGAAACCAGAGAACTCATTGATATGTCCAAATACACATCCGCATACAAAATCATAACTGAACATACAAAATCTATAGTAGACACACAAACATCCCTAAAGGGAAAAGTCTGCGGCCATGTACTATAGGGAAAAGCCTGTGCCAGCCATGTACTCCACATCCGCCATGTTCAAAAAAAAGCTTCTCTATGACAGAGTACTTCAAAAATATCACATCCAAAAGTGCAGTCACATGTCTGAACATGCAATAGCTACATCAAAGAACTGATTGATATATCCAAATACACAGCCGCAAAATAAAGTCATAACTGAACATACAAAATCTACAATACACACACAAACATCCCTAAGGGAAAAGTCTGCGGCCATGTATTGCAGGGAAAACCTGCAACGGCCATTCACTCTACATCCACCACGTCTGCCGCGTCCACCGCGGCTACGAACATACAACAGAGTACCAACAATTATATCTGGACTAGCATCACATAGAAAGATAATTTAGGAACTATAATTATTGAGCCATAAATCTTTTATACATGTATGTTGGTAAAACCCAACTCATTCTTTAGAGTACTTACTCAGACGCAAAGGGCTCAACAATGCTGACAAAGGTATACGTGTAGTCCCCATTTTGCCCTCGATAGAAAATTTGTGTTTGCACACATTCATAGTATCCCAGCCAGCGAACAGTGATGGTCTGTGGTCCATCATCCCTATGAAGTCGGCAAGCCAGGACAGCGTAATATCCCAAATGGACTCGTTCATCCAAAGGATTGTGGATGTGGAGATTCATTAGAAACCTTGAATCAGGAATAGTCCTAAAAGACAAACAATAGCATGTTTTCCCACTCAAATATAATCCAAAAAAACTTTTGTTTTAACAAAAATAAAGCATTAAACAATGTACACAGTTCTTACCCAAGGTAGCTCTCCAACTCAAGCAAATCCAACAACAATTGCGCGCTCTCTAGAGATCCCCAGCCCGCAGGATCTACAATTTTCTAAAAAGTGAGTGACTATACTATTAAACGTGTCAACATAAAACGTGTTTGTCAAGCAACTATGTACCTTGCACCTGTGCTCTTGTTTCGGTGACAAATGTGAACTGCCTAGACATCCTATCACATTATTGCAAAAAAAGAATGCACGTGTCAATCTACATATACTGAAAAAAAACAATAGGCTTTGAAGAGAAAATAGCCTCTAGTGTATTGCAAACCCATAACTCAAATGAAAAATGAAATCCAAACATTATCAAGGACAAAGTCATGAAATATTACGTCTCACTTCATCTTTGTATAAATAGCCAACATTCCCAAAGACCTATGATAGTTGGAATATTGAAAGAACTTAAAAAAAGCTATAGAAAGATTACCGAAATGAAGATTTTCAACCCAAGAAAGTCTGAGGAGGGCTTGAAAGAGCAATGTCATACTCCTAGGCTCTTACTGTTGCTAATAGCAAAACTTCCTTGTACACAACATTTGTGGTAGAAGTATTATCCATCTCCTCACCCCTGGCATCAGACGCACTCTGCGAAATGAAAACCTTAACAATGTTTGATGCTCGGATACATGAAAATGCCACATATAATTGGCCATGACTGAATACCGGTGTCGCCAAATACAGCCCTAAAACTGACAATGTTTGGCCCTGTGACTTACTGATTGTCATGCCAAATGCCAATCGGATAGGAAATTGCCATCTCCTCATGTCGAATGGAAGTTTAAGGTTGGTTAGAATGAATGTTATCCTTGGAATAAACGTTCTATCACCAGCATTGTTACTAGTAATGATTTCAGCTTCTAACACTTTTGTGTGAAACTCTTTGCATATCAACCATGTCTCATTGCACAAACCCTGGCGAGGATTCAAATTACGCAACAAAATTATAGGAGCATTCCTTTTCAAAACCAACCGATGCGGGGGATATCCACCACCAAGATCAAGACTGTTCAAATACTCGACTGCAAACAAAAAGGAATCTCCCCCTAACTTGTCCACTGAGTCAGCACTTAGGTACTCCCTTTCCTCACCGGGCATTGCCTTCAATGCCATAGCATTAATTGCATCAACCTCGATGTTTCAAGGTGCAAGAATAGCGCTCTCTCGAAAGTATGGTGCACAGTCCAAAATAGTTGCAAGCCCTCGATACACCCATCCAATGAGGCCTTCCATGGACTTTGTCTCTAAAAGCATATGTGATGGAATCACAACAATATCTTCTTTTGTACATCTATTTATCCCATTGCCAATGTCCATAACCCATTGCATGAACTCTTGCTCAGCACAATTATCACCATTCTGAAGGACCCGCATATTCTGCGTCAACTTCAATACTGTAGTACGACCCCAAATCCTTGAGTGGCATAAGGTAGCATTGACAATGTCCTCTCTAACTGACTTTGGAAGAACTGGCAAGACTTGCCTAAAATCCCCCCCAACAATACCACCTTCCCACCAAAAAGTTGCTCATTGGACATGATATCTTGTAAAGTTCTGTCTAGTGCCTCGAAAGCAAACCGGTGAGTCATGGGTGCCTCATCCCATATTATCAGCCTAGCCATCTTCAAAACATCTGCGAGTTGACTATTAACCTTAATATTGCAACTGCTAGTACCATCATGCTCCAACGGTATCTTGAATCATGAGTGTGCTGTGCGTCCATTGGCTAGTAGCAATGCAGCAATCCCAAAAGATGCACATGCCAAAGCGATGAGCCCCTCCCCACGCAATCGAGAGAGCAAGCAATTGTAGAGAAAGGTCTTTCCAGACCCTCCCATACCATCAAGAAAAAAGACCTCACCACCATCTCCATAGACCCTTGCCAAAATCCGATCGAATGTAGCACGTTGATAGTGATTCAAGGACATTTCCATTTGCTGGGCAGTCTGTGCTTCTTTCACACAATCAAACATTCTTTCTTCTTGCAATAAGCCATTTCTAGCTTCTGACAAAGATGTTCTATCTACAACAGGCATTCCATCAAACTCAGACAACCTTCGCCCATGTTGTTGAAGAATGTGCTCCAAGTGCAATACAGCCTTCTTTATTGCTAGTTCACGACGACTAATTAAATTCCCAATACTTGATTCCAATATATTAAAAAAATCATCCGAAAGCTCAAGGGAAAATTTTTCCCACAAAAGTCGAGGAGACGTTGGCTCACAAAAAACCAATATTGTGACAAATAGGTGTCTCAGTTGTGCACTATTTTGATAAAACACAGCCTCTTGCATACACACAAACCATTCATCATCACTCTCCAACAATCCCCGTGCTATGCATGTTGCCTTAAAAGTAGGGTACACTTGGCTGTCAAAAGTACGTAGGTCATCAAAGGACTTGCATCCGGTGCACACACATTAAGAAGCATACGCATGAAGTAGAGCTCACCAGCTAAGGGGGAAATATTGTACATCCGACCTATGGTATTCCCCTTTTGTCTTCTAGTCCACCGCTTATTGGTTTTGTTCCAAACCAACTTGTCTGGCAAGTCACCATATAGAAGTTGCTTACGTCAGATTGCAACTGATTATAAGTGAACCATTCTGTGAGGGTGGTCTTTTGATTTTGTTCCCTGCCTACAACATTTTGCAAATCATCATCATCTCGAAAGATGACATTATTGTGCATCGGAAGATGAACCTACAATCTTTGCACATCGGGTTTTTCATTGTGCATGGCATACTCATAAATCCGCCAACATGCTTCTGATGTTGACACGTAACGTGCATCTAAGTAACTACTAATCTCATCAATGCCACCATCAACTATGTTGCGCAAATGCCCTTGCTCTCCTGCATTATTTAGCTGCATCTTGATAATGGCTCTATCATGACCTTTGTACACATATTTATACAAATACTTAACTGTAGTTATTGTGGAGCATATTTCAACATTTATGTGTGCCTTGTACTTCACGGAGAGGAAAGGATTAAATGGCACAATCCAACGATTATCAATCACACACCCTTTCACTTGCATCTTTCTACCATCATCACGATGCATGTAAACTGGATAGCCATCGTTGCCAATAGTAGTCATCTATGAGAATCCACGTGGATAATGACGAATGCATTTTCCATCAACCATGCAAGCTGCAGATGGATTTAGTGCACCACACGGACCATGGACATTACATTGCCCAATAATATCATGCAACTCTGGGAACATAGCCTTATCTGGCAATTCCGCACACACTAATCGGTCATAGTGACCGATCTCCACGGGTTTGAAACCACTTTCTAATATCAAAAATATGTGCCACCTTCCCAAACAAATTATGTTTTGTAATTGACTGCATCATGTCCTTATGCTTTTGGAAAAACACACGGGCTGTCAAATCTGGACGGTCTTGTGCAGTTTGCCCCGGTAACAATGCTATAGATATTTCAAGCCATTTGGGATTACAGGTGAATGTTATGAATAAATCAGGTTTGCCCCTTTTTTTGACAATTGCCATAGCATCTTGGTATAGCTGACACATATACCGAGGCCCTCCCGTAAAAGAAGGCAACACCACCCTATGCCCTGCAGCATTGCCAAGCACAGTACATGTCCCATCAGCTGTATTCACCATGTCCATCAACCCTTGATAGACTTCAGTGCATAGGGAAGCTTGGTTGTTTCGTATCCACACCAACTTGGACTCTTCCATGCTACTGTAGGCATCAACCATGTATTGCTGCAGCAATCTACCCCCACGCAAAAGACATGCATTTGTATCATATCTCACTTGCAAACGATATGCGTAGTATTGTCTCTGGGTGACACAACTCTGTCCAAGTATCTCGTGCAATGGTGTGTGATTAGGAACATCACTATATGGGATATATGGATGCCAACCATCTTTCCCCTGAGGGAACAAAAGAACATACATGAGAGGCATGTATGATCGGTGCAAATTAGATATTCTACGCACAAACCCATTGCGGCTAAAAATCTGAATGCCTCGATTTCCAATATCGAAGTCATCCCCTTGTCCTGGCATGATTGCAGCAACCTCGCTAGCCATAGGAGCCAAGTACTGCCTTGAGGTGGAGCGGCTCTCACAAATAACCATCCTCAGGTTTGTATGTGGATTTGTTCTTAGCACTTGCCCAATAGCCATCAATGCACTGGCATATGGATTGCACTCATGCATCATCCTCTACAACAACTCCAAAATGCCTGGCAAACCAGGCATCCCATGTAAACGGTGTTCTAGTTCATGATCAGTGTCATACACGTACAACTGTGCAAAACGTGGCATCTCTTGCCTAGCCTCATCGGGCAACAAATTTCCAACCCGATGATACACACTACCATGGACCTGAAAAGCATCATGTCCGTGTAGTAGAACTCTCAAAATCTCTGGTGGTTCTGCAAATGGCAACAATGACACATGACCAACTTTGCAACAGTGCTTGCCCACAACTTGATGCATATGCATTCGCGTCTCTTGTTTCCACAGTTGAGCTTGGCAAAAGCTGCATGTATGATCCATGGATCCGAGTGCATGAACAGAAGGAGCATTAAAGACCAGTGGATACAAAGATGGATGCTCTACATTTTCCCTTAACGAAAAAGTATGCAAGATAGAGAGGCTCCCTCCTGCACCCAAAATCACAGCCCTATTGTGAACAACATGCCTTCGGGCTCTTAAATGAGTAGCATCCCTGGTTGCATCCATTTGAGTAGTTGTACATACTACTGGAGCAGGTTCATGCTCATTACGTACTATTGGTGAAGTATGGAGGTCCATTGTATTTTCAGCAGTGCATGCTACATTACTGTGCCCATGCATTTGATTCTGTTCTCTGCATAGGCCAACTTCTACATCCATAGATTCCATTGCCACCCTCACGCTTCTAGCAACTTGTGTTCTCCACCTTGTTCTTTGTATAGCATAAACACGACGGGCCGCCCGCGTTGAATCCATTTGAGTAGTTGTACCTATTATTGGAGCATGTTCATGCTCATTATCTATAGTTGGTAAAGTATTGACATCCATTGTATTTTCAACAATGCATGCTACATTACTGTGCCCATACATTTGGTCTTGTTGTTTGCGAAGGCCGTCTTCTACATCCATAGATTCCACAGCCACCCTCACACTTCTAACTCCTTGTTTTTTCGACCTTGTTCTTTGTATAGCATAACTACGATGGGCCGCCCGCGTTGAATCCATTTGAGTAGGTGTACCTATCACTGAAGCATGTTGATGCACTCTACCTACTGTTACTGAAGTATTGAGGTCCATTGTATTTTCAGCCACAATGCACGCTACATTACTGCATCCATGTGTCTGATTATTTTGACTGCAAGCTCCTACTTCTACACCCATAGATTCCACAGCCACCCTCATGCTTCTAGCACCTTGTGTTTTAGACCTTGTTCTTTGTATAGCATAAGCACGACGGGCCGCCCGCATTGAATCCAACAATCTTCTCCTATGAGAACGTATTGAATGTAGCCTCTCTTTTATTTGTCTTGCCATCTTCTGTATCCACTCAACCAACTACATAAATATCTATTCCTCAAAGGGAAAAATAGCTTAATCAAATAACTAATGCATCATCCCTAACCATGACAAATTTGATGGATCTCAACAAATGTGCCCTAGGAAGAAAATAATTTAGAAAAGCAAGAAGCAAGGTTAATTAGCAAAGCCATCCCTTTCCCATCTATCTAAAATTGAGAGCGGACCATCTATGCATTGAACTCATAGTGTCCCATGACCAAGTTTTAGTGTCTCACTATGTTTGGTAAGAGTAATGCTCATATTTTTTCAACATGTGAGCAAAATACAATACCATATGTGCAACCATCATTTGAAACATAAAAACCAAAGCTAACATATCTAAAAAAACTCAAAGTTGACCATCTCAAAAAATTATAAGCATTGCATCAGCATTTATGCGAATACATGATTCAAAAAAATTACAAATATTTGAGTATATCTTAAATAAAACGAAAATGGGAAGGAACAATAGGCAATTCAAATATTGAATTAAATTAGCTTCCATTGCCATATATATGTCAAATGAAAGTAAATATAATCATTTGCAAAAAACTTGTCTTGCCAAATAACATAAGGGCAACCCAACTACATGAATCCCATAGAAGCATTTGGGATCCCAGTATAAAAAGTGACATAAAAGTCTCAGGAGTCAAACTTGTCTTGCCAAATAACATAAGGGCAACCCAAGTACATGAATCCCATAGAAGCATTTGGGATTCCTATACAAAAGGTGACACAAAAGTCTCAGGAGTCAAACTTGTCTTGCCAAATAACATAAGGGCAACCCAAGTACATGAATCCCATAGAAGCATTTGGGATTCCAGTACAAAAAGTGACATAAAAGTCTCAGGAGTCTCTTAATTATCACGGGTTGCGACCTGCTCTAGTTTACGACTCATCCTGGTCATCAAAGCAGTTAGCCTATTTAAACCAACTTTGAACATTGACACCTCAGTGGACAGTAGCTAAACTTGTTCTTTTAGCTTATCAACTTGTAGTCTACACCCATTCTCACATACAACTGCCCCTTCTCCACCTCTCCCCAAAATCTATTGCATCCATTGATTAGAGTCCTTAATGCTATTCTCAATTTGAGAAATCCTTGCAATGAGAGTTCCAGGCAATTCTGCCATGCCCTGTGCTACTACTGCAGCACCATCTGAATGGATTTCTCCCCACAAAGAGCCCAAATATCATGTGTTCATGGCACATGCATCCTTGTTATTCTCACACATGGATTGAATGGACTTTAAAAGATTGTAATGACTTGAATGCTCAGTTGCATGGGTTGAAGCTCTCCCCCTTGTAAGTTGTTTCATTTTTTGCACTTTGCGACGTTCGTGGCTAGACTTAAAACGCTTTGAAGGCAACTTGGGACCGTGATTTGCTCCATGGGTTGAAGTCTCGGCCCTTGCAAAAACTTGATTTATCACATGAAGGCTATCTGGCTCAAGAAAAGATGACAACACAATGTCAGAAATTGCAGAGCTCTCCACCCTTGCAGCTCGCTTTATTGCCCGAAGGCTTTGTCACCCATGGAAACCTGACTCCCCAAGATTTGAAACAACGGTAGAAGCCATTCCTAGAGCTGCATCCATAATAAAATACAAAAACCTTTTCGCGTATGTATTGGCTCAATTGTATAATTGGATCACATAGATTCCATAGAATAAACATGAGCAGAAATCAATTGGCATAGGAGTAGTACCGGTGCGCAAAACAGAGCAACTAACCTACGGTCCCCGTTTGGCCCATAGCATCCGGGATCATCTGAGGCTCCAAATGGGCCCTGTATGGGCTGCCCCGAGAAATGCTCCATCTACCCTCAGTGCGGTCAATCAAGGGATGCCTTCCTGCACTTGCATGTAGCCTAGTTGATGGTGTGCTAAATCTATCTAAAGCTATCCAGCCATCAAGCTACACATGACCCCCATTTGGTGTCCAAACCAAGACCTACCGGATAACCGAGCTACTCAAATGCCTTCTCCTCATATGGGGAGCTTACAAGTAGAGTTAGCTGGTTCCCGCGTAGTTATGCGAGAGTGGAGCATTGATATCTAACAATTAACAATATATATTTTTAGCAAAATAATATTTTAACATTAGTTACTAAAATTTTATTATATTATGGAGTAAAAATATTATAAATGGATTTCTCATATTAATAAAGTGTCGTGAGAAGAGTTTTTGGAGAGATTTATGGTTAAATTTTGTTTTGAAGTTGTTGCGTATGCAATAGGTAGGGAGGTTTGAGTGGTTTTAAGGTTGAGAGAGAAATTTGTAATAGATTGTTTTCTAATTTAATTTTTTTGAAAAATTATTGCATGCCTAATAGGTTGGGAGAGTTTGAGTTTGAGAGAAATTTATGACAATAGGTCATGAGAGTTTGAGGTAGAGAGGAAAATTTGTGGGAAAAAAGATTTAATGCAAAAGATGGTTTTTTGAAGTTCTTGTGTATGCAACACGTTTTTTGTAAAAGAATCGGATTTGGAAAAAAAATAAAATTCAAAAACTTGATCCTTAGAAGTCCTTGCATACACAATAGGTTGGAATTGAACTCACCTCTTGCAACATTTTGAAAATTTTGAGAATCTTGCAACAGGTTGATGAGAGAAGAGAAGTGTGGAGTGTGAAAGAATGAACTTTGAATGAAAGAGAGAATGAAGAATGTTCTACTTATAGTGAACCTAAAAGAACTAAAAAACCCTAAAAAACTAAAAAAAGCTGACTTGACCTAAAAGCTATCCATTTCCTATAAAACTCTACTTCTCCTCATTCTCTCTCACAACTTTCCTCGAGTTTCTCCACCACCTCCCCGCCTAGGTACTCCCTCCCTCCCTCCCTTCCCCTCTCCTCCCTCCCCTCCCTTCCCCTCTCCTCCCACTTCCCATCCCCTCTCCCTCTTCCTTCCCCTCTCCTCCCTCTTCCCTCCTCCCCTCCCTTCCCCTCTCCTCCTGCTTCCCTTCTCCCCTCCCTTCCCCTCTCCTCCTGCTTCCCATCCCCTCTCCCTCTTCCTTCTTCTCGTTCTTTTTATTCTCCCTTTCACCCTTCCTCCAACTCGTCCTCCTCTCCCTCTCTCCCCTTCCCCTTCTGGTGATGAATCCTCTCCCTCCCTCCCCTTTCCATTTGGGGTGACCTTTTCTTTTTACAGAGGCAGGGGCTTGGAGGCGAGGCAGTGCTAGTGAGGCCCGAGGGAGAGGGAGCAAGGCTCGGGGGGAGGGGTTGGTGAGGCGAGGTAGGTGAGAGGGGATGTGCAGACTGGGGGAGAGGTCGTAGGACAGCGGGGAAAGCAAGAGGGTGATTAACCCCCCCTAAACCTATTGCATGCACAATAGGTTCTGGGGGGGTTAATAAACCTCCCTTAAGTCCCCCAAGGGAGGGGGCCTATTGTGCATGCAACAGGTTCGTTGGGGGGGGGGTTTAATCCCCTCCCCTTATGGAGAGTGGGGGGCCCTTTCGGGCTCCTAAAAAATAAAATTAACAAATAATTTTAAAAAATGCTATAAATAAAATTAAAAATTTTAACAAAATTTAAAAAAATTCAATTAAAATTTTAAATAGATAGATAAATAAATAAATAACAAATACATAAATAAAATAATTTTAAAAAAAAATAAATAAAATTTTAGAGAAATTAAATTTAATTCTTTTATCTATGTTTATAAAATATTTTGACTTAAATTATTTATGTAAAAAAATAAATATATTTTTAAAAATATTTTTTAACTTTTGAAATCTTAATTAATTTTTAAATTTCAATATTTAAGTATTTAATTAGCAACTTTTTAATATTTTGAGTTTGAAAATCATTGTAATTCTCATTTTTTATTTTTGATTGCTTTGCAGAAAACTATGGCTTCAAGTTTTGGTTCCAAGGTGTCTTTCAAATATCTTGAACATGCTTGGTATTTTATGGAGTGCAAATCAAAGTTTTTTTTGGTGATCACTGCTGAGAATGTGTCAAGTGTGAAATATTCTCCAAAGGCAGTAAGAAATGGTGGCGTGGTCTCAACCATCAATATTAAAGAAAACAATTTGATAGAGGTTGTGTGGAAAGGAAAGAATGATAGAGGTTGTGGTCTACAGGTTACGAGTTATGCACAAGCACTTCTTGAAGCCCTTACCGGATTCAATTGAAGGATCCCAAGAATTACTTAGTGCCTTGGAAGCATTGAAGAAAATGTGGGATGCATTTCCAAGTGGTAGTGCTATACCTTCAGCAACAGTAACTATGCCATCTATAACATGAAGCCCTCAAGTTGTACCGCCAATATCTGTGGTGATAACTACGGTATCTTTGGTAAGAGTAACTACAATATCTATAGCAGTAACTAGTACAGTATCTCCAACTGTACCTACACCATCGACTGTTGCAACTATAGGAACAAGGAGTGATCATGGAGCAGATTCAAGTTCCACAGCTATTCCTAGAAAGAGAGCCAAAATAACTCCTACTCCACTTACAGATCGTTCAAGTGCAGGTTATTTAAAACCAGGTGAAAAATTAGACAGTGATGATCAAGAGGATCCGCAAGAAGAAGATACAAGTCTCATTGACTTTTCTATAAGTGTGGTAGACTTACATCCTCTAGAGGATGAGGGGTACATTTGGGGATTTTCACAATTCAGCGTGGCCAGAATGCTTATTGATCCAACTTCATTGTTCACAAATCAAAGAAAGCTAGATAAGACATTTGCACACAAATTGTATAAAGATACGAGGAAAACAAGAACTCTAGTTGCCACTAATATCACTCTTCATCCTATGGCATTTAAGAGGCTTCAAGAAGATGATCCTACATTGCCTGATGTCACATTTCAAAAGCGCATGGACTTTTTTGATGCCTTTGAGAACTTTAGGAGTGACTTTGTTCATGGAGAGGCTTTGTACCAAAGCCAACATGGGACTAACATTGAGAAGAGATATATGCTGGCAAAGAATAGATTCTTGGAAAGATGCAAGTTTGAGCCCATTGATGGGCAACACTTTTGTGAAGCTTGCAGGATCACCCTTGATGAGGGAAGAAAAGGAAACTTACTATAGATTGAGTGGATGGAAAAGTTTCAACAGGTCATTTGTCATGTATGCATATTTAAGATCCTGATAAAGGCAAGGGAGTTATGGGTGGGCTGTGGAAAGCCGCAAACAATGAAGGGTAGGAGACCTACATCTGAGTACATGGCAAAGAGGACTCAATTCTATAGATGCTTGAAAGGTGTTGTAAGCAATACGCAAGGCATACCAAGTAATAAGGTTGAGGCCAAGGATCTAAACACTGGCATTGCAAGATACAAGGATGTTACTTGCATTGTCTTCCACGAGGACTCAATGTTTTAGAGCATGGTGGATGTTTGTCAAGCATATGAGATAGGAAAGATATCCTTTGAGGCACCAAAGCACACTGCAACTCAGAGGAAAGAAATAATGAAACCGATCTGTATTGTTTCATGGAGAGCATTAAGGTTCATTCCAGATGCAATAACACAAGAAGTATGCAAGAAGATCCTAAGTGACTGCATCTTTGGAAAGAAGAGCAAGCATAGCAACTTGGATGAAGTGGTCACCCAAATGACTCAAAGTGAGGCTGCTCTCTCGGCACTATTTTTTTTATTGAAATCTGATGGTGAGTTAGCTAGCAAGTCGATTGGTGTGGATGAGAAGAAAGCACTTAGCCTAGGTCAACTCCTTGATAAGACATGGGCTAGAAAGTGTGAAGATAGTGGGAGAGAAGGAAGGAGTCTCACTTGCAGCTTTCTCACATACACAATGGGGGAATACACACAAAGGTGGAGGCTGAAAACAGTTTTCCTCTTCTTAGTTGTGAAATAGAAGAACCCTATATGTGGGTCTCAAATCAAACTTAGCTAACTAAGGTGGCATACTAACTGAGCCACGAACTAGAGTACATAAGGATAGCTATCATCCAGGTATTATTCATGGGCGGTGTAGCAACTGCATCTGCAGCTAACAAGTTGGTAACATAGATACACAACGGTCACCCTGGCATATCACGAGTGGAGCTCGATATCTCAACACTCCCCCTCAAGCTCAATCCCAATTCCTGCACACCAAGTAGGTCTCTGAACTTGCGCAACTTCTCTGCACCCAATGCCTTCGTGAATATGTCAGCTATCTGATTCTCTATGCTGACATAAACTAGATCAATAAGACCTAGTAAAACCTTCTCCCACACATAGTGATAATGCACCTCAATGTGCTTTGTTCTAGCATGATAGAATGGGTTATTTGCCAAGTGTATACTACTCATGTTGTCACAATAAATGACAACTGGCCCATCTGTAGACTAATGCATATCATAAAGTAGCTTATGCAACCAAGCTACCTCACATGCAACCATTGCTGCACCCCTATACTCAGCCTCTATCTCGACAAGGCAACTGTAGGCTGTTTCTTGCTACTCCAAGTGACTGCAGCACTCCCAAAAGAGAACACATATCCACTGGTAGATTGTCTATCAGAAGTACTACCAGCCCAATCAGCATCAGTGTATCCATGCAATTGTATCTGAACCCTAGCCTCATAAAATAGTCCATACTGCAATGTGGACTTCACATACCTGAGTATGCATCTAGCCACACCCAAATGCGGTTTCCTTCAAGTCTGCATAAACTGACTTACCAATCCAATAGCATAGCTCAAATTTGGCTTGGTAATAGTCATATAAATCAAAGTTCCTACTATGCGTTTGTACATAGTAGGGTCTTCCAGAAGCTCACCTACATCTGCGCTCAGCTTGACATTCTACTCCAAAGGAACTGAAATAGGCTTACAGCCTGTCATCCTATATTTGGATAGCATGTCCAATCCATACTGGCTCTGCAAGAGCCATATCCCACTTGGTGATCTAATCACCTCAAAGCCCAAGAAATAACGTAGCTCTCCGAACTCCTTCATCTCAAACTTCTGCTTCAATAGCATTTTCATATGAAGGATATCTTCATCACTATCACTTGTGATGATCAAATCATCAACATAAATGACAAGCATCATAATACCTTTCTCTATTTTTCTCACATAAAGTGAGAAATCTGCCTTGGAAATCTGAAAGCCAATAATGACAAGATACTATCCTATCTTGTCAAACCATGCTCTAGGTGCTTGCTTCAAGCCATACATGGCTTTCTTCAACTTGCATAAAAACTCAGGATGAATAGCATGAACATAACTTGGTGGCTGCTCCATAAAGACCTCTTCTTGCAAATCACCATCCAAGAAGGCATTCTTTACATCCATCTGATGTAAAGACCATCCCTTTGATGCATCCATAGCACTATTGCTCTTACAGTTGCCATCCTTGCAACCGGACTGAATGTTTCTTCATAATCAATGCCATATGTCTGTGCATACCCCTTGACAACTAATCTTGCCTTGTATCTGTTCATAGAACCATCTGCATTGTGCTTCACCTTATAAACCACTTACAGCCAATTGCATTCTGTCTTTAGGCAAAGGCACCAATTCCCATGTAGCATTTGCTTCTAAGGCATCCATTTCTTCATCCATGGCTTTCTCCCATTTTTCTTTTCCCATGGCTTGCTCAAAAGAAGTGGGTTCTAGTTCTTGTATCACTTTGACCATATAGGCATAGTGAATGGCTGTAAATCCATCATATTTCAGCCTATCCATAGGATACCTAGCTCTGGTAGACCTACGCAAAATAGGCTCACTTCCAAGTGCTCTCAAAACATCCCTGGTCTTCGTTACTCTAGGTGTAACAATAGAAGGAATACCCAACTCATCATCAATGCTCTGTTCTGAGCCATTGGATTCACCATCCACATAAGAATGACCTGCATTCACATCAAACATGGGCTGATCTACCTTCTCTTTTCCTTTTTATGATACCTGCATACCACTATCTACATTGCTTTGAGGAGATTCTCCTAATCTCAATCTGCCTGTCCATGGCAAAGTATGTGAACCATTGCTAGAGAACACTGTAGGTCCACTAATATTTTGTGATTGTTGCTGTGAATTCTATGTAGCATTACCATTTTGTGTATCTACATCATCAATCACATTTACTGGTTTATACCAGCTACTCACCTCATCAAAAACAACATCTCTACTCACTGTAAACCTAGAGTAGAAGGGTTATAGCATCTATACCCTTTTTGCCACTTCTCAGCTTTTGGATCCAACTTGGACCTCAACTCATCTGGCACATGAACATAGGCAATGCAGCCAAAAATTTTCAAATGAGAAATATCTAGTTTCCTACCAGTATACATCTCCTCTGGCATCATGCCATGTATTGCTGTAGTGGGAGCCCTATTCATTATGTAAACTATTGTAGCAACTGCTTCAGCCCAATAATAATTTGGTAGGTCTTTTTCATTTAGCATCGTCTGAGATACCTCTCCAATATGCCTGTTTTTCCTTTCTGCAATTCCATTTTGTTGTGGGGTATGACTGTATGAATATTGCTGCTTTATGCCATGCTCCTGTAGGAACCTTGCAAACTCATTTGAGAGGTACTCTCCCCCTCCATCTGACCTTAGGCCTAATTCTTTTTCAACCATAGCTGCTTTAAAAGCTTTGAAATGCCCAAACACTTCACTTTTCTTTTTCATAACATACACCCAAACTTTTCTGCTGTAGTCATCAATAAAAGTGAGAAAATAATGACAGCCTCCAATAGATGCAGCTTTAGTAGTCCACACATCAAAGTGGATTAATTCCAATGGCTTCTTACTCTCTTGAACATGTCTAGGAAATGGTTTCCTTGCCCGTTTTCCAAATTGATAGGCTGCACATACCTTATGCATTTTTGCAACCTTGAATTTAGGCAATCCTGCAACAATATTTTGGGCCTGCATTGATTTAAGTCATTGTACATTAACATGACCAATGCGTTTATGCAAGATATCAATATCTACAACTACACAAGTCCCATGTGCAAACAATGCTACACTCAATTCAGGCATGTCTGCATCCAATGTAAACATCCTGCCCTTCTTCTTTCCTTTTGCTATCAAGCGACCGTTATTTTTCATATCGTCAACAAAGCATCCATGAGGATTAAATCTGACTTGCAAGCCTTGCTCAACCATTTGACCAATAGAAACTAGGTTCTTGGTGATATTCAGGACATGAAATACATCAGACATGTATTTCTTTTTTCCATCCTGCATAGACAAAGGAATTTTACCAATCTACACAATAGGATGTGCAGTATCATCACCAGTCTCCACAAATCCTGGTTTTTTCATTTTCCTTGCATCTTGCATCCATTCTGCATGACGAGTCATGTGGTTTGATGCACCTAAGTCAACATACCACACATCATTGCTTTCTTCTGCACTTGTCACAGATTTGGTCATGTATTGCACCATAAACAAATGCTCATTTCTGTCATCACCCTATCTACTAGAGGATGCATAATTGCCTTGCTGCAATTTTCCATTCATAATGTCATTCTGCTTTTTGTAGGAGTCTTTAGCCATATGACCCATTTTACCACAATAGTAGCATTCAACATTGCTATTTGCATTTTGGCCTCTCTGCCATCCACCACGACCTCTTTGGCTCCCCCTTCCTCTAGAGTTACCACGTCCTCCTCCATAGGACTAGTTTTTTTGAGTTTGCTGCATATTCTGATTTCTAACACGGCCTCCAGATCATCGGCCTACTCTACCTCTACCTCTACCTCTTCCAGCATTCGAATAGAAGACAATATCTTTTGAAGTTTCTCTTGAAGAAGATGCACCACCATTTCTCTGCTCTTCAAAAATTAGAAGAGCAAACAATTCCTCAAAGTCAAGAAAATTTTCACGGACTGTGCATAATCCTTTCCTAGACCATTCAAGGTCACAGGAACTAAATCATCATCTTCCACTGGTGACCCAATGGAAGCAAGTGCATCTACAGTTTTCTTCACCTTCATGTGGTAGTCATTGATGCTCATATTTTCTCTCTGCACATTGTGCAACTCTTTCTTGAGCTGCATTTTTCTAGCTTGCGTATTTGTGCTGTACATTTTTGCCAAAGTATCCCATGCCTCCTTTGGCGTACTTGCATCCTAAATATGCACAATCATAGAATCTGAAATACTAATAGACAGCCAGTACATAACTTTTCTGGCTCTCTCATGCCATCCTTTAAATGCCTGCATTTCCTGTTGATTTGGAACATTAGGAAGAACTGGTTCTTCTTCATTTCCTATAATGAACTCCCAATAGCCTTTTACCATAAGGAAATTTGTCATTCTAAACTTCCATGCCTGGAAGTTGTTCTTGTCAAGCTTTTCAGTGACAATCTGTGAAAGAGAATCAGACACCATTATAGAACACTGCAAAATATTCTGTCACCGCGAAAAATACACCTGCATCACGAGCAAATCTGCAAAACTGACGAAAGTGATATTTGACCACACAGTCACTTCCTAGTGACGATTTTGCATCAACATGCAATAAGGATGATTCTGCAACTCCCAATATCTATGTGCACAGGCATACGATGCAATTCTTACGGCAACTTTTCACCGACCTGCAGAGTCGTGGTCACATAGAAAAGACAAGGCCTTTTTCTCAGTGCTTGCGGAGAACTTGCACCTCTAAAATGGGCCCCAAAATGGCCTCGAATCAAAAAAATAAAGTTGAATGGCATCTCCATCTAAGACAATGCACTCTTGCACTTTCCAGCTGTGCTACATGTAGAGATTCGCTCCCAAACTCGAAAAAGGAAAGCAACACTGGTTCTCTTACCAGGACGCCACGAACTTGGTTTGCTTTCTTGAGCTCCTTACCACGAACCAGGATCTGATACCATGTGAAGATAGTGGGAGAGAAGGAAGGAGTCTCACTTACGACTTTCTCCTATACACAATGGGGGAATACACACAAAGGTGGAGGCTGAAAACAACTTTTTTCTTCTTAGTTGTGAAAGCCAAAAGAACTCTAGTACAAAGAAATAGAAGAACCCTATATGTGGGTGTCAAACCAAACTCAACTAACTAAGGTGGCATACTAACTGAGCCACGAACTAGAGTGCATAAGAATAGTTGTCATCCAGCTATTATTCATGGGCGGTGTACCAACCGCATTTGTAGCTAACAAGTCAGTGACATAAATGCACAATGGTCCCCCTGGCATATCACGAGTGGAGCCCGATATCTCAACAGAAAGTGGTTGGATTCAATGGATGCAGATGCCACACCAACAAAGGATCTAAGAGCTAAAATGCCAAAGGTTGTTAAGATAGAATATATGGACATCAAGAAAAAGGCCTTGCAGTCCACTGCCCAAGGTAGAGCAATTGGTGGTTTAGATGATGGTTCTCCATTTAGGTTCTCCTATGATATCTTACTATCAAATAATGATACAAATTTCACACACATCAATGGCATTGATACAGAGCATTTCATAACAATGAGTAGTGATGCTTGGGAGAAGCCATGTATATTTTTCGCAGATGAATTGCAAGACCTTACAGTGTCACGGATAGTTGGACTTGTGTGGTTTATCATAGAAGGTCCTATGGCAGATAAGAAAAGATCAATGTTGGTCCTGTTCATAACTAAATCACAAAGGGATGCCTTGTATACGAGTTTAACATTTGCATTTGGGTATTACTTTCAAAAGTATACCATGGTATAGTCTTATGCAATCATATGACTATCTTGGAAGGCATTTCCATTCAAGTCTTGCAGCCTTTCTTTATGTGCTTCTTATCCAGGGGTGGTGGAAATCTAATCAAAATTCCTTTAAGGACTCTCGAGCTTTTGTACTTCGAGGACAATAAGGTTAAGCTTGATGTAGCAATGGTGGATTACAGAAAGCCGATGGATCCTGATGTGACACTAGAGATGACAAAGAATTTACTGAATGATGGGTGGGAAGTAGCATTGTATCGAATGGGTTTTGCTTGTTGAGAAATCGCTATGCCAAGGCAGAAATGTAAATGTCATTGATACCCCCCATCAGATTGACTTCTTTGACACATATTACAATTGCACTCCTTCTTTGAATAGGAAAATGTCAAAGAAGAGGGTAGTGAGTCTGAGGGTGATGATTCTAGCTCACGTGATGATGAGGATGAAAGCTCTGCATCCGATGACTTACACCGAGAAGAAATCCACATAGATTTTGAATCGGTTTAAATCTATGAAATCAAGTGATTGAAGACAAGAATAATATAATTAGACTCCCTTCTTTCATCCATTCTAGTCCTTCTACAAGCACATTCTTCGTTTATCACTCTTAATTTATCATATCTCCACCCACCATGGATGTCATTGGCATCGTCAGAGATGTGGAGTCTGGAATCGATAGTCTTAAACAATGGGTTGCTCACCAAGGAGCAAGGAGAGATGCAAGAATTCGACAAGGCTCTCCACTGACATGGACAGAGAGAGGAATTTGATGCACAAAGGCAGACAGAGAGGAAGGAGAATCAGAAGATAACAGAGAGTGAAAGACTTATACAATGTATTATAAAAGCATGACAAGATCTCTTGGACTTCTTAAGCAACCTACATTATTGAAGCACTCGGTACAGCCGATTTGATCGGGATGCTAAAAGAACAATAAAGGCCTCCCAAAGAGATTATAAAGAAACTATCTGTGACTGTTTGAATTTCTTCCTTCATTGTAATTATGTTGATGATACAGAAGTGGAGTCTGTGGAAGATTGGATTGTTGAGAAGATAAGAGATACTAATGATGAGATCTTCTATTGTGATCTTGGCCTCTGTGGCCTATCCATGATGATTGCTTGAATTTCTTCCTTCATTGTGATTATGTTGAGGATATGGACATGGAGTTTGTGGAAGATTGGATTGTTGAGAAGATAAGAGATACTAATTATGAGATCTTCTAGTGTGATCTTGGCTTCTAATAGTTTTGTATTCTCTGCAACAAGTCTGGTAGGGCTGAGCAGATCATATTAGAATTACTAATACAATTTATTTTTTTAGAATTGCTAATACAATAATAATAAAAATTGAATAAATATCATAAGTAAATATCCTAATGTATTGTAACATTTAACATAAGTTTAAAAAACACTATCATTAGTCAACACAAACAAGATAAAAATATTCAAGGATTCATGTTTCTTTCTACATGCTTTACAACTAAATAGAGTTTGATGAGTCCTCTTGAGGCTGTGATGCTCTAAGAGTACATTGAGTCTCTACTTATGGTGTACATTGAGATTCTACTTTTGGTGCAATCAGGATAGACTCAATCTCTTCCTCCTTTGCAAGATGTGATGTTGTAGATGCACACTAAGTCTCTACTTCTTGTGTAGGAAGAATGCATTGAGTCACTAATTTAAGTGGAGATTGTAATGCTTCTACTTGAGGCTGTGATGCAGAAGGAGATTGAATTGTCTCTTGTTTTTCTTTGGCTCCCTCAGGTTCTTCATTGAGTCCATCATGTTGTTTCCCAATGGTAGCAGTTAGGTAGTGAACAGTCCTAGCGATAAAATCTTGTAGCTCTAGCTTTGTATATGCTTTTATTGAGACATGTTCAAAAATTTCATTGAGGAACAACATGAAGTTGTAGGAAATTCTCCACCCACTAGTAAACTTGTCTTTCTGCTCCACTGTGAGGCATGTTTGGAAATTTGGTTGGTCTTGATGCTCCTGATTTTCATAATCGTAGATACTAACTTGTTTGCAGACCTGTCCATCATGACATATGACAAAGTAAGATGCATGTTCATAATTATGTGATAAAAGAACACTTACTTGAACACCCCGTGAAAGCTTGTAAATGAATTGACAAACCAACAATGGTTGTCATCAAGATCCCATACTATCAGGCTCTAATGTGAGCTACATCACCAATAAAGAGCAATGAGATTTATCAAAATATCAAGTATTAATTGACACAATATTACAAATAAAAGAGTTAAAGAAAGATTGAGATGATACTAACTTCTCATAATATGGTATAAAGACGACTAGCATGCCATCCAAGTCTAAAGGTTGTAGCATTGAACAAACATCAAACTGTGGTCATCATTTTGCTTTGTTGTGGGGCATGTTACATACTCTATTTGATCTTCTAAGTCACCTTCCATTTGCATAAGTGCATCTATAGCACCTTCCAACTTTCGAGCCGATCTACACATCAAAATAGATAACATAAATGAATGTGCGCATTGCATAGGATGCATCTCATTGACGTAATTGTGACACAAGTAGGTTATATTGTTAGATATCAATGGTCCACTCTCGTGTAACTACACAGGAACCAACTAATTGTACTTGTAAACCCCCCATATGAACAGAATGCATTTGAGTAGCTCAGTTATTCAATAGGTCTTGGTTTGGACACTAGATGGGGGCATGTGTGGCCTAATGGCTAGACAGAGTTGGCACACTACCAACTAGGCTACATGCAAGTGCGGGAAGGCATCCCATGGCTGATTGCATTGAGGATAGACGGAGCATTTCCTAGGGCAACCCACCACTCTCGGGTTGTGGGGCTCGTTTGGAGCCCCAGATGATCCTGGATGGCTCTCGGCTGAATGGCAACCATAGGTTAGTTGCTCTATTTTACACACCAGTTCTATCGTGTGGTTGGTGGCCTATTTCGAGACCGACCACTAGTCGGCCAGTTTGGCTGGATTGGGTCGGTCACGAAATTGGGTCTAACCGACTACAACTGGTGGCTATATAAGAGCCCGTGAAGCCCATTTCATCACTAGCTACAGCAGCCCTAATTCCTTAGCATCTAGCCTCTGTCCTCTACTATTTCCAACATGCCATCGAAGCTTCCTTCACAGGAGTGCATGGTTTGGAGGCAACGCCATTTATTGTATCAGTCCTATAGTAATCAAATTTTTTATTCTCCATACTATCTATTTTTCTCTCTTGCGTATGAGATCCTATTATCTATTGAGCATAGACGTTGTATTGTTTTCTTACATGGTATCAGAGCCTGGACTCTAGCAAGAAGATTTGGTAGTGTGTTTGTGTTTGTGAGCAGTTGTGAGAGATGGCCCAACCCGCAAGACTGCGAATCCCACCGTTCGGCGAAAGCGAAAAGTTGGATGGCTCTAACTATCCACTCTGGAAGTTCAAGATGAAGAACATCCTAAGTGCATACGAGCTTTGGGATACAATTACTGGGCTGGATGTGAAGCCGGTTGTGAGACCAGATCTAGCTAATGCAGGACAATAGATAGTACCAACTGCGGATGAGATTCTCCCGTAGACAAGAAAAAATGCAGATGCAATGTGTTCTATTGTCTGCAGTGTAAGTGATTCCATCATGGCATTAATTCAACATATCACCACAGTGGAGGAGGCATGGACGGTCTTGAAAAATCAGTACGAGACCACGAATCAAATGCGAATTCAGAATTTGGAGACTCAACTTGCGAACAAGAAATTGTTTGAGTCTGAAGTGACAGAGAAGTTCATCACCAGGGTAATAATCTGTGCAATCAGATGACTACGATTGGCATCACCATCACCAATGAGAATCTAGCACGAAGGTGCATATGAATTCTCCCACCAAAGGACAATGGTCTTGTTATGTAGAACAGAAATCCACCCCTCAACTTTGAGGATCTCAGCACGATGCTTCTGGAGGAGGAGATGCATCAAAAGACGAGGACTAGAGAAGATTCAGCTTTCTATGCGGGATCAAAGAAAGGTAAGGGTAAGGACTCTAGTAACCCATCTTCTTCTAATGATAAAAAGAGAAAGAAGAAGATCAAGTGCTTCTATTGCAATAAGGCAGGGCACAAGCAGAATGAGTGCCAAAAGAAGATTGCAAATGAGAAGAACGGAGTAAAGAAACTACCCAGCAACAGTGCGTAGGCAGTACTAGTAGAGTTGTTCATAGCAATTGAGGATATTTGCACGGAGGCAATTCATGTACCTGTGGATGAACCTTGGATTATTGATAGTGGTGCATCATGTGATATGACCAGTTGGAAAGATTGGTATACCTCTCTATAGCCGGTAGGGAATGACATCCTGGTAGCAGTTGACAATGATGCAAAATGTCCAGTAAAAGAAAAAGGTACGATTGCTCTCAAGTCAAATGGAGTTGTAAAATAGTTGTCCGATGTTCTTTATGTGCCAAATATCAAGAGGAACTTCTTGTCCATTTTTGGGATCACAAATCGGGACCTCAAAGTTCACTTCAATAAGAATGGCGCACAGATTTTAGATCTTTAAGGGAAGGTCATTGGTAAAAGTACAAGGCACAACAACATCTACAAACTCTCATCTTTTAGTGCTCGAGCCGATGTAAAGGACACCAAGCTGTGGCATGAGAGGTTTGGTCATCTAAACCTTAGTTCTTTAAAGTAGATGCATAAAAGTGGAATGATTGCAGACCTACCAGAAATTACAGATCTGCCCGATGTATGTGAAGCTTGCATGATGGGCAAGCAGCATTGGAAGCCCTTTCCTAAAGAGGCTAGTAGGGCAAAGGCTCCTCTAGAGCTCATTCACACGGACCTCTGCGAAAAGATGGAGACGGAAGGTTTGGGTGGTTCCTACTACTTCATGACACTGATCGACGACTACAGTAGAAGGATATGGATATACTTCTTGAAGACTAAAGACGAGGCTTTTAGTAAGTTCAAGGAATGGCAGAATGGTCGAGAAAGAATCGGGGAGGAAGGTGAAGAAATTGAGATCAGACAGAGGTGGGGAGCTCACATCAACTGAATTCGAAAGTTACTGTAAAAGTCACGAGATCAAGAGGCAAAAGCCCCCGCCACATACATCACAACAAAATGGAGTAGCAAAATGCAAGATACGCGTCATCTGTGAAATGGGTAAGAGTATGTTGAAAGGGAAAGATTTGCCAAAGACTTCTGGGCTGAAGCATGTAATACGATAGTTTACATTCTGAATCATAGCTACACGAAGGCTGTGAATGGGATGACTCCACTACATGCATTTTCTAGTAAGAAACCTTCAGCTGCACATTTTAGAGTTTTTGGATGTGATTGTTTTGTGCATGTCCCTGATGCTAATAGGACCAAATGGGAACCGAAGAGTCGGTAGTGTATTTTCTTGGGCTACAGTGAAGAGGCAAAGGGTTACCATCTCTATAACCCTGTTACCAAGAAAGTAATAGTAAGTCGCGATGTGGTCTTCTCAAAATAGCCGCATCAATTGGAGGAGGATGCTTCCTTCCTAGACAACCAGGACCAAGATATCCATCCAGTACCACCACCAACAACAAACCGAACTCCCCAAACGGTGCTTGGGAGGATTCAAGATAAAGAAGATGAAGAAGAGTTTATTGAGGAGGAACCATCCGAACACCGCCGGTCCAAGAGATTAGAGGAGAAAGAAGGGCGCAGGAACACTTGGTCAACTATGCTTTGATGACAGAAGTGATCCATGCTAATGAACCCAAGTGTCTTGAAGAGGCACAGGGTGATGATAGGTGGATGGAGGCTATGCAGTCGGAGTATGGCTCCATAATGAAGAACAACACTTGGGACCTTGTGGATCATCCACTAAAACACAAGGTAATCGGCACCAAGAGGGTCTACAAGACCAAGTACATGTTCGATGGCACATTGGATAAGTACAAGGCTCTCGGCTCATGGCAAAAGGATTTGCACAGGTACATGGTTTTGATTATTAGGATACTTTTACTCCCATAGCTTGACTAACCACAATTCATAGTGTTTTGGCTTTAGCTACCCAAGGAAGTTGGCCCATGTTTCAGATGGATGTAAAATCTACCTTTCTGAATGGAGATCTCAAGGAGGAGGTATATGTGGAACAACCACCAGGTTTTGAGATCCCTAGTTCAGAAGGTAAAGTTTGTAAACTAAAGAAGGCACTTTATGGGCTGAAATAGGCCCCATGAGCATGATGGTACAAGCGAATTGATGCCTACTTTCTGCAAAGTCATAACAGAGAACCATGAAGAGAAGATCTCGTAGACAAAGCATTTGCTCAGAAGAGAGTTTGAAATGACAGTAGACCTCGGTGGACTGATGCATTTTTGTTTGGGGATTGAGGTTTGGCAAGAGCCGAAATAGATCTTCATTTCATAGGTGAAGTATGCTGGAGAGATACTAAAGGCATTTGGCATGGCTGAGTCCAAGACAGTTGGTACACCTATGGAGGTTGACATGAAGCTCTCAAATGAGGATTCATCACCATTGGTGGACAAATCAAAGTACAGAAGGCTTGTGGATGGTTTGATTTACTTGTGCAACACGCGGCCGGACATCAGCTTTGCAACTAGTGTACTAAGCAGGTTTTCCAATAAGCCCCGGGAGAACCATTGGAGGGCAGGGATGCGGATGCTAAAATACATCAAAGGCTCACTTGATTATGGCATCACCTATACTAAGGGAAACATCTTGACTGGATTTTGTGACTCGGATTGGGCAAAAGACGTGCACAGTAGGAGGTCAGTGACAGGTTACTATTTCTTACTTGGATCTGGAGTTGTGTCATGGGTTAGCAAGAAGCAACCCATAGTTGCTCTTTCTTCTACCGAGGCTGAGTACAAATCGGCTTGCTTTGCTTCTTGCAAGGAAGTGTGGTTAAGGAGGATTTTAGGGGACATGGGTGCACTACAGAACAAGCCTACGTAGTTATCATGTGACAATCAGAGTTGCATGGTGATTACAAAGAACCCTGTGTTCCACGCTCACCTACAAGGCTCTCCCTTCTGCCTCCTCTACCTTGGCTTCTGCACCCTCCCTAAGAATTTCCTCAAGTTGCACTGCCTTTGCTACATCAATGGCTTTCTCTTGTAGAAAAGTCACCTTCTGAGACATCTTCTTATCGTATTACTCAAAAAAAACACTTTGAGGGTAAATGTCATTAGGTGCATTGCAACTCCAGCGATTTGAGATGACAATTGGGATTTGCCATCTACACAATTCTTTAGGTTGGTTATCATGCTCTTGATCGCCCTTAAGAAAGAGACATCACGTCCTTTCAATTGCTCTACTACTGCGTGAACATGCCAGAACTTCATGGTTCCTCTCATATTAGAAAAGATGTGCATTGTCTTCTTTAGTAGATCTTGCACGTCTGTTGGCAAGATAGAAAGATTGACTCCACCATCTTTTCTAATTTGAGCATTGGGGCATACATCTAGAATATCCTATCTCTTCCACTACTTGTTGAAGAAGTGTGATTGCAAATTGCCTCCAGGAATGCTTAGTGCATTTTCAACCACGCTTTTAGTGATGGTAATCTTCTAACCTTGAGACATTATTTGTCCCTCCTTCATGTTCAACTCTTGTACTAATTGGTGAAGTTGCTTAGAGCATCCAAATTGGGATTTTGAAGAGCGAATGAGGAGCTCCCAGATGTCACGATTTCAAGATCAAGGGAGGAAAGGCTCTCACATTGTGCTACAGAGGGGGTGGAAAGATTGTGTGAGGAGCTCTTAGACCATGCAAGGTCCAATAGAAGAGGGAATAGAAGTTTTAGGAAGAGTGCAAGGGAGATAGAAATGGTCGAGAGGGATAGAAGATGAAACAGTGAAGGAAATGGAATAGCCGAGGCTTAAGTTTGTAGTCCAAGTGCAAGGGATAAAGAAACGGTTGAGAGGGATAGAAGACAAAACAATGAAGGAAATGTAATAGAGGAGACTTAAGTTTATAGCCCCACTATAGGGAACTGTCAAGGTGAGAGCCACCATGGTGGTTGGACCGAATTTTGATTAATTCAAAGTAGCAGAACTACCTTGCATGGTAATGAGTGATTAGAGGTGGTGGCATCTAAGATTACCAACCACGTCTATGGTGGCGGCTAAGATTCCACCAGGCTAGCAGTTAACTACCAGCCACTATAGTGGCCCACAATTACCTGCCATTTACCACCACCGGGCTTGCAGGTATGATTACTACAAGTGCAGTAAATTACTAGTCACCAAGCTTGCATGCTTAGTAGAGTACTAGAGTTCATGGTAATGAGAGATTAGAGGCGATTAGGCTTCATGATTTAATTTTGTGGTCATTAGTGCCTAGTGATGATGGCTCTCATTAGCCATGTTCGTGGTGGCTAAGACGCCATCGAGTTGGCAGTTAATTACCAACCATCACACTGGCCTGCTCACCTATCTATTACCACCACTGGGCATCTACTTCACTATTACCAGCCTGTGTGGTGTGGCACTTAAGATTCCACCGCGGTGGATTGCATTTAATATGGATGGCACCCCGGGCCTCTAGGCTCCAGCCACCATGATGGATCAAACTTTATAATATATAAGATCTGTGGCATTTGGCATTTTAGTATGTTTCTCTCATCCACACCTACTCTGCTACTTTGCTCCACACACCCTCCTCTAGCTCTTTTCTGGCCCTACTCTACTTTTCTCCATGCTCCCTCCTCCAACTCTCATCACTCATCTGCTCCCTTGCTCATCTGTTGCTCACCCACTCATCTTCCCCATGCCTACTACCATCCCTCAATGCACTACTGCAATCCCAATGTTATTTGCCTTGTCATATAAGGTGATTGTGTTCACTCACTAGAGTAGAAATGATGGCACTAGTTGATACCCTTCGTTCCCACGGTCGATTCCCCCCATATCTGCACGTCACCACCTTAGATGACATGCTCACCTCTGGTCTCTTTATAGCTGTGCTATATACGTTCCCCCTAAACATCAATGAAGGCCTTAGGATTTTCACAGTAGAGTACTCTCGACTTGTTGGGGGGGTGTAATCTAAGTCATGGAAATGTGCATGGTCCACCCTAGTCTCCACCCTCCTTTGGATCCATCAAGTGCTATGTCCCACCTCCAACTTATTCTGCTCTTATTCCTAATTGTCTCTAAAGTGGTGGTAGTTCTCTTCCATGATTATCAAGTGGTAGATATGCGGTAAGACCTTGGTTGGTTGGGAAATATGTATATATATATATACATATATATATATAAGTTTTTTTGTAGATTGTATATGATCCACATTCACTAGTTGATTAGACCACATGGTTCAATGGGAGTAGATGACTTTTGAAATTTTCTCTATAAGCTTGGAGAAAGCTTAGTACCTCTACACCAAACTGCATCAACAAGCCAAAAAGTTGAGTTTTTTTTTAATACTTAGGCTAGAAGAGAAGACTCTTACCTCTAGTCAAGAAAAGATACTCAAAGCACATTGATGGAGAAGAGTGCTCATCTTTTCCTAAGAGTATAGGGAGGAAGCCCATGCAAGAGGTGCAAAAAGGTCCTCTTACGCAAGAGATCTACAAGGAGGATCCACAAGCTTTGTTTAAGCATTGGCATGTCCAAAAATCTCCTCATGGGATCCACTCAAAGCCAATGTAAGAAAAAATGTCAGTAAGGTGGCTTTCACAATGAGCTTGGTTACTCAATAAGAACATCAACCTGACGAGGCAAGCCAAGTTGCTGATTAATCAGATAGGGGAGCTGTTCTAGTTAACGTCCCCTGTGATGAAGTCTATTCAGGCCTTCTAAATGAGACAACACGATGGTGGCTGAGCACATAATGCTATTGTTGGTCATTGAGCACAAAACGCTATTGTTGGTGATAATGCCCCCCTAGCTATGTTTCTCCGACATGGATGAAGAAAGGGCCTTTATTTTTCAAGCTAGCATGAGGAATAATAGGATCTTTAGATATGAGTTGATTGATGCTTGCTAATGTTTCCTAACATGGTGGTTGCTTTTAAGAACAAGGTGATAATTTGGAGAATCGTGTTTGCTTGGTCCACCAAACTATCTCAAGAATGAGGTCACTATGTGTAGACACCAAGTTGATTTGGTTGCTAAAACGTGTAACTTATTGGAAAACATTGTGGAAGGCCTACTAGGATAATGAGGATCCAGATGTTGTTTCTCCTTCTTTAGCTCAGTTGTTTGCTCATCAACTTCTTATGCAGCCAGTCTGTCAAAACATTTAGCCTCTCAGTTTGATGGTACTTTGAGGAGGGCTCCATGAGTGTCACTTTCTAGCAAGAGAGGAGAAAAAGGCTATTGATGCTTAGAGCATTGAATGAGAGGTAGAAATTCAGAGATATCTAAAAGTCAATATTTGTTCTATCCCAAGAAAAAGGGATGTAGAGAAGACAAAAGCCATAATTTTGTGGAGTAGCAATCACATTGTATGGGGCTCATGTGCAAGAGATATGGGAGAGAAATTTGGAGACGATTGGGTGTCCCGTGAGATTCTATCTCCATCACAAGCCTCTCTTAGCTCACTCTTTTTTGGATTCCCGATGTTCAGCAAATGCATAGCGCACGGGCTAATTTGCAGTTAGAAGACAGAGAGTAAGCACTTGTTAATGCCATCAAGATTGCATGCTACACTAGAGGAAAGAGACATAGCAATGCAAAGACCTGTACAAAAATGCTTTGCAATAAGCCTCATAAGTAAATTGTGGGTGAAAACTATTTTCTCACAATGACAAGCAATTCATTTAAACCTTGCATTCTCTTAGCTTGCTTGTATATACTTCCAACATGCTACATACTTCATCTCACAAAATACTCCACAACAAAAGCACATCTAGTAAGCCTGGGTGAAGGTAGCAATATGAAGAATAGCAGCTCGTGAGGCAGCTATAGCCATTAGCAAACCAAAAGACAATATTGAATCGTGGGAGGTAGCATCAATAGATGAGAAAGACACTTGCATTAAAAAAAAGATCCATGATAGAGGTGAGAACCCTACATCAGGCTGGGCGATTGGCCAAAACCAACATCAGCACATGCAGAAGCAGAAAGATTACAACACTTAGCATAAAAAAAATTACATCATGATAGATAAGGGAAGCCTACAGTAGGCCGAGCGACTAGCCAAAATGAGCACATGACATATTTTACCCTTCTATCTTATCCACTCTATCCCCTTTGCTTTATATTTTTACTCTCCACATGACTCTGTGAAGATAGTGGGAGAGAGGGAAGGAGTCTCACTTGAGGCTTTCTCACAATCACAATGGGGGAATACACACAAAGGTAGAGGCTGAAAACAGTTTTCCTCTTCTTAGTTGTGAAAGCCAAAAGAACTCTAATACAAAGAAATAGAAGAACCCTATATGTGGGTCTCAAACCAAACTCAACTAACTAAGGTGGCATACTAACTGAGCCACGAACTAGTGTAGATAAGGATAGCTGTCATCCAGCTATTATTTGTGGGCGGTGTACCAACCGAATCTCCAGCTAACAAGTCGGTGACATAAGTACACAATGATCACCCTGGCATATCTCGAGTGGAGCTCGATATCTCAACACTCCCCCTCGAGCTCAATCCCAAATCCTGCACACCAAGCAGGTCTCTGAACTTGCGCAACTTCTCTGCGCCCAATGCTTTCGTGAATATGTCAGCTACCTGATACTCTGTGCTGACATAAACTAGATCAATAAGACCTAGTAAAACCTTCTCCCACACATAGTGATAATGCACCTCAATGTGCTTTGTTCTAGCATGAAAGACTGGGTTCTTTGCCAAGTGTATACTACTCATGTTGTCACAATAAATGACAACTGGCCCATCTGTAGACTGATGCATATCATAGAGTAGCTTATGCAACCAAGCTACCTCACATGCAGCCATTGCTGCACCCCTGTACTCAGCGTCTGTGCTCGACAAGGCAACTGTAGGCTGTTTCTTGCTGTTCCAAGTGACTGCAGCACTCCCAAAAGAGAACATATATCCACTGGTAGATCGTCTATCAGAAATACTACCAGCCCAATCAGCATCAGTGTATCCATGCAACTGTATCTGAACCCCAGCCTCATAAAATAGTCCATACTGCAATGTGGACTTCACATACCTGAGTATGCGTCTAGTTGCATCCAAATGTGGTTTCCTTGGAGCCTGCACAAACTGACTTACCAACCCAACAGCATAGCTCAAATCTGGCCTGGTAATAGTCATGTAAATCAAACTTCCTACTATGCGTCTGTACATAGTAGGGTCTTCCAGAAGCTCACCTGCATCTGTGCTCAGCTTCACATTCTGCTCCAAAGGAACTGAAATAGGCTTACAACTTGTCATCCCATATTTGGACAGCATGTCCAATCCATACTGCCTCTGCAAGAGCTGTATCCCACTTGGTGATCTAATCACCTCAATGCCCAAGAAATAACGTAGCTCTCCCAAATCCTTCATCTCAAACTTCTGCCTCAATAGCATTTTCACATGAAGGATATCTTCATCACTATCACCTGTGATGATCAAATCATCAACATAAATGACTAGCAGCATAATCCCTTTCTCTGTTTTTCTCACATAGAGTGAGAAATCTGCCTTGGAAATCTGAAAGCCAATAGTGACAAGATACAGTCGTATCTTGTCAGACCATGCTCTAGGTGCTTGCTTCAAGCCATACAAGGCTTTCTTCAACCTGCAAACAAACTCAGGATGAGTAGCATGAACATAACCTGCTGGCTGCTCCATAAAGACCTCTTCTTGCAAATCACCATGCAAGAAGGCATTCTTTACATACATCTGATGTAAAGACCATCCCTTTGATGTAGCCATAACAATGGCTGCTCTTACGGTTGCCATCCTTGCAACCGGGCTGAAAGTTTCTTCATAATCAATGCCATATGTCTGTGCATACCCCTTGACAACTAATCTTGCCTTGTATCTATTCACAGAACCATCTGCATTGTGCTTGATCTTATAAACCCACTTACAGCCAATTGCATTCTTGCCTTTAGGCAAAGGCACCAATTCCCATGTAGCATTAGCATCCAAGGCATCCATTTCTTCATCCATGGCTTTCTCCCATTTTTCATTTCCCATGGCTTGCTCAAAAGAAGTGGGCTCTGGTTCCTGTATCACTTTGACCATATAGGCATAGTGAATGGCTGTAAATCCATCATATTTCAGCCTATCCACAGGATACCTAACCTGGTAGACCTGCGCAAAATAGGCTCACTTCCAGGTGCTCTCAAAACATCCCTGGTCTTCCTTACTCCAGGTGTAACAACAGAAGGAATACCCAACTTATTATCAATGCTCTGTTCTGAGCCACTGGATTCACCATCCACAGAAGAGTGACCTACATTCACATCAAACATGGGCTGATCTACCTTCTCTTTTCCTTTTCGTGATACCTGCGTACCACTCTCTGCATTGCTTTGAGGAGATTCTCCTGATCTCAATCTGCCTGTCCATGGCGAAGTATGTGAACCACTGCTAGAGGACACTCCAGGTCCACTGATATTTTGTGATTGCTGCTGTGAATTCTGTGCAGCATTACCATTTTGTGCATCTACATCAATCATCACATTTACTGGTTTATACCAGCTGCTCATCTCATCAAAAACAACATCTCTGCTCACTGTGAACTTTCGTGTAGAAGGGTTATAGCATCTATACCCTTTTTGCTGCAGAGAATAACCAATAAAGATGCACTTCTCAGCTTTTGGATCTTGGACCTCAACTCATCTGGTACATGGACATAGGCAATGCAACCAAAAATTTTCAAATGAGAAATATCTGGTCTCCTATCAGTATACATCTCCTCTGGCATCATGCCATGTATTGCTGCAGTGGGAGTCCTGTTCATTACATACACTGCTGTAGCAACTGCTTCAGCCCAATAATAATCTGGTAGATCTTTTTCATTCAGCATAGCCCGAGATACCTCTCCAATATGCCTGTTTTTCCTTTCTGCAATTCCATTTTGTTGTGGGGTATGACTGCATGAATATTGCTGCTTTATACCATGCTCTTGCAAGAACCTTGCAAACTTATTTGAGAGGTACTCTCCCCCTCCATCCGACCTTAGGCATTTTATTTGCAGGCCTGTTTCTTTTTTAACCATAGCTTTGAAAGCTTTGAAGTGCCCAAACACTTCACTTTTCTTTTTCATAAAATACACCCACAGTTTTCTACTGAAGTCATCAATAAATGTGACAAAATAGTGACAGCCTCCAATAGATGCAGCTTTTGTAGTCCACACATCAGAGTGGATTAATTCCAATGGCTTTTTACTCTCTTGAACATGCCTAGGAAAAGGTTTCCTTGCCTGTTTCCCAAATTGACAGGCTTCACAAACCTTGTGCATTTCTGCAACCTTGAATTTAGGCAATCCTGCAACAATATTTTGGGCTTGCATTGATTTAAGTCACTGTATATTAACATGACCAATGCGTTTGTGCCAGATATCAATATCTGCAACTACACCGGTCCCATGTGCAAACATTGCTGCACTCAATTCAGGCATGTCCGCATCCAACGTAAACATCCTGCCCTTCTTCTTTCCTTTTGCTATCAAGCGACCATTATATTTATATCCTCAACAAAGCATCCATGAGGATTAAATCTGACCTGCAAGCCCTGCTCAACCATCTGACCAACAGAAACCAGGTTCTTGGTGATGTTCGGGACATGAATTACATCAGACAAGTATTTCTTTTTCCCATCCTGCATAGACAAAGGAATTTTGCCAATCTGCACAATAGGATGTGCAGTATCATCACCAGTCTCCACAAATCCTGGTTTTTCCATTTTCCTTGCATCTTGCATCCATTCTACATGACCTGTCATGTGGTTTGACGCACCTGAGTCAACATACCACACATCATTTCGTTCTTCTCTACACTTGTCACAGAATTGGTCATATGCTGTACCATAAATAGATGCTCATTTCTGTCATCACCCTGCCTACTAGAAGATGCATAATTGCCTTGCTGCAATTTTCCAGTCATAATGTCATTCTGCTTTTTATAGCAGTCCTTAGCCATATGACCCATTTTGCCACAATAGTAGCATTCAACATTGCTGTTTGCATTTTGGCCTCTCTGCCATCCACCATGGCCTCTTTGGCTCTCGGGGGGGTCACTCATCATATGTAACCCTATCACGTGAGTTCAACAGAAGGATATTTTTTATTTCTAAAATTTACAGAAATAAATATACATAAGGGACTATTTAAAATAGTTTTGAGAAAAATTTACAGATTTGTATAGAAAAGGGGTACATTTTATTAATGAAAAATTTACAGATAAGGGATTTTAGAAATAGGCCTTGAACGCACGTGGTATAGAGGGTTTATACATAGTGACCCCCCCGAGCTTTGGCTCCCCCTGCCTCTAGAGTTACCACGTCCTCCTGCATAGGACTGGTTTTCTTGCGTTTGCTGCATATTCTGATTTCTATGATGGCCTGCAGATCGGCCTCCTCTACCTCTGCCTCTACCTCTGCCAGCATTTGAGTAGAAGACAGTTTCTTTTGAAGTTCCTACTGAAGAAGATGCACCACCATTTCTCTGCTCTTCGGAAATTAGAAGAGCAATCAACTCCTCAAAATCAGGAAATTTTTCACGGACGGCAATGGATGTCCAGAACTGTGCATAATCCTTTCCTAGACCATTCAAGGTCACAGAGACCAAATCGTCATCATCCACTGGCGACCCAAAAGAAGCAAGTGCATCTACAATTTTCTTCACTTTCATGTGGTAGTCCTTTATGCTCAAATTTTCTCTTTGCACATTGTGCAACTCTTGTTTGAGTTGCATTTTCCTGGCTTGCGTATTTGTGCTATCATTTTTGCCAAAGTATCCCATGCCTCCTTTGGCGTATTTGCATCCTGAATATGCACAATCATGGAGTCCGAAATACTGATAGACAGCCAGTACATAACTTTCCTGGCTCTCTCATGCCATCCTTTGAATGCCTGCATTTCCTGTTGACTGGGAACATTAGGAAGAACAAGTTCTTCTTCATTTCCTGTAATGAACTCCCAATAGCCTTTTCCCATCAAGAAATTCGTCATTCTAAACTTCCATGCTTGGAAGTTGTTCTTGTCAAGCTTTTCAGTGACAATCTGTGAAAGAGAATCACATGCCATTACAGAACACTGCAAAATATTCTGTCACTGCCCTCTCGCCACACTGCGAAGGGCGTCTCAATCTGAGACAGTGCACTCTTGCACTTCTGGCTGTGCTACCTGCAGAGATTTGCTCCCAAACTCGAAATAGGAAAGCAACACTGGTCCTCTTACCAGGACACCACGAACTTGGCTTGCTTTCTTGAGCTCCTTACCACGAACAAGGCTCTGATACCATGTGAAGATAGTGAGAGAGAGGGAAGGAGTCTCACTTGAGGCTTTCTCACAATCACAATGGGGGAATACACACAAAGGTGGAGGCTGAAAATAGTTTTCCTCTTCTTAGTTGTGAAAGCCAAAAGAACTCTAATACAAAGAAATAGAAGAACCCTATATGTGGGTCTCAAACCAAACTCAACTAACTAAGGTGGCATACTAACTGAGCCACGAACTAGTGTAGATAAGGATAGCTGTCATCCAGCTATTATTCGTGGGCGATGTACCAACTGCATCTCCAGCTAACAAGTCAGTGACATAAGTACACAACGGTCACCCTGGCATATCTCGAGTGGAGCTCGATATCTCAACAGACTCTACCACATTTGCATCAGATCAATATCATATAGTATATTTTCTATATTTGTGCACAATTTCATTGATCACATGTATACATCTTTTTGCATGGAGATGGACCACCTCGCACATGATATTTTTCACCTTCCACCTCCCATTATCAATGTATGTCTTCACATTCCACCTCCAACACATAGTGATGCATTCATTAGCTACCTCATTTGTATCCATAGCTATGATGTTATGCAAGCATTCATACCATTTCTTGAGTATGCATATGATGAGCTTGGAGACACACTTCAAGATCCATGGACTGCACATCAATATTGCATCCTTTGATAGTCATTGTTTTTTATGTCACTCCATGGTTTGCCTCGCTTCTTTCCAGTGTTACAAGATCATCTTGACTTTTTTCATCCCAAGCTTATACGTAATGTCATGCAGCTTAATCCTTCTTTTGTTCCATCCCATGAGGCACCCCATGATTTATCCTCACCATGGAGCACCCCTCTGAGCCTATATGATTCTTCACTAATCATCAAATACCCTACCTTTATCATCCATATTTCCTAGAGACGTCTCCTCATCTCATCATCCCATCATTTGAGGAGACATCTCTTCCTTCATCGTCTATAGACATCCTACCATTTTCATCGAGCACCGCTTTGATGTCCAATGTCTTAGAGACTCCTCCTTTGCTCACTGCTACATGATTTGACGGAGAGCCTCTTCTTGATTCCATGGACACATCACGGTCAAATCTAGAGGTGTTAGCTCCTTTTAGACCTTGTATTCATTGATTTATGCTCATCACTGGCTATTGCTCGAGTGTTAGTTCTTAGAATGTACATGTCAGATATAAGCTTGTACCCCTGATAAATTTACAAAATTGAATGGGGTTTTACAAATAGGCCTTGAATGCACGTGATATATAAACTTCACACATAGTTATGCCCTTAAGAATTGACATTGGCTCTCACTCTACCCTTGGCCAACAGAATCAACTCTTGGGCACCCAAATGTTTTGGGAAATATAGCCTTCCCCATCTCATCTAAGGCACCTCGTCCTTCCACATCCCAACCCTTCTTCACCTGCCTCCCTTACCTCTACAATGCCAGTGCCTAGCCCCCAAAATTTGCAACACCACATCCAAGCCTCATTGTCAAAAGACCCTCATTTGGCCACCAAATTTTGAATGGAGTCTTGTTCATGTGGGTTTGGATCTGTGGGGACACAATTCAAGTAAAGTGGAGGTAAAATGTTTCCCTCAAGCTACCCAACCAACCCAAAGTAGGTCCTAGTAACTTGGCATGGGCAAACTAGGAGCTACCACCAAGAAGTTGAGAGGTGTGACCCCAAGCATCACATAATCCACATTATGGAGCCAACACCTAGTAGTGATATTGATTGGGTTCCCAAGTCTGAGATCAAATGGTGAATCACCAAAACCAACTAAGTTTAGACTTCTAGGCTACATAGGTCAGGATTTTAATCACAACAACCCTGCCCTGCTAGCTCCCTTTCTTTTGTGAGTGGTCAAAGTCTGAGTTAAGTAGGCTAGATAGGGTTGTGCCTTGCTACTCCTAATCAATGTCGCTTGTGGATTTACAAACTTTATCTCATTTCACTTCCATGCAAATCAAAATGGCAACTTTGGTGGTTTAAGAACCATGATAAATAATTATAAGTAGATGATTGGTTTAGGAATAAACTAATGGTACTTGATGACCAATGGTGGTACAAGATCATAGGAAATGGTGGGGAAGTTATTTGCATGGACAAATCAACCCAAGATCCCATTTCTCCCTTTAATGCCCATAGAGATATTAATTTTTGCACTGTCACAACATCATAGACAACTTCTTATCCATGATTTTTTTTAAGTGAGCTAACCACATCCAATTGGCCCTTGGATGTGGTGGAATGAAGATTTGTGCAAGTCTACACCACCATGGGATATCATTCTTCCTAATAAATAGAAAATAAAATTCCCTTTTAGGTAATGATGGAAGGAGGGTTATGTAGAAATGAATCACTAGAAGATCCCGCTTTCCCCTTTGATGTGCATGGAATTGTTGTTTTGGCACTTTTCACACAATGATCAATAATTAATCAACTATTCAAATCTCATCTAACACTGAGCATGCCAACTAGGTGGACAACTACCATAAATAGAGCTTCTAATCAACACCTTTGGAAAAACTAGCTACATTAGGTGGCCGCTGCCATCGGTTATTATAAAATGCATTTAGGACTTATTCTCTAATACCATACTAGCCAAACCAACCACGTTGATGACTACCATAGATAGAGCTTCGAATCAAACCCTTCAGCCACATGAGGTGGCTACCACTACCAATAATTATAAATTGCATTTAGGACCTATTCTCCCAATACCACACTAACCCAAGAATACACCAATATCTACGGTAGCTATGGGGAGCTGTAGCATTCCCTCTAGCAAGCATTTGCATTCATCATTGTCTCTACTTGACTATCTCTTTCCACTCTCGGGGGGGTCACTCATCTTATGTAACCCTATCACATGAGTTCAACGGAAGGATATTTTTAATTTCTAAAATTTAGAGAATTTAAGTTACATAAGGGATTTTAGAAAAAAATTATAGATTTCTATATAAAAAGGGTAGATTTTATTAATGAAAAATCTACGGGTAAGGGATTTTACAAATAAGCCTTGAATGCACGTGATATAGAGAGTTATACACGGTGACCCCCCTGAGTTTCTACTATTCAAAGTCAACAGACCATGAAGGCATCACCATGAAGCTCGCCGCCGGCATGGCCATTTTCCCTCTAGCAAGCATTTGCACTCATCGTTGCTTCTACTTGAGAACCTCTTTCCATACTATTCAAAGTCAACAAACCATGAAGGCATCACCATGAAGCTTGCCGGCATGGCTGCATGAGATCTTTCTAAGGCAATGAGAGAATTTATCATTGCAAGGCTTTGTAGTGGGTCCATCAAAAAAGTACTTGAAGGTTGTCTCGTGATTCCTCTTGAGGAGCTTGTTCATCTCTATAGAGTTGGAATCTTCAAGTTGGCTTTTGTGGGATTCGATCAGACAAAGTGTGGGTTTTGCACATTGGAGAAATGGGGGCCAGAGTCATATTCCTTTAATGATATAGAGAGAAAATGAGGCGTGAGTGGCAAATCAAAACTTTACAATCCTCATAGTTCACTAGGATAGAGATTATCTTATCTCAATGTTCATTACCTTATCTCTCAAAAATGTTGGATGATAGGTCAAGTTAAAAAGTACAAATATTTCACAATTTGTTTATTGAATCTCTCCTCTACATGTGCTTATTCCCCTTGCACAACCTCGGCAAGTTTGTGTACCATTTCATTTGTGTTTTATTCTCACATGTTTTTTCTTCCTATGAAATAGACTTCTATTAAGTATGAAAGCAGAAACCAAGAAAAGAAACTGAAGATAGTTAAAACTTTGGTGGTAAAACCCATATGTTAAACTAAGGTGATATGACAAGTGATCCCCTTGGGAAGGAAGTATACATCCAAATGACCATTTTGACATTTTGTAATTCGACATTGCCCTCAGGGGGGTCACTATGTATAAACCCTCTATACCACGTGCGTTCAAGGCCTATTTCTAAAATCCCTTATCTGTAAATTTTTCATTAATAAAATGTACCCCTTTTCTATACAAATCTGCAAATTTTTCCCAAAACTATTTTAAATAGTCCCTTATGTATATTAATTTCTATAAATTTTAGAAATTAAAAATATCCTTCTGTTGAACTCATGTGATAGGGTTACATATGATGAGTGACTCCCCCGAGACATTGCCTTGGATATATATGCACAAAAGTAAAGAAATCCTACTGCAACCAAAATGTGGATGATAGTGAAAAGTAGCTTCATGCCTTTGCAACATTATAAAGTTTACAAGCAACACATAATCTATTTGATTTAAAAATCAACAATAAATAAGTTGTGCAAGAGAGAAAAGTGGTGATGAGGGATTCAAGATGAACAATGCAATAAGATACAATTAGAGCACTAAAATGATGAGAAAATATCTAGAATAAGAGATGTACAGTTCGCTTAGCTTTACTTTTTTTTTGGGTTGTTTTTCTTGCAGGTGCTTCAATTTATTGTTGGACTAGCACTAGCTTCTCTCCACAACTTTTATTTATCCAGGTAGGTGATCACTTTTTTTCCAATTGACATTGTGTGTGTGTGTGTGTGTGTTTGCATCTTAAACATTTTCAAAATAATTGTAACCATTCCGATCTAATAATTCATGAATTCTCTGTTACATTCATGAAACCATTCTGATCATAATTCGTGGACGCTTAGATTCTTGGGAGGGGAAAATTGAACTAAGAACCATCTTTTTTCAAAAAGATAATGGAGGTGAGAGAGAGAGAGAGAGAGAGAGAGAGAGAAGCTTAGAAGCTACATTTTTAGAATCATCCAAACCATTATGATCTTATAGTTTCTAGATGATTATATTATTGAGACGGAAGAACTAAAAGATAATGGAGGTGAGAGAGAGAGAGAGAGAGAGGGAGAGAGAGAGAGAGGAAAAATATAATGGTGGATAGAAGTGAATTAAGTTAGTGTATTAGTTAGAGACAAGGCGATGATGGGGTTGGACCAATAATCATTAAATGTAATTGTATCTTTCATAAGGGCATCTTGATGACCTGGCAATATGTCTAGAGATAAGCTTGCACTGTCTACCCTAAGTGATCTAATCTAACCTTTATTTTGAGAAGCTAGCCTTGCTTTTCAATTGACTTTGCTTTCTATTTGGAATTCATTGCTTCCTTAGGACACGTTGTGTGTGTGTGTGTGTGTGTTTGCATCGTTTAAGACAAGCTACATTTTCAAAATCATTGAAACCATTCCGATCTGATAATTCATGAATTCTTTGCTTCCTTAGCACACATTGTGTGTGTGTGTGTGAGTTTGCATCATTTGAGACAAGCTACATTCATTGAAACCATTCTGATCTTATAATTCGTGGACGCTTAGATTCTTGGGAGGGGAAAACTAAACTAAGAACCATGTTTTTTCAAAGCACAAGATGAAAACACAAACTCTCATGAAGAACTATTTGCTCCCAACTTATGCATTTGGCACCACCACTTATACCTTGGCTGAGTGTGGTAATCATACCTTGTGTGCTTGGATGAAATGTAGATGATTGCATGCATTTTGATAGTTTTATAATAGCGATTCTTTGGATGGAAGTGTCCATATGTTGGATATTGTGCCTTTTTGGAGCCTTGTTGTGCTTGGATGAAATGTAAATGATTGCATGCATTTTGATAGTTTTATAATAGCTATTCTTTGGATGGAAGTGTCCATGCATGAATAAACAGTAGTTGTTGCTTCTCAGGTGTCAATGCATTTTCTGAGAAAGCTTTTCTTAAAAGTTGAATAAGAAACAAAGCTGATGTTTGTCCCAGCTAGTGTATAGGAAATCCGAGAGTGAGAAAATGCGCAGAGCTCAAAAATGTTGAAGCAAGTGACGGATCTGCTCGAGAGTGACGAAGAGAAGCACCGTGAAGGAGCCTTGTTTCATCAAGGTGGGCACGAACCCCTTGTACAGAGCCATTGGCCCTTCTGCTTCCACCGTCTTCATGGCACAGTCGAGCGCCCCTCTGTAAGAAACTTCTTGCCCAGCCTCCGCCTTCATGTTCATCACCCTCTTCTTTATCACGTCTATGGGATTCGACGCCACCGCCGCTACCACGCCTGCCGCGCAGCTCGCCGTCACATGCATGGCTGCCCCATCCTCCATCACACCTCTCTCCATCAAACTCTCCTTGGCTTGATCATACGTCGCTGCCTGCGACGCCGTCAACACCATCGCTCTTTGCACCCTCAGCGCCGAGCCCCTCCACAGAGACGTGACCCCTTCTTGCTTCACCATCCTCGCCAACGCGTCTGCCACACTCTTGTAGTTCCGTCTTTCGTGGAAGGGAAGCCGCCCGTCCGCCTGCATCCGTACCCTGGCACCCACTCCTCCTGCCACCAGACCAGCAGCGATCTTCTTGAGAACTAGAAAGCCCCCTTCCGTCGGCGGTTTGCTCCATTTCTGTTTCAGGACCTCGTACAGGCCGAGCCGCGTCGTGGAGTACAGGGGTTGCCTGAGAACGGTGGCGGAAAGGCCCGAGAAGAGAGCCTGCAGGCCTTGGGTACTGTGGGTGATTCGGAAGCCAACGGCGATGGGGCGTGAATCGGGGGAGGTGAAGGCGAGGGGGCCCGATGAGGAATTAGCGAGAGCGAGGGCGTGGTGAAGGGCGATGATCTCTTTCTGGAGCTGCATTGGGACGTTGATGAGATCGTGGAGGGGATGATGGGTGGAGCAACCATTGACGATGGAGGCGAGGCCACCTTCCACAAACCCGTTGAGGTTCTGCATGGAGGGATCAATGTGATGAGAGGAGAGAGCAGGGTAGATTGGCGAGGCTAAATGGAGAGCTTGCGATAAATAGCAAATGAAATGAGGGGGGGTTTAAAACTTATATACCCGAGATTTGGACGCGGTTGCACCTGCGGAAAGCTACGCTTTTCATTCGAGCATTCCCGCCTTTGCCACCTGGCTGAAAGCTACGCTTTTCATTAGCTCGAAATGTCTCTTGGGGGTTTTGCACCATTTTCGACTCATTGGCAAATGTGAGCATTGATGCGCCATTACTAGTACTCCAACCAATGGGCTTTTACCAAGTGGGATTCTAAGTATTGCATTCCTTGCTCCTCGAGCTGGCACCCTCCTCTTTCTATCCAATCAAACAACACCGCCTTTAAGTTTGCGGCACCCTGCAGCTGTCCCTACAAATCGTCAGACTTTCAGTGAGCTGAAAGAGATCATTAAGGGCACCTTCATTTTGGTTCACGCGAAATATTTCATTTGGAGCCTAGATATCACACGAGCCACACATTCTAGGCTACGTGTGCACTAGCCCTACAAGGAGCAACGGTAGCTCACGCGGTTTGGGAACTCTTTCACTTGAGGGGCTCTTCCATTCTGTTTCCTTCAAGGAAAAGATACCTCCTGCCTATTAGCGTAGGCCACAAACAATAGCGAGCATAGGCCACGGGCAGCATGCTCCTCATAGTTGTGCAGTGTGAGTTCAAAACAACAATTAAAATATTTAAAAATGCATAAATTTCTAAGCTTTTTCAACTTAGTTTCGTTAAGAAGCTAAAATTTTATATTCGTCTTGAAAGTTTGTATGCCCTAATAAAAATGAACATTTGAAAGATTCGCCAAGATTTGGAACTTCTATGCAAAAAATTTTAAAGTTTCGCCAGGATTTATATTTTTTACTTCAAAATTCAAAAGAAAATATATAAAAGTGTACTGTATCATATTAATATTGTGAAACTAAAAAACTGAACTCGATAAACTTTCGCCAAGATTTTTTATTAATATATAAACATAGCTTTGATAAAAACATCCATGGATCTTGCTAATATTAAGGCCTTTGAAAAGTACGAGATCCGTAAAATACATCCTAGATACATACATATATGGTAGAAGTTGATTGATGTGTTTTTCTCAACACATGAAAAGCACTAGTATACTCACCTCTAAGTCATTATCTTTAATCTGAAATTCATCACTCAAAACCTCCCATAGAATCTTGAATGTCTTGTAAAAGAAATGGTTCTCATTTCTCATTTGTAGCTTTCACCAAGTGCATGGACGTGTTGATGCTTTGGTTCCCTCACCCAAGGCTATCTCAGAAAAGGTGCTCAGTGTTAGCATAGCCCAATGTTGTGCTCAGTGAAGATGCCTTCTCTTGTAATCCTGAATATGGCATGATCGAGCACAGAATACATGACAACAATTACACTCAGAGGTTGAGGTCCTCTTTGTTGCAAGAGAACCATCTGATTACAAGAGAATACCGAGTTTTGTAAACTTAAGAACAATTAAAAGAAATAAAAAGTGCAATACAAAAGGGAGCAAAGTAATGAGTAAAACATAAACTTGTATTGGAACTCAAACTATCTTCAAAATAACAAGCCACCTCAGCTTGTAATGAACACTTTCTATTATAGCAAAGTTAGGTCAGATGAAGAGAAATTGGCACACTGCTCTCCTGTTCTCTTCTCTTCCTGTTACAACAATATCAATCTACCTAATGAAACCACCTTCTAAATGACTACACTTAGTGCACCAACCCCTAACTAGTGGTAGCGCCACAATCTCCTGCACCTCCACTACAAAACCGGTGCTCCATTAAGACTCCACCGCTTCCTTCCTAGGTCACCACTCAGTGACCACACTTAGTCATGGCTCCATGTTAGGCTAACCCAAGGGCTAACATTTTGCCTCATCTACCCTTGGTCATGCCCTCACAGACTAGAAGGGACCAACTACTCTGCTCACACATGGAGGCTCTAGCGTTAAAACCACATGGCTGTTGATGGCGATGCCTTCATTGGAGTGGAGGTTGGGGTCAAACTGGTTGGCGAGAAGGGCCAACATCTTTGGTGGAAGCTTGGGGAGGAAAGCGCAGTTGTTTGGCCTCAAAATGTTGCCCCTTGGGTGGCCATGGATATATTTTGCTGACGTCCATGGGAGGCCGAGTAAGCCACTCTATGGTCTAGGCTTCGACTACTAGATCTTTAGAGGGCACGTTGATGTCCAGTACCATTGTGAAATTGGTCATGTAGTGCTGGACCTGGCTAACCCACTCCTGCCACTTCATGCCTAGATCTTTAGATAAATTGTGTATATTATCTTGCATGGGCTTAGCTTTGGTCACATGAGTATTGATAAGCTTTTTGAGCTCTTGCAAAAGGTTGCCATAGTATGAAGGAAACTTGAGCATCGACGGCTAGGGCAGTTGGTATATTTGGATGATGATCAACCTATGCTCGACCTTGAAAATTTTGTGTTGATGTTGAGCATACTCCCCAATAAAATGGTTGAATGCCTTTATTGCTCAATCATACACCAAAACCAATGGTTGTACTAGCTTGGTGCATTGATTATGGGGGAGCAAACAACTCCATTTCCTCTATCTCTATAGGATAAACCCAGTAACAGATAGGCATCTCCTCCCATAGCACAAAACTATCGTAGTTGGGATTGCAATAGGGAGACCTTGAGTGAACAAAATACGCTCGGCATCCATCATTTTCATGGTATGTACACCCACCTCAGTTGTGTCTACCAAAATGTTCACTATACTGCAACATCTTCAAAAATACAAGCATCCCCAAAATTGTAGTAGGTCTGAGTAGTGATCTCTTTGCATTCTGATCAACCTGCTCAATGGAGCATGAAAAGTGCCTAGGCTAAGATACCTTCTACTACCTTAGTCTCTGAAGCAGCTCTTCCCGACTTATGCTCTAAGGTGCCCACCTGCCCACTCGAATTTCACAATTCCTCCCTCACACCAGCCTGGCCATCCAAGCCATCATGGTCTGGTGGCTGTTGGCAAGGTAGCTTATTGGGGTGTTCATCAGGAGCTTGGGGGAAGTGGTCTAATTGTTGGGGTTGGTTATACCAGTCTATCTGAGCTTGTAACCATGCATTCTCCTCCTTCGGGTCCTAGTTTTCTACAACATCTTGCCTTAGTCATGCATTTTTTTTCACAAGGACCTTGATCTAGGTCTAAAGCTTTGAAGGCTTATTGTTGACTGCACTACAGGCATGCTCCATCTACATCTTCTTCCCTGCTAGGTTCATCACCTCACCCTTGGCCTTGGTAGAGAGTGGAGTGTCCTTAACTTGTCCACCTCTACCTATAGGATTCCATAATCCATATTTAGCTCAATGTGGGCCTACTGCACGGTACTTGCAAATAGTTTTGGAGCATCTCTTCATAAGCCATGTTCCTTACATCTAGTTGCTTTTGGGGGCACTTGGACTTTGTAGACAAATATGCCTTGGCCCAACACAGGCTTGCGGTTTTCTCTTTGAAAAATTTGGGCATCTCCTCCCGGTACCGCATTTGAAGGAAGAGATTTTGCTCGAGTACCTGTGGAGGGAGCTAGTGGTTGGCTAAGAAATCCAATGCATGTGCCACATGAACCATATTCTTTTTTTGAACTTTCCACTGGTTCTCAATGTAGCCTGATCCTGTCGATGATTGTTCTCTATTGAGAGATCTCAACAATGAAAGCAAAACGGAAGAAGGTGAGAGAGAGGGAGAGTCTGAAGAGAGAGCCACACAAATTTTGGTGGGTGCAAAACACCCTAATCTTTTATGTCATCCATATATATATGTGTTTGAGTATTGTACATAATTGGGGTTAAGGTACAGTGACCTTTAAACCCACAACCTCCCACTAAAAGACCAATGTGTCTTTAAGGGAGAACGACCAATTGACATACAAGCCAATGCCCATCAATGCACGACAATACTCAAATCGCTAACTAGGTAGACTCTTCGTCAACATATCTACAGGGTTATCATCTGTATGAACCTTGAAAAGCTCTATGCGCTTGTCCTCAAGTACCTCCCTGATAAAATGGTACCTGACCTCAATGTATTTGGTCTTTTCATGAAAGATCTGATTTTGTGCTAGCTGAATAGCACTCATGGAATCACTATGCAATGTCAGTACACCTATATGAATCCCCAAATCTCCCACTAGCCGATCCAACCATATAGCCTCCTTGTAACCATCTGTGGCTCTGCAACATACTCGGCCTCTGTGGTAGACAAAGAAACGCACTTCTGTGCACGAGACATCCATGACATTGCACCACCTACACAGGTGAACACATAACTAGAAGTGGATCTCCTACTATCCACATGCCCTGCATAGTCTTAATCTATGTACCCAAGTACACGCATCTCTCCTTTGCCAAAGCAGATACACATCTCCTTGGTACCCTTCATGTACCTCATGATGCACTTAACTGCCTCCCAATGCCTCTTTCTTGGATTAGCCATATACGGGCTAATAATTCTCCCATTGCAAATGCAATGTCCGGTCTAGTAGCTATCATAGACTCTGAACCGTTGATGGATAAGGAACCTCATGGCCCTCTCCTCATCTGATTTGAGATTATCTGCCTTCACATATGGAGGCAATGGACTGCCTTCCCCCCCTCCATATTAAAATACTGCGACACTTTTGTAACATACTCCTTCTCTGAAAGCCAAAGTATTTTCCTACTCCGATCACGCATGATGCGCATACTAAGGATATGACCTGTAGGTCCCAAATCCTTCATGTCAAAGGCCTCATGCAACTCTTTCTTCAATGTATCTAGTGTTGAGATATCGAGCTCCACTCATGATATGCCAGGGTGACCGTTGTGTATTTATGTCACCGACTTGTTAGCTGCAGATGCGGTTGGTACACCGCCCGTGAATAATAGCAGGATGATAGCTATCTTTATGTACTCTAGTTAGTGGCTCAGTTAGTATGCCACCTAGGTTAGTTGAGTTTGGTTTGAGACCCACATATAGGATTCATCTATTCCTTTTTGTAAGAGAGAGAGTTTTTTGGCTTTCACAACTATGAAGAGGAAAACTATTTTCAGCCTCCACCTTTGTGTGTATTCCCCCATTGTGTATGTGAGAAAGCTACAAGTGAGACTCATTACCTCTCTCCCACTCTCTTCACATGGTATCGGAGCTCAGTTCATGGTAAGGAGCTCAAGGAAGCAAACCAAGTTCGCAATGTCTTGGTAAGAGGATGTGTTGCTTTCCTTTTTCGAGTTTGGGAGCAAATCTCTATAGGTAGCACAGCCGAAAAGTGTAAGAGTGCACTGTCTCAGATTGAGATGCCCTTCACAGTGCGGCGAGAGGGTTGTATATGCTACGGGACTGGGCAAAATGCTCAATGACATTATTTTTCTAATCTCAGGTCATTTCAGGGCCCCGTTTTGGTGGCGGAAGTTTTTCTAGGGGCACTCAAGAAAGTGGCTTGTTTTGGCTGTGCGACCATTGTTCTGCAGGTCTGTGAAAAGTTGCCGCAGAAATTGCATCATATGCCTATGCATAGAGATATTGGGAGTGACAGTATCATTCTTATTTCTTGTTGATGCAAAATTGTCAGTAGGAAGTGACTGTGTGGTCAAATACCACTTTTGTTAGTTTTGCAGATTTGCCTTGTGAGGCAGAAGTTGTGTTTTTTGCAGTGACAAAATATTTTGCAGTGTTTTGTAATGGCGTCTAACTCTCTTTCACAGATTATCACTGAAAAGCTTAACAAGAACAACTTCCAAGCATGGAAGTTTAGAATGACGAATTTCCTTATGGGAAAAGGCTATTGGGAGTTCATTATAGGAAATGAAGAAGAACCAGTTCTTCCTAATATTCCCAATCAACAGGAAATGCAGGCATTTAAAGCCTGGCATGAGAGAGCCAGAAAATTTATGGACTGGATGTCTATCAGTATTTTAGATTCTATGATTGTGCATATTCAAGATGCAAGCACGCAAAGGAGGCAATATGGGATACTTTGGCAAAAATGTACAGCACAAATACGCAAGCCAGGAAAATGCAACTCAAGCAGGAGTTGCACAATGTGCAGAGAGAAAATATGAGCATCAATGACTAGCACATGAAGGTGAAGAAGATTGCAGATTCACTTGCTTCCATTGGGTCACCAGTGGAAGATGATGATTTAGTTTCTATGACCTTGAATGGTCTAGGAAAGGATTATGCATAGTTCCGAACATCCATTGCCGTCCGTGAAAAATTTCCTGATTTTGAGTAGTTGATTGCTCTTCTAATTTCTGAAGAGCAGAGAAATGGTGGTGCATCTTCTTCAGGAGGAACTTCAAAAGAAACTGTCTTCTACTTAAATGCTAGAAGGGGTAGAGGCAGAGGTAGAGCAGGCCGATCTGGAGGCCATGGCAAAAATCAGAATATGCAGCAAATTCAAGAAAATCAGTCCCTATATGGTCAAAGTGATACAAGAACCAGAACCCACTTCTTTTGAGCAAGCCATGGGAAAAGAAAAATGGGAGAAAGCCATGGATGAAGAAATGGATGCCTTGGAAGCAAATGCTACTTGGGAATTGGTGCCTTTGCCTAAAGACAAGAATGCAATTGGCTGCAAGTGGGTCTATAAGGTGAAGCATAATGCAGAGGGTTCTGTGAGCAAATACAAGGCATGATTAGTTTTCAAGGGGTATGCACAAACATATGGCATTGATTATGAAGAAACATTCAGCCCAGTTGCAAGGATGGCAACTGTGAGAGCAGTCATTGCTATGGCTGCATTGAAGGAATGGTCTTTACATCAGATGTATGTAAAGATTGCCTTCTTGCATGGTGATTTGCAAGAAGAGGTCTATATGGAGCAGCCACCAGGTTATGTCCATGCTGTTCATCCTGAGTTTGTTTGCAGGTTGAAGAAAGCCTTGTATGGCTTGAAGCAAGCACCCAGAGCATGGTCTGATAAGATAGGACAGTATCTTGTCACTATTGGCTTTCAGATTTCCACGGCAGATTTCTCACTTTATGTGAGAAAAACAGAGAAAGGTATTATGTTTCTTGTCATTTATGTTGATGATTTAATCATCACAGGTGATAGTGATGAAGATATCCATGTGAAAATGTTATTGAAGCAGAAGTTTGAGATGAAGGATTTGGGAGAGCTGCATGCATTTTGGAGCCAACCCCTAGCAATGATTTTGCTCGGGTTCCCAAGTCTGAGATCAAACGGTGACTCACCAAAACCAACTTTAAAGTCTAGACTTCTAGGATGCATAGGTTTGAATTCTAATTACAACAACCTTGCCCATCGCTAGCTCCCTTTATTTTGTGAGTGGTTTAAGTCTAAGTTAAGTAGGCTAGATAGCGTTGTGCCTTGCTATGCCTAGTAAGTGTTGCTTGTTGATTTAAAAACATTATCTCATTTCATCCTTCCATGCAAATCAAAATGGCAACTTTGGTGGTTTTAGCACCATGACAAATAATTATAAGTAGATGATTGGTTTAGCAATAACCTAATGGCATTTGATGACCAATGGTGGTACAAGATCATAGAAAATGGTGGGGAAGTTATTTGCATGGACAAATCACCCCAAGATCCTATTTCTCCCTTCAATGCCCATGGAAATATTGATTTTTCCATTGTGATCACAACTTCATAGGTAGCTTCTTATCCATGATTCTTTTTAAGTGAGCCAACTGTATCCAATTGGCCCTTGGATGTGGTGGAATGAATATCTACGCAAGTCCACACCACCATGGGATATCTTTTTCCCCAATAAATACAAAATAAAAATGAACCTTTAGGTAATGATGGAAGGAGGGTTATGCAAGAATAAATCACCAGATGATCCTGCTTTCCCCTTTGATGTGCATGGAATTGTTGTTTTGACACTTTTCACACAATGATCAATAATTTATCAACTATTCAAACCTCATCTAACACTGAGCATGCCAACTAGGTGGAAAACTACCACAAATAGAGCTTCTAATCAAAACCTTTGGAAAAACTAGCCACATTAGGTGCTACCATAGATAGAGCTTCGAATCAAAACCTTCAGCCACATGAGGTGGATGCGACTACTAATAATTAGAAATTGCATTTAGGACCTATTCTCCCAATACCACACTAACCCATGAATACACCAATATTTGCAGCAGCTATGGGGGATTGTGGCATTTCCCTCTAGCAAGCATTTTCACTCATCATTGTCTCTACTTGACTTTCTCTTTCCATACTATTCAAAGTCAATAGACCATGAAGGCATCACCATGAAGCTCGTCGGCATGGCCATTTTCCCTCTAGCAAGCATTTGCAATCATTGTTGCCTCTACTTGACTACCTCTTTCCATATTATTCACAATCAACAGACCATGAAGGCATCACCATGAAGCTGGCCGACATGGTTGCATGAGATCTTTCCAAGGCAATGACAGAATCTATCATCGCAAGACCTTGTAGCTGGTCCACTCTGAATTAGGTACTCAAAAAATTTCTCGAAGGTTGTCTCACGATTCCTTTGGAGGAGCTTGTTCATCTCTATAGAGCTGGAGTCTTCAAGTTGGCTTTTGTGGGAGTCGATCATACAAAGGATGGGTTTTGCACATTTGAGAAATGGGGGCCAGAGCCATATCCCTTTAATGATGACATGATTGGGGTTTTACAGAGAGAAAATGAGGCATGAGTGGCAAATCAAAACTTACAATCCTCAGAGTTCACTAGGATAGAGATTATCTTATCTCAATGTTCATCACCTTATCTCATCAACGGAAGTTGGATGATAGGTCAAGTTTAAAAGTGCAAATATTTCACAATATTTTTAGTGAATCTCTCCTCTACATGTGCTTATTCCCCTTGTGCCACAGCCTTGGCAAGTTTGCATACCATTTCATTTGAATTTTATTCTCACATGTTTTTTTTTCCTGTGAAATAGAATTCTATTAAGTATGAAAGCGAAAACCAAGAAAAGAAACTAAAGATATTTAAAATTTTGGTGGTAAAACCCATCTGTTAAACTGAGGTGATATGACAAGTGAACCCCCTAGGAAGGAAGTGTACATCCAAATGATCATTTTGACATTTTGTAATTCGACATTGCCTTGGATGTATATGCACACACAAAAGGAAGGAAATTCTACAACCAAAATGTAGAAGATAGTGAAAAGTAGCTTCATGTCTTCGCAACATTGCAAAGTTAACAAGCAACACGTAATCTATTTGACTAAAAAATCAACATGAAATAAGTTGTGCAAGAGTGAGAAAAGTGGTGATGAGGGATTCAAGATGAACAATGCAATGAAGATACAATTCGAGCACTAAAATGATGAGAAAAGATGTAGAATACTAAAACTATTGTCATGTCGTGTAGAAAATGTACTTTAGAGGGGAGGCATTAGTTAGCATTACATTCTAGGTTACCAATTTGAAATTATTGGCATATAAGAAATGCATTCTAATTTGCACCAAAAGTTGCAAGAGAGAAAAGAGAGTCGAGAACTTTATGCATGTGGTGACAATTATGATTTGCTTTTTTTGCAATCATGAAAGGCTTTGGTTTATTATTATTTTGGTGAATAGAACCAATTTGATAGTCTAATGGGATTGGGAATTGTGTATGTATGTGTAGAAGTTTGTGAGGAGCCATTGTAAAAAGAAGAATGTGAGAGGAAACTTGAAAAGTAACAACGCATGCCGAATTTTAGCCTTTTACCATGGGTATGAAACTTCCACGACTCTCCTACCATGCTTGAAAGTGGTTTTGGCATACCAAACACAAAACTATAGCGTTTGTTTTGGGTTCTCTTAATTGTGCAAGGGCCTTAAAAGAATACTATGATAGAAGGGTAAAGCGAGAGGGGCTTTAATCTAAGGATGAGGTTGCCACATCTCCTTTGGTAGGCCTAGTGAAATTCTCACCTTGCTTATCCATGAAAAATGCAAAACAATGAATAGTAGGGCTTAGAAATTTATGCATTTAAAAATATTTTAATTGTTGTTTTGAACTCACACTGCACAACTATGAGGAGCATGTTGCCCGTGGCCTATGTTGGCTATTGTCTATGGCCTATGCTAATAGGCAGGAGGTATCTTTTCCCCAAAGGAAATGGAATGGCAGAGCCACTCAAGTGAAAGGGTTCCTAAACTGCGTGAGCTGTGGCTATTTCTTTTAGGGCCAGTGCACATGCAATCCGAAATGCGCGGCTAGTGTGATCTAGGCTCCAAATGAAATATTTTGCATGAACCAAAATGAAGGTGCCCTTAATGATCTCTTTGAGCTCACTAAAAGTCTGATGATCTACAGGGAGTGATGCAGGGTGCCACAAACTTATAGGTGGCACTGGTTGATTGGATAGAAAGAGGAGTGGAGTAGTAGTAATGGCACACCAATGCTCACATTTGCCAATTGGAGTACCAAGTAGGGCAGGGGAGCTCCAAATGAGCATCGAAAATCGTACAACACTCCAAAGAGACATTTTGACCTAATGAATAGCGTAGCTCTTGGCAAGGGCAACCGCATCCAAATCTCGAGTATATAAGTTTTAACCTCCCCTCATTTCATTTGCTCTTCATCGCACGCTCTCCATTCAAGCACTACATCTTTCCAATCTGTCCTCGGGGGGGTCACTCATCATATGTAACCCTATCACGTGAGTTCAACAGAAGGATTTTTTTTATTTCTAAAATTTACAGAAATAAATATACATAAGGGACTATTTAAAATAGTTTTCGAAAAAATTTACAGATTTGTATAGAAAAGGGGTACATTTTATTAATGAAATTTTTTACAGATAAGGGACTTTAAATATAGGCCTTGAACGCACGTGATATAGAGGGTTTATACATAGTGACCCCCCCGAGAATCTGTCCTGCTCTTTCCTCTAATCACATTGATCCCTCCATGCAGAGCCTCAAAGGGTTTGTGGAACGTGGCCTCGCCTTGTCAATGGTTGCTCCACCCATCATCCCCTCGATGATCTCCTCAACGTCCTAGTGTAGCTCCAGAAAGAGGTCATCACCCTTCAGCTCGCCCTCGCTCTTGCTAATTCCTCATCCAGCCTTGTCCCCTTCACCTCCCCTGATGCAGGTTCCATTGCCATTGGCTTTCGAATGCCCCACAGTACCCAAGGCCTGTAAGCTCTCTTCTCTGACGTTTTTGCCACCGTTCCTAGGAAACCCCTATACTCCACCATGCGGCTCGACCTGTTTGAGGTCCTAAAATAGAAATGGAGCAAACCGGCAGCTTCTCTTCCATGAAAGATGGAACTACAAGAGTGTGGAAGATGCGCTGGCAAAATTTAAAGTTTCAAATCTTGGTGAATGTTGCAAACATTTATTTTTTGTTGCAACATACAAACTTAACCTCCTTGTTCTTTTGAGAATTGGTAACATAGTGATCCTCATCCTATTGGTGATATACTTTTGGATTTGGGAACAACACTTTTTTTCAATGTCAATAATCTGAATCACGCACAATGGATCATCAACAATTGGCATGGCATGTACTTTTGATGCCAAATATGACTCCTAATTTATTCTTCTGTCATGGCAAAGGCTTTGGGTTGGGATGTCTTCGATGCATTCGTCATCTGTCTTACTTGGTAGATCAGATAGAATGTAGTGGATAAGAGCAAACATTCATAAGCAATTCGAATGAAGAACTCTCTTCATCTTGAGTCACCCCTTCATTACATTTGGATCATTCCGTGAAAGCATTTTTGGTGGCGCCTCAGGCTTACATTTGGGCTATGGAATACTTGAGCTTAAAAAATGACCCTTAATTTTCATTTACTTCTTGACGTCGATGCCACATCTTACCTTTTCTTGATCGGAGTTTTCTATCCATAGCCCTTATGCTTGGATCTTATTGAGCTTGAAGACCTAGCCTAAGAAACATGGTGCCTAATTTTATCTTTATTTCTCGAAGGCAACACCACATTTTCCTCCAATGACAACACATCCATAATGGTAAAATCGCAACACAAACACAACTAGCTAAATTACACACAAAATAAACATTAAAAATAAAACCGAAAAGAAATTAATTACATTATAGACACAAGAAATTGACACATTGGACTAAAAAACCAAAATAGACATTTTATTTTAGTCAAACAAGTATCCTCTACAAAGAACTAATTCTTTTGGTAACAACATCAATCCAACCAGAACTCTAGTCCCATAAATTTACATCTATCAAAAATCAACATCTCCTTCTTCAACCTTTGCGGATAAACTGCATGCAGCAAAACCATCCAATATTCCAATAGGAGCACCGCGAAACTTCAAACCCAAGGCCCTCCCTGTAATAGGAGAGACGTGACAGCTCCTCTAAAATCCATGAATTGTCTTCCCTTGAATACAGTGCGCCATAGTCCTTCTCTTCCTTATGAACAACATCAGTGGAAACATCACCTCCAGATGGACTAGGAGAAATAGAAACCACTTCGATGACATCATCAAAACCATCAACATTTTCTCCATCACCGCAAAAACATCAACCTTGTTCTCCATTAAACTAGAAGATCTTGCCCCAACAAAACCCTGCAAATCACCACTAGCCAAATCAACAATATTAACATTAGCAACACCCAATAATTTAAAACCAACCAAACCAGAAAGCACAACATGCACACTGACCACACTTGTAGCATAACCACCAATACGAAAAAACAAGAACAAACATAACACACCAAAAGAAACCGCAACTAGAAAAAATCACGTCCATCACCAGCAGAAACCGACGATGTCTCCACAACATCACCAGAATAGGGAACAAATGTTGAAGAATTTACAACACTATTGACTCCACAAGCTGGCAGTCCGAGACCAACCAAAGTAGAAACTCCACCATCAAGATTTACATATGAAAGCATACCACAAACAACACCTGCAATCAACAAAACACATATTAGCAAAATGTGTAAAACACAAACTCAAAAAACCAAACAAAACAACACCCACCAAAAGTGCAGAAACCGAACCATCACCACGAACCACACCATCAAGCCTCTCAGCATGCACCATGATAATCTCTTCCAAAATGTTTAGATAATTCCTCAAACCACCAAACTGATCATAAGGATTAGCTAATGCACCCACGCACCTATCTTGAGATTAGTCTTCTGATAACGAGTCAAGCTTACAGAGTAATTCTTACTCCTATATTCATTATACCTACAACAAAAACCAAAATGTTAACCCAACCTAAACAAAAACCCAAACAACCAATCAAAAACCCAAACAACCAAACAAAAATGCAAACAACCAATCAAAAGACAAAAACAAAAATACACATACTTGAATTAGTGACCAAGCTCGTCCGAATTCATCAAAAAATTAGCTTGTAACATCCCCTCCACCATCCATGATTATGACTTATCAAATCTATATCCAGACACGTACATGTCCACATATACACTCATGTGTCCCATAGCCTCTATCCTAATTACATTCTGCCCAACATACCCCCTTCAAATTGATCACCTCAACCCTGGTAGTAGTCCATGTGAAACCTCATGGTGCCCACCTCTAGTGGCAACACCCACGATCCCGACTTGGCACTCATTCTAGTTGCATCGGTAGTCAGGGATTTAAAAAGTATGTTTTTCAAAATAAAAATACGTACTTTTCAACTGAAGATCGCGTCCTAACATCCTAAACGCAAAAAAATGTGGTTCTTTACACCGGTTCTGAATCGGAAGACCACCGCATGGTATATGCTCTTAATGCACGATACCATTACGAAAACATTGTGTGGTGTCTATCCATACCATTCGATATCAGTTGCCCCACATGGTTCGTGGTCTATACCGACGGTAATTATTAGAGCACCACCGATAACATTCTTGTACCGACGGTAATTATTAGGCCATCAATAAACACCGTCGGTAACCTTCCTATACCACACGATGCATGTCCGATCGGCACATGTGATAGCTTGGATCATCCGATTGGGAAGGATATGAGATCTTGTACGTTGAGATACCACGCGGAATAGGAACCTCGCGATGCGCGGTGCTTTCTTTAGCAATCTCTATTGTAAGCTACAATCTCTCCTCCCACCTATTTCCGACAACCTCCCACTCTATTCTCCACTCCTCACCACTACTCACCCCTCTCCTAACACTTGTGCTCCCTCTCCACCCTTCTCCCTCTTTGGTTTCTTGAAAGGAAGTTTTTCAAGAAGGTGAGTCTCTTTGAACAATGTAGATTCATTTTTTGTGAGATTTTGTTTTGTGAGTGTTGAAGCATGTTTCTCCTTGTATTGCTAAAGTTGTGTACTAGTTTTCATGCTTGATTTCAAAGGATTGAAGACAAAAAAATGAGATTTCAAGAAAGAAAGAAGACTCACCTCTTCTAGTCTTTTTTGTATTTCTCTTCCTTCTCTTTCTCCTTGTCTCCTCAATCCAATCTCTTTGAGAAGTTGCTTCTGTAATCTCCTCCTTCCTCTAACTAGTTATTTAAAAAATGATATGTTTACTCTCTTTTGTAGGGCCAGTCCATAAAACACCAAGCGGGACGTACTATTCCAGGTAAGTGCTTCCTCTTTTTTCCATTTGTTATTTTTGTTATTTGCATTGGCCTACAGCTAGCGCTAGCTGCAGTGATGGGTGTAGGAACCCTCTCTTCCCCCCTCTTCCCCTCTCTCCCCTCTTCTTTCCCTCTTCTCTCCTCTTCTTTCCCTCCTTTCCTTCTCCTTATCCTTCAATCTTTCGATCTCTTTCCCCCTCTTTTTCCCTCTTTCCTTTCCCTCTTCTTCTCTCTTTCCCCCTTCTCTTATGCTCATGCATAAGCATGAGCATATGTCTCTTTTTTCCTCTTTCCTTTCCCTCTTCTTCTCTCTTTCTTTCCCTCTTTCCCCTTTTCCAATCTCTCTTTCCTTTCCCTCTTCTTCTCTCTTCTCCTCTTTTCCCCCTTCTTTTCCCTCTTTCATGCTCATGCCCTTATGCTCATGCATAAGCATAAGCATGTGCATATGTCTCCTTCTCTTATGCTTATGCTTATGCTTATGCATAAGGCTCCTAGATCATCCTAGATATGTCACCCCTTGGAATGAATTACCCCCCATAGTCACTCACTATAGGAGATTGGATGAGAATTTGGGACCATCCACGACTCCTCCTCCACTCTGCATGAGCCGGTAAGGGTTTGTAACTATTGTGTGCTATATTGAATGGAAATAAAGATTGTATGATAACACCATCTTTTGTCTACATACTCCATCTTTTATCGGCTACCATATTGGTCCCATCTCAAGATCAATCACACTACAAGGCATAGGCCATTTTCCGACGGAAATACCGACGCTTTTTACATTAAAATTTTTTTTTTTCACGGGCGCAAAGGTCGCTATAAAAGTCGTTAAAATCGTCGGAAAAGGAGCGTCGCTATAAATCGTCGCTATATAGCGACGCTGTTAATCGTCGCTATATAGCGACGATGTAAACGTCGCTATATAGCGACGATATAAACGTCGCTATATAGCGACTCTGTTAATCGTCGCTATATAGCGACACTGGTAAACGTCGCTATATAGCGACGATTAACAGAAGGTAAAAAAAAAGGTTAGTGGGGCTAAACAGGGCCAAAAGGAAGCCCTGTTTAGCCCCACTAACCATTTTTTTTTTTTTGTAATTACAAAAGAAAGTTTTTTATAACAAAATTTCCCTTGCTTGCAGGGTGATACAAAATTGTTCTTGTGAACGATGAGGAAGAAATGCATATACATATACAACTGTGTTTGAAACAAAATTACCCTGTGAAAGGGCGATACAAAATGGCTCTAACGAGCGGATATGAAAAATGCTACTACCACTACTAATCCGAATCCGAATCCGAATCGTCTTGTTGGGCTGTTCCCTGGTCCTCGGCACCTGCATCTTCTCCCTCGTCCCCGACACCTGCGTCTTCTCCTTCGTCATCGGCACCTGCGTCCGATCCTTGCCCCTGTTGATCGCTCGTCTCTGATGATGGGACGCTTGAGCTTTGACCCTGAGACTGAACCAAATAAATCGAAAATTAGATTGGAACTTAAATTAAAAAGTGAGATTACAAGCAGGAGTAAACTTATACCGTGCGAGCAGCCACCTCAGCCCAATCGACTGTCGCTCCCATTGCCTCTTGCTCAATGAACCACGGCTTGGTTCCTATCCGAAATGCGCGCCGCGTCTCTGCATCCGTAGGAAGACGACCCATCGCAGCTTGCTGTGGATCCAATTTACGAGAGTTAGAGTTAGCTAAAGTGCATGTAATATGTAAGTAAAACAAATAGAACAATACATTAAATGGAAAGAAGTAAACTTACCACGGTTGCCTCGAACGCATACCGTCCACCTGCACCAAAGTGCGAAGTACCTACGACATCCAGCCGTCTCTTCGCAGCCCTCCTCTGACCCTCGAACATTTCAGGATGGTCCGTATTCTACTTCTTCAAGAACTTCCAATCAGCTTTGTCTGCCCAGCTGGGTTTAGACAACCCCTTTGTAATGGAAGTACGCATGGTTGATCTGCGATGCTTTAGGACCAAACCCATGCGCTCGAGCATATAACTGTTATTAAACTCCACATTTGGCGGATTAGGAAATCTGAGTTTTAACTCATCGATCACCGCCTGCTTCTTTTGGCCATCTTGATACCGCCAATCGATATTTATGCCGCTCTTGAAGTGATGACTCATCAACCGCCTCATGGCGGCCATCACTGCTTTGCCCTTTTTGTCTTCTATTATCTCTCCGGCAGATGTGATTTGATAGGAGAGATCCCCTGATGAGTAAGGGGGACTGACGGTAGCAGAGTCTGAAGGAGTGGAAGCTGCGCGACCGCTTCCGGATCGAGGAGTAGCTGTGGGAGTAGGAGAGGGAAAGGGACCTGACTGATACTGTGTCTCCGGACCAAGTGGAGACCTAAAGGAGCGTGAGTGTGCTGACTCGTCTACATCTCCTGAGTCAGCACAACATGAGCCGCCCATCCTACTCTTCCTTCCCTTGCGGGAGGCATGCGCAGGTGATGATCCCGCGGTCGAAGGGGCACGAGGGGATGGCTGGGCTGTACGTCCACCCGTCGGTGTAGGGGAAGGAATTGCGGAGGTCCTCTGAGAGAGCAGAGAGAAGAATCTCGCTGCCTCCTCATCGCTCATCTGCGCTACAAACTCGTCGGGAGTCCCAACAAATCCATGCGCGGCTAGCAAAGGAGTCCCCTGAGGGGTAGTGGCAGTGCTACGTGGAAGAGGGGTCGGACCAGGGGTAGTCACAGTGCTAGGACCGAGAGGAGTCGGACCAGGGGTAGTCCTCGGGGTAGTCGCCTGAGAGGAATCAAAGTCCTCTGGAGCATATAGATCGTGAGCTCTCCTCCTGCGAGGCTGTCTGTACTCGTCGGATGAGCGACGTGATCCCATGTCTAACATAGACACAAACACGAAAACAGAAAACAAATAAACAAACATGAGAATAAGAGAAGAGGGAAAAAAGAGAAGGGGGAAAATGAGAAAAAGAGAAGGGGGAAGAGAGGGTTCCTACGCCCATCACTGCAGCTAGCGCTTAAGGCGCTAGCTGCAGGCAAATGCAAATAACAAAAAGCTTAAATGGAAAGAAGAGGAAGCACTTACCTGTAAAAGTATGTCCCGCTCGGTGTAGTGGACTGGGCCCACAAAAGAGAGACTATGTCCCGCTCGGTGTAGTGGACTGGCCCTACAAAAGAGAGAAAACAACCCATTTTTTCAAATAAGATGTTAGTGGAAAGAGGAGATCACAAAAGCAACTTCTTGAAAGGAGACAAGGAAAGAGAAGATTGAGGAGACAAGGAAAGGAGGAGATTGAGGAGAAGAGAAGGAAGAGAAATACAGAAAGAAGAGGTGAGTTTCTTTCTTTCTTTCTTGAAATTTCGTTTTTTGTTTGAATCCTTTCTAATCAAGCATGAAAACTAGTTTAAAACTTTAGCAATACAAGTAGAAACACTCACAAAACCAAAGCTAACAAACAAACAACCTACATTGTTGAAAAAAACTCACCTTTTGAAGAACTTTCTTTCTGGAAACCAAAGAGGGAAAAAGGAGAGAGAGGGTGCACAAGAGGTAGGAGGAGGGTGAGGAGTGGGAAATAGGGTAGGAGGTTGCTTGGAATAGATGGGAGGTCAGTGAAAATAGGTGGGAGGAGATTTTGGAGAGCTTAGTTTAGAGATTAGGAAAGCTTTGAGCAAAACGCCGCGGGTTTCGCCGTTTCGGGTTTTAACCCACAGCGTCACTATATAGCGACGCTTATTCGTCGCTATATAGCGACGTTTTTAATTGAAAACGTCGCTATATAGCGACGCTTTCAATTAAAATCGTCGCTATATAGCGACTGAACAGAGCGTCGCTATATAGCGACGCTTACTGTTTGTTTTTTAATGAGGCCTCTTGTGACTCAAACATGCTATGCCTATAATTGTCAATATCTCCTCTTACTACATAGCCTTACTATATAGGATTTTTTGTTTCAATCCTTACTATATAGCGATGTCATTCTTTTTATATAGCCTCAAGAGAAGCTCAAATTAAACATGCTATGCTCATAATTGTGTACATCTCCTCTTCATGCTTATGTTTTGGTTTTATAAGTGTAGATGGAAGGGACGAGTGGAAGCTCATCCGATGATGCGCCAACGCCCGGGAGCACGAAGTGGCTTACGGAGAGGTTATATTGTCATTGCACTCATTGCAAGCGAGAAGTACGACATCAACGTCGTATTATCATGTGCCACTTGCGGATGTATGGGGAGGAGCCGGAACCAGTACCCCCCGTTGGTGTTGCACATGTTGATGGATCATCGGTAAGTCAAAGCTATTTAAGTTCGCAATCTTATTGTATACCCGGAATTAGAAGATCTTCTATTTACACGAATGAGCTTATGACAGGATGACGAGGGTGACGAGGGTACACATATACCTTCTCACTTTCAACAAGACTATAGTCTCCCAGATGACGACGAGGGTATGGTCGACATGATGGATTCCATTTTTAGGGGCACTACATCCCACGTACACGTGATGTCAGAGTTTGAGGTGAAAATGCGAGAGTTGCAATCAACACAATTGTACGAGGGTGCCAGGATGTCTAAACTACGTGCTTGTCTCTCAATCTTGAATCTACAAGTACAGTATGGGTGGTCGGATACAAGTGTCTCGGCCTTAATGAGGTTAGCCCTTGCATTAATTTGATTGACTCATTATTTGGATATTGTTTGTTTTGAGAATCATCATTTGGATAGTGTCTTTGTCATAGGTTGCTCCAAAAGATGTTGCCTGCACCAAATACCATGCCCGCATCAAGAGATGAAGCAAAAAAGATGCTAACAATGGTGGGTATGGATTATGATACCATCCATGCTTGCCGTAATGATTGTATTCTCTTTCGTCGTGAGCATGGAGATTTGGCTAGTTGTCCAAAGTGTGGGGAACAACGATATAGAGATGACTTGCAGGGTGAGAGGATACCGGTAAAGGTCTTAAGACACTTTCCCATCATTGCAAGAATACAACACATGTTTCGATGCAAAACCATAGCGGAGTTGATGACATGGCATGCATCTCATCGGTCCACTGATCACACATTGAGGATTCCCGCAGATTGTGCGGCTTGGAAGCACATAGATAATCAGTGGCCGGACTTTGCGAGAGAGCCACGCAACTTACATCTTGGGCTAGCCATGGACGGCGTGAATCCTTTCGGGTTACGCTCGACATCTTGGTCGACATGGCCCATAGTCGTGGTGAATTACAATATCCCACCATGGCTAACAATAAAAAAGGGACACCTCATGCTTGCACTACTTGTGCCAGGAAAGTACAAGGCAAGAAACATGGACGTGTACATGGCACCTTTGATAGAGGAGTTACAGATATTATGGAGAGGAGTGCAGGTCTTTGATATTTCCAGAGCTCCTAGGCATACCAATGATATTTCCGTCAGGGGTATCTTGATGTGGACCATGCATGACTACCCAAGATATGGAGAGTGCGCAGGTACGTGGTTATGTCTTTACATGTACAATGAGGGATTATGCTTTTTTTACTCTCTTTTGCACGCATGTCTTGTACTAACATATTCATGCACGCGTGCAGGGCTTGCTACAAGTGGGTACCATGCTTGTCCTGTTTGTGGACCCGCTCTGAAATCGCTTGCACGCTACTCCAAACACATGAGGAAAAATGTTTATGAAGGTCATGCTCGATACCTTCCGCTCGACCATCTCGCACGTGGAGGTCAGCTTGATCCACCACCATCATATTTAAAAGCAAGTGATTGGATTCAAGCTTGGAGGGAGAATGGAGAGGAACCTCCTCCTGGTATGAAGAGGCTATCGATCTTTCACGAGCTTCCTTATTGGGGTCAGTTACAAATCAATCATCTCTTGGATCCCATGCATATCTTTAAGAATGTGGGGGCTACCATTTGGGCACACTTGGTTGGTTCCAAGGACTCGAGAGGAGTGCGAGAAGACTTGCATGCTATGAATAGGATGTCTCGTTTGTGGCCCCAAGTGCATGCTTCAGGAAAAGTTGTCCTCCCGAAAGCAACGTGGATCCTCTCTACGAGGGAGGAGGCAGCGATCAAGGCAGACATTGCCTCTTTTCAAACACCGACAGGGTACATGCGTTGCTTGAAAGGAGCATTTTCAAAGGACAATAAGCTTAGTGGCCTCAAGTCCCATGATTGGCACAAGGTCTTACAGGTATTCTAAGTAGAATTAGTGTACCGATAATAGTGATGCATTAGCGTAATTATTATTATGTTATATTGTTGACATGATTTCATTGTTGCTTTGATAGTTCATCCTTCCAATTACAATAAAAGGGTGCTTACAAGAAGATGTTAGAAATGCTATATTCAAGATCTGTGGTATTGTGAGGTATGCTTACTATCAATTCGCATTATCTATTTTCTTCATGGACATGTGAAATAGGTGGATATCTCAAATATCTTACATATGCATGGACATGTGAAATAGGTGGATATCTCAAAAAGAGATCTCTATATCAAGCATCGAGAAGGCTAGGGTGGAATCCATCGAAGCCGTATGCTTGCTTGAGAAGCACTTTCCCTCAAGCATTATGACAACTCAAGTCCACTTGCTTGTGCACATAGTTGATGAGGTGGCTATAGCAGGTACCGTTCATAATCGATGGATGTTTTTTCTCGAGCGGTTTATGAAAACTTTAAAGGGGTTTGTAAGACAAAGAGCAAGACCAGAAGCAAGCATGGCAGAGGGATGGCTTGTGCAAGAGTCATTAGTATATATCACAGAGTTTCTTGCATCCACGGATCCTGATATGCCGCAAGCTTGGCACAACAAGGATGATGATCGCATCATTGGCGAGGTCCCCCAAGGAAAAGGGATTGAAAGAAAGATGAGCGAAGAGCAAATGGAGAAATTCAATAAGTTTTGTATCCTCAATAGCCCTGAGATGCAGAAGTGGATTGAGAGATATGAAGTGGCCAAAGCAGAAAGAATAAATGCAAGGACGAGATTCAGAGTAATGTACAGGCGATCACAACCATATCCACGAGATCTGGCTCTTCTCCCTACTCACATGTCACTTGATTGGCTACAACTAGCTATACGTAAAGCCGAACGTGATGGAGAGACAATAAACGAGCGCGAGAGGGAGTTATCATCTGGATGTATGGTGCATGTAAGTTTCTTATCTCTTGATGTAATTAAGTAATTATTTGTGGCAATATATGCTATAAAATAGGTGCATCTTCATTGTTTTAATGATGCTCTTTTACAGTACAAAAAGTACAGTGCATTATGGTCATATGGACGACATTTTCGCATAGAACGCATCGATTCAAAGAGAGTCACGTATGATTGTGGAGTCATGGCTAACTTCACACAAGATAGCCGAGCAAGTGCTTCGGATACCAATCTTCTCTCCTCACAGTTGGATTATTGTGGAACCATACGCGACATCTATGAAATTGATTTCAGACGATTTACTATTTTCATTCTTGATGTAAAATGGTTTAGAACTACTTACAACGGTCCCCATGCAACTGTGAGAAAAGATGGTAGCGGTCTCTTTGCAATAGACTCCACCAAACATTGGACCGATGAAAGTGATACTTTTGTTCTTCCCGAGCACTGTGAGCAGGTGCATACTAATGATTTAATTAGTCGAAGCTTTCGTTTTTTAAGTCCATTGATATATATATAATTGACGACATTTGGCACGTGATTTTTCATCTTCAATATAGGTGGTTTTTCATCCGGATCGTTCTGATCCAAGATGGTGGTACGTGATCCAAGTTGCGCCACGAAGTAAGCAGATTTTTGAAGATCGAGATGTGGATATGGAGATGCCACTACCAAATCCGAATCCAATTGATGAATCTAGCGAAGAAGATGTAGATCACCATATGAGGCAAGAGGAAGATGCGCATAATGACATCGCACGGGAGGAGGATGGAGATCACGATATTGACGAGGAAGACAACAATCGTCAAGATCGATCACCACACTTAAGCTTAATTGAAGAAGATGATCAAATACTTTTAGGTGAACGTACGATGCTAGAGTACGATGATGATATAGGAGATCAACTCGGTATAGAGTTGGAGATAGACTTGCTTGGCGCCTTAGACTTGGCTCAAGATGAAACAGTTGATGTAAATGCTCTTATTTAATTTGATTTTTCTCATCTCCAACTTGGACATGAATATATGAGCTTCAAAGGCTTGATGTACATGCTCTCATTTTTTATTTCTCTATGAGCTCAAACATGTATGAAAATTTAAAAAATTTTGTCATTGGAAGAAAATAAATTTTAAGACTTAAAAAAAAAAAAAAACCTCTCTGTAAAACGTCGCTATAATATAGTCTCAGTGTCGCTATATAGCGACCTTTAAAAGTCGCTATATAGCGACTTTAGTAGAAGTCGCTATATAGCGACCTTTCATAGTCGCTATATAGCGACCATTACTAACGTCGCTATATAGCGACGCTTCTTAAAAGTCGCTATATAGCGACGATTTACGACACCCGATTTTTATACCGACGATTAACGCTAAGCGGGCGCTAATCGTCGGTACGTAAACGTCGCAATAGGATGCGTGTGTAGTAGTGTCACCTACTTGATCCCATGCATATCTTCAAGAATGTGGCATCTACCATTTGGGAACATTTGAATGGGACCCGAGATTCCATAGGCATAAGAGAGGATCTATGCACCACAGGGAGGTTGCATGAAGCTTGGCCACAAGAGAGACCAAATGGGCATGTCTTTTTACCCCGTGCACCATGGAAGTTATCAAATCTAGAGATGGTGGCAGTGAAGCAGGCTATCACTACAATTTGTTCTCCCTTTAGATGCATGAGGTGTTTGAAGGGGCCTTCACAAAGAGAAAGAAAAGAGGTGTAGAGTAATTATATGAATTGAAATCTCATGATTGGCATAAGATGCTCCAAGTAAGTATGACTTGGCATAATCTCTTTTTCCTTCCAAATTTGTGAGTGTCGAAGTAACTAATCAACCATCGCTCATGTGTTCAGTTCATACTACCTACTAGCATTTCTCATAGTGCATCAAAGGACATGAAGGATTGTATTTACAATATGGGCGAGCTTGTGAGGTACTTCACACTATACAAAATGTGAAGCGTATCAATGCTCCATGCAAGGTTTTCATATTGCTAATATGGTGCACTTTTTTCTTTCTAGGTATGTGAGTTCAAAGGAAATAGATCCCACCATGCTTGAGGATGCTCAAGTTATGTCAGTGGAGGTGGTTTGTTTAGTGGAGGAGACCTTTCCACATTCTATTCTCACAAGCCAACTACATCTCATAGTGCATTTGGTAAATGAGATTGCTATATGCAGCACTATACATGCACGATGGTTGTTCTTCCTCAGGCACTTCTTCATTGAAGACCTTGAAGGGTTTCATGAGGCAAAATGCAAGGCCCAAAGGTAGCATGGCCACGGGTTGGTTGGTACAAGAGTCACTTGTATATATTTCTTAGTTTCTTGTTGATGTGGATAGCTCTCTCCCACGACTATGGAGAGATGATTAAGAACTAAGGATGACTTCTGTTATGCCTTAAGGGAAAGGACGGAGCAAAGTAATGGACACGGAGTTGCTTAATAATCTCAACCTCTATTGCATGCTTAATAGTGATGAGATAGTGATGTGATGAAAAGATGGGTGACAAGATACGAGGATGCAAAGGCAAGAAGACAAGGAGAAAGGGACCTCTTTCATACACACCATAAATCTCGTGTGCCATAACCTGAGCATCTAAGAGCACTTCCAAAGGATATTCATATGGATTGGCTACTTGACGAAATGAAGAGAGTAGAGAGAGACGAGGGGATGCATATCACAATGGAAGAATGGGAGTATGCTAGAGGATGCATGCAAAAGGTCGGTATACAGAATGTTATGCATAAGTTAGGGGCTTTCAACAATTTAGATTGCTTATTCTCAATTGATTTTGTCTTGGTGTAGTGTACTATGTTTAATGCTATATGGTGTGAGGACAAGCATTTTCAGACACAACAAATTAATGATACAAGAAACACATAAGATTGCGGCATCATTGGTAGCTTTGAGGGAGCCAATGGAGCCATGGATGATTATTGTGGCATAATCCAAGATATTATTAAGCTTGACTTTCGATGCTTCTTTGTGTATGTTTTGGATGTCAAGTGGTTTAAGGATGTGGTGTAAAGAGGCCCGAATGCAACAATCAAACGCCATGCAAGTGGCTTTGTAGCTATTGACTCCACAAAGTTTTGGCAAAGCAAGAAAGATACAATAGTACTACTGCAACAATGTGAACAGGTACTATACACATATATACAAATACTCACATTTTAATATTGGATACCTTCGATGCAAGAAAAATAACATGTTTGTATTTGTGTTTGAATTAGGTTGTCTATCAACCAATGGTGGATAATAATAGATGGTGGCACGTCATACCTATTACGCCATGTTCCAAAGTGATGTATAGTACATTTACTAATATAGAGCATATGGAGGATGATCATGGCCATGGAGGTGATGAAGATCATGAGATAGGAGATACAGATATTCAAGCCATTACCCATGAGGAAGAGCTTATCATTGGTGATGCTGATTTTGATGAGCACACTAACATAAGTAGTAGTGGGCTGAATGTATTTGTAGATCTCAACATTGGTTTGGATATTGAAGTAGATAGGATGAGATCAAAACTGTAGCCCATCATTGATATTGCCAAAACTATTATATATATTGTCTCATTCTCCTCACCTCAATCTTTGTATATGTGGGTTTGCCAAAAAGCATATTATCATGTGTGACACATGCATAGCACTCATATTTTTTTAAAATTATGTGCTTTGGTAATCATGGGCAATGTTTGGAAAGCACTGATGTACATTTATCATCCTGTAGAAAAATTTTACTCTCTGTTGCACGTTTATAAATGCATCTAAAACACAGTGTACACATGCTAATAGACACATGAATAACTACGCAATTAGATGCACTAATAGATGCACAAGTATTTTCACTAATTCTATCTGCACCTATAGACGTGCCTGCTATTTTGCACATCTGTTAGTTGCTTTGTCTTGTTGTGGCCTAATGAAGATGAAGAAGAACCAAAAGATGTTGAGGAAATAGAGGAGGCCAATTTTATCGAATGTAATTAATTTCTTTTGGGTTTTATTCTTTAATGTTGATATTGTGTGTAATTTAGCTGGTTGTTTTTCTCTTGCGATTTTATTACTACGGATGTGTTGTCATTAGAGGATCAGGATTAATTCTCGTGCAACCCTTGCCATTGATGCGAAAAAGTCATGCTAAAATCTGGTGTTGCTTCGAGAAATAAAGAGAAAATTAGGCACCATTGTCCTATGGCTAGGTCTTCAAGCTCAATAAGCTCCAAGTACAAGGGCTATGGATAGAAAACTCTGATCATGAAAAGGTAAGATGATGTGGCATCGACGTCTCATGAAGTAAATGAAACTTAGGGGTCCTTTTTTAAACTCAAGTATTCCATAGCCCGAGGTGCCACTAGAAATGCTTTCACAATAGAATGATCCAAATGTAATGAGGGGGTGACTCAAGATGAAGAGATTTCTTCATTCGAATTACTTACGAATGTTTGCTCCTGTCCACTACATTCTATGTGATCTACTAAGTAAGACAGATGACGAATGCATCAAAGCCATCGTAGTCCAAAGCCTTTGACATGGCAGAAGAGTAATAAATTAGGAGTCAGATTTGGCATCAAAAGTACATGCCAATTGTTGATGATCCATTGTGCGTAATTCAGATTATTGACATTGAAAAAAGGTGTTTTTACCAAATCTAAAAGTATGTCACCAATTATAGCATGAGGATCACTATGTTACCAATTCTCAAAAGAACAAGGAGGTTATAAAGCTTTGTTTTCTTCAACATTCACCAAGTATACTCGTATGTAAGTAGGCATGAATGAAAAACATGTCCAAAAGTTGACACTAAAAATGCTAGCAATATAAGCTCCTCGATTAATACTTCGATCCAAAATGGGGATTTGTGGACAACATCAAAACTTAGCACAAGATGAAAACACAAACTCTCATGAAGAACTATTTGCTCCCAACTTATGCATTTGGCACCACCACTTATACCTTGGCTGAGTGTGGTAATCATACCTTGTGTGCTTGGATGAAATGTAGATGATTGCATGCATTTTGATAGTTTTATAATAGCGATTCTTTGGATGGAAGTGTCCATATGTTGGATATTGTGCCTTTTTGGAGCCTTGTTGTGCTTGGATGAAATGTAAATGATTGCATGCATTTTGATAGTTTTATAATAGCTATTCTTTGGATGGAAGTGTCCATGCATGAATAAACAGTAGTTGTTGCTTCTCAGGTGTCAATGCATTTTCTGAGAAAGCTTTTCTTAAAAGTTGAATAAGAAACAAAGCTGATGTTTGTCCCAGCTAGTGTATAGGAAATCCGAGAGTGAGAAAATGCGCAGAGCTCAAAAATGTTGAAGCAAGTGACGGATCTGCTCGAGAGTGACGAAGAGAAGCACCGTGAAGGAGCCTTGTTTCATCAAGGTGGGCACGAACCCCTTGTACAGAGCCATTGGCCCTTCTGCTTCCACCGTCTTCATGGCACAGTCGAGCGCCCCTCTGTAAGAAACTTCTTGCCCAGCCTCCGCCTTCATGTTCATCACCCTCTTCTTTATCACGTCTATGGGATTCGACGCCACCGCCGCTACCACGCCTGCCGCGCAGCTCGCCGTCACATGCATGGCTACCCCATCCTCCATCACACCTCTCTCCATCAAACTCTCCTTGGCTTGATCATACGTCGCTGCCTGCGACGCCGTCAACACCATCGCTCTTTGCACCCTCAGCGCCGAGCCCCTCCACAGAGACGTGACCCCTTCTTGCTTCACCATCCTCGCCAACGCGTCTGCCACACTCTTGTAGTTCCGTCTTTCGTGGAAGGGAAGCCGCCCGTCCGCCTGCATCCGTACCCTGGCCACATCTGCGGGATTCATGCCCACAGCGGCACCCACTCCTCCTGCCACCAGACCAGCAGCGATCTTCTTGAGAACTGGAAAGCCCCCTTCCGTCGGCGGTGATCTCTTTCTGGAGGAATTAGCGAGAGCGAGGGCGTGGTGAAGGGCGATGATCTCTTTCTGGAGCTGCATTGGGACGTTGATCAGATCGTGGAGGGGATGATGGGTGGAGCAACCATTGACGATGGAGGCGAGGCCACCTTCCACAAACCCGTTGAGGCTCTGCATGGAGGGATCAATGTGATGAGAGGAGAGAGCAGGATAGATTAGAAAGAGGCAGTGGCGAGGCTGAATGGAGAGCTTCCCATGAAGAGCAAATGAAATGAGGGGGGGTTTAAAACTTATATACACAAGATTTGGACGCGGTTGCACCTGCGGAAAGCTACGCTTTTCATTCGAGTATTCCCGCCTTTGCCACCTGGCTGAAAGCTACGCTTTTCATTAGCTCGAAATGTCTCTTTGGGGTTTTGCACGATTTTCGACTCATCGGCAAATGTGAGCATTGATGGTCCGTTACTACTACTCCAACCAATGGGCTTTTGCCAAGTGGGATTCTAAGTATTGCATTCCCTGCTCCTCGAGCTGACACCCTCCTCTTTCTATCCAATCAAACAACGCCGCCTATAAGTTTGCGGCACCCTACAACTATCCTTGCAAATCGTCAGACTTTCAGTGAGCTCAAAGAGATCATTAAGGGCACCTTCACTCTGGTTCACGCGAAATATTTCATTTGGAGCCTAGATATCACACCAGCCACACATTCTAGGCTACGTGTGCACTAGCCCTACAAGGAGCAACGGTAGCTCACGCGGTTTGGGAACTCTTTCACTTGAGTGGCTCTTCCATTCTGTTTCCTTCAGGGAAAAGATACCTCCTGCCTAATAGCGTAGGCCACAAACAATAGCCAGCATAGTCCACGGGCAGCATGCTCCTCATAGTTGTGCAGTGTGAGTTCAAAACAACAATTAAAATATTTAAAAATGCATAAATTTCTAAGCTTTTAAGTCAAATAGATTATGTGTTGCTTGTAAACTTTGCAATGTTGCGAAGGCATGAAGCTACTTTTCACTATCTTCTACATTTTCATTGTAGGATTTCCTTGCTTTTGTGTGTGCATATATATCCAAGGCAATGTCGAATAACAAAATGTCAAAATGATCATTTGGATGTACACTTCCTTGCCAAGGAGGTCACTTGTCATATGTAACCCTATCACCTTAGTTTAACAGATGGGTTTTACCACCAAACTTTTATATCTTCAATTTCTTTTCTTGGTTTTCACTTTCATACTTAATAGAAGTCTATTGCACAAGAAGAAAAAACATGTGAGAATAAAACTCAAATTAAATGGTATGCAAACTTGCCGAGGTTGTGCAAGGGGAATAAGCACTTGTATGCTAGCTTGAAAAAGAAAGGGGCTTTCTTCATCCATCTTGAGAAACATCTAGCTAGGGGGGCATTTTCACCAATTGTAATAGCATTCTGTGCTCAGCCACCATCATGTTGTTTCATTTAGAAGACCTGAATAGACTTTACCACAAAGGGTGTTAACTAGAATAGCTCCCCTATCCAATTGATTAACAACTTGGCTTGCCTCGTAAGGTTGACGTTCTTCTTGAGTAAGCAAGCTCATTGAGAAAGCTACCTTACAGATTATTTTTCTTACATTGGTGCTAAGTGGATCCCATGAGGAGAGTTTCGGGCATGCCAATGCTTAAACAAAGCTTGTGGATCCTCCTTGTAGATCTCCTCCATAAGAGGACTTTTTTTGCACCTCTCGCATGGGCTTACTCCTTGTGCTGTTAGGCTGAGATGACTACACTTTTCCATCAATGTGCTTTGGGTATCTTTTCTAGATTGCCAGGTAAGATTCTTTTCTCCTGGCCCAAATATTTTCGTAAAACTCAACTTTTTGGCTTGTTGATGCAGGTTAGCGCCGAGCTGCTCCAAGCTGATAGACAAACTTTCAAAAGGCATCTACTCCCATTGAGCCATGTGGTCTAATGATCAACTTGTGAATGTGGATCATATACAATCTACAAAACAACTTACACACACACACACACACACACACACACACATATAAATACAAATATTGCCCAACCAACTAAGGTCTTACAAAATATTTGCCACTTGACGATCATGGAAGAGAACTACCACCACTTTAGAGACAATTAGGAACAAGAACAAAATAAGTTGGTGGGACATAGCACTTGGCGGATCCAAAGGAGGGTGGAGATAAGGGCAAAACAAGAGGTGCAACAGGAGTGTTGAGTGGGAGGTGAGGGTGGAGTAGTGGGCTATGGAGATGAGGGTGGAGAAATGTGAAGTCAATGAAGGTGGTGGCTCGATACAAGGGTGGAGTCATGTGAAGTGGACGAGGCTGCATGGCACTTAAATAGCCACTACCTACACAGCCACCTTGACGAGCAATTGGCTATTTTGATCAAATTGCAATCAATGAGAAACTCATTGCATAACTGAGGGGAACTACCATAAATTTTTCCCAACATGGCACTTTGTTTTGAAGGAAAAAAAGGGCAAAACCCCAAACCTCTTTGAAATGCATCGCAAACTTCACTAGCCACAATGGTGGTATAAGATGATAATCCCATCATGAAAGCCAGGTGCTTGTAGAAGCTTGGCCCAGTATCTCATCGGTTATAAGCTTGATGGCTAAAAAGCAACAAATTTGAGTCATCCCACTTAATTCTAATAGATCTTCAATGGTAGGCACTTAATCCTAACCACCCATTAGTTCACCTAGACGACGCTAGGTCTACACCATCTTTTTTCCAAATACCATTATGTTACGTCACATTATCAAATTTGTGTCTATAAAGATGAAGGCGACATAAGTTACAAGGGTTAAAAACTAGTACTCACTAAATATTTTTGCTAGTGTTAATAGTTAGAAGTCACGTATGCACGATCACTAACTAGTAATACGTGGTAGTGCCACCAAGGTGGCCAATTTCTACCATGATTATTATAAGTGTCCATGTTCCAATTAAGCCTATTCAAAGCCATCCTCGGGGGGGTCACTCATCATATGTAACCCTATCACGTGAGTTCAACAGATGGGTTTTTATTAATTCAATTACTTATAGATTTATATATACATAATGAAGTAATTTAATACCCAAAGGTTAATATACAGAAGGGCGTTTTATATTAAAAATTGTCTAGAAGCTTGCAACATGTGACATGGATATTTGCATAGAGTGGCTTATGTCATGGGACATTTTGAAGTGCTATTACTGGCATTTTCCTTTTGAAATGAGTCAGCGCTCCTCTTGCATTTTCTTGAATTCTAGAGAATTCTAAAAACCTTTTCTCTCTTTATTGCTCTTTTTGGCCTTTGCATTAGGATGAGATTAGGATACTATGGTTTCTTGAATTCTAGAGAATTCTAAAAACCTTTTCTCTCTTTATTGCTCTTTTTGGCCTTTGCATTAGGATGAGATTATGATGCTATGATTTTCTCTCTTTATTGCTCTTTTTTGGCCTTTTCATTAGGATGAGATTAGGATGCTATGCTTTCTTGCATACATTGATCTCTAATCTTGATGAACATTAAATTTGAATTTATTTTTTGAAGTTTTTTAATCTCATCACTTTCTTTTTCTTTCTATCCACAGAGAGATTGCATTGAATCAATGGTGGAGGAGTATTTTTGAAGTTGATGCCCCTTATACTTGATTTTCTTTAGTTCTACTCAGTCTATTTAGCACTGCCTTTGTAAAGATCCTTCAGGCTCTCAAACAATTGATCTATTATTTGAAAATGGATAGATAGTGGAGAAACACTTCTATAATTAAATCCATCGGATAAAACCTGTGAGAGTAAAGAAGTAAGGTATCTATTTTTAGATACCCCTATTCAAAAGGATTCTCCCACTTGGGAAAATATAGTATCCATATAGCACTTGTGCCTAGAGTTGTAGATTAGCAAGTACCATGAGCATCACTACCAGTTAGTTTGAACTAGAACATGGTAAACATGATCAATTTAAAGTAAATGAAAGAATAAAACATAGGTGTTAGCATGGCTCTCTACAAGCTCTCTACAAGCTGTGAAGGTAATAACTCATGCAATCTTATCTTAATCTTGCTAAATCTTGCTGCCAAAATCTAATGGCCCTTCAATGGGCCGCCGCTTTTGAAATCCCCTCCTAATCCTCTTCCATCTTCCTCGCCATCTCCTTCTCCCCCATCCTCCACGATCCCCTCTTGCTAAATCAACACCCTCTCCACTTCTTCCTCTTCGAACACTGATGTGGATCTATCAAAGGCTTCACCTTCCCTGGATTCCTTGAGCATGCAATGCTTTACCTGCCTCGATTCAGGCATCCCTAGATTCCTTTTGATCTCTTGCAGGTTGTAGATTACTGCCCAACTCTCCAGGACTGCTATTGGACCTATCGTAATCTTGGTTGCTTTGGGCTGCAGCACTGTGATTGTTGCATGCATGAGACGTTGGTCTGGTGCAGTCATTGCCAGTAGCTTCATCCATTGGTCATTGAAGGTCTCCATCTCTAGGATCACATCCAGGTTCTTATTGATTTTGCAATTGGCCCTGTGGCTCACCAGGATGGAAGGGAGGGCTAATCGTAAGGCAAAGAAAGAAAAAATTCTTTTTCTTTACCATTCTGGGATCGTCGCACATTTCGATGTCTGGCTTTGTTTCACCAAATTCTACTCCTGTTTGGGGTCGGAGTCTACCCTCATCTTGATCTTCCATTTTTGGTGAGAAAGACCTTTTGTTGACGTCAGGGGTCTTTAAGTTGCCCTATTCTGTGCCTCTTTTGGGCGAGAGAATGCCTTGCATGGCTTCTACAACTTTGGCTAAGGCCTTCATAGCCATTTCTTTTGGGTTCTTGCCCATTCGTACATCTACATCTTTTGGCTGCAGGTCGCCTTTGATGTTTCCTACATTTTTTGGTAGCAGGTTACCATCGCCATTTGTGGGGTCTTTAGCTCGTCGTGTTTTTCTCCATGACTGGGCTGGAGGGTGCCTTTGTCAGTGTCTTTGTGCCCTTCTTTTTGTCTTTGCCCTTCGGTGAGGGGATGGAGATCTATGTCTACTGTAGTGTCATTGGCTGCTTTACTATTTGCCTGGTCCTTTCTTTTTGTCAGGTCTTGCTGGGTCTTTCCTGTAGGAGCATCTGCATTTGTAGGCTGCAGGTTGCCTTTGTTTTGTAGGTCTATGTTTGCTGCATATTAACTTTGCCCTTTGATTTTGGGTAGGCCCAAGATTGTGTTCTCTGCTCGATCGTCTTCCTCATTGAGGAGAATTAGGAGACCTGTGGGTCACGGAAGTCCATGGCTGGTTTAGGTCCATGCCCAGCTTGATACCATGTAGAAATCTGAGTCGTGCGGATAGACATAGAATTGATTATATTGAATCTTTGGAATGTGTCAATTACATAGGTGTTGATAAGACGGTTACCAAGAGTTGTGACCTCTTGGATCTTTCGTGTGTGTGCATGAGACCTTAATGGCCTTAGTTCCAAGAGAAATGCTCTTGATATCCCAGACTAACGAACATAAGTGATGACATCACGGCCCATAAGCTCATTTGAAATGTGCTTACAGGGCATATTTATTCTCAATAATGGATTCTTCTGTCTACCTCATGATACTCCGAAACCCTTTTAGAGATACCCACTTTCATTCATGGCTTTCCACATGTATGCAAATCAGTTTCATGGGATCCTCATCACTCTATGGACGTTGCTTCAATTTTGTTCAGTCGTTGGTTGACTGTAAGATTTTAAAGTCTAATATGCACAATTCGAAGTTGGGTTGCTCATCCATAGCTTAGGATTTCTCATTTACCTTACTCCTTCCCCTTTACCTTACATAAGCTCTCTAATAAGTTTGTTCATAAGGCATTGCATCTCGAAAAGGCAGTTTTGGGAACGACTCAATTGGAGTTTATAGCTTGCCTTCTACTGAGAGGGTTTCTATTAATTGTCCCTTGGATTTGTGCAGGTCACCAAGGAGACTCTCTGTTCGTTTTGTGCCTAGTTAGCAATCCAAAATCAAAACTATAATTGAAATAAAGGTATGATAGTTTTTCTTTCTCTGCTCAATGACCCATCTGTTGGCAAATTTTCGATAAGTTGATAAGGTTACATGAATTCTTGAGTTCCAACCTCAATGGACCTTCTTTATCAATGACAAAGCGAGGGCAAAGACTTGCTACTCAGTTTGTACCTGATATACATGGATATCTTTTTGATGCAATCACTGAAATTTATGAAAAAGAAAAAGAAAAGCATGGAATCATGTCAAGGATTCCCTTCATCATAGTGGAAGATGAAACTGCAATAAAGAAGCGGATAAGGTAACCTCCTTTTTCTCTAAATTATTTTCATAATCTAAATCTTGTTTTTGAATTCAAGAGGATTGCATATGATCTTACAAACTTGTGCTTATTATTGCTTGTAGGTGGAATCCAAAGGATGACATGCTTGTGGGTTTTGATGGATATAAAGTAGATGATCATGAGTGCATGACTACATGCATGATCAAAGTGGGAGAAGGACAAAAAGGATATGATCAGATTATTGATGCATTTCAAAATTGTGTCATTGGTGGATGTGCAAGAGTTTTTCTTGCCAATCCATTGCATGATGCACTCCCACGCTTGGTTCTTGCACTTGATTGCACTTGCAGCCGATTTGATGCAAGTTTTGTTCGCAAGCAATGGGATGCTATTTTAAACTTATGGAATGAGAAGCTAAAGACCACGGTTGTGGTCCAATTATTGGACATGCATCTGATGGTGATAGTCAGTGAAGAACATTGATGATCTCCAATTATCTAGATAAAAGAGGTAGTAGATCTGGGATTAAATGGGATGGATGGCCTCTCTTTGTAAAAATTTTAGAAAATCAAGTTTTTGGGTTGCATGATCAAGATTTTGTACATAATGGAAAAAAGTTAGTCAATGTTCTTGACAAGCCTAAGCGCCAATTAGCTATTGGCAATGTTTGGATCACCTTAAATCATGTCATTATTGTGTATGATGCTTTTTCTATCGACAACCATATGCTAAGGGAGGGAGACATTAGGCGAGATGACCGCCAAAATTGGGCTAGAGCTCAAAGAATATGCAGTAGACAAGTGCAATGGTGCTTGGGAGAATTGGCAAACAATGGAATTCATAGAAAAGAGAGGAGCATGCTAGGAACACAAGCTTATCTTGAAATTGCTGGAGACTACATCGACATCTTCTTATCTCCACATTTGAATCTTGTGGATCGAGTCTATCTTGCAGGCAAAGTCTCTTTTTTCTTTCAAATTTGGAGGTCTTGGATTGTTCATCATGCCAACTATACGTTGAATAGAAACTTCATAACTAAGGAAGCTTTCTTGGATGTGCAACTCTCATGCCATTTTGTGGTCCTATTGATCAAGTACTTTAGAGAATTTTGTCCAGGCCTAAGGTGTCCTTTACATCTTACAGGTTCAAATGCAGTTGAAATCTTCTTCAGCAAGATTGGAAGCATGGTGGGACAAGAACACGCTTATGACTTGATGGATATGCTACATAGTGCAGGTAGTATGAATAGGCTTGTGGGAAGTAGCAAGCTAAGGGTGTCCACTTTTTGTTCACTCCCCAATCCTTAGGAGGTGGAAAAACAAGCTTTTTAGCACACAAAAATGCAAATCTCACCTACTTCCCTATGGATCTAGTCTTTGAAGTCTTCTGACACAACATCACACTTGCTATTGTGCACACAATCGTGTAGTATGATCAAAAATTCGATGCACACACTAAAAATTTCTTTGTGTCACACGGCATGGTTCCAAGGTGGTCACACGTTTGTCACGAACAGAGAGTGTCATATTAAATTCTAAATTTCTCACTTATTTTAGATTAAATGTTATTGAAACTTTGTAAGTGGTCTCTTTGCATTATGTAGAGCTTAACTTGATTTATTGGTAATTTTTTGAATGATTTATCTAATTATAAATAATTATTTATAATGAATAAAGTCATAAAATACATGCATTTTAGTAGCACACCACATTTTTTTAGTATTTTGAATAATTAAGCAAATCCAATTCACATAAAGGTGTGTGGTTGAATCATCAAATCCCAAATCCAACGGTTAGATTTAGGAAGATTGAAGTTTAATTTTTACTTTTACTCCTCAAAGGATCAACAAAGAATATTAAAAATAAATCTAGTAATTCTCAAACATGACCAAACATTTCAAAAATGTCAATATTTTTAGTCCTCTGCATGATGAATAAGAGGAAAAAATTTTGGTTAAATTTGAGTAAGGGAAACGTACAATATGGCCTCCAAGAGTGAAATCTCCCTTTTGTGGGGGAAAAAGGGTCACCCAAGCCTAATACCAAGACAAGGTAGGCTGGGTATTAGGCTTGGTGAGGTAGGCTAAAAGCATCATCGACCCTAGTGGCAAGCCTTTGGAGTGTGCATGCTGCCCATGCGGAAGGTTGAGTCATCAAAACCATGCCACGTTGTTAGACCACGTGGTGCCATGTCATCAAGGAAATGTGACATCACTCCTTGCCATGTCACCTTACATTGCCACACGTGCTGCCACATGTGTCACCTCATCATTCCACATCATGAGCCATGTCATCACACCTTGCCACCTTGGCATACCTCGTCAACCTTGCCACGTCACCAATCCCTCCACCTCAATTTGCCATGTCAATCTACCACCTCATGAATGCCAACTCATCATGCCACATCACCTTTCCATGTCATGGAAGAGACTATATTGCCACATCATGACCATGCATGGTGCCACATCAGCCACATGTATACACATGACGATGTGCAAGGCATAGAATACCTCGATCGAGGTATATGACCTGCGTGAGGCATACAATACCTCGATCGAGGTATATGACCGAGGGGTATGTGGGGTATGTGCTATGACTGAGGGGTACCTCGATCGAGGTTTATACATGCGTAATGCATTGAATACCTCGATTGAGGTATATGATCTGATCGAGGTATATGATCTGGGCATAGCATACCTCGATCGAGGTATTTGAAGGTACAAAACTTAGCCAATTAGTTTCAATCTTAGCACCAAAACTTAGCCAATTAGTTTCAATCTTAGCACCTCTCCACCAATAATAATGAAGAGCAATCTAAGAGCAATCTAGTGGATGAGTTAAGGCTCTCTATAAGACACCACGTTTTGGTTCATTTCACCCATTCTTAGCCATTCTTGCCTCCTCATCACTTTGTCACACCTTCCATCCTACTTTCATTGAGAATGGGTTCTCAAAGCCATAGAGCTAGTAGACGTGAAAGATGTAGGAACCCCCCCCCAAATCTCATTGACGAGGAGCGCAAGTGGAAGGCCCGTGAGCGCAAGAGAGCCTCTAGAGCTTGAGCTCGCGCTGCCACCACTGATCCACCTCCATCTCTACCTCTACATCCCACCTCCACGCCCACCTCCACCCCCACCCCCACCCCCACCTCCATTGTCCCCCCATCCTCATCTGCTCCCCTACCTCTAGCCTCCGCCCTTCCCCTAGCCACCTACATTTTGGCCTCCACCTCTACCTCTTCCCCCTCCACCCTCCCCCCTCCCCCTCCCCCTCTCCCTCCCCCCGCTCCCCTTGGCGCCTCCCTTCCCCCATCCACCCTACCATCTCCCATTGATCCCCTTGCCCCACCTTGCAGCAGCAGTGTTGGTTCACGACGTGACTTGCCGAAGTCCACTATCCATCGTCGTACTAGCAAGATTGTGCAGTCTTTTTTTGTGACCTCACGCAAACTTCGCAGTCTTCTCTTCTCACGTCCTTGATTGATCACCCTGACTTGGTAGAGTGTAGGAGGCTTGCTGGTCTTGGTGCATGTAGAGATAGGGTTGTATCTAGCGAGGTCCTTAGTAGTGTTCGATGTTCCTATTCTTCTATTAAGCATAGGAACTCCAGTGATGCCTTGGCAGCACGTCGTGCTATTGTGGCTACCATTAATAGACCTCATATGATAGGCCATGTGCATACCACTTCACGTCTTCTTCAGATTGCACCGCGCACATTGCGAGCAGGCATTGCGAGCAGGCATCATTAGGAGGCAGAGTCTAGAGGATAGTGAGACTGATGCTCTTTGGGCTTCGAGTGGTCGTGCACCTCGCAGCGATCGATTGTTGGATGATTCCACTAGGTCCTTCATACAACAGTTTTGGGAACTCCAGTGATGCCTTGGCAGCACGTCGTGCTATTGTGGCTACCATTAATATACCTCATATGATAGGCCATGTGCATACCACTTCACGTCTTCTTCAGATTGCACCGCGCACATTGCGAGCAGGCATCATTAGGAGGCAGAGTCTAGAGGATAGTGAGACTGATGCTCTTTGGGCTTCGAGTGGTCGTGCACCTCGCAGCGATCGATTGTTGGATGATTCCACTAGGTCCTTCATACAACAGTTTTGGGAGGAGCATTGCAGAGCATCCCCGGTGTTCAAGAAGGCATTGTGGAAGAGGGTGTCACGCGGTGTGTACATTGAGCATGGTGCTTTTTTTTTGGAGTGTACCCAGACTGAGTTGTACACTCAGTTTGTAGAGGTGCACCCGGAGTTCAAGATTGGGCAAAGGTCATTTGAGCGATGCAGGCCATGGTTTGTGCGATGCTCTCAGGAGCGTGACACATGCTGTTGTGACTACCATGTGGATTTTGGATTGATGTATGACGTATTCCGTTCCCTTGATGGTCATAGGGGAGTGGTTCCTACTAGCCCTCACAACTTCATTCATTCCATATTGTGTACACGAGATGGTGATGCTTTATTCCACTCGATTATGTGGAAGGCAGGTGTACTTTGTGTGGCGACTTTGCTAGAGTGCCACGAGTTGCACTAGATACTTGTGATGTGCAGATGGTTCGTTGGTAGCAGTATGAGTACAGTACCTTGACATTAGATGGTGGTGCACAGTCGAGGAGGTTGCAGCTTGTGGGGAAGGAGACACCACGTGTTGTATTCATTGACAGTTTTCGAGGGAAGTTGCCACCGCTACATATGCCACTCGCACACTGCGAAATGGGAGGATCGTCAGTTCCGTGCATGTTTGAGGACATTTCCTAAAGGGGTGGTTGTCTCAGTGGTGGACTTTGCGGAGAATTACACCTTTGCACCACAACATGAGATCCAATCGGAGTATTATTTCTCCGAACAGGTGACGTGTGATTGAGTATTGATTTTTTCCCCGCCTCATTATATTGAATTATTTCAATAGTCATATTTTTCTTCAATGCCATATTGCAGGTTGCTATATTTGTGCACATTAGCTATCGTCATGCACAGGCTCATGTGGATGGCATTGATAGCACCATGGACTCACGCATCATTGTGCGAGAGTATCACTTCTACATTAGTGATGATCGATCGCATGATGCCCATTTTGTGCAGCATTGCTTCACTTTGCATGATAGTTTCTTGAGGGATCATGGTGTCACATGGCAGCGGCACTAGATCTGGTCAGACGGCTGCGGTGGTCAGTTCAAATCCATTAGACAGTTTTATTGGTTCTGCAGATGGCACCATGAGACAGGCATTTCGATCACATGGAGCTACTTCGAGACAGGGCACGGTAAGGGAGAGCACGATGGTGCAGGTGCTTGCGTGAAGCATGCTTTGCGTCGATACCAGTTGCGTCACAATGCCAATCGCTTCAAGGATGCACATGATGTGGTGCGGTGGTGCAGCCAGCACTTATCCACTAGTGCTATCTCCTCGTTTCAGTCGCGTGACGATAGGGTGGTGAGCCGGTATTTTTGGTGCATGGACATTGGGAGTCTTGATCGGTCTAGGCCTTTTGATTGTCATTCTATGCCTGGCACTCTTGATTTTCATTCCATTAGGAGCGTAGGTGAGTCTCACCCCATGATCTTTTCTGATATTTTGCGTATTGGTGATATCTTCGCGGTTATTGCTTCGGAGGGCAATGAGGAGGGTGTGGATTATTACTTGTTGCGATGCTCTATACTAAAGAGTGTGCTGAATGAGGATACAGTGGATGGGCATGGGATGCACTTCAATGCTCATAGCATGATTGTAGATGGCCACTATTTTCAGCAAATACAAAGGCGTGGTTGCTATATTGAGTTCCAGGAGTACATGGCGGATCAGGAGGCATACATGCATTCTCATCTTGTTGTTGGGATCAAGATTACTTTGAGTCGTGTTTGCACTCGCAAGGCGACATCCACTCCACAATGGGGCCTTGCAGTGGCGGATCACGAGAGCATACTTGCAACTATTGGCATGAGAGCTGATCCTGAGGAGTAGCACATTACATATCATATTTTTTGGGATCATCAGTTGATCAAATTGATTTTTATTGGGTATCACTAGTTGATTACACATTTTTGTATTCAATATGTATAGGCTCACTGTGTGACCGTACCATTGTAATTTTCATGGACTCATATTTTGTATTTCACTTTGATGGCTATATACACGTTCATACACATCATTGTATTAGATTCTATTTTATACATGATGTCCGATGTCTTCTCAATGGTATTTGTTCTATTTGTAAAACAAAAAATTGTTTATTAGTAGTAATGTTGTAATTTGTTTTGTGCTTTAGGACATTTTAAAAATGTGATTAAGAAAATTCGTGCACATACTAATGAAATATGCATGTGGACTTATCTGTTGAGGATGAAACTTCGCACGACTCTTAGGCCACCCTAGACATACATCCATGCAAGATTTGGTCTCCAACTGATTTGGTATGCGCCACGTGGAAGGTATAATGCGTACATTTTTACAATCCCTACTAGCACGACTATGTATGAAAAATGGCACACGTACTAATGAAATATGCATGTGGACTTATCTGTTGGAGATTAAACTTTGCACGGCTCTTAGGCTACTGTAGAGGTACATCCATGCAAGATTTGGTGCCCAACTGATTTGGTATGTGCCACGTGGAAGGACAAATGCGTACATTTTTAGAATCCCTACTAGCACGACTACGTATGAAAAATAGCACACGTACTAATGAAATACGCACGTGGACTTATCTGTTAGGGATGAAACTTCACACGGCTCTTAGACTACCCTAGACGTACATCCACGCAAGATTTGGTCTCGAACTAATTTGCTATGCGCCACGTGGAAGGTATAATGCGTACATTTTTACAATCCCTACTAGCACGACTACGTGTGAAAAATGGCGCACGTACTAACGAAATATGCATGTGGACTTATCTGTTGGAGATTGAACTTTGCACGACTCTTAGGCTACCGTAGACGTACATTCACGCAAGATTTGGTGCCTAACTGATTTGGTATGCGCCACGTGGAAGGTCAAATGTGTACATTTTTATAATCCCTACTAGCACGACTACGTATGAAAAATGGCGCACGTACTAATGAAATACGCACGTGGACTTATCTGTTGGGGATGAAACTTCACACGGCTCTTAGACTACCCTAGACGTACATCCACGCAAGATTTGGTCTCCAACTGATTTGTTATGTGCACGTGGAAGGTATAATGCGTACATTTTTACAATCCCTACTAGCACGACTACGTGTGAAAAATGGCGCACGTACTAACGAAATATGCAGGTGGACTTATCTGTTGGACATTAAACTTTGCACGGCTCTTAGGCTACCGTAGACATACATCCACGCAAGATTTGGTGTCCAACTGATTTGGTATGCGCCACGTGGAAGGACAAATGCGTACATTTTTACAATCCCTACTAGCACGACTACGTATGAAAAATGGCGCACGTACTAATGAAATATGCATGTGGACTTATCTGTTGGGGATGAAACTTCACACAGCTCTTAGGCTACGCTAGACGTACATCCACGCAAGATTTGGTCTCCAATTGATTTGGTTTGCACCACGTAGAAGGTATAATGCGTACATTTTTACAATCCCTACTAGCACGACTAAACCCTAAACCCTAAATCCTAAACCCTGTTGGGGATGAAACTTCACACAGCTCTTAGGCTACCCTAGACGTACATCCACGCAAGATTTGGTCTCCAACTAATTTGGTTTATGCCACGTACAAGGTATAATGTACAAGGTATAATGCATACATTTTTACAATCCCTACTAGCACGACCAAACCCTAAACCCTAAACCCTGAACCCTAAATCCTAAACCCTGTTGGGGATGAAACTTCACACAGCTCTTAGGCTACCCTAGACGTACATCCACGCAAGATTTGGTCTCCAACTGATTTGGTTTGCGCCACGTAGAAGGTATAATGTGTACATTTTTACAATCCCTACTAGCACGACCAAACCCTAAACCCTAAACCCTGAACCCTAAATCCTAAACCATATTGGGGATGAAACTTCACATGGCTCTTAGGCTACCCTAGACATACATCCATGCAAAATTTGGTCTCCAACTGATTTGGTTTGCGCCACGTAGAAGGTATAATGCGTACATTTTTACAATCCCTATTAGCACGACCAAACCCTGAACCCTAAATCCTAAACTCTGTTGGGAATGAAACTTCACACGGCTCTTAGGCTACCCTAGATGTACATCCATGCAAGATTTGGTCTCTAACTGATTTGGTTTGCACCATGTAGAAGGTATAATGCGTACATTTTTACAATCCCTACTAGCACGACCAAACCCTAAACCCTAAACCCTGAACCCTAAATCCTAAACCCTGTTGGGGATGAAACTTCACATGGCTCTTAGGCTACCTAGATGTACATCCACGCAAGATTTGGTCTCCAACTGATTTGGTTTGTGGCATGTAGAAGGTAAAATGTGTACATTTTTACAACCCTACTAGCACGACTAAACCCTAAACCCTAAACCCTGAACCATAAATCCTAAACCCTGTTGGGGATAAAACTTCACACAGCTCTTAGGCTACCCTAGACATACATCCATGCAAGATTTGGTCTCCAACTGATTTTGTTTGCGCCACGTAGAAGGTATAATGCGTACATTTTTACAATCCCTATTAGCACAACCAAACCCTAAACCCTAAACCCTAAACCCTAAATCCTAAACCCTGTTGGGGATGAAACTTCACACGGCTCTTAGGCTACCCTAGACGTACATCCACGCAAGATTTGGTCTCTAACTGATTTGGTTTGTGCCACATAGAAGGTATAATGCGTACATTTTTACAATCCCTACTAGCATGACCAAACCCTAAACCCTAAACCCTAAACCCTAAATCCTAAACCCTGTTGGGGATGAAACTTCACACGGCTCTTAGGCTACCCTAGACATACATCCATGCAAGATTTGGTCTCCAACTGATTTGGTATGCGCCACGTGGAAGGTATAATGCATACATTTTTGCAAGCACCTTTTCAATGCTTAATGTTTACAATTACGACACACGGCATTATTTTTAAAATACATTATGTTTTAGATGTGTGAATTGAGACCGTTACTCTAATCAGCTTGACCATCAATCCCTAAAGGCCAATTGTGCTTTCATTAATGACATCAAGCTGACATTTTTGAAACTAGCTAAGTTGATTAACTAACAACGGCTTATAGCTAGCATTTGATGGGTGAAGAGTAGGATGTCAACATATAGGGAATTCATCCAATAAAAGTGTGGCTATGGTGAAATATGTTTAATGAAATTGCTAATAGGCTCAAAAAAATTATCCTATATATGGGGCAGCTGATAGATTTAATTGCTACTACCATGCATTGTATCATGATAAACATTTATGAAACATTTGTAAACTAGGCTTTGTCTAAACAAAGCATGATCATGTTAATACCTGAAATCCATAGTCTAAATCTATTGATTCAAAAAACAAAGGCTACTATCGCTAATCAATTGGTGTAGAAACTTTTACCAAAAGATGCAGATGCATGAGCATCATAAATGAATTGTTGTGAGCACAAGTCGAGTAATAAACTACCACAACAACTCCAAAGTTTTACTGCCAACCATAGCCAATTGAGCCAATTATGGGATGCATGGCTAGTGACTTGTACTGCAATAGAAAATATGACTTGGTTCGGAAAAAAGAAGATTCTCAAGAATTGAGTGCAAAAGGTGACTTTATTCAAAATCATACTCTTAATTTTAAATACGGACATGGGGATGAAACTTTGCACGGCTCTTAGGTTTAGTGTAATAATTGCAAGCATTGATATATACGAAATTCAATATGATATTCAAAATGATAAAGTTTATACTTGAACACTTTTTCAATGCTTAATGTTTACAATTACTTCACATGGCATTCTTTTTTAAATACCTTATGTATTAGATGTGTGAATTGAGATATTCGAAATTCAAAATCATACTCCTAGTTTTAAATGTTTATGTTAGATTTGAACAAACTATAAACTGAGATAAAAAAAGTGTGAAGAACATCATGAAAGTATGAAAATGCTCATACATCATAAAAGTAAGAACAATATCATGAAAGTACCAAAATGAATCTGTACATCATCATCATCATCGTGCAGAAGTGCATCCCTAAAAAAGAAATGTGTGAAGCCTAAACAATCATCCTGAATCAGAATCTGATAACTCCACATATGATCCTCTAGTCATCCTCTGACGTGGCTCCTGTATGACCCGCTGCCCAACCATCCGCTGTGTGCCCTCAGGCAGCGGATCAGATGGGCCAACCTCATCCTGATGAAGAGGAGGGCATGTTGCACGAGCCACCGCTGCCATCTCTGCCTCCCTCGCCTCCTCTATGTATGCGCATCTCAGCTCCCATAGTCGTGCATCTGCGAATACTCGTGCCTCAAATCTAGTGCGAGTAATCGTCTCTACATGTAGAAGATGCTGGCCGCCCAAGCTGCTACTCCACCCACTGCTGCAATGATGTCTGCAGCTCTGCCTCTCGCTCAATACGGTGTGCCTCCTCTACTCGTGCCTCGTCACCTGGCATGAAATCACCATATGAAAAGTGTCGTGGAATGCACGCTGCAACCACCGATGTATCAGCACCCTCCTGCATCAGCAACGCTCTCTGTGCCTCCTCCCTGTAGTGCTCTGTCAAGACCATGCGAGCGAATGGATCAATGGCCTAATGATGACCAGGATACAGATCATCCATGCCTAATCCTCTGTATGTGGCCACATCAATGTCAGCAAAGCATACAGGGCACACTGATCATGCCACCATGTGGCGGGTCATGCAATGGAGATGTGCGATGTGGCCGCACCCTAGTCCAAACCACCCTACGGTGTCAAACTCCTTGTGGCAAAGGATGCAAGTGGTAGTAGGAAGCCTGGCTATGACTGTTGCGTCTATGGGTGTCCTAGTCGGCACATCTACAGGAGGAGCGGGGTATAGGGCCACGCTGGGGTCGATCCTATGGCGAGATGGATCATGACTAATATGCCTCAACTACAAAATATAGTGCTCCGCATGATGGTATGCTATGCGTGTCCGAATCCTCTGCTCCTCCAAATCTGCCTCCAACAGTCGTACATGAGACTCCATATCCTGACGCAATAGATGTGCCTGCAAAATGCAAACATGTCGCGTACATGGTGAGAATTAACCAAAAAACTTCAGTTCAAAACACGCTACAAAAAAATAAACTAACATAATCAAAATAACTAACCTCATCCCTAGACTTGGCCAACAATGCCTCCAACTCTGCAATCCGTGCATCTCGAGCCTCTAACTCGTGTTGAGGCGGTGTAGATGTGGGAGGTGGTGTAGATGTGGGAGGCTCCATCGATGATCGAGGTGGGGGAGGTGGAATCGAAAGTGATCTTGATAGGGCAGAGACCATGTGCTGCAAGGATGATGCCACTGAATGAACATCCCCCCTAATCCGTCCTCCAACAGCTCGCAATGCCGGTGCAGGGATGGTGTGCAACTCTAGTGCCTCGCGTCGACGCCGGAACACCTGCAGTCTGATGCTCCCGATGCCCCATCCTACCATGTTCCGCTCCTGATCCTGGACGGGTACTAAGGTAGTCTACCCGATGACCAAGCACAAGCTCAGCGTATAGCTGCATGGCAAATGACCTGGCTATTTGATGGTTGTGAGGCAATCGACCACCATCCACAGCGAGATATCTCAGATAAATGTGTGCTGCTATGATGGGGTGCCTACAACGTAAAATATGCAAGGGGAGCCCCGATCGTGGTCGCATCGCCTCAGTGTGACCATCCCAAAACATATCCTCTGAGGCCTGCTTGTGATGTGACTCACGCTCAAACAACTGTCGAATGGCTCTCCAATCCAAGCTATCACCAGTGATCTCTGCCTCAGCCTGTGCCTGAAAGCTATCCACAATGTCCTCAACTGTGTCCAATAGACCTAGAGCCTCAATAACTAAATCTAGACTCGCAACCAAGTGAGGGGGTGCCCTAGCATCCTGCAGTGCCCTCATCTCAGCTCTCAGAATCTCTATCTGCATACGAATAGTGGTGCCAGAACCTGTGTGCTGGCTAGCGCATGCACAAAAAAAACACATGGAAATTAATATTCTATTTGGGTAATGAAAATAATATTCTATTCAATATGACTTATAATCTATTTATGTAATGAAAACTATTTGTACGTACTCCTTGATGAGGTAGGATATCGTTGGGATCATCCTATGCACCTACCAGTAAATGGGCCAAATGTGTGGCTCAATATTATGTTTATCAAACTCAATATTATTAAAATTTCTTAATTTTGATTAAAAGTTTTTCAAACTCTAGTTGTTGCATTTTTAAACTTCAATGTCTCAAATATTTTTTCCTTATATGTTTCCCTTTTTTTACTTTTTATCCAATATGAAACTTTTCCACATGTGGTGTAAGGACCACATTGTCCACTTATGGCCCCTATACTAAGGACAGATAGTGGAGAGGTTTGGTTAATAAGACCTTCTTTGAATGCTTTACTGCCTTGGGTTTGCGATAGATATGGAGGAGATAGAAGGATACCTAATGCATTACTTTGAATGATACACAAGCAAGGCGCATCTAGTATTTCTCGGACTACACATTAAAAAAGAGAGCGGGTTGACACTACAAACCTTTTAAAGCGAGAACTTTGAGAAAATAATTAGGCCTTTTCAATATTATCTATTTTGGTTGGGCAATCCACCTCAACTAGTGGCCATTCCTATAGATCATCACTTGGTTCCCATGCCTAGGGAGAGAGGAGACCTTTGGACAATCATTTACGTATGTGTTTTCGATGCGCTGGTGCATTTAGAAGATCCAATTAGCCATACGCTTATGCATCTAACCACTCTAGTGTTGGGATCTTTGCCCATGTGGTGTGATGTTTTAGGGATAATGCCCATGTGGTGTTTTATACAGCCTACTTACTCTACATAAATTATGAAACAACTCTTAACCAACTATATAATCTATAATATTCCACATAAAGATTGATAAACGCACACCGCTACCTTAAACTCTTATTTTCTTTTTTTTTTAAAGATGATTTTGAAGACTAAAATTTAAACGTTTTTTTATTTAAATAAAAATAGCACCAATTTCAAAAATAACATAAAACCTACTTTAATCTCTTTTTTTCTTGTTCTTGTTTTCTTGTTTTCTTGTTTTTAATACATGATTTTCTTATTTTAACAAAAACTCTTATTTTCTTGTTCTTAATACATGATTTCTAAAAATAAAATTTAAACGTTATATTAAATTCAAAACTTCAGTAATTTCTAAACTTCAGTTATAAATTTTTTTAAATAGATTATTTTAAAAAACAAATTATATACTTTTTGACATTTGAATAAAAACTTCACTAACTTAAACTCTTATTTTCTTTTTTTTTAAAATCATTTTTAAAAATAAAATTTAAACGTTTTTTTATTTAAATATAAATAACATTAATAAAAAAATATCTTTAATCTCTTTTTTTTAAAAGATGATTTCAAAAAATAAAATATATACATTTTCACATTTTAAATAAAAAATTACGTAATTCTAAAAATAATTTTAAAAAACTTTAAAATGCATTTTAAATTTAGAAATACTTTATAATTATTCCTATAAACTAAAATTTAAACGTTTCTTTATTTAAATAAAAATAGCACTAATTTAAAAAATAACTTTAATCTCTTTTTTTTTAAAGATGATTTTAAAAACAAAATATTTACATTTTCACATTTTAAATAAAAAATTACGTAATTCCAAAAATAATTTAAAAAAACTTTAAAATGCATTTCAAATTTAGAACTATTTTTTAATTATTCCTACAAACTAAGATTTAAACGTTTTTTTATTTAAATAAAAATAGCTCTAATTTAAAAAATAACTTTAATCTCTTTTTTTCCAAAGATGATTTTTAAAAACCAAATTTTTACATTTTCACATTTCAAATAAAAAAGGTCGTAATTCAAAAAAAAAAACTTTAAAATGCATTTGAAATTTAGAAATATTTTATAATTATTCCTATGAACTAAAATTTAAACATTTTTTTATTTAAATAAAAATAGCTCTAATTTAAAAAATAACTTTAATCTCTTTTTTTCCAAAGATGATTTTAAAAAACAGAATTTTTACATTTTCACATTTTGAATAAAAAAATGTTGTAATTCAAAAATTTTTTAAAAACTTTAAAATGCATTTCAAATTTAGAAATATTTTATAATTATTCCTGTGAACTAAAATTTAAACGTTTTTTTATTTAAATAAAAATAGCTCTAATTTAAAAAATAACTTTAATCTCTTTTTTTTCGAAGATCATTTTAAAAAACAAAATTTTTACATTTTCACATTTTAAATAAAAAATGTTGTTGTTCAAAAATTTAAAAAAAAAATTAAAATGCATTTGAAATTTAGAAATATTTTATAATTATTCCTATGAAACGTTTTTTTATTTAATGAAAATAGCTCTAATTTAAAAAATAACTTTAATCTCTTTTTTTCCAAAGATGATTTTAAAAAACAAAATTTTCACATTTTCACGTTTTAAATAAAAAATGTCGTAATTCAAAAATTTCAAAAAAACTTTAAAATGCATTTGAAATTTAGAAATTTTTTATAATTATTCCTATAAAGTAAAATTTAAATAAATTTTAGCAAAAAAAAAATGCTACATAAAAAAAACCCTACCTGGACTCTCCCGCTCCGTCCATCTTCGTCGCTGTCCGTCGGTCGCTCTCCGTCGCTCGCGCAATTCCGTCCACGTCCCGCAAATCCGAAATCGGTCGATGAGGAGGAGCTCGATTGAGGTATGAAGAATGTGGGGGGTCGCTCTCCTTTTATAAGAAAATTTAGGGTTTCCCTATCTCAATCGAGGTATTTCACATGCAACATACATATCGCTCCATCATACCTCGATCGAGGTATAGACATGCCACGATACCTCGATCGAGGTATTTTGACATGCCCATACATCTCGACACATCTACCTCGAGACATGCCACCATACCTCGATCGAGGTATGTCAGCAGTAGCCGGATGCCACATGTCTCGATTGACGTATTCGACATGCGGCCAAGTCATCGGTCCAGTATACCTCGATTGAGGTATGTCAGCTACCCTGTCGGATGGCACATACCTCGATCGAGGTATAGCTGGACATGCCACACTACCTCGATCGAGGTGTAGCTGGATTGCCACGATACCTCGAACGAGGTATATGTGGCATGTATAGGTGGCATGCCAGCAAACCTCGATCGAGGTATAGGCTCGGTCCGGTGAAAAAAGCCCAGCACCTCGATCGAGGTATTGGCTTGGCTCGGTTGTCCTCGTGTGTGATTTTCATTGGAACTAATACCTTGATCGAGGTATTGCAGACCGAAGCAAAACCTTTGTATTTTCACTCGAGCGGGTGTCACACTCACCCAAAAGTGGTCCGGAAGTGGACACCCTTAGCTTGCTACCACCCTTGCACACTTTGAATGCAAAGAGGATAGTCCTCTATTTACAAGAGCACATAAGAAGCAAGAACATGTCTGGAGAGAATTGAATCTCAAAGAGAACATGCGAGAAGCTAATCTAGGGGACTATGAGTGTGTGTCAACTGATGATAACATCATCAAAGCATTGAAGAAGGGACTAAAAAGTGCTCAAGAAAGGTGTGAAAGTTCGCATATGAAGCCAAAGGGTGAGAATATGAAGTGGTGGATGGAACCTTGGTCAAATGGATTTGCAGATGCATATTCACAAGAATTTGATTCTAAAGAAGAAGACCAATGTCAAGCAGATCATGTGTCAGAAATAGATGATAATGACAACGATGCCTCCATAAGTAAAATCAGGCATGGGTGGTAGCAAGCTAAGGGTGTCCACTTCCGGACCACTTTCGGGTGAGTGTGACACCCGCTCGAGTGAAAATACAAAGGTTTTGCTTCAGTCTGCGCAATACCTCGATCGAGGTATTAGTTCCAATGAAAATCACACACGAGGACAACCGAGCCAAGCCAATACCTCGATCGATGTGCTGGGATTTTTTCACCGGATCGAGCCTATACCTCGATCGAGGTTTGCTGGCAAGCCACCTATACATGCCACATCTACCTCGTTCGAGGTATCCTGGCAATCCAGCTAAACCTCGATCGAGGTAATGTGGCATGTCCAGCATACCTCGATCGAGGTATGTGCCATCCGACAGGGCAAATGACATACCTCGAACGAGGTATGCTGGACTGATGACTTGGCCGCATGTCGAATATGTCAATCGAGACATGTGGCATCCGGCTGCTGCCGACATACCTCGATCGAGGTATCGTGGCATGTCAAATACCTTGATCAAGGTAGATGTACCGAGATGTATGGGCATGTCACAATACCTCGATCGAGGTATTGTGGCATGTCTATACCTCGATCGAGGTAGATGTAACGAGATGTATGGGCATGTCAAAATACCTCGATCGAGGTATCGTGGCATGTCTATACCGCGATCCGATATGTATGTTGCATGCGAAATACCTCGATCGAGGTAGGGAAACCCTAAATTTTCTTATAAAAGGAGAGCGACCCCCCTCATTCTGCATATCTCGATCGAGCTCCTCCTCATGGACCGATTTCGGATTTGCGGGACGTCAACGGAATTGCGCCAGCGACGGAGAGCGACCGACGGACATCGACGGAGATGGACGGAGCGGGAGAGTCCAGGTATGGTTTTTTTTATGTAGCTTTTTTTCTTGGCTAAAATTTAATTAAATTTTAGTTTATAGGAATAATTATAAAAAATTTCTAAATTTCAAATGCATTTTAATGTTTTTTTGAAATTTTTGAATTACGACATTTTTTATTTAAAATGTGAAAATGAAAATTTTTTTAATTAGAGCTATTTTTATTAAATAAAAAAACGTTCATAGGAATAATTATAAAATATTTCTAAATTTCAAATGCATTTGTAAATTTTTTTAAAATTTTTGAATTTCGACATTTTTAATTTAAAATGTGAAAATGTAAAAATTATTGTTTTTTAAAATCATCTTTGAAAATAAAGAAATTAAAGTTATTTTTTAAATTAGAGCTATTTTTATTTAAATAAAAAATCGTTTAAATTTTAGTTCACAGGAATAATTATAAAATATTTTTAAATTTAAAATGCATTTTAAAGTTTTTTTTAAATTTTTGAATTACGACATTTTTTATTCAAAATGTGAAAATGTAAAAATTCTGTTTTTTAAAATCATCTTTGAAAAAAAAGAGATTAAAGTTATTTTTTAAATTAGAGCTATTTTTAATTAAATAAAAAAACGTTTAAATTTTAGTTCACAGGAATAATTATAAAATATTTTTAAATTTGAAATGCCTTTTAAAGTTTTTTTTAAATTTTTGAATTACGACATTTTTAATTCAAAATGTGAAACTGTAAAAATTCTGTTTTTTAAAATCATCTTTGAAAAAAAAGAGATTAAAGTTATTTTTTAAATTAGAGCTATATTTATTTAAATAAAAAAACATTTAAATTTTAGTTCATAAGAATAATTATAAAATATTTCAAATTTCAAATGCATTTTTAATTTTTATTTAAAATGTGAAAATGTAAAAATTAGGTTTTTAAAAATCATCTTTGGAAAAAAAGAGATTAAAGTTATTTTTTTAAATTAGAGCTATTTTTATTGAAATAAAAAACGTTTAAATCTTAGTTTATAGGAATAATTATAAAATATTTCTAAATTTGAAATGCATTTTAAAGTTTTTTTAAATTATTTTTGGAATTACGTAATTTTTTATTTAAAATGTGAAAATGTAAATATTTTGTTTTTAAAATCATCTTTTTTTAAAAAAAGATTAAAGTTATTTTTTAAATTAGTGCTATTTTTATTTAAATAAAGAAACGTTTAAATTTTAGTTTATAGGAATAATTATAAAATATTTTTAAATTTGAAATGCATTTTAAAGTTTTTTTAAATTATTTTTGAAATTACGTAATTTTTTATTTAAAGCCTGAAAATGTATATATTTTGTTTTTTGAAATCATCTTTTAAAAAAAAGAGATTAAAGATATTTTTTTTATTAGTTTTATTTATATTTAAATAAAAAAACGTTTAAATTTTATTTTTTTAAATGATCTTTAAAAAAAAAGAAAATAAGAGTTTAAGTTAGTGAAGTTTTTATTTAAATGTCAAAAAGTATATAATTTGTTTTTTAAAATAATCTATTAAAGAAAATTTATAAGTGAAGTTTACAAATTACTGAAGTTTTGAATTTAATATAACGTTTAAATTTTGTTTTTAGAAATCATGTATCAAGAACAAGAAAATAAGAATTTTGTTAAAATAAGAAAATCATGTATTAAAAACAAGAAAACAAGAAAACAAGAACAAGAAAAAGAGAGATTAAAGTAGGTTTTATGCTATTTTTGAAATTGGTGCTATTTTTATTTAAATAAAAAAACGTTTAAATTTTAGTCTTCAAAACCATCTTTTAAAAAATCATCTTTTATGTGGAATATTATAGATTATATAGTTGGTTAAGAGTTGTTTCATAATTTAGGTAGAGTAAGTAGGCTGTATAAAACACCACATGGGCATTATCCCTAAAACACCACACCACATGGGCAAAGACCCCAACACTAGAGTGGTTAGATGCATAAGCGTATGGCTAATTGGATCTTCTAAATGCACCAACGCATCGAAAACACATACGTAATTTATGATTGTCCAAAGGTCTCCTCTCTCCCTAAGCATGGGAACCAAGTGATGATCTATAGGAATGGCCACTAGTTGAGGTGGATTGCCCAACCAAAATAGATAATATTGAAAAGGCTTAATTATTTTCTCAAAGTTCTCGCTTTAAAAGGTCTGTAGTGTCAACCCGCTCTCTTTTTTAATGTGTAGTCCGAGAAATACTAGATGCGCCTTGCTTGTGTATCGTTCAAAGTAATGTATTAGGTATCCTTCTATCTCCTCCATATCTATTGCAAACCCAAGGCAGTAAAGCATTCAAAGAAGGTCTTATTAACCAAACCTCTCCACTATCTGTCCTTAGTATAGGGGCCATAAGTGGACAATGTGTTCCTTACACCACATGTAGAAAAGTTTCATATTGGATAAAAAGTAAAAAAAGGGAAACATATAAGGAAAAAATATTTGAGACATCTAAGTTTAAAAATGCAACAACTAGAGTTTGAAAAAATTTTAATCAAAATTAAGAATTTTTAATAATATTGAGTTTGATAAACATAATATTGAGCCACACATTTGGCCCATCTACCGGTAGGTGCATAGGATGATCCCAACGACATCCTACCTCATCAAGGAGTACGTACAAATAGTTTTCATTACGTAAATAGATTATAAGTCATATTGAATAGAATATTATTTTCATTACCCAAATAGAATATTAATTTCCATGTGTTTTTTTTGTGCATGTGCCAGCCAGCACACAGGTTCTAGCACCACTATTCGTATGCAGATAGAGATGCTGAGAGCTGAGATGAGGGCACTGCAAGATGCTAGGGCACCCCCTCACTTGGTTGCAAGTCTAGATTCAGTTATTGAGGCTCTGGGTCGATTGGACACAGTTGAGGATGTTGTGGATAGCTTTCAGGCACAGGTTGAGGCAGAGATCACTGGTGGTGGCTTGGATTGGAGAGCCATTCAATAGTTGTTTGAGCGTGAGTCACATCACAGGCAGGCCTTAGAGGATATGTTTTGGGATGGTCACACTGAGGCGATGCGACCACGATCAGGGCTCCCCTTGCATATTTTACGTTGTAGGCACCCCATCATAGCAGCAGACATTTATCAGAGATATCTCGCTGCGAATGGTGGTCGATTGCCTCACAACCGTCAGATAGCCAGGTCATTTGCCATGCAGCTATACGCTGAGTTTGTGCTTGGTCATCGGGTAGACTACCTTAGTACCCATCCAAGATCAAGAGCGGGACATGGTAGGATGGGGCGTCAGGAGCGTTAGATTGTAGGTATTCGGCGTCGACGCGAGGCACCAGAGTTGCACACCATCCCTGCACCGACATTGCGAGCTATTGGAGGACAGATTAGGGGGGATGTTCATTCAGTGGCATCATCCTTGCAGCACATGGTCTCTGCCCTATTGAGATCACTTTCGATTCCACCTCCCCCACCTCGATCATCGATGGAGCCTCCCACATCTACACCACCTCCCACATCTACACTGCCTCAGCATGAGTTGGAGGCTCGAGACGCACAGATTGTAGAGTTGGAGGCATTGTTGGCCGAGTCTAGGGACGAGGTTAGTTATTTTGATTATGTTAGTTTATTTTTTTGTAGCGTGTTTTGAACTGATTGATGTGGCCACATACAGAGGACTAGGCATGGATGATCTATATCTTGGTCATCGTCAGGCCATTGATCCATTCGCTCGCATAGTCTTGACAGAGCACGACAGGGAGGAGGCACAGAGAGCGTTGCTGATGCAGGAGGGTGCTCATACATCGATGGTTGTAGAGTGCGTTCCACAACGCTTTTCATATGGTGATTTCATGCCAAGTGACGAGGCACGAGCAGAGGAGGCACGCCGAATTGAGCGAGAGGCAGAGCTGCAGACATCATTGCAGCAATGGGTGGAGCATCAGCTTGGGCGGGGCCGAGACCAGCATCTTCTACATATAGAGACGATTACTCACGCTAGATTTGAGGCACGAGTATTCGCAGATGCACGACTATGGGAGTTGAGATGCGCATACATAGAGGAGGCGAGGGAGGCAGAGATGGCAGCGGTGGCGCATGCAGCATGCCCTCCTCTTCATCAGGATGAGGTTGGCCCATCTCATGCAGGTGATGAGGCTGGCCCATCTCATGCAGGTGATGAGGCTGGCCCATCTGATCTGGCTTTGCCTGAGGGCACACAGCGGACGGTTGGGCAGCGGGTCATACAGGAGCCACGTCAGCGTTCCACTAGAGGATCATATGTGGAGTTATCAGATTCTGATTCAGGATGATTGTTTAGGCTTCACACATTTCTTGTATAGGGATGCACTTCTGCGGCATGATGATGATGATGTACAGACTCATTTTGGTATTTTCATGATATTGTTCTTACTTTTATGATGTATGAGCATTTTCGTACTTTCATGATGTTCTTCACACTTTGTTTATCTCAGTTTATAGTTTGTTTAAATGTAACATAAACATTTAAAATTAGGAGTATGATTTTGAATTTCGAATATCTCAATTCACACATCTAATACATAAGGTATTTAAAAAAGAATGCCATGTGAAGTAATTGTAAACATTAAGCATTGAAAAAGTGTTCAAGTTCCAACTTTATCATTTTGAATATCATATTGAATTTCGTATATATCAATGCTTGCAATTATTACACTAAACCTAAGAGCCGTGCGAAGTTTCATCCCCATGTGCGTATTTAAAATTAAGAGTATGATTTTGAATTTCAAATATCTCAATTCACACATCTAATACATAATGTATTTTAAAAATAATGCCATGTGTCGTAATTGTAAACATTAAGCATTGAAAAGGTGCTTGCAAGAATGTATGCATTATACCTTCCACGTGGCGCAAACTAGATCAGTTGGAGACCAAATCTTGCGTGGATGTACGTCTAGGGTAGCCTAAGAGCCATGTGAAGTTTCATCCCCAATAGGGTTTAGGATTTAGGGTTCAGGGTTTAGGGTTTAGGGTTTAGTCGTGCTAGTAAGGATTATAAAAATGTACGCATTATACCTTCCACGTGGTGCATATCAAATCAGTTGGAGACCAAATCTTGGTTGGATGCACGTCTAGGGTAGCCTAAGAGCCCTATGAAGTTTCATCCCCAACAGGGTTTAGGATTTAGGGTTCAGGGTTTAGGGTTTAGGGTTTATTTGTGCTAGTAGGGATTGTAAAAATGTATGCATTATACTTTCCACATGGCGCAAACCAGACCAGTTGGAGACCAAATCTTGCGTGGATGTACGTCTCGGGTAGCCTAAGAGCCGTGTGAAGTTTCATCCCCAACAGGGTTTAGGATTTAGCGTTCAGGGTTTAGGGTTTAGGGTTTAGTCGTGCTAGTAGGGATTGTAAAAATGTACGCATTATACCTTCCACGTGGCACATACCAAATCAATTGGAGACCAAATCTCGCATGGATGTACGTCTAGGGTAGCCTAAGAGCCGTGTGAAGTTTCATCCCCAACAGGGTTTAGGATTTAGGCTTTAGGGTTTAGTCGTGCTAGTAGGAATTGTAAAAATGTACGCATTTGTCCTTCCACGTGGCGCATACCAAATCAGTTGGAGACCAAATCTTGCGTGGATGTACATCTAGGGTAGCCTAAGAGCCATGTGAAGTTTCATCCCCAACAGGGTTTAGGATTTAGGGTTCAGGGTTTAGGGTTTAGGGTTTAGTCGTGCTAGTAGGGATTGTAAAAATGTATACATTATACCTTCTACGTGGCGCAAACTAAATTAGTTGGAGACCAAATCTTGCGTGGATGTACGTATAGGGTAGCCTAAGAGCCGTGTGAAGTTTCGTCCCCAATAAGGTTTAGGATTTAGGGTTCAGGGTTTAGGGTTTAGGGTTTAGTCGTGCTAGTAGGGATTGTAAAAATGTACACATTTGTCCTTCCACATGGCGCATACCAAATCAGTTGGAGACCAAATCTTGCGTGGATGTACGTCCAAGGTAGTCTAAGAGCTGTGTGAAGTTTCATCCCCAACAGATAAGTCCACGTGCATATTTCATTAGTACGTGCGCCATTTTTCATACGTAGTCGTGCTAGTAGGGATTGTAAAAATGTACGCATTTGTCCTTCCACGTGGCGCATACCAAATCAGTTGGGCACCAAATCTTGCATGGATGTACGTCTACAGTAGCCTAAGAGTCGTGCAAAGTTTAATCTCCAACAGATAAGTCCACATGCATATTTCGTTAGTACGTGCGCCATTTCTCACACAAGTAGGGATTGTAAAAATGTAGGCATTATACCTTCCATCTGGCGCAAACTAAATCAGTTGGAGACCAAATCTTGCGTGGATGTACGTCTAGGGTAGCCTAAGAGCTGTTTGAAGTTTCATCCCCAACAGATAAGTCCACGTGCATATTTCATTAGTATGTGCGCCATTTTTCATACGTAGTCGTGCTAGTAGGGATTGTAAAAATGTACGCATTTGTCCTTTCACGTGGCGCATACCAAATCAGTTGGGCACCAAATCTTGCATGGATGTACGTCTACGGTAGCCTAAGAGCCGTGCAAAGTTTAATCTCCAACAGATAAGTCCACATGCATATTTCGTTAGTACGTGTGCCATTTTTCACACATAGTCGTGCTAGGAATTGTAAAATGTACGCATTATACCTTCCACGTGGCGCAAACCAAATCAGTTGGAGACCAAATCTTGCGTGGATGTACGTCTAGTGTAGCCTAAGAGCCGTGTGAAGTTTCATCCCCAACAGATAAGTCCACGTGCATATTTCATTAGTATGTTGCCATTTTTCATACGTAGTCGTGCTAGTAGGGATTGTAAAAATGTACGCATTTGTCCTTCCACATGGCGTATACCAAATCAGTTGGGCATTAAATCATGCATGGATGTACGTCTATGGTAGCCTAAGAGCCATGCAAAGTTTAATCTCCAACAGATAAGTCCACGTGCATATTTCGTTAGTACGTGCGCCATTTTTCACACGTAGTCGTGCTAGTAGGGATTGTAAAAATATACGCATTATACCTTCCACGTGGCGCATACCAAATTAGTTGAAGACCAAATCTTGCATGGATGTATGTCTAGGGTGGCCTAAGAGTCATGCAAAGTTTCATTCCCAACAGATAAGTCCACACGCGTATTTCGTTAGTACATGCACCATAGCTTTACCGTAGTCGTGCTAGTAGGGATTGTAAAAATGTACGCATTGTACCTTCCACGTGGCACATACCAAATCAGTTCAGACCAAATCTCGCATGGATGTATGTCTAGGGTGGCCTAAGAGTCGTGCGAAGTTTCATCCCCAACAAGTAAGTCCACATGCGTATTTCGTTAGTACGTGCGCGAATTTTCTTAGTCACATTTTTAAAATGTCCTAAAGCACAAAACAAATTACAACATTACTACTAATAAACAATTTTTTGTTTTACAAACACAACAAATCCCATTGAGAAGACATCGGACATCATGTATAAAATAGAATCTAATACAATGATGTGTATGAATGTGTATACAGCCATCATAGTGAAATACAAAATATGAGTCCATGAAAATTACAATGGTACGGTCACACAGTGAGCCTATACATATCGAATACAAAAAAATGTAATCAACTAGTGATACCCAATAAAAATCAATCTGATCAACTGATGATCCCAAAAAATATGATATGTAATGTGCTACTCCTCAGGATCAACTCTCATGCCAATAGTTGCAAGTATGCTCTCGTGATCTGCCACTACAAGGCGCCATCGTGGAGTGGACGTCGCCTTGTGAGTGCGAATACGACTCAAAGTAATCTTGATCCCAACAACAAGAAGAGAATACATGTATGCCTCCTGATCTGCCATGTACTCCTGGAACTCAATATAGCGACCATGCCTCTGTATCTGCTGAAAATAGTGGCCACCTACGATCATGCTATGAGCATTGAAGTGCATCCCATGCCCATCCACTATATCCTCATTCAGCACACTCTTCAGCATAGAGCATCGGAACAAGTAATAATCCACACCCTCCTCATTGCCCTCCGAAGTAATAACTGCGAAGATATCACCAATATGCAAAATATCTGTAAGCTGGTCATAATCTCTAGAGGAACTGAATCCCGCATCCTGATCATCATGTACCTCCTCCCAAGGCTGGAAGGGAGAAAGCACTCGCCGTACCCATGGATCGGCCCATGGTATCATGGAGCACCCTCCCTAATCATCATCAATGCATGTAGAGCAAAAACATGCAAACCATCGAGAAAAGATCGTGGGGTGAGACTCACCTATGCTCCTGATGGAATGGAAATCAAGAGTGCCAGGCACAGAACGACAATCAAAAGGCCTAGACCGATCAAGACTCCCAATGTCCATGCACCAAAAATACTGGCTCACCACCCTATCGTCACACGACTGAAACGAGGAGGTAGCACTAGTGGATAAGTGCTGGCTGCACCACCGCACCACATCATGTGCATCCTTGAAGTGATCGACACTGTGATGCAACTGGTATCGACGCAAAGCACGCTTCATGCAAGCACCTGCACCATCGTGCTCTCCCTTACCGTGCCCTGTCTCAAAGTAGCTCCATGTGATCAGAATGCTTGTCTCACGGTGCCATCTACAGAACCAATAAAACTATCTAGCAGATTTGAACTGACCACCGCAGCCGTCGTCTGACCAGATCCAGCGCTGCTGCCATGTGACACCATGATCCCTCAAGAAACTATCATGCAAAGTGAAGCAATGCTGCACAAAATGGGCATCATGCGATCGATCATCACTAATGTAGAAGTGATACTCTCGCACAATGACGTGTGAGTCCATGGTGCTATCAATGCCATCCACATGAGCCTGTGCATGACGATAGCTAATGTGCACAAATATAGCAACCTGCAATATGGCATTGAAAAAAAATATGACTTGAAATAATTCAATATAATGAGGCGGGGAAAAAATCAATACTCAATCACACGTCACCTATTCGGAGAAATAATACTCCGATTGGATCTCATGCTGTGGTGCAAAGGTGTAATTCTCCATAAAGTCCACCACTGAGACAACCACCCCTGTAGGAAATGTCCTCAAACATGCACGAAACTGATGATCCTCCCATTTCGCAGTGTGCGAGTGGCGTATGTAGCGGTACAGCTTCCCTCGAAAACTGTCAATAAATACAACACGTGGTATCTCCTTCCCCACAAGCTGCAACCTCCTCGACTGTGCACCACCATCTAATGTCAAGGTACAGTACTCATACTGCTGCCAACGAACCATCTGCACATCACAAGTATCTAGTGCAACTCGTGGCACTCTAGCAAAGTCACCACACAAAGTACACGTGCCTTCCACACAATCAAGGAAGTGGAATAAAGCATCACCATCTCGTGTACACAATATGGAATGAATGAAGTTGCGAGGGCTAGTAGGAACCACTCCCCTATGACCATCAAGGGAACGGAATACGTCATACATCAATCCAAAATCCACATGGTAGCGACAACAGCATGTGTCACGCTCCTGAGAGCATCGCACAAACCATGGCCTGCATCGCTCAAATGACCTCTACCCAATCTTGAACTCCAGGTGTGCCTCTACAAACTGAGTGTACAACTCAGTCTGGGTACACTCCAAAAAACATGCACCATGCTCAATGTACACACCGCATGACACCCTCTTCCGCAATGCCTTCTTGAACACCGGGGATGCTCTGCAATGCTCCTCCCAAAACTGTTGTATGAAGGACCTAGTGGAATCATCCAACAATCGATCACTGCGAGGTGCATGACCACTCGAAGCCCAAAGAGAGTCTCACTATCCTCTAGACTCTGCCTCCTAATGATGCCTGCTCGCAATGCCTACTCGCAATGTGCGCGGTGCAATCTGAAGAAGACGTGAAGCGGTACGCACATGGCCTATCATACGAGGCCTACTAATGGCAGCCACAATAGCACGACGTGCTGCCAAGGCATCACTGGAGTTCCTATGCTTAATAGAAGCATAGGAACGTCGAACACTGCTAAGGACCTCGCTAGATACAACCCTATCTCTACGTGCACCAAGACCAGCAAGCCTCCACTCTACCAAATCAGGGTGATCAATCAGGGACGTGAGAAGAGAAGACTGCGAAGCTGGCGTGAGGTCACAAAAAAAAGACTGCACAATCTTGCTAGTACGACGACGGATAGTGGACTTCGGCAAGTCACGTCGTGAAGCAACACTACTGCTGCAAGGTGGGGCAAGGGGATCAATGGGAGATGGTAGGGTGGACGGGGGAAGGGAGGCGCCAAGCGAAGCGGGGGGAGGGGGAGGGGGACGGGGGAGGGTGGAGGGGGAAGAGGTAGAGGTGGAGGCTAGAGGTAGGGGAGCGGATGAGGATGGGGGGACAATGGAGGTGGGGGTGGGGGTGGAGGTGGGGGTGGAGGTGGGATGTAGAGGTAGATCTGGAGGTGGATCAGTGGTGGCAGCGCGAGCTCGAGCTCTAGAGGCTCTCTTGCGCTCACGAGCCTTCTGCTTGCGCTCCTCGTCAATGAGATTTGGGGGGGGGTTCCTACATCTTTCACGTCTACTAGCTCTACAGCTTTGAGAACCCATTCTCAATGAAAGTAGGATGGAAGGTGTGACAAAGTGATGAGGAGGCAAGAATGGGTGAAATGAACCAAAACGTGGTGTCTTATAAAGAGCCTCAACTCATCCACTAGATTGCTCTTAGATTGCTCTTCATTATTATTGGTGGAGAGGTGCTAAGATTGAAACTAATTGGCTAAGTTTTGTACCTTCAAATACCTCGATCGAGGTCTGCTATGCCCAGAGCCCAGATCATATACCTCGATCAGACCATTTACCTCGATCGAGGTATTCAATGCATTACGCATGTATAAACCTCGATCGAGGTATCCTTTGGTGTCCTCGGTCATATACATCGATCGAGGTATTGTATGCCTCACGCAGGTCATATAGCTCGATCGAGGTATTCTATGCCTCGCACATCGTCATGTGTATACATCTGGCTGATGTGGCACCATGCATGGTCATGATGTGGTAATATAGTCTCTTCCATGACATTGAAAGGTGATGTGGCATGATGAGTTGGCATTCATGAGGTGGTAGATTGACATGGCAAATTGAGGTGGAGGGATTGGTGATGTGGCAAGGTTGAGGAGGTATGCCAAGGTGGCATTGTGTGATCACATGGCTCATGATGTGGAATGATGAGGTGGCACATGTGGCAGCACGTGTGGCAATGTAAGGTGACATGGCAAGGAGTGATGTCACATCTCCTTGATGAGATGGCACCACGTGGTCTAACAACGTGGCATGGTTTTGATGACTCAGCCTTCCGCATGGGCAGCATGCAGACTCCAAAGGCTTGCCACTAGGGTCAGTGATGCTCCTAGCCTACCTCACCAAGCCTAATACTAAGCCTACCTTGTCTTGGTATTAGGCTTGGGTGGCCCTTTTTCCCCCACAAAAGGGAGATTTCATTGTTGGAGGCCATATCGTACGTTTCCCTTACTCAAATTTAACCAAAATTTTTTCCTCTTATTCATCATGCAGAGGACTAAAAATATTGACATTTTTGAAATGTTTGGTCATGTTTGAGAATTACTAGATTTATTTTTAATATTCTTTGTTGATCCTTTGAGGAGTAAAAGTAAAAATTAAACTTCAATCTTCCTTAATCTAATCGTTGGATTTGGGATTTGATGATTCAACCACACACCCTTATGTGCCTACTAACCTTCCACCGAATTGGATTTTCTTAATTATTCAAAATACTAAAAAAATGTGGTGTGCTACTAAAATGCATGTATTTTATGACTTTATTTATTATAAATAATTATTTATAATTAGATAAATCATTCAAAAAATTACCAATAAATCAAGTTAAGCTCTACATAATGCAAAGAGACCACTTACAAAGTTTCAATAACATTTAATCTAAAATGAGTGAGAAATTTAGAATTTAATATGACACTCTCTGTTCGTGACAAACGTGTGACCACCCTGGAACCATGCCGTGTGACACAAAGAAATTTTTTGTGTGTGCATCGAATTTTCGATTAGACTATACGATTGTGTGCACAATAGCAAGTGTGATGTTGTGTCAGAAGACTTCAAAGACTAGATCCATAGGGAAGTAGGTGAGATTTGCATTTTTGTGTGCTAAAAAGCTTGTTTTTCCACCTCCTAAGGATTGGGGAGTGAACAAAAAGTGGACACCCTTAACTTGCTACTTCCCGCATGTGGTGGATTCTCTCCTAGATGAATAAGAAGCAGTGAGCCCAGATGTTACCATTGATGGTAAAACTCTCTTTAAGTCCACATTGGTAAGCCAACTTAATGGAAATCCCACACTCTCTAAAGATAGACTCACAAGGGTTCACCGAGGAGTATACTACTCTAAGGAAGATATATCTCTTGCTACATCAAATGAGAAAGTATTTGGAATAGGTTCCGATTGTGCCGTATTCTTTCACGAAGAACACAAAACAAGGAAAAGCAAAAGGAAATGCAATACAAGATCTTTGCAAAAAAAGAAAACACAAGCTATATGGTATCTTGGACGAGTTCAAAAAATGAGGAGAAAGGTTGGTGGGGGGTATGTGGAATATAAAAGAGGGTTCAACCTTTCAGATAGACCTTTTGGAGTAGAAGTCTAGCTTGGGTGGAATCAAAAGGCAAAAGGTTCAAGATGCTTCACATATGACCTTACAGACCTTGACATGATAAATATTGAGAGCGTAATTGCATTGGCAAACCTAACCTATGAGTGTAATAGCAATAAGTATACTTTAGATGACAATGATTGGAATGTATCCAATGACTTTGTAAAGGGGCATTAAACACACTTGGTAGGGGCTTCTTTGTAATCTTTCTAATATGATAAAAGCTTTATTATGATTATTACTATGCGCTAAGTTTAGTTTGATTTGTCTTGATGGATTTTTTAAATTATTTTTTTGTAGGACCTTGAATCACAGAAGTGGATGATTTGCAACCGCCTGGGTACTTTTGTTTATATGAATGCCATTAAGCAAGTTTGAAAATGCTATTTTGGCATCGAGTACAACAAGATGTATGAATGTAGCCTCTATGGTTTTAATACCATGGTTTGATATGACTTACTAAGGGTTTTCATGGAAGAAAAAAAGTGGAAATCTCTTCTATAAATGTGAGAAAGAAGAATGATATTTCCATCTTTTGCTTCTCTAATAATCAAGACATCGAAAAAGTGGCAAGGCCAATCGTGAATGTGGCTGAAAGCATGGTGTTGTAGTTTTGTCTTCTCTACTCCTTCTCTAACAATAAAGACATGGAAGAAATTACTAAGTCTCAGATATACATTGTTTAAATAGGTTTCCAATCTTTCTCATAAGAAAGTTCTAGATGTTTGTATTTGGCAAGAAATAAATATTATATATCGTCATTGAATGCTTTATAAAATTGGCTAATCTATCATCCCTTCTCCTAGCTGAAACACCCATACATATGGTTTTGTAAAAAATTGAAAGATATAAAGCATTTATAAAAGCTCCCAATCTTTCATGTAGTATTTTTATAAAGGTTGTTTCTTGAGCTCTTTACGTGTTTCAAGTGACTTTGCACAATTCTTTGCTCTTGGTGTACGACAGACATGATTTGTCTTGTTTGATATTTGTTCCTGTTAATTTTTGCACATATGTCTTTATTCTTTGTTTCTCTTGCCTTATGGCATCATCAAGACACAAACCCATCTTAAACTTATGCATTGCCTATTATTGCAATTGGTACCTGTGTGTAGATTCAAATAATGCAGGTGATGTAGAGATCTTACATTCTAAATATCTCATCCTACCTAAAGGGAATCCAAAAGTAGCAGTGTATGACTCACATAAGGACTTTTAAAATTCCTCTAGGAAAATAAATATACTTACAGAAGGGGATTTATAAAATTTCCCAAATTTTACAGAGGGGATACTAGGAAATACTAGAAATAGGTTACATAGGGATTTAGAAAAGAACCCTTGAATGCACGTGATATAGACATATTACACTGAGTGACCCCGCCGAGAAGCCATCATTAATATAAGTGACCATGTACCAATTAAGCCTATTGAATGCTAGCACAGTGATCGATTTTATCCAAAGTGGAAATTAGTAAAACTGTTACTAGGAAGTTCAAAATAACATAAGTTACAAGGGTTACAAGGTTTTTGACTAACACTAGTACTCACTAACTGGTTCTGCTAGTGGGAATTATAGTTAGAAGTCATGCATATAATCACTAACTAGTAGTAACTGGTAGTGCCAACATAGTGGCCAGTTTCCACCATCCAATGTTACTCATTAAAGTTCTTATAAAATGATATTGAGTCATGCATAGAAAGAATTCCTCATAATGGACCTTATCTTGTAGATAGATATTTGGACATTGTTTGACAAATGTCCTTTCACCACAATTGGGAGATTAAACTTTAGAAGCAAGTTACAATGGTAACAATAAGAAGATAATAAATTGAAAGACAAGCATATTTAAGATCGTGTGCCAATCATGGGATTTAAGGCCACTAAGCTTGTTGTCTCTTTTAAAGGAAACCTTCAAACATTACATGTACCTTGTTGGTGTTTGGAAAGAGGTGATGCCCATATGCCTCCTCCCACTCATAGTAAAGATCCATGGGGCTTTCGAAAGCATAACCTTGGTACCCTTCTAAGACCTTTCTTTCTAGCCATAACTACTTGATCTTGTCCTCGCTTCTCAAAAGTACTCTCATGAGTATATTGTATCCATCTAACTTCCCAATGTGTCCAAATGGCACATCCCATATTCTTGAAGACATGGGTTTGGAAACATCTATTGAAGCAACCTATAACAAATCAACAAAGTAGTTGACATTAAAAATATGTTGAAATGGATCACTAAATTAGATTACAAAAGCACTCATACTTAAAATAGAAAATAAAATTAAAATAGATCATTGCTAAATTAGAATTAAAAAACACTCATTCCCACCTCCATGAAGATGTCAACATGCTTATGTTTGCCCATCAAGTTTCTTGTAAAGGTTGTAGCTCCAATATATGTGAATCCTCATATAGTGTTGTTGATTGAAACTCCCTTGTCATGCTCTCTAGCTTAGATATTGCACATAAGTCCTTCATTGTGCCTCTAAAAAGCACATTCATCATGTCATCCATTCCCTCATCTCCTATGATATCCATTAAATAGATATACATGTGGTAGAAGACCATTGATGCATATTTTTAAACACTTATATATGATACATGGTGAAAATAAGAAAACGGGCACACCCAACCATGAAAACGAAATCTAATCAAGATCAAACTTTTCCATCACATGGATCTTGCCATGGATGATTTTTTCAACTTAGTTTCGTTAAGAAGCTAAAATTTTATATTCGTGTTGAAAGTTTGTATGCCCTAATAAAAATGAACATTTGAAAGATTCGCCAAGATTTGAAACTTCTATGCAAAAAATTTTAAAGTTTCACCAGGATTTAGATTTTTTACTTCAAAGTTCAAAAGAAAACATATAAAAGTGTACTATATCATATTAATATTGTGAAACTAAAAAACTGAACTCAATAAACTTTCGCCAAGATTTTTTATTAATATATAAACATAGCTTTGATAAAAACATCCATGGATCTTGCTAATATTAAGGCCTTTGAAAAGTACCAGATCCGTAAAATACATCCTAGATACATACATATATGGTAGAAGTTGATTGATGTGTTTTTCTCAACACATGAAAAGCACTAGTATACTCACCTCTAAGTCACCATCTTTAATCTAAAATTCATCACTCAAAACCTCCCATAGAATCTTGAATGTCTTGTAAAAGAAATGGTTCTCATTTCCCATTTGTAGCTTTCACCAAGTGCATGGACGTGTTGATGCTTTGGCTCCCTCACCCAAGGCTATCTCAAAAAAGGTGCTCAGTGTTAGCATAGCCCAATGTTGTGCTCAGTGAAGATGCCTTCTCTTGCAATCCTAAATATGGCATGATCGAGTGCAGAATACATGACAACAATTACACTCAGAGGTTGAGGTCCTCTTTGTTGCAAGAGAACCGTCTGATTACAAGAGAATACCGAGTTTTGTAAACTTAAGAACAATTAAAAGAAATAAAAAGTGCAATACAAAAGGGGGCAAAGTAATGAGTAAAACATAAACTTGTATTGGAACTCAAACTATCTTCAGAATAACAAGCCACCTCAGCTTGTAATGAACACTTTCTATTATAGCAAAGTTAGGTCAGATGAAGAGAACTTGGCACACTGCTCTCCTGTTCTCTCTTCTCTTCCTGTTACAACAATATCAATCTACCTAACAAAACCACCTTCTAAATGACTACACTCAGTGCACCAACCCCTAACTAGTGGTAGTGCCACAATCTCCTGCACCTCCACTACAAAACCGGTGCTCCATTAAGACTCCACCGCTTCCTTCCTAGGTCACCACTCAGTGACCACACTTAGTCATGGCTCCATGTTAGGCTAACCCAAGGGCTAACATTTTGCCTCAGCTACCCTTGGTCATGCCCTCATAGACTAGAAGGGACCAGCTACTCTGCTCACACATGGAGGCTCTAGCATTAAAACCACATGGCTGTTGATGGCGATGCCTTCATCGAAGTGGAGGTTGGGGTCAAACTGGTTGGCGAGAAGGGCCAACATCTTTGGTGGCAAAAGCTTGGGGAGGAAAGTGCAGTTGTTTGGCCTCAAAATGTTGCCCCTTGGATGGCCATGGATATATTTTGCTGATGTCCATGGGAGGCCGAGTAAGCCACCCTATGGTCTAGGCTTCGGCTACTAGATCTTTAGAGGGCATGTTGATGTCTAGGACCATTGTGAAATTGGTCATGTAGTGCTGGACCTGGCTAACCCACTCCTGCCACTTCATGCCTAGATCTTTAGATAAATTGTGTATATTATCTTACATGGGCTTAGCTTTGGTCACATGACTATTGATAAGCTTTTTGAGCTCTTGCAAAAGGTTGCCATAGTATGAAGGAAACTTGAGCGACGGCTAGGGCAGTTGGTATATTTGGATGACGATCAACCTACACTCGACCTTGAAAATTTTGTGTTGATGTTGAGCATACTCCCCAATAAAATGGTTGAACGCCTTTATTGCTCGATCATACACCAAAACCAATGGTTGTACTAGCTTCATGCATTGATTATGGGGGAACGAACAACTCCATTTCCTCTATCTGTGTAGATAAACCTAGTAACAGATAGGCATCTCCTCCCATAGCACAAAACTATCGTAGTTGGGATTGCAATAGGGAGACCTTGAGTGAACAAAATAGGCTCGGCATCCATCATTTTCATGGTATGTACACCCACCTCAGTTGTGTCTACCAAAATTTTCACTGTACTGCAACATCTTCAAAAATACAAGCATCCCCAAAATTGTAGTAGGTCTAAGTAGTGATCTCTTTGCATTCTGATCAACCTGCTCAATGGAGCACGAGAAGTGCCTAGGCTAAGATACCTTCTACTACCTTAGTCTCTGAAGCAGCTCCTCCCTTAATGGACTTATGCTCTAAGGTGCCCACCTGCCCACTCGAATTTGACAATTACTCCATCACACCAGCCTGGCCATCCAAGCCATCATGGTCTGGTGGCTGTTGGCAAGGTAGCATGTTGGGGTGTTCATCAGGAGCTTGGGGGAGGCGGTCTAATTGTTGGAGTTGGTTATACCAGTCTCTCTGAGCTTGTAACCATGCATTCTCCTCCTTCGGGTCCTAGTTTTCTACAACATCTTGCCTTAGTCATGCATTTTCTTATTCAAGGACCTTGATCTAGGTCCCAATTCCCTGCTCTGTTTGTGAAGCTTTGAAGGCTTATTGTTGACTGCACTACAGGCATGCTCCATCTACATCTTCTTCCCTGCTAGGTTCATCACCTCACCCTTGGCCTTGGTAGAGAGTGGAGTGTCCTTAACTTGTCCACCTCTAACTATAGGATTCCATAATCCATCTTTAGCTCAATGTGGGTCTACTGCTGTACTTGCAAATAGTTTTGGAGCATCTCTTCATAAGCCATGTTCCTTCCATCTAGTTGCTTTTGGGGGCACTTGGACTTTGTAGACAAATATGCCTTGGCCCAACACAGGCTTGCAGTTTTCTCTTTGAAAAATTTGGGCATCTCCTCCCGGTACCGCATTTGAAGGAAGAGATTTTGCTCGAGTACCTATGGAGGGAGCTAGTGGTTGGCTAAGAAATCCAATGCATGTGCCACATGAACCATATTCTTTTTTTGAACTTTCCACTGGTTCTCGATGTGGCCTGATCCTGTCGATGATTGTTCTCTATTGAGAGATCTCAACAATGAAAGCAAAACGGAAGAAGGTGAGAGAGAGGGAGAGTCTAAAGAGAGAGCCACACAAATTTTGGTGGGTACAAAACACCCTAATCTTATATGTCATCCATATATATATGTGTTTGAGTATTGTACATAACTGGGGTTAAGGTACAGTGACCTTTAAACCCCACAACCGCCCACTGAAAAACCAATGTGTCTTTAAGCGAGAACGACCAATTGACATACTAGCCAATGCCCATCAATGCACGACAATACTCAAATCGCTAACTAGGTAGACTCTTTGTCAACATATCTACAGGGTTATCATCTGTATGAACCTTGAAAAGCTCTATGCGCTTGTCCTCAAGTACCTCCTTGATAAAATGGTACTTGACCTCAATGTATTTGGTCTTTTCATGAAAGATCGGATTTTGTGCTAGCTGAATAGCACTCATGGAATCACTATGCAATGTCATTACACCTGTATCAATCTCCAAATCTCCCACTAGCCGATCCAGCCATATAGCCTCCTTGCAACCATCTGTGGCTCTGCAACATACTCAGCCTCTGTGGTAGACAAAGCAATGCACTTCTATGCATGAGACATCCATGACACTGCACCACCTACAAAGGTGAACACATAACCAGAAGTGGATCTCCTACTATCCACATGCCCTGCATAGTCTTAATCTATGTACCCAAGTACATGCATCTCTCCTCTGCCAAAGCAGATACACATCTCCTTGGTACCCTTCATGTACCTCATGATGCACTTAACTGCCTCCCAATGCCTCTTTCTTGGATTAGCCATATACCGGCTAACAGTTTTCCCACTGCAAATGCAATGTCCGGTCTAGTAGCTATCATAGACTCCCAACCGCTGATGGATAAGGAACCTCATGGCCCTCTCCTCATCTGATTTGAGATTATCTGCCTTCACATATGGAGGCAATGGAGGACTTACTGCCTTCCCCTCCTCCATATTGAAAGTGACTGCGACACTTTTGTAACATACTCCTTCTCTGAAAGCCAAAGTATTTTCCTACTCCGATCATGCATGATGCACATACTAAGGATATGACTTATAGGTCCCAAATCCTTCATGTCAAAGGCCTCATGCAACTCTTTCTTCAATGTATCTAATGTTGAGATATCGAGCTCCACTCATGATATGCCAAGGTGACCCTTGTGTATTTATGTCACCGACTTGTTAGCTGCAGATGCGGTTGGTACACTGCCCATGAATAATAGCGGGATGATAGCTATCTTTATGTACTCTAGTTAGTGGCTCAGTTAGTATGCCACCTAGGTTAGTTGAGTTTGGTTTGAGACCCACATATAGGATTCATCTATTCCTTTTTGTAAGAGAGAGAGTTTTTTGGCTTTCACAACTAAGAAGAGGAAAACTATTTTCAGCCTCCACCTTTGTGTGTATTCCCCCATTGTGTATGTGAGAAAGCTGCAAGTGAGACTCATTACCTCTCTCCCACTCTCTTCACATGGTATCAGAGCTTGGTTCATGGTAAGGAGCTCAAGGAGGCAAACCAAGTTCGCAGTGTCTTGGTAAGAGGATGTGTTGCTTTCCTTTTTCGAGTCTAGGAGCAAATCTCTGCAGGTAGCACAGCTAAAAAGTGCAAGAGTGCACTGTCTCAGATTGAGACGCCGTTCGTGGTGCGGCGAGAGGGTTGTATATGCTACGGGACTGGGCAAAATGCTCAATGACATTATTTTTCTGATTTCAGGTCGTTTCAGGGCCCGTTTTGGTGGCAGAAGTTTTTCCCAGGCACTCAAAAAAGTGGCCTATTTTGGCTGTGCGACCATTGTTTTGCAGGTCCGTGAAAATTTGCTGCAGAAATTGCATCGTATGCCTATGCGCAGAGATATTGGGAGTGACAGTATCATTCTTATTGCCTGTTGATGCAAAATTGTCACTAGGAAGTGACTGTGTGGTCAAATACCACTTTCGTCAGTTTTGCAGATTTGCCTTGTGAGGCAGAAGTTGTGTTTTTTGCAGTGACATAATATTTTGTAGTGTTCTGTAATGGCGTCTGACTCTCTTTCACATATTGTCACTGAAAAGCTTTACAAGAACAACTTCCAAGCATGGAAGTTTAAAATGACAAATTTCCTTATGGGAAAAGGCTATTGGGAGTTCATTATAGGAAATAAAGAAGAACCAGTTCTTCCTAATGTTCCCAATCAACAGGAAATGCAGGCATTTAAAGCCTGGCATGAGAGAGCCAGAAAAGTTATGTATTGGATGTCTATCAGTATTTTAGATTCTATGATTGTGCATATTCAAGATGCAAGCACGCAAAGGAGGCATGGGATACTTTGGCAAAAATGTACAGCACAAATACGCAAGCCAGGAAAATGCAGCTCAAGCAGGAGTTGCACAATGTGCAGAGAGAAAATATGAGCATCAATGACTACCACATGAAGGTGAAGAAGATTGCAGATTCACTTGCTTCCATTGGGTTGCCAGTGGAAGATGATGATTTAGTTTCTGTGACCTTGAATGGTCTAGGAAAGGATTATGCACAGTTCCGAACATCCATTGCCGTCCGTGAAAAATATCCTGATTTTGAGTAGTTGATTACTCTTCTAATTTCTGAAGAGCAGAGAAATGGTGGTGCATCTTCTTTAGGAGGAACTTCAAAGGAAACTGTCTTCTACTCAAATGCTAGAAGAGGTAGAGGCAGAGGTAGAGCAGGCCGCTCTGGAGGCCATGGCAAAAATAAAAAAATGCAGCAAATTCAAGAAAACCAGTCCCTATATGGTCAAAGTGATACAAGAACCAGAACCCACTTCTTTTGAGCAAGCCATGGGAAAAGAAAAATGGGAGAAAGCCATGGATGAAGAAATGGATGCCTTGGAAGCAAATGCTACATGGGAATTGGTGCCTTTGCCTAAAGACAAGAATGCAATTGGCTGCAAGTGGGTCTATAAGGTGAAGCACAATGCAGATGGTTCTGTAGCCCGGTTGCAAGGATGGCAACTGTGAGAGCAGTCATTGCTATGGCTACATCGAAGGGATGGTCTTTACATCAGATGGATGTAAAGAATGCCTTCTTGTATGGTGATTTGCAAGAAGAGGTCTATATGGAGTAGCCACCAGGTTATGTGCATGCTGTTCATCCTGAGTTTGTTTGCAGGTTGAAGAAAGCCTTGTATGGCTTGAAGCAAGCACCCAAAGCATGGTCTGACAAGATAGGACAATATCTTGTCACTATTGGCTTTCAGATTTCCACGGCAGATTTCTCACTTTATGTGAGAAAAACAAAGAAAGGTATTATGTTGCTTGTCATTTATGTTGATGATTTAATCATCACAGGTGATAGTGATGAAGATATCCTTCATGTGAAAATGCTAGTGAAGTAGAAGTTTGAGATGAAGGATTTGGAAGAGCTGCGTTACTTCTTGGGCATTGAGGTGATTAGATCCACAAGTGGGATATGGCTCTTGAAGAGGCAGTATGGATTGGACATGCTGTCCAAATATGGGATGACAGGCTGTAAGCCTATTTCAGCTCCTTTGGAGCAGAATGTGAAGCTGAGTGCAGATGCAAGTGAGCTTCTAGAAGATCCTATTATGTATAGACACATAGTAGGAAGTTTGATTTATATGACTATTACCAGGCCAGATTTGAGCTATGATGTTGGGTTGGTAAGTCAGTTTATGTAGGCTCTAAGGAAACCGCATTTGGATGCAGCTAGACGCATACTGAGGCATGTTAAGTCCACATTGCAATATGAACTATTTTATGAGACTGGGGTTTAGATATAGTTGCATGGATACACTGATGCTGATTGGGCTGGTAGTATTTCTGATAGACGATCTACGAGTGGATATGTGTTTTCTTTTAGGAGTGCTGCAGTCACTTGGAGCAGCAAGAAACATCCTTTAGTTGCCTTGTCGAGCACAGAGGCTGAATACAGGGGTGCAGCAATGGCTACATGTGAGGCAGCTTGGTTGCATAAGCTACTTTATGATATGCATTAGCCTATAGATAGGCCAGTTGTCATTTATTGTGACAACATGAGCAGTATACACTTGGCAAATAACCCAGTCTATCATGCTAGAACAAAGCACATTGAGGTGCATTACCACTATGTATGGGAGAAGGTTCTAGTAGGTATTATTGATCTAGTTTATGTCACCACAGAGGATTAGGTAGCTGACATATTCATGAAGGCATTGGGTGTAGAGAAGCTGCACAAGTTCAAAGACCTGCTTGGTGTGTAGGAATTGGGATTGAGCTCGAGGGGGAGTGTTGAGACATCGAGCTCCACTCGTGATATGCTAGGGTGACCGTTGTGCATTTATGTCACCGACTTGTTAGCTACAGATATAGTTGGTACACCACCCATGAATAATAGCTAGATGACAGCTATCTTTATGTACTCTAGTTAGTGGCTCAGTTAGTATGCCACCTAGGTTAGTTGAGTTTGGTTTGAGACCCACATATAGGGTTCATTAATTCCTTTTTGTAAGAGAGAGAGTTTTTTGGATTTCACAACTAAGAAGAGGAAAACTGTTTTCAACCTCCATCTTTGTGTGTATTCCCCCATTGTGTATGTGAGAAAGCTACAAGTGAGACTCCTTACCTCTCTCCCACTCTCTTCGCATCTAGCTCATAAGTGTTCTTACTAGTAGCCAATAGCATATCATCCACATAAAGTGCCAGAAGTATTAGGCTATTATTCTTAGCCCTTTTAGTGTAGATGCACTGATCGATCTCACTTCTTCTGAAACCTTGGGACTGAATGAAAGCATAAGCTTCTAATACCATTCTCTAGGTGCTTGTTTAAGGCCATAGGGACTATTTTTTCAGCTTGCAAACCAAATTCTCTTTGCCCTCTTCTTCAAAGCCTTCCAGATCTATGATGTAAATTTCCTCATGCAAATCCCCATGCAAGAAAGTTGTCTTGACATCCATCTACATAAGCTCCATATCCTTAGCTACCACAAGTCCAAGTACACATCTATGTATGGTCATCTTCACAATGAGAGAGAAGATCTCATCAAAGTCCACACCCTTCTCTTGCTTGAACCCTTTAGCAACCAAACGGGCCTTGTACTTAGACACATCATCACCTGTTACCTTCATCTTGTAGACCCATTTACATGGAAATGCTTTCTTTCCTTGTGGCAAAGAAACCAAGTCCTAGTCTTATTTTTCATGAGTGAATTCATCTTTAATTGCATAGTGTTAACATCCACAGAGTATAGTCACAGAATGCAAGGTAACCAGTGATTAGAGGTGATTAAGCTTCATGATTTACTTCAACGGTTGCAACCATGGAAGGAGTGCAGTACAAGCTCATAGGGTTTGAGCCACAAATATCCCAAGCGGTCACAGGTTCAAGCTGCAAATTGCCACAAACACATCATATGGTTATTTGCCTCACGAGGGTCAAACCGCAAGTAGCTCAAGATCGGCCTCACCACTCTAGGTTTTGAGGCTCATATATGGGGTTTGAGCCCCAAATAGCTTCATCCTCGGAGGCTCGAGTCTAAAACAAGTGCTATTTAGCAATCTTATATGATTAACAGAAGTGCTATTTCCAACACACAATAGTGGAATAGTAGGGGAGAGATGGAAAGGATTGCAAAGATGCCTTGGCACCCTACAGCAGGCCCAAGAGCCTTTCTAAATATAAAGAAAGAGAGGATGCTAAAAGGAAAAAGGTTGGCCCTCCCTTCAAAAGGTGACATGTATAAAAGACCAAATGGCTGACTTTGGTCTTCATTGTTGTATGCACAAGTTTAAAATACAAGCTCCCTCTTCTCTTCAAGAGTGTCTTTGGGTGTTCTCTTGTTTCCTTTGTAGTGCCTTTGTGTTTGCCACTCCATCCCCCTTCACTCTCCTCTTCCCTTCTCCTTCTCCCTCCCTTCTCCCCTCCCTTCTCCCCTCTCCCCCTTCCCTCTTTCGCTCACGGAAACACACTACAACAATCTAGAAGCCGCTTGCATGACACAAGTGGACCGCTATGGAGGAATCTTGGGACTTGGCAACAGGGATACCTTACCCTTCTTGGTGAGCTTCTTCATGGCCTTGTCTAGTGCCTTGGCATGCATCCTTGTAATGACTTGTAGTGTCAGTGTGGCCACATGGCCTTGTTCGATGCTAAGTAGATTGAGGCTGGTGCTGTTTGGCAGGGTGAGTGGAGTGGTTGGTCTTCTCGTGGGACAGATGCTCTGTGCCACATCCTATGCACAAGGGATCGGGGTTGGTTGCGGTTGGGGTGGTGGGCATATGATCCCTACTGTGGGGGTTAAAGGTCACTATGCCTTTACCCCAGTTATGTACAATACTCAAACACATATATAAATGAATGAAAAAGAAGATTAGGGTGGTTCTGCACCCACCAAACTTGTGTGGCTCTCTATCTCTCTCTCTCCTTCTTCCATTCTTGCTTCCGTTGAGAGCACTCTCAACTGGTATCAGGGCCCGAGTGATCTAGCTGAGCGTGCGTGAATGCTTAGAAGCTCAGCAGCTCTATGGGAGGAAGGAGAAGCTCTGTGGGAAGCTTTGTGGGTGACTTTACTTGCATCCGAGTATGCGGAGACCTTGGAGGAACCTTTGGAAAAGTCACTTTGGCTTTGCAAAGTGGTTTTGAGAGCGTGTTAAGAGCTTTCAAAGAAAAAGTCGTTTTTTGAGCTTTTCCCTGTTCTGTTCGATGACAGAGACTCCATATTGACTTGTAGAGGCAACTATTGCTTGCTTTTGGTGTCCACTTCACTTCAGGAGCTTGGAAACACCTTCATTCTTGAATCTGGGATTATTTCATTGGATTTCTGACTCACTGTCTCAGTTTCTACGTTTTTTGCTTAGGTGTTGGAACTCAAGTTTGGAGCAACCATTTGCAGATCTGTCAGTTTCGGTGGACTCAGGAGGTCCTAAAATTTCTATGTTGCTCATCATTCGCACTCCGGTGGAGTTTACAGATAGCTCTGTTTCCAAAAACGTTTTTCAGTCCGTGTGTTGGACCCAGTGATTGAGACCACGGTTTCCAAAACCGTCTGTCCCATTGCGTTTCGGATGCCCAAAAACCCCTACCTGTCAGTTCTTGCGTGATTCGGTGAAGGATTTTCAGAGTTATAGATCTCTGTGTATTCGATTTCGTCTCTCTGTTATGCATTTTTCATTCTAAGGTTTTGAAACCTTAGATTTATGCCACATGGCAGTGGATAAGTGTTGACTCCCATTTCTCACTCATCGGTTGGGATTTTGGAGTTCTGGCAAAAGAGAGATATTTGCACGTTGCCTGGTATCTTTAGACTTTTGGGTGGGCTTAGGGTATTTGGGGATCAAACTCCCTGAGTTTGAGCTATACTCCTTCCGTGTGCACATTGCTTGTAATTATTGACCTTGGCGTATTTGTGTATTAAACTCTCTTGAGCTTGTCATGTTGAAGTAGATCATTCGGCTTGGTCACCTTTACTCATTGATTACCCTATATTTGGCGGTTGTACTCTATGGATGTTAACAGACATATATACATCTCTGTTTAGGACATGAATGGCACTTATACATATCAAAAGATGGCTCGTATGTTTGCTAATTGGGATCTTGCCATTATTGCCTTCATCAATAAAAAATTAGAGGAGGCTAGAAAATCAGAAGAAGGTAGTAAAGATGGATTGACAATGCATCATGCTTGTACAAATACTAGAACACGACCATATCTTCACCAAAAATCCAAAAAATTGAGAAACTAAAAATCCATTAGTTTTGACCTAACTTGTCTCTTCCATGGGCTAATAACACACCCTTTTGGTCTACCCAGTGTGTAGCATCCCTCAGTGCAACTTGCACTTTTTTTTATACAAAATTCTTTTTGGATTTAGATAAAGGTCAAGCTGCATGTGCAGCCTGTGTAGATACCTAATGGTGTGTTGATATTTTAAATGAGTTCCTAACATTGTGACATAGTCAATTGGTTCATGCTTCCTTTATACAAGGCTAGATGAATGGCTTTTAATACATTTCCCCCTTTTTGTCCTTCTTTTTGTGGGCTAAAAGCTAACATTACCTCCTCCATGGAAGGCTAGATCTTTGCTTAATTTGGCACAATTGATTGTTTCATGCCTCCTCTATGGAAGGCTAGATGAATGTGTCTTAACGTGGTTTTTTCCTTCTATTGTCTTTCTTTGGCTTTAGCTAATGCTGCCTCTGCCATGGAAAGTTTGGTCTTATTTTCACTTTATGAGATAGATGCCTCATACATGGTAGGCTTACTAATCTATCATGCCTCTTTTTGCAGTTGCTTAAGGGTCAAGTTGCTTGTGTGGCCTATGTAGCTACCTAATTGTGATTTGATTTTCTCAATGTGTTCCTAACATAGTGACATAGTCAATTGGTTCATGCCTCCTCTATGGAAGGCTAGATGAGTGTCTTTTAATACATTTTTCCTTTTGATTGTCCCTCTTTTTGTTTGCTAAAAGCTAATGTTACCTCCTCCATGGAAGGCTAGGTCTTTGCACGCATGTGCACGCGCACGCGCGCACACACACACACACACACACACACACTTGGGGACCCTTGTGGACCTTGAGTGTATCATTTTTTGAGCTTGTGTCCCCTTTTTGTCAGATCTCTTGGAATTATTGTTGGGATGGAGGTGGGCTGTGGGATTGAGCATATTGGTGGTGGTGTTAATCGTAGGACCCACCTTATACTTCCCTTCAAACATGATGTCTATTGGCATAAAAGGAAGAGTGGGAAATAGAAAAAATGGTGGAGAAGTTATGTTCTTGCCTTAGTGGGAGATTTCCCACAATCTTAGGAGTGGAGAAGATGGAGAAATATATGACCAATCCTTTAGGACCACATTTGGAGAAATGGACACTTATATTATGGCAAAGGATATGAGTTTGAAATTTCCTAGCCTGCCTATATGGAGAATTGACTTCATTGGGAGGTATGTCTTCCCTTCCCCTCAAACTGGAAGGACACTTGCATTGAGGAGAACACACTCGAGGCACTCGAACCACTACTCCAAACACTTGAACTTGCGATGAGCTCAGTTGAAGAAGAGGTTGAGCTATAGGAGTAGTGCTATTGACATTCCATTAGAGAGATGAACTTCTACTATGTGCAATAGGTCAGTTATTCCACGTCCCCCTTCATTTTGTATTAGATTTGGTTTACCTACTTGGGAGAGATGAATTCACGATGACTACTACTAGCTTGGCCATAAGTTAGCCACGTGATGCATTTTATGAGCAGGGGATCATGGTATTTTCATTCATTAGAGTCGACTATCTTGTAGTGTGTCCGAATGTAGACTGTCGAGTCTTTGCACCAAGAAGGTGTTGGGACGATCACTAAGAGCTTAGACAAATACATCTACTACCTTATGTCATGAGTTGAAAGTGCAAACACTTTTTGGAGCCAAAAAGATGAGTAAGGGAGCCTCCATGACAACAATATTTTGCCCAGATAATACAACTTTGAAATTGAAACAGTGTTATGAGGATGCTGCTCCTAAGAGCGAGAAGGTTTACCTGGATGGAATCACCTCTCAAATGCATGTTACATAGTCCACTTAAAATGCTATAGTTCTGAGTCTCTTCTCCTTTGTTAATTTCTTCCAAGTGATGTAAGACCCTTTGATTGTTTATGCCATGCCTAAGACTGGTAAATGACCATGAGGCACTGAATAGAGGAGCCATGTGAATGATATGACAAACTCAGATAATGCACAATTGCATAGAGGCACTGGATAGTCTCCTAGCAATGGATAGGCATAGGATTTGGAATTATATTGTAGCTAGAGCGTCCCTATAAACTATATTACTACTGGCACACTTCTCTCTATGTTGCTCTTTGGAGGATTGACGTCTACTCGTAATGCTTCTCTACCTTGTTGGAGTGCTAGACGTGAAGATTGCTGTGGGAAATAATAGTTTAATTTCCATACAACCTTGATTATAAAAAGCTATAATGCACTACTACACATGGGCCTTATTTCGACGGTTAAGCACCGATGTTTAGCATGCACGGGGTGCTAATCGTCGGTAAGTAAAGCGGGTTTAAGAAGGTGTCGGTATATACCAACGTTTACTAGACTTGTAAAAGGTCATTATATGGTGACTCTGATACACTTTCCTATAGCGACATTTTAAAGAGAGTGTTTTTCCCCATACTGACGTTTAAAGATAGTTTTTCCCAATGACAAAAAAAATTTCTTTTCATACATGTTTGATCCTTTGAAAGACTAAAAGTACAAGAGCATATACATCAAGATTGAAGCTCATATATTCATGTCCAAGTTTGAGATGAAAAAAATCAATGAAGAGCATTTACATCAACGGCTTCATCCTAAGCTAAGTCCAGCACGCCAAACAAGTCTATCTCCAACTCTATACCGAGTTGATCTCCTATATCATCATCATACTTTGGCATCATATGTTCACCTAAGACTTGATCATCTTCTTCAATAAAGTCGAGTGATTCTTGATGATCGTCATCTTCTTCCTCAATATCGTGATCTCCATCTTCCTCCCATATGATGTCATTATGCGCATCTTCCTCTTGTCTCATATTGCGATCTGCATCTTCGCTAGATCCATTTGGATCAATTGGATCTAGCATTGGTAGTGGCATCTCCATATCTACATCTCTATCTCCAAAACTTTTCTTACTTCGTGGTGTAACTTGGATCATGTACCATCATCTTGGATCAGAACGATTCAGATGAAAAACCACCTATATTGAAGATGGGTGTCAAATGCCATCAATTATATGAATTTATGCTTAAGTACATGTACCAAATGATATTTAAAAATGAAAGCTTCGATAATTAAATCATTATTATGCACCTACTCACAATGCTCGAGAAGAACAAAAGTATCACTTTCATTGGTCCAAAGTTTGGTGGAGTCTGTCGTAAAGAAACCACTACTCTCTTTCCTCACTGTTGCATGGGGACTGTTGTAAATAGTTCTAAACCATTTTACATCAAGAATCAAAATACTAAATTGTCTGAAATCAATTTCATAAATTTTGTGTATGGTCCCACAATAATTCAACTGCGAGGAGAGAAGAGTGGTATCCAAAGCACTTGCTCGGCCATCTTGTGTGAAGTTAGCCATGACTCCACAATATATGTGACTCTCTTTGAATCGATGCGTTCCATGCAAAAATGTCATCCATATGACCATAATGCACCGTACTTTTTGTACTTCAAAAGAGAATCATTAAAACAATGAGGATGCATCTATTTTATAGCATATATTGCCACAAATAATTACTTAATTACACCAAGAGGTAAGACACTTACATGCATCATACATCCAAATGATAACTTTGGCTTGCGCTTGTTTATTGTCTCTCCATATCATTTGGCTTTAGATAGAGCCATTTATAGCCAATCAAGTGACATGTGAGTGGGGGGAAGGGCGAGATCCCATAGATATGGTTGCACTCGCATTACTCTGAATCTCATCCTTGCATTTATTCTTTTTGCTTTGGCTGCTTCATATCTCTCAATCCACTTCTGCATCTCCTTGCTATTGAGGATACAAAACTTATTGAATTTCTCCATTTGTTCTTTGCTCATCTTTCCTTCAATCCCTTTTCCTTGGGGAACCTCGCCACAATGATGCGATCATCATCCTTATTATGCCAAGCCTGCGGCATATCGGGATCCATGAATGCAAGAAACTCTGTGATATATACTAATGACTCTTGCACAAGCCATTCCTCTACCATGCTTGCTTTCGGTCTTGCTCTCTGCCTTACAAATCCATTTAAAGTTTTCATAAACTACTCGAGAAAAAACATCCATTGACTGTGAATGGTACCTGCAATGGCCACCTCATCAACTATGTGCACAAGCAAGTGCACTTGAGTTGTCATAATGCTCGAGGGAAAGTGCTTCTTAAGCAAGCATACGGCTTTGATGGAGTGCACCCTAGCCTTCTTGATGCTGGATATGGAGATCTCTTTTTGAGATATCGACCTATTTCATGTGCCCATGTAAGATATATTCATAATCAATCTACATATTATTCAACTTAAATTGAAGAAAATGCAATCAATGCGAGTTGATAGTAAGCATACCTCACAATACCACTGGTCTTGAATATAGTATTTCTAACATCTTCTTGTAAGCACCCTTTCACTGTAATTGGGAGGATGAAACTATCCAAGCAACAAAGAAGTCATGTCAATAATATAACATAATCATAATTACACTAATGCATCACGATTATCGATACACTAATCCTACATCTTAGAATACCTGTAAGATCTTATGCCAATCATGGGACTTGAGGCCACTAAGCTTATTGTCCTTGGAGCAATGCATGTACCCCATTGGTGTTCAAAAAGAGGCAATGTCCACCTTGACTGCTACCTTTTCTCTCTTGGAGAGGATCCATGTTGCTTTTAGGAGGACAACTTTATGAACACACACTTGGAGCCACAAATGAGGCATCCTATTCATAATGCGCAAGTCTTCTCGCACTCCTCTAGAGTCTTTGTCACCAGCCAAGTCTACCCAAATAGTAACCCCCACATTCTTAAAGATATGCATGGGATCCAAGAGATGATTGATTTGTAACTGACCCCAATAATCAAGCTCGTGAAAGATGGATAGCCTCTTCATACCAAGAGGAGGCTCCTCTCCATTCTCCCTCCAAGCTTGAATCTAGTGACTTGCCTTCAAATATGGTGGTGGTGGATCAAGCTAGCCTCCACGGGCGAGATGGTCTAGCGGAAGGTATCAAGCATGACCTTCATAAACAATTTTCCTCATATGTTTGGAATATCGTGCAAGCACACTCAAACCCTTCCCACAAATAGGACAAGCATGGTACCCACTTATTGCAAGTCCTGTAGGAATCCTTGAATGTGTTAGTACTTGACATGCGCTAGAAAGAGAGTCATTAAAGTATCATATATTATACATGTAAAGACATAGCCACATACCTACACACTCTCCATATCCTGGGTAGTCATGCATGGTCCACATCAAGATTCCCCTAACCAAAATGTCATTGGTATGTCTAGAAGCTTTGGAAATATCAAAGACCCGCACTCCTCTCCATAAAATCTGTAACTTCTCTATCAAAGTGCCATGTACATGTCCATATTTTTGGCCTTGTACTTCTGTGGCACAAGCCATGCAAGCATGATATATCCCTTCTTTATTGTTAGCCATGGTGGGATATTGTAATTCACCAAGACTATGGACCATGTCGACCAAGATGTCGAGCATAACCTGAAAGGGTTCACGCCATCCATGGCAAGCCCAAGATGTAAGTTGCGTGGCTCCCTCATAAAGTCCAACCACCACTAATTGTCTATGTGCTTCCAAGCTACACAATCTATAGGAATCCTCAATGTGTCATTAGTGGACCGATGTGTAGCATGCCAAGTCATCAACTTCGCTATGGATTTGTATCAAAACATGTGCTATATTCTAGCAATGATGGGAAAGTGTCTCAAGACCGCCGATCTACTCACCCTACAAGTTATCTCTATATTGTTGTTCCCCACACTCTAGACAACTAGCCAAAGCTCCATGCTCATGATGAAACAGAATACAATCATTACGACAAGCATGGATGGTATCATAATCCATACCCACCATTGTCTGCATCTTCTTCGCTTCATCTCTTAATGCGGGCATGGTATTTGGTGTAGGCAACATCTTCTAGAGCAACCTATCGCAATTCAAACATACATAGGCTTTGAATAATGAGAAATTATGATGATTCTTAAAACAAAAAATATCCAAATAATGAGATAACTTAATGCAGGAGCTAACCTCATTAAGGCCGAGACACTTGTATCTGACCACCCATACTTTGCTTGCAGATTCAAGATTTAAAGACAAGCCCATAGTTTTGACATCCCAGCACCTTCGTACAACTATTGTAGTAGAAGGAATTGATCCTTTGAAGGAGGCTGTGCCTTGGAGGTAAGGATACTATGGACAGAGTGTCCAATCCTTTGACTTTTAATAACAATGAGACTGGAAGCTCACACAAAGCCTTTCTTTCTTTCTCTCAGAATGAACGGAATTGGAATGAACAACTTCTCTCTCTCTCTTTTTCTTGAATAAGGAGAAGAATAGATGGAAATATAGACAGAAATTCCTCTCAACGTGGATGGAAATTTTCTCTTAATCTCTCATGGATGGAATTCTCACATGAACTGAAATTTCTCTCATGGAAGAGAAAACTCGATCTCAATCTCTCAATCACTTTCTCACACTCTCAAGAATTGCAATGCCTCAGCGGAAGGCAAGGGAGCTCTGATACCATGACAAAATATGAAGAGGGGAGAGGAGAAGAGTGGAGATGAGGAGAGAGAGCACAGCTAGAGAGCACATCACAAATGACTAACTATACACTAGATTTAGTTGAAAAAATAGAATATATACAAACCCATTTAGGGTTAGGGTTAGGGGATCCAACCCTTTCCTTTATAGCACTCTATAAGGTTAGTGCTATGCACATATGATCACATGATGGCACACATGATCACATGATGTTGAGCGTGAACTCTCAATAGGGGTTTTGGGAGGACAGCCATGAGTGAGGGCGTGGTTCCTCCATTTAGAATTTGTTTGAAAAAAAAAGAACCAAATACGGCTAAGGAGCAAAAGAAAAAATAGGAAAAGATTCTTGAGAAAAAGACAGCCTGACATTGAGCAAGCATTTACAGACTCCTACATTTAAAGAGAGAAAGAAAGAGAGGAAAAGAGAGGAAAAAAGAGAGGAAAAGAGAAGGGAAAAGAGAGGAAAAGAGAGGAAAAAAGAGGAGAAAAGAGAGGGGAAAAGAGAGGAAAAAAGAGAGGAAAAGAGAGGGGGTAAGAGAGGAAAGAGAGGGGGAAAGAGGGGAAAAGAAGGAAGCGATTGATAGAGAGGAAGAGAGAAGAAAAAAGAGGGGTAAAGAAGAAAAGAGTAGAAAAAGAGAGAAAGCATGTGAGTGTAAGCACACACAAATGCATATGCTTATGAAAAGAGAGAAAAGAGGATGAAAGAGAGGGAAAAAGAAGAGAAGGAAGCAATTGAAAGAGAGGAAGAGAGAAGGAAAAAGAGAGCAAAAAAGAAGAAAAGAGAGAAAGTATATGAGCATAAGCATGCACAAATGCATATGCTTATGAAAAGAGAGAAAAGAGGATGAACGAGAGGGGAAAAGAGTGGGAAAAAGAAGAGAAGGAAGCGATTGAAAGAGAGGATGAGAGAAGAAAAAAGAGAGGGGAAAAGAAGAAAAGAGCAAAAAAAAGAGAAAGCATATGGGCATAAGCATACGCAAATGCATATGCTTATGAAAAGAGAGAAGAGAGGATGAAAGGGAGGGGAAAAGAGAGGGAAAAATAAGAAAAGGAAGCGATTGAAAGAGAGGAAGAGAGAAGAAAAAAGAGAGGGGAAAAGGAGAAAAAGAGAAAACATATGCTTACGCTTATGCATGAGCATATGAGCTCACAATGGAAGATTCTAAGCCGAGCTAAGAATGGCTGCCAAGTGCATGGACAATAGATATGAGCATCACCCACAAAGAAAAATGGTAAGCTGAACGGCCTGCTAGGATCACTTGTTATCACTTTCGCACTCCTGAGTTTCTCCAAATCCCTCATTTGAAACCCCAAATTTTAATGATTTGATGTTATTGAATTTTTGCAAAAACAAGGTAAATTGCATTCAAATGGCTTGCCCAAACTTGAATAATGTAATTTTCATAAGATTAATTGTCTAGGATTGAGGTGTACATGAGAGAATGGTCAGACCAATAGCTTATGACCGAAGTTTATTTTTGTTGTACACATGTGATCTATTAAGAATCCGTATATTGTTGTGGGTGTATGTATGAGCTGATGTAGATTACTTTTGTCCATGAAACATGTGAATATGGATGTCATTGTTATATGATTGTTCATGTCAATGTTAAAGTCTCCACTAGTGTCTGTTTGCATTTGCCTTGGTATTTGTGATAGCATTTGTAAGTGGACATTAGCGTAGTTGTTTTTGCTTTTGGGTGTTTGTATATGTTGATTATAGCAATTGAGTCATGTTTGTTAAGTTTGTGGATTGTCAGCATCGACTCTATTCCACTTTCACATTCTTGTTGAGTGTGAGCAATTTCATTTTCTCATTGTAGTATCACCAGCACATGCGAGTTTGAGTCCTTGTAGTTGTAGATTCTAGGTGTTAGTTTCATGAGTCTCTTGTATATAGAGAAATGTTGCGGCCAATATGCTTTCAGAATGCATGATTTCTTCCTTATAGTATATAAAGACCTGGTGTTTAGAGATTTGATGTTCCAGCATTTGTTTTCAGGCATGGATAAGTCCAACTGTTCTGTCTTCCATGCCGCTTGTGTTTTTAGCCTTTCTATTTCCTAGAGGATGTTAATGTCGACCTTAATCTGCTTTGTGTTGATTTTGTTGAGCAAGTAAATATTACAAGGATGCATCTTCTTCTCATTGTAGACTACATCATGGCTGCATATGATCTTCTTTGCTTCTAGATCCCAGAGACGATAGCCCATCTCTCCACTTTCACCATAACCCAGAAAGATGCATTTCCTAGACTTAGGATCTAGCTTCTTTCGAAGCTCTTTTGGCACATGTGCATATGCCTCACGCCCAAATATACGCAAATGAGAGTAAGAGGGCTTCTTGCCACTCCATGCCTCTTCAGGAATACCACCATCCAAACTCTTACTAGGTGATCTATTAATCACATGCACTGCAGTCTTCATTGCCTCAGCCCAAAAACCACAAGAAAGACTTGCATTGGAAAGCATGCATTGCAACCTTTCTTGAATGGTATGGTTCATCTTTTCTACAACTGGATTTTGCTCTAGAGTACGAGGGGATGTGAGCTCCCTCTTTCTAATTTTAGAAAGTGTTGTGTACACTAGGCCGTGTGATTTGATATGTGATGGGTCGAACACAAGGTCATTTATAGACAAGCCTTGAGCTCAATGTATTATTCTTGTTGCTGCTAGTTGGATTGGGAATCGAGTCCTTGTAACAATGTTTTACCAAAACCTAGAATTCCCTTGTCACTGGGAGGATAGACGTCCAGGTAGTTGGTATGTTGTTGTTGCATAGGGAACTATTCTGTGCATGTGTGATCTTTCCAATGCTTTTGTCAATGAACTCAATCCACAGTATGTTGTTAGATTTGTTAATGTGTGTCGTCATGAAAGTTCCATCAGCTCCATTTACTAAGCCTTCATTGGTGTTCAAGTTACTCGAACATATTTCTATGAGCATGCCTTCTTTTAAATTGAGCTTGGCATGCAATCCAGTCATTGTTATGGGGTCGCTTGGTAGTTTAATTGATTTACTACATGTTTCGTGCCTCGTGTCCTTTGCCTTTATTTTATGTGCTTTTGAGGTCAATACTTGGAAGACGTCATTATTGTGCTTATCCTTTGTAGCATTTGTGTAGAAGCGATGTGGCAATGTATGTTTTTGTGCTGATTGTATTTGGTACTTCTTGTTAAGGTATGTGATGTCCTTGTCCGCGTGTTTACCAACATCGATCCTATTCAATATTTCAAGGAAGCGTGAGTTTTTTTACACATGGGATTTGTTAGCTCGTAGTATTGGACATTGTTTCGATGGACAAAGGGTAACATTGTTGTAGATGTGGGATTTTTTGAGAAAATCCATGTGTCTTTTGTTGGGATTGCTTGGCACAAGTCTGCACATAATAGTACATCAACTCCTCCAAAGGGTTCCATGTGATTGTGCTTTATCTCATGCATACGCATGTAGGCTACGATAAACATGTTTTGATCGATCAAGGAAATTTCGTCAAACACAATAAGTTCTACATTCTTATTGTGTAGTCTCAATGGGTACTCACATATCATGGGGACCTTGAAGGAATGTCGATGGAGCCTCCACTCCAAGCTACTCCTTATGAGAGCAATGCAAAGCACGAGCCATCTACATGTGTCACTCAAGCAGCTCCTGAATTGTTGCAATGTGCTTTCACGAGAGAAAGAGGGAAGGGGGAGAAGCGAGAGAAGGGGGAGAAATGGAGAAAAGAGGGTAGAGAGGAGGGAGAAGGAGGAGGGAAGGAGAGAGTGAAGGGGGATGAAGTGGCAAACACAAAGGCACTGCAAGGGAAACAAGAGAACACCCAAAGACACTCTTGAAGAGAAGAGGGAGCTTGTATTCCAAACTTGTGCATACAACAATTAAGACCAAAGTCAACCATTTAACATTTTATACAAGTCACCTTTTAAAGGGAGGTCTAACCCTTTTCCTTTTTGCACTCTCCCTCTCTTTACATTTACAAGGCTCTTGGGCCCATATGGTGTTAGATATGCTCAATGCCCCACCCTCCTAGTAACCACCAGTGGTCCAAGGTGCTCAAGTTGTAAGGCCCCCATATGAGGACAAGCCATGTGTGAGCCCGGGACATTGGATGGATCCTGACTTGCATGTCAAATGAGGTCTATCAAAATGAGACTGTTGATGGCAGAAAGGTGATTGTGTGGGAGCCCCTTATTCTTGCTGGGGCCTAGGGGCTAGTGGCCCCCTGGTGGGGGTTCGGGGCCGAGAGCCCCTAAGGCGATGGTATAGGGAATATTCCCTGAATATTCCATGGACAACTAGTCGGTTCCACTGACTAGGTTGACTGGTCGGCTTCACCAACTAGGTTGACTGGTCGGTTCCACTGACTACATTGATTTGACTACCGCCATCATAGCTATAAAGAGGCGATCTCCCCAGTCCATTGTATCAGATCAGTTCAGATCAGATTAGATCTTCTAGCTAGTAGCTCTTCACCTAGTATCTATCTACATTGCCATCTAAGCTCCACTGTGGAAGCGCACGAGTGGACGGAGCCATCATTTGTACTACATTAGTATTGAAGGAAAACTTTGTTCATCTCCAGTTTGTTGTGTACTCTCTATTCTTTGTTCAGTTTCTGTTCCACTGTGTCATGTAATTTAACATGGTATCAGAGCCCACCAGGCGGCTCTAAGGATCGAAGAATAGAAGAGAGGCGAGGGCTTCAATAGCATACGGAGTGATGGCAACAGGAAGTGGCTCGATTTCAGCAGTTGTTGCTACACCAACAATCCAGGCGTTGAGGATTCGCCCACCAGCCTTCATTGAAGGCAAGCTAGATGGTACGAACTACATTCTATGGAAGTTTAAAATTACTGCTATTCTGGATTCATATGAGCTTCTGGAGACAGTGACCCAGAACCACAAGGAACCCCTAACCCAGCAAATATGGGGAGTATGATACCTCCTAATGCTGACCTTCTACGAGCTTGGAAATGCATGAACACAGATGCTCTGTGTGCCCTAGTTACAAGTACTACTGATAGTGTTTTGACCTTGATTCAACATACATCTAAGGCAATTGTGGCCTGGAACATATTGAAGAGTCACTATGAGATGTAACAAGGATCCAAAACCTGGAGAATCAGCTCGTAGTTGAGAAGTTTAATGAAGGAGAGACAATAGAGGCATTCATAACCCGAATCACAAATTTGTGTGACCAGATGGCTAGTGCAGTGGAGGCAGATAAGAGCTCTTCCACTTTATCATCGAGCGAAGAGGTAATTCACTATGGACCCGTCCCAAGAGCTATAAAGGAGGAGGAAATATCAGGTGATGAAGGTATAAGTCACGAACCTGTTGTTACACCATCAGAAAAGCCATTGCCACAATGGGTAAGGCAGCTCTATGACCATGATAACCAAATGCCTATGTCTGTTGAGTAGCATGCAGATGGACCAAGGTGGCGGTCTCAGAGAATCAAGGAGCAAAGGAGGGCTTCTACTCACATAGTAAATATGGCCTTGATGGTTGAGATTATTGCAGAAGTAAAGGAGCCTGCGAGTTTGGAGGAAGCACTTGCAGACCGAGATTGGAAAAACGCTATGCAAGTAGAATATGACAGCATCATGAAGAATGAAACTTGGGAGCTGGTAGATCGACCACCTAACAGAAACTTGGGAGCTGGTAGATCGACCACCTAACAGAAAGGTTATTGGCACCAAGTGGGTTTGGAAATTAAAGTACAAGGCCGATGGGACTTTGGAAAAGTACAAAGCTAGATTGGTTGCACAAGGATTTTTGTAGGTTGAAGGGTTTGATTTTCAAGAATCTTTCACTCCGACTACCAGAATGACCACTATTCGCACAGTACTATCGGTGGCTGCTCATAAAAAGTGGCCAGTTTATCAAATGGATGTTAAATCATCATTCTTGAATGGTGACCTCAAGGAGGAGGTGTACGTGGCTTAGCCACTTGGGTTTGAGGCCCCCCATTCTGAGAACAAGGTATGTAAGATGAAGAAGGCTCTGTACAAGCTGAAACAAGCCCCAAGAGCATGGTATCAACAATGGATAGACAAATTCTTTCATAAATTAAACTTCAAAAGATGTGCCTTAGATGCTAACTTGTATGTGTACAAGAAAGGTGGAAAATGTGCTATTATTGTTCTATATGTAGATGATCTCCTTATTACAAGTGATTATGAAGATATGATCCAGCAGACTAGAAAGGCGTTGAGCATAGAGTTTGAGATGACAGCAGACTTAGGCTTGATGCACTACTATTTTGGGGATTGAAGTCTGGCAAGAGCCAGGCAAGATATTCATCTCTAAGCATAAATATGCAAGGGAGATCTTGAAGGCATTTGGTATGTCCGAGTGCAAGGAGATAGCTAGAGGTAAATGCGAGGTTGTCTATGGAGGATGCCTCACCATCAGCAGACAAGGAATTTGGTCAGTAGTCTCATCTATTTGTGCAATACCAGACCGAGACATTAGTTTTGCTGTTGGCATTTTGAGCAGGTTCTCCAATAAGCCCCAAGAGAATCATTGGAATGCAGGGATGCGGGTGCTTAGGTATGTGAAGGGCACTCTTGATTATGGCATCACATATGGTGCGGGCACTTCCTTGGCTGGTCATTGTGACTCAGATTGGGCTGGAGATGTTGATTCTAGAAAATTAGTTTCTGGATATTGTTTCTCTTTAGGTTCAGGTATCTTCTCTTGGATCAGTAAGAAACAACCAACAGTTGCATTGTCTTCTACTGAGGCTGAGTACAAGGTAGCATGTTTTGCCACTTGTGAAGCAGTGTGGCTAAGGAGGATCTTATGGCACATGGGAGTGCAAGAGGATGAGGCAACTATGCTGAGGTGCAACAATCAAAGTTGCATGGCCATTGCTAAAAATCCAATGTTTCATGCACGCACAAAACATATAGAGATTCAGTATCATGTGTGTGATTTGATCGAGGATGGGATAGTGGAATTGGTCTACTGTCCAACAAAGAAAAATGGAGCAGATATCTTCACCAAGGCACTCGGGAAGGATCAGCTTCAGGGTCATCTTCAGAGACTCGACATTGGACCGAGAATGTAGTTCACCTACGGGTGGACATTGAGGGGGGGTGTTAGATATGCTCAATGCCCCACCCTCCTGGTGGTAACCACCAGTGGTCCAAGGTGCTCAAGTTGTAAGGTCCCCATATGAGGAGAAGCCATGTGTGAGCCCGGGCCACTGGATGGATCCTGACTTGCATGTCAGATGAGGTCCATCAATGAGACCATTGATGGTAGAAAGGTGATTGTGTGCGAACCCCTTATTCTTGCTGGGGCTTGGGGGGTCCCAAGGGGGCCAACGACCCCCCTAGTGGGGGTTCGGGGGCAAGAGCCACCGAGGCGATGATATACGAAATATTCCTTGAATATTCCATGGACGACTAGTCGGTTCCACCCACGTTCCACCGACTAGGTTGACTGGTCAGCTTCACCGACTAGGTTGACTGATCGGTTCCACCGACTACGTTGATCTGACTACCGCCCTCATAGCTATAAAGAGGCAACCTCCCTAGTCCACTGTATCAGATCAGTTCATATCAAATCAGATCTTCTAACTCTAGTAGCTCCACCTAGTATCTATCTAGATCGCCATCTAAGCTCCACTGTGGGAGCACACGGGTGGACGGAGCCATCATCTGTACTACATCAGTATTGAAGGAAAATTTTGTTCATGTCCAATTTGCTGTGTACTCTCTATTCTTTGTTTCAGTTTTTGTTCCATCGCGCCGTGTAATTTAACATATGGGTGCCAAGGCATCTTCTCTGTCCTTTTCTTCCCTCTTTCTATTGCAGCTCTTGTTGTTGCGCTTATCGTGTGTCAAAAATAGCACTTTTGTTAACCATATAATATCGCTTGGGATAATCCTGGCATTAGAAGGTGCTCCTTCCATGATCCCAAATAGCACTTGTGTTAACGTCTTGTTGCCTGTTGTCCGGGATCCAAATGGCTCGTGTTATCTTTGCTTATCTAGATGGTCCCGGTGCTTGCCTTTGTCCTAAGCCATTTGAGGCTCAAAACCCAGATAGCGTGGTCAATGTTGAGCCATTTGTAGCCCAAAACCCATATGGCCCGTAACTATGCTCCATGGTTGTGGTTATTAAAGTAAATCATGAAGCATAATCATGAAGCCTAATCACCTCTAATCGCTCATTACCATGCATTCTAGTACTCTACTGAGCTTGCAAGCTATGGTTGTGACTGTTAACATGCCCCCCTTCTCGTTGTTGAGCCGCCCTTGGATCAACCGCGCTGGAGGAGGTGGGTGGAGAGGGCTGTTTGTAGGACTATGTAGTGGTCTAATTGGGGGGGGGGGGTGATTTGGGTGAAGTACGAGAAAAACTTCCAAAAGTGGGTGGTATGCATGTCCTTGAAGGTGAAAATGTGATGGCCATCGAGGTTGTAGACTCGAAGGTAGAGGCAACGGTCCTGGAACTGAGAGGGGCCGATGTCGGGGTTGAAGACAATTTGGTTGTTGAGATTATGGAGCTTGTCATCAATCGGCCAATTGTGGGCGGGGGAGATCCCAGAGGAGCAAGAGGATGAGGCAGTTCAAGTGGACCACTGAAATGACCATGGGGTCAAGAATAGAGCCATAGGAATCGTTGAATGATGGGAGGCAGAAGCAAAATCCTCCAGGGTCATTTCCTTGGGAAAATTATACTTTGAAACGTTGTATAGAATATTGGGGTCCTTTTGTTGGAGCTTGCAGAAGTGGGCCCAGTAGCATTCCATGGGCATGTAAAGGGGGTGGACCTGCCGATTGACTTCAGGGGATGGATCCGCTGCTTGACATGCACACTACGATAGTAGCGCCAAAATTGCTCCTTCTTCAAAAAAGGAATGTGCTAATGAGGTTGAAGGCTAGTGTCGGAGTCGGTGAGGGGAACATGCGCATCGGGAGCGAGGTGGTACCCATCGCGTGTGCACTTTAGATGGGCCCATCACTAGTGATTGAAGGACTAGGTAATAAGTTGGGTAAGGGGGCGAACTTTCATAATTTCATAGAGGGTGGAGGTGAGAGCCTTCAAGTTGCATCTTCCAATGATGCATTAGGGCACTGTCGAGCAGATCTTGGAAGGACTATAGATTGGGTCGCCATTGGACATCTTCAGGCGGGGAGGAGGGGGTTGTTGGAGGGACATCGTTGTCATCCTTATGCATGGGTTCCTCTTTAGCAGTCCCTGTGGGTGATGTATCAATGTGCATAGGTTCAAAATTTGCCAGCTAGAGGAGCGTGCTGAGTGCCTCCTCCAAAAGGTCGACATGAGCGTTGGAGGAGATGGACTGGCAGGTCTCGTGCTATGTAGAGCTTGTGTTGGAGGTGTTAAAGTACTTGGGGAGGATTATGCAGGGGAGTGGGGGAAGGACAGGATTTGTGGGTTGTTTGGGGGGTTTGGGCAATATCAACAAGAGGTGGCTATGGGATTTCGACGGGGGAGGGCGATGGAATTGAAGGTTGGTATGGCTTCTTTCCCTTCCTCCTTGGTGACCTCTTTGGGGTATGCTATGAGGATTGTTTCAAAATTGCTGACCAAGGACTTAAGAGAGTCATGGAGAGCTTGTAGCACCTGGTTATACAGAATGATTATGCCAAGGGGATGGTAGGCGGTAAAGTAATATGCAACTAGGTGCCCTTGTGTTTGGCCAGTTGAGGCCTAATATCATCTTGGAGGCTGTTGGGAGTGCAGACCCATGGGATGAGTTCATTTGGCTTGGCTAGTTGCATCACGTCATCATCCTTTGGTTGACTCTATGATGACCTAGCACCACGCTTGGAAGTTGAGCAAGATGGGGTAGGCAACGTGGGTCTGAAGGTCAGAGGGAGAGGCTGGTGGGATGAAGATTGAGGGATAAATATGACATGGAGAGGATGGGGTGGCAATGGTCCAGATTGTGGCGGAGGATGGTTTAGAGTGCATTGGGTGGAAGGGGGGCGATGAGGTCTATGTGGAAGATGAGGTTTTGTGCGTGGAGTGTGTCAAAGTGTGTTTGGAGTGTTTAGGGGATGGTATGTGGGACGAGGGTGTACGTGGCGAGTTGTGCGGAGACCTCTAAGTACATCTGGAACTCCTATTGCTCCAAGTCTTCTAATGCGGATTCCTTTGGGTCGCCAGAGGTACGTAGGCACTTGTTTTCTACCTTCATGGTTATGGTGACGGACCGCTTCTGTGCCAAGAGATCCTAGAGGGTTTGGATCTTCTTGTCAGATCCCTCCTTGAGCCTGGTTTGCTTCTCCTCGGCTTGCGCCTTGCATTCTTCTGCAATGCGAAGGCTAGATTCTACCTTGTCCAATTGGTCCATGAGGGTTTGGAATAGGGATTCACTGGTAAAAAGCTCATCTTTGAGCTTGATGATGGAGACTTCCAGCTCTTTGGCCTTGGTTTGATACTCCTCTACTCTGTCGAGGGCTTGTGCAGCGACCATGAGCATGTGCTTGTCGTGCATGCTAAGTTTTGCCTGGAGGAGAGTGGAGGATAGCTGAGGAATGGTCTTGCCTCCTTTGTAAAATCGTTCATGCCACTTGTGGGAGCTAGGCCATCACATCCAGTAGTAGAGCTGGAGCTCCATCTGATCGACATGGGAGAGCTGCTCATTTGACATGGTGTTGTAGCCGTTTGTGGTCTGATACTGGGGTGCACTACAAATTTGAAGGGTGTTTCTATAGCATATGGTAGAGTACTGGCATGTAGAGCATGGCGTTGGCAAGGGCTTTTCCATGTGTCTTGAGGTCCTCTCGCATCTGGGTGCAGAAGTACTCTACCCAGTTGGTGATGTGTTGGGTTGCCAGTCTTGCCAGGATGTTGGGCACGATGGATTGGTGGTGATCCCTATGCTTGACCTGGGTCAACCACCACTAGAGTGAGCATGCCAATTTCTCTAATGTTGGCTTGGTGATTTTGGGGAAGTGGATGTGACCCTTGCTCTTCTTTCGGTCATATTTGCAGATCTGGCTGACGGCCTCATGCATCTTTTTCTTATGGGAGTACTTGTCTACAATGATGGGGAGGTCGAAGGCACACATCCACATTGAGGTGGTAGAAGTGGGGGGTGCTTGTTGTCTCGCACAAGCTGCCGAAGTGGGTGTTGGGGTTGTAGGCTTGCAGGAATTTTCCAAGTAGTTTCATGTCTAGGTGACAGGAGAGACGGTCCACCCACGGATCCAAGACCTGTCAGTGCTAGGGAGGCTTGAATCTCTAGCTCCTTGAGGGATTGATACGCAGCCGTGTTGTGGTAGTGGAGGGTGTAGTCATGTCCCTCGTAGGCGTATTGGGAGTGGATGGCACATCTATTGAGTTGCTACAGCTAGGATTCTCCAATTGGTGAGTGCATCTGGGATTGCACAATCTTGTACTCCCCTTGCATTGGGGCAGGAGTGTGCTTTATGGATGTCTTGGGGAGTAGTGACAGTTGTTGTTGGTGGATCTTGAGTGGCCTGCTGCATCAAGATCACTTCCTCTACTTGTAGGTCCTCTGTTGGGATGTCAAAGAGCATTCAGATTGTCCTTCAGGGCATACTCTAGGATTTGGAGGGGCCGGTGGGCTATGGATTTGTTGGGGGGTGGCGATCGAGCTCTATCTCGAATTCAAAGAATTTGTTCTCGGGATCCATGGGAAAAAAGGAGGGTAGTTGCATGAGAAGAGAGTCAATGGAGGAGGAGGAGGCTAAGGACATTCAATGAGGGCTAGAATGTAGGTTGGGAAAGGGTAGGGGGCTGATCTAGCAGAAATTTGACCGAGTTTTGCTGTCTTTGCTAAGGCGATGAATCGAGGGGATAGGGGGGCCTTTTATAGTTTTTGGTATCCCTATAGCTGGTGGGATGGCATAAGGTGATGGGTCGTGGGGATAGGAGCTATGGCGATGGTTGACAAGATGGGAGCTATGACAACGGTCGACAGGTTACCATGCAGGCGAGATCGATGGGACGGGAGCTATGGCAATGGTTGGCAAGTTACCAGGAAGGCAACGATCGATGGGATAGAAGATATGGCAATGGGCCGTGGGGTGGTAGGAAAGCAATGGCCATGGGGATAGCATAAAGGCGATGACTGGCAAGATAGTAGAAAGGTGATAGCCTATGGGATAGCAAAAAGGTGACGGTCGTGGGGATACTAATTGTCAAAATTTGTGAGAGAGAGGAGGGGGTGGGAGAGGAAAAAGGGTAGAGTAGGGAAGAAGGGGAAAAAGAAAAAAAGAAAAAAAAGGAAAAGGAGGGGGTTATGGATGCCGAGGGCATCGTGCAAAGGGAAACCGAGGTGAACGAACTAGGTGTCGCATAGATTTGTGGGGTCAGTGTGCAAGGATGCAAAACATGAAGATAATGCACAAGAGATGTAATGGCTATATTCACCTAACTCTGACCGTGAAGGTGAGTGGATGCACTGGCATACCAGGGACTTGTGAGCTGCGGGTGCATGGTGGTGATATGCCTACCATACAGACTCACCTAGACCTAGACTTGATGATTATGTGGAATGCAATGGAGACGAATGCCGAGCGCCTGCATACCGTGTAATCAGCCAAGTAGAGAACGTGTTGATTTTGTGCCCCATCCTAGTTGTCAAGGGTGTAGTGGTGCTGTGGCATTCACTCTGACTTTTTTGGGGTAGGATACACGGGTTTTTGTGTGACTATAATCGGTACAGAAATAGGTTCTTGTGGTACCGCGACCCTTGATGTAGTAGGTGGGTTAGGTTCGGGTAGCCTTGGTGCTCTATTATGATTAAGACGTCCTTTGATGGCGTGCGCATGGGCCTAGAGGAAGGTTCTTGTGTAACTACCCCCTTTCTAGGGGTTGGTTCTTGTGTTACTTCCTCGATGACCTGGGTGGCCTTCTCATTGAGTTGCACTATTTGTGGAATCATGGCACTCCGGGGGCTTGGGGGCCTGTTCGTTGCAATAAGCTTGAGGGTAGGTTCTTATGGAGGTGCATCCAGGGTTGACATAGGTTCTTGTGTTACTACCTTCTGAACCTGAGCGAGTTGGCCTCGCATATTTGGTGCCGTCGAAAGTTTCTGGACCCAAGCGGCCTGCTTGCCTTGGTAATAGCCCTGGGCTTCGAAGAGATTTATGGCAACCCAATGCTTGTGGGGTTGTTGTGCTTCTATTGGCAGGTTCATTGCTGGCAATCGAGGTGATTGGTGGCGTTGAGCTCTTCTCTTAGATGGGGTTGCCCATGTAGGTGTAGGGATTGGGGACCCTTCCCCTACTTTGGTCCTTTCGAGCCGTCAACTACTGTTGAAGTGGCATTGTGCACAAAGAATAGCTTCTTGCACCTATTGTTCACAGCTTTTCTAGGTGGGCGGTAGGGGTGGCAGAGTAGCTTGCAGCACGGTCTGTTGTCTCGCTATGATTAGAATTTTGTACTGTCTAGGCCTTGACTTCCTTTCGAGGGTCGGGGCCAAAGTGCTATTTAAAATTTCCTTACCTCTGGTGAGTAGTGGTACTGTGGGGGGGCTGGGATGTTCACAGAGCAAAATTACTACAGTCCTGCCCCCATTTGTGAGAGATGTTGTTCCAGCCCTCCAGTCGATTTGGCAGTTCACGACGTAGCACCAGGTCCTTCCCAATATCATCTGTTCATTGGTTTCCTCTGTGGGGAGAACATAAAAGGAAATCTCTACTTCCTCGCAAACAACCATTAGTTTCAAGTCCACATACCCTAATGTGCTTAAGAGGAGTTAACCATTGATGGCGTGGACTGAAGCCATAGTAAGGTTTAGGGGTACCTACAACGTTTCCCATACTTCGTGGGAGATGAAGTTATGGCTCGCTCCCTGATCCACGAGTGCCTAGATGCATAAGCTCGGCGGACCCCTGCAATTGGGCATTCAACCTAGCTGGATCTATCGTTAGCTCATCAATCAGTCTTGGATGTTCGAGTGTTGCCTTGAGCAAGGCCATTTGCTTACCTTGTTTGATCTTGGCATTACATGCCTTGGCTTCTTCGATGGCCTGACGTTTCATCCGGGCCACCTCGACCTTAAGCTCCTTTTCCCTATGGATGGCTTGGAGGGTCTGTAGGGTGAGGGAGCTATAGTATCTTTTCAATTTACTCCCATTGAGGTAGCCATCCATTTCTACTCCATCCAGGGTAGCTATTTGGCATGCCCCTTGCAGAATAATCTCGACCACGTGGTAGGGACCCATGATCCTATACTTAAGCTTACGTTCAGTGTTGCAGATGTTGTAGAGAAGTGCAAGATCTCCTTCCTTAAGGTCCTTGTTTTTGAGGTTGTGGTCAAACCATTTTTTGTGCCATGCCTTCTCCACTCGGAGGTAATAGGCTGCATGCAATCTTATCTCGTTTAGTCATTCAAGATCGATTAAGCACTCCACCAAGGCATTTTTGGTGAACCTTTCCATGACTGTAATGCGAAGGTTGGGCACTACATATTCCATTGGCATAATTGCTTCCACCCCAAAAGCTAGGTTGAAAGGGGTGCAATTCTTGGCCACTTTATAAGATGCTTGGTAGGACCACAAGGCTGCGATGAGCTTGTTCTCCCAATCGGTACGGCTTGGCTTCGACAATGCAAGTTATAATCTTGCAGCACATTTTTTTTGAGCTATCAGTGAGGCTGTTTGCCTTGGGGTAGAATATGGCATCGACTTTCTATGTATAATCATGAATTCTCACTAGTCAAGATCTCTATAGTTTCGTTGAGGAAATGAGTTCCTTGATCATTGACCAATTCTAAGGGACACCCAAACCATGCAATGACTTGCTTGTATAAAAACTTGGTTGTGGATCATGCATCGGCTTTTCTTGTGGCTCTCCCTTCCACCCATTTGGTGAAATAATCTGTCGCCAAGATAATGTATTTGCCCCTTGTTGCTTTAGTTGTTGGGATTATCGATCCAATAAAGTCTATGCCCTATTTCTCAAAGGGCTAATCAATTAGTATTCTTGTTACGGGCATCATATCTACTTTATGTGGGATTTGCACTCTTTGGCAGGGGTTGCATTGCTTGATAAAATCAACTGCATCTTCGAAGAGAGTTGGCCCACCAAAGGCTAGCTTGCAGCACTTTACGTGCTGTAACGTCAGTGGTGGCAAAGTGATCGCTTGCTATTCCAAAATGTGCTTCTTTGAGCACGTCGATGTATTCATGCTTGCACATGCATCTACACATGATGCCATCCTTGCCCATGCGGTATAGCTGGCGTGCGATTAGCTTTGATATGGCTTTACATCCTTGATGTGTTCACAAGCTCTATCTGTCTTGAGGGCCTTATCTAGAGGCAACCCGTTTGCCAAGTAGTGACCTATTTCGACTACCCATTCAGGAATAAGGTCAATGAGGAAAAGGGGAGCATCTGGGAGATCATCCTTGACTCCCATCGGAGCTTCCCCATTGGGAATCCTTGAGGTCCTATAGAGCTTGTTAACCAAATTTAGTAATTCTTATTGATGATCCACAAAAAAGATGAACTTGTTGGCTAATAAGTAATGCTTGAACTTCTTAACTGCGTAGACCATGGCTAGGCCTTCCCTCTCCGTGGTCATGTAATTAACCTCGGCATCATTTAATTGCCGACTAGTGAAGTACACAGGGTAGTCCAACTTATACTCCCCTAGTTGGGCTAACACACACCCGATAGTAAAATTGGAGGCATCTATGTGAACGTGGAATATGAGATTCCAGTCCGGGGCCCGGTAGAACCGGTGCTATGGCTAGAGCTAGCTTGAGGTTTCAAAGGATTTTTGACATTCCTTGTTCCACTCAAAGACTACTAATAGCATGTACAATGGGCAGGCTATGTCTTCATAGAACAGGATGAACCTTCGATAGTAGTGGCGTATGGCCTGTAAACCACTGCACACTGTTGGCATTTGTGGGGGGAGGTAACTCTAGAATGAGATTGATCTTATTGTTATCCATGGAGATATCATTCTTGGACACTATGGGGCCAAGAATCACGCCGTGTTTGACCCAAAATTGGCACTAAAGGGGATTCAGCGATATATGGTACAACTTGTACCTTTCTAGGACCAATTTCAAGTATCTCAGGTGATCATCCCATGTCGAGTTCATGCACAACGTCATCCAAGAAGACTTCCACAAAGGCCCGTAGTAGGTACTCCCTGAAGACGGTGATCATCAAGTGTTGAAATGTGGCAGGTACATTGGTAAGCCCAAATATCATTACTTTGGCTGCATACACACCCCACTCGGTTGTGAAGGCAGTGTTATGTTGATCCTGCGGGACAATGGACATTTGATTGTATCCCAAGAATCCATCTAGGAAGCTATATGCTTCCTTTTCTGGCTACTCTTTCTAGGACATGTTTCATGAAAAGCAAGGGATAGTGGTCGTACCTGGTGGTAGCATTGACTTTTTTCATATCCACACATACTCGAATCTTTCCATTCTTCTTTAAAACTATCATGATGGGTGGCACCTAGTTTGTATGCTCTATCTCATAGATGAATCTCGCATCTACCACATCGAGGGTCCTACTATTGTCAAGAAAGCAGTTGGAGAAGGAGGTACATCAAGCTTGTCTCTTCACATAGATGTTACTATGAATCATGGATAATTTTTTCATGTTATTTTTGTTAAGAAGTGAAACTTTTATATTGCCATCAGAAGTTTATATGCCCTAGTAACATTCTCCAAGATATGAAACTTTTATGCAAAAATTTCAAAAGTTTTGCCACCAGGATTTACATATTTTACTTAGAAATTTAAAAGGACATATATCAATTGTACTATATTTTGTCTAATATCATGAAATTACATTTTCCATGTATTTGTTGTGAATCTCTTATGTTCAAATGACAATTAGTGAGATTAGCTAATCGATGTGTTCTCTATAGCCGAGGTTGTACTGATTCAAGAAGTTAGGAATCCCAATGACAAAAAAATATGCTCACTATGTGCAAAACAAGTAAAGCAAAATAAAGTGCCCATACTTTCGCACGCGCATATGAACCTACCTAACAAAATAATATACATATCCAAACTTAATGAAATTCAAGCTAGGCTAATTGCAATATGAATTCCATTCTTTCAAATAAGGGAGTTGTCATATAATGGATAATATGGCTTGCGTGGCAGCATCATTAACATCCTTGTCGATGTTGATAGAGCACAAAGGGTACTTCTTGTTTTCTATTCGACAATTCCACAATTGCAGTTGCAATAAGAAGAAAGTTAGAGTATACTCACAACTACATCAGCATTAGTGTTGTACATCCAACATTAACTATGTGTGCTTTGGAAGAGCTATTGCCAACACCACTATACAAGCAAAACAATGTCAAGTTGAACCCTTTATGGATGGACCACATCGTCAACTTGTAGGACTACACAAAACCTCAAGAGTATATCACAAATGCCGATGAGTTTATGCTTAATGAAGATGAAGTACACATAGATACATTGGTACATGCTATATATATTGCCTTGTTTTATGGCCAACCAAGAAGCTATGACATTCCTATGCGGACAAGGTACCAAGAAATAGCTCGATGGGAACTCATAAACAAGGGTCATCGTTTCGCATACTCAATAGAGAACTTGTTCTTCAAGACCATCAAAATTCTTGTGTGCGATAAGTCCTCTCTTCTGTATGGGGGTGCATGAGAAAAGGCTAGCTATGAGGAAGAACCCTTAACGTGAAAGATACAATTAAAGAAACAAACATCGAGAAGCTTTTACAATAGAACATAGGATACCGGGACTTCACGTATCTTCGTACATCCTTAGATTATAAATTCAAGCTAAAGAAGAACTTATTTATAATGATTCGACAATTGGGATGTCCTACATTCTTTGTAACCTTCTCCTCTATAGAGAAACAATGGGAACCACTCACTGCATGCTTACAACATCTACACCATGCTTCATATGGTCCAAACGAAAGTGAAGTACACAAAAGGATAAGAGATCTCATTAGATCTGATCTTGTCACCATAGCTAGGTACTATATCAACAAGTTCCAAACGATGAAGAGGTTACTTAAGCGAGATCAAACAATTGTGGGCAAAGTGGTAGACTACTTTTTTGTAACTAAGATTCAAAATCATGGTAGCCAACACAACCATGGTCTGTTATGGGTACAGAACGCTCCAAAGTATGGAATCTCAATAGATGAAGACATTATCAACTTCATCAACAACTATTACACAACAAACGGGTCCATGTTATCTTCAACCAACACCGAACTTTAAACGCATGGGCACAAGAAAACTTGTAGTAGAAGGGGAAAAAACTGTAGATTCGAATTCCCCCACCCGCTGATGCAAAGAACAACGATCATATACCCATTGGAGCCTACACTAATGACAGCAAACATCAAGCAGAAAGTAAAGAACATTGAGAAGGTCTTTGCAGACGCTTCAACTATGACTATAGACTTCAATGGCTTCCTAGAAAAGTTAGCACTAAACAAATGACGAATACATTGACTGCCTATACGAGCAACAGTTACACAGCCAACAATAATGCTACAACGAAAGCTAAAAGATATGTACACACACAATTTCAATCCAAGAATATCTAGGCTATGGGATGCAAACACAAACATATAGGTCATCCAAAACTCAAATGGTGCAGTTGCATACTGCGAGCATAATGCACATCATACATGACCAAAGCAAACAAAGCAACAACAGAAGCAATCAAAGAAGCAATGATAGCATCCATAAGTAGCGATGCTCTAGCATTTGAGCGGATACGCAAGGTAAGCAACGCTATACTTATAACACACAACACATAAGCACACATCAAGCTGTTTATGTAGCCCTATCTTGACCCCTCACAAGTAGCACCATGAATTTTGTTTATATTAACACAAGCGCTTCACAAGACCATACACTTCTATTGAAACGACACCAGCATCTAGAGGCATTGGACCCAAATAGTACATATTTTTTTCTCGAATATCAAATAAGAAAATCTTGCAAGCATAATGCTAGCATGCAACACTTGTGCTTAGCGGAATTGATAGCAAACTACATTTATAAAAAAAAGGAATTGCACAAAAGGAAGCAGCCAAAGATTATTCGTTTTAATAATTACAATATGATAAAGGACCTCGAAAACTATTTTCGTGAGCTATGCCTCCTATACTTACTATTCCTTGGAAATGAACATGAACTTGACAATGAGTTTCAGACATGGCATGATAAATACAAGGAAAATTAGGAAAAAATAGAGCATAACAAACAACAATTAAATAGACTACTAGCCAAAGAAATTGGCAACAACATGTGTACTACAATAAATGACACATCTTCAAGTGACTTCGACGGACCACAAGTTCACGAAGGGTTTGACCTCGCGTCGACGGAAGTAGATCTATCATGAAAGAAGAAACAAACTAATTTGAACGATAGCTTTGTATATAGAACAATGCCAAACAATGAGTTTCAATACAAAGTCAGACAGCTTACACAAGAGCAAATACTCTTACTGAAAGACTTAATGCTAAACAAACACAAAGCCTGATTTGTATGTGAACTTATTTTTAACTAGCAACACAAGAACAGGTAAAAATTTCATGTTGCTACTTATTGTGCAAGCACTTCTCAAGCATTATAATCACAAGCAAACGTCAGACATTGACCTTCCAAGGGTCCTTCTCTTAGCATACATTGGAAGAACATCATTCATCATAGGGGGTGCAACCATCTACACTTGCCTCTTTTGACATCGAATTACACAAGCTTATCCTCATACAAGCTTCAATAGCTATTAGTACTATATAAGTGTTAACAGCCACAACCATAGCTTGCAAGCTTAGTAGAGTACTAGAATGCATGGTAATGAGTGATTAGAGGTGATTAGGCTTCATGATTTATTTTAACAGCCACAACCATGGAGTACAGTTACAGGCCATATGAGTTTTGAGCCATAAATGGCTCAACATCCACCTCGCCATCCGAGTTTTGAGCCTCAAATGGCTTAGGACAAAGGCAGGCACTGGGACCATCCAGATTGGCAAGGATAACACAAGAGCCATTTGGATCCCAGGCAGGCAACAAGAGGTTAACACAAGCGCTATTTGGGATTGTGGCAAGAGCACCTTCTAATGCCAAGATTATCCCAAGCGCTATTATATGGTTAACACAAGTGCTATTTTTGACACAAGGAGACGCGCGACAACAAGAGCTATAATAGAAAGAGGAAAGGAAAGGATAGAGAAGATGCCTTGGCACCATATGGGCCTAAGAGCCTTGTAAATGTAAAGAGAGGAAGAGTGCAAAAAGGAAAAGGGTTGGACCTCCCTTCAAAAGGCGACTAGTATAAAAGGCCAAATGGTTAACTTTGGTCTTGATTGTTGTATGCACAAGTTTGGAATACAAGCTCCCTCTTCTCTTTAAGAGTATCTCTGGGTATTCTCTTGTTTCCCTTGTTGTGTCTTTGTGTTTGCCACTCCATCCCCCTTCACTCTCTCCTTCCCTTCTCCTTCTCCCTCCCTTCTCCCCCCTCTTCCCTACTTCTCCCTCTCCTCTCCCTTCTCCCCCTTCCTCTTTCTCTCGTGGAAACACATTGCAACAATCCAGGAGATGCTTGAGTGACACATGCGGACGGCTCATGCTTTGCATTGCTCTCACAAGGAGAAGCTTGGAGTGAAGGCTCCATTGGCATTCCTTTAAGATCCCCACGACATGTGAGTCACCGTTGAAACTACATATCTTTGGTACCATTGCCAAGGAGTTCAAGGTATGCTTTTGTATTGCACTTGCCTTGTCTCATCATCTATCCATTGCTCATTGTTTCAAGCTTAACTTGGAGCTTTGATAGTGGAGTTGTAGGAGAGGAATGAGGGAAGAAGTTTTTGTGTGGATGAAAAAAAGATGAAAACTGCCATTTTATATTTGGAAGCATTTTTTATCATGGGAAGCTTGTTTTTATGTTTGTTAGTGTTTTGAAGTGATAGGAAGGTAGTTTAGAAGACTGCTAAGGTGTGTGTGAGAAAACTCTAACAAGAGCATCCAAAAATGGAGATGAAATCTGAATTTTAAAGTGATTCTTGAGTGTGGATAGCCCCACTTGGAGAAATTTAGCATTCATGCACCAAAAGTTGATGTTTTGAGCTTTTGGTTTGCCCTCTAGGTAGCCATAGCAGAGATTTAGTTCTAGGAAAGCAAAAAATAAGAATTTTTAAAATATAGTTAACAACAAAATTGTGATTGGTTGCCTGGGGTGCATTTAAATCACACTGTGGTTACATTAAGGATGCAAATCAGCAAGCCTTGATGATGGCAAAAAAATATTCTCTACATTGGTTGAGAAACGACGTATATTTGTTTGCATGGATAGGGCACAATAGGCTCCCTTACCACCTCCGATATTGGGTCCGCAACCTCCCCCCACCTCGTATAACTCCAATCAATCAAGTGTTGGTGGAGGAACTACCCAATGATTGGGAGGAGCCGGAACAGGATTACAGTCACCCCGACTATTACCCTTGCGAGGAGGGAATTGGCATCATAAGTCACTACCTCCTACATGAGGATCAACATGTCCTAGTGTTCCAGATAGCTCCCGTAGCCGCAAGGGCAAGAGACATGAACTCCGTAATGCAAAGGCCCCCGATCCAAGGCTCTCTCTAAATTTCGACACATACATGCGCGACTACTAAGGTGACAATGTCACAATCATGATGATCGGTGAACTCAGCCCTTAGTAATGTGGGATATGATACATCCCTAGCCTTGGAGGTCCCGTATTTAACTAACAACTTCCCCTCAAACACAAATCAAAAGCATATGAACTTGGATATCCCCACCCCACACAAAGTTATCTCCAGCAGCAACCAATGCTCTTGTGGGCTCGCTTTTGCACCTACGTATAGGGTCGTTGATGGAATTCACTTCATTACCACATTCTTTTTTTGCAGCAGATTTTCTACTTGCTGCATATATGCATATGCATCCATTAGTAAAACACCAAACAGAAAATCAAATGTGTGAACAAGGTCCTATGACTCCTCTTCACTAACAAAATAGTGTATGGTTTTGTTCCCTCTGCTAACATCAGAAAATAACAGCTAGCCGAAACTACATGACAAGAAAATGAAGAATTAGGGAGATGAAAACTTGCTAGTATTCCCTATGCCCAAAGTATTTGCAATGCTAAGACACAGTACATTGTCAGTGTAGGACAAAGAGTAGCTATCTAAGAAGCAAAGCTGCAATTAAACGTTGCGGGTTTGTATGTCCTGCAAGTACAAATGCATGACCACTAGCAGAATGGCAAAAAGAAATTACAGTTTCACTGCATCAGCACTTACTTTTTTCCCTGCACAGTTCCTACCTGCTAAAGTATCCATATGCTGCATTGCTGTAACAACAAACATAAAATAATATGTGTGTGCACAAGCTTCTACAACCCCCCTTCAGTGATCACACAGTCTATGAATTTGTTCGCTGTGCAGCAACTTCAATAAGAAAATACAGTTCCACTTCATGAACACTTATTTTTATCCCTGCACAGTCTGTACCTGCTCCAAGTATGCTAACAGTCCCACAAAAGAAATACAGTTTCACTGCATGAACACTAATTTTTTTCCCTACACGGTTTGTACCTGGTCCAAGTATGCACGTGTGTGCACTACTCGAACAACAAATAGAAAATAATGTGCGCGCATGAGCCTCTACAACCCCTCTTCAGTGATCACGAATACGTTCGTTGTGGAATAGCTCCAATGTAAGAGTCTACAGAAAGTACATCGGGAGCAAAATCAAGCATTAAGGAGATGGCCCGATGTGTATGGAATACTAACAAACCAAAAATTATCTATCTACAATAAAGACCAACGATCTGAGAAGCAAACCTGCACTATTACTATAGTGGAACAACAAACAAAAAATCAAATGTGTGTGGGACCCTACAACCCCACTTTAGTGACTAGCATTGCATCAATTTGTTTCAATCTGGTACAACTGCAGTTCAATAGTCATTAAAAGTACATGGGAGGCATGTCAAGCATTGGGGAAAGAGTTTGGAGTTCTAATGCATAGTAAACTCTATTTCTACACCACGAGCATTGATCTCAGGAGAGAATGGTCAATTAAAGGCTCTCCTAATCACATTTTCCTACAACAATTTCTTTTCTCCTCACAAACCACATGTGATGAATAGAGTGATGGCTCCTGGCAGATGTTACCATTGAATGGCAATTGCATTTACTATACTTGCAATAGTTCGACTGAGGCTAGGGTTTGAGTAAAAAAATCTTGCAAAAAATAAGACAACAAGTCGGTACGTGTTGCTATTTTACTCTCAGTGGCTTTGAGGTTCTTCCTTTGTTTATCGTTGAAATGGTCTCTGTACTTCCAGGCAGCACTCTCTTCTGTTGTCTGCACACACTGCATTAGGATAAGAGAAGGCTATTAGGGGAAACAATTTGCCAGTTCTGCTCCCAAAATTATCTTGAAGAGGAGATACTAGTGTTTTTGCTAGCCATGCTTTGAAAGTAGATGCTGCTGCTCCTGATCTAGTGAAACTTTTGAAGCCAGCATTGTAGCATACTTATATGTGATTTGCATCATTGTTTGATGCATCTTTGCATCAATGTTGCAGTCATCTTTGGTCATGCTTTCCTATCGCAGTAGTGTTGCATCTGCTATCTTTCTTTCATGGTTTCTGTGCACGGTAATTTCTGGAATATGATGTTTCATCCTCCATTTTTTTTTCATAAGGTTAATAGCTGTGCTGGTTTTGTGAAGTAGAGGACACTGCTTCGTCGAATGCGCCCAAGGTTATGAGACCGTAATCTGTAGCACTGAAACCTGGTGGCATTTCAAAGGCTGGTGAATACAGAAAGCAACAGCTGCTAAGTCCAGGCGGAAAGCTTTCCTTGCTGCAGCGAGGCCAGCGTATGCAGAAGGTAATGTTCTTTTTTCTTTCGATTAACTTTGTGTGTTGTGCAACAACCAAAATTTGCAGTAGTAGGAATTGATAACTTTGGAGAACAAAAAATACTGCAACTCCACGTGTTACTAGTGGGTGCCCAAAAGTTGAACAACGCGAAGAATCACTAGCCAACTTAATCTCAAATTCAATTACGGGAAACTTCGATGACTGGCCAACCTCCCTCGCAGTGGTTAACGGCGACAAACCTACCAAGCATCAGCCAACAACATTGTTGATGAAACAACATGACACAAAAACTCAACCACGTACAACTAAAGAAAACATGACAACATGCTTACCCTTGAAAACGCTGCTTGCCAAAGGCGAACCCTGCATAAACAATACGCTAACTCTGCCACCTATTTGGTCGACAACTTAAAACTCTGATGATTAACATGAACCCACCTAACTCAAGGGTTATATGAACCCTAAGCCTCGAATGATGAAAACTCTGATCTACGGTTCATACGCTAACTCTGCTGCTCCCTCATTGCTACAATGTATACTGCTCATCCCACAGTAAGCTCCAGTATATTGAAACAAGCAGCGTCACGGCAGAGGTTTTAGGAGGGCACGAATTTCAAGGAAGACGTACAAACAGTAGGTCGGAATATCTGAGCAACGAAGAAAACAGTGAAGGGACATGATTACACGGAGTCCTCAAAAGATTTATGAAAGGAAATGCATGCCTAAAACTAAACGACATGTTACCCTATGCTGTTCCAAATCTTGACCGGTTACCCCTTCCTGATCTTGCGATGTCAATTCCTCATGAACAATGTAATTTTCGACGAGAATCTCATGCGAACGTAGTAAGAAGGAAGGGTTAAGAAATTATTTGCTGGACTCCCAATTCGTTTCAGAATGTTTCTCCTCCACATAGTCCCTGTCCAAGTCTAGCACAAGTAAACCATAAGTACCAGAAATGAGGAACACAAAACGAATCGCAAGAATGGGAAGTGAAGAAAGTGAATGAAAATGAAGAAGAAGTCAGCAATATCTTTGAAAACTAGTGCTTTTAGTGTCCATCGGCTGCAAAGAGACATCCATCTTCTTGTTGCCTTCCATTGTCACTACAAAAGATGAACTGGAACACCTAGCACCCCTACTAACCGTGAGCGAACTAGGTAAAACACACAATGCGATCCAAGTGCAACAATATCACTGCTTACATAGAAGGTCCCCCATCCTTGAAGCCTAGAGATGCATCAACCTCATGCATGACGAAAGAAGAGATCCTGCACACACCCCGACAAGAAAATAGGCATGCAAGCAACTGATGGCCTAAAGAATCACATTGAACATCACTGAGCTCAGAAACCTGCTGTAGAGAACGCCATGGAGTTGAGGAGGCGCCCCAAAAGCCCATACCGAGCGTCAGAAGGCAAAGAGCGTCAGAACGAGCTCCAAAATAGGCATGCAAGCAATCCAAATCGAGAAAATGGGATGGAGATCAGCAGCAGCAACAGGGAGCCTGAAGAATAACGCCGAAGACCACGGAGCTGAGAAATCTTCTTGAAACGATGATCGTGAAGAGCAGCGACCTCAAAAGATTCCGGGCGAAGGCCTAAGAATGGGAGATAGTATAATAACAACAACAATGATCACCCACAATGGAAAACTGCGAGGAGCTTAGCTAAGGATGGCTTGCCAGGAACAATTGTTATGGCTTTTGGGCTCCGGTTTGCAATCCAGTTTCTCCAAATCCCTCCCTCCCCCTCTTTCCATCAAGCCCATCCTCACCACATCCAACACTCCCCGCATTGTCGCCCATCTCCTCCTCCCCTTCCCTTCCCGCCGTTCCTTCCTCTTCACCCTCTCTGCTCCTCTCTTCCCTCCCCTGGTTTGCACTTTTGCCTGCCCCTCCCTTCCTCTTTTTTTGGCTTGCCCAACTGTTTTTTTATCGCTCCATCAACTGCCCTTCTCTTTTATCTTTGATTTCCTTAGGACAGATACGCTCGCGCGGACGAGTTTGTCGACCCATTGGAGCAAGCGCTTGTCGACACTCTTGACGCCCGTGATTCCCTTCCGTTGCTTTGTGAATATATCGATCGATTTAAATTAAGAGTCGCGTCAAGCGCTGATTTACAGACTCCCAGAAGGTGAGACTTTGCAGTCCCTCGTGTGCAATTGTACAATTATCAATAACGACTTTAAATTCACTCTGTAAGCTAAATTTTCTGAAACCCTTACAACTCTTAATAATTTCCAGATGCAATTAAGCAAGTTAAGCGCACCCAGCTCTACACATGTACACACTAATTTTAAGCTGAACTAGTTACATCGAGAACTCTGTTGAGTCCTCATTTTAGCACTGTTGGGTTGTCAAAACTTTTTTTAATTTGCTGCAGAACTCTGGGTGGGATTTACGAGAGCTTGGAGTCAAGCCTTCCGAAGCTTGCAGAGCAGTTTGAACTTGAAGAGGATACTGTACAGGAAGTACTTTATTTTCAATTGCACTCATTTATGTTTTATCCAGACTACTTCCATAATGCAACTTATTAGCGAGTGAAATCTGCATCTACGTAGACCATTCATGGCGTTTCGTGATGATTGATTTTTATATTTCAATGCTCTTCCTATTGCACAGGTGCTGGAAAATCTGGCATATGCTCAGGACACTTTTCTAAGGAGCTGCTTTGCAAGCAGTCCACTTTATGGTCTTGACAACTGTCTAAAGTTGCTTAAACTGGCTAGCGTGCAAATGGATGAGCTACTTGAGCAGGTGTGTATTTTTTGCTTCCCTACTGGTATTAGGTATGGGTACTCTATTGTTGAGATTGTGCTCCATCTTTCTTATGTTATACTGGCCAGTTTCAGTTGCCAAAATTTAAAACTGGTTGCCAGGTCAGACCCTCACCACGTTTTCCTGACCATTTCATTTCATTATAGAACTGACCCAAATGCGATGGAAATACTTTTTGTTTATTCCATGTGACATCTGCTCTCTTTGTGGAAACGTTACATATTGGGAGATCTATCAGCTTCTATGGGGTACCTTTTTTCAGTACGGGTGATAATGGCTTTCAGACTTAGACATCAGAGTGAGCCTCCTGGTTCTTATCACAGTTATGATTTGGAATAACGGAGTTTTTAGCTTGGAGGAACTTGCCTTAAGCTTGAGGGAGAGGACTTGAAGTGATAATGTAGTCTGTTTGGTTTTTCTTCTTTGGTTTTATTTTTGAAAATGCTTCTAGACGTCACAGTAGTAGTTCCTGTTGTGTACGAGGAGCACATTTTGATAACCTTAGGGGTTAGCATCAGAACTGATGTTGTAGCTGTTTATAGCCCAGCCAAATGTCCAGCAATGGAGCTATTAGGTTGACAGAAATAGGCCAGAGGAAGGGCCAGATCAGGTCAGCAGAGGGCCAGACCTGGTAGGCCAGCAGCAGGTCAGGTCGGTCAAAATAGGGGTTAGGTTAGCGATGTGGTTGGCCAGATCCCTATATTAAGGCGCATTGTGGGCACATCATTGTAATCATTCTGCAGGAGCTTTTACACCATCCAGGTGCACACAGAGAGGCAGATCTACATGCTGATACTGTGGTGCACAGGAGGATCCACAGGGAGATCAGCAGTAGACTCACTGAGAGCAGCCACTGAAGTCTGATGGAGACGTGCGGTGATCTAGGAGAGGTTTACATCAGCTAAACAGCAAACAGAAATCGGTGCCCTACCTAAGCGGATGTTTGCTGATGGTGATGGCCCAGATTTGAATAGTTTTGTACTTGGATGTGTTATCTATCTATGAAACTGTTTGGTTGTACATCTGTGTGTATTCTCTCTCTATCTGAAGTGTACAAGCACACGGAATGAGTTGGCATTTGAAGTTTTCGTTGTGGGATCTTAAGACGTTTTATTCCAGTGTGTACTGAGGGGTGGTGACTATTTTGGGGAGGAGCAGCCACATTCAGGTGTGTTGTATTGATGTGCATTGAGTGCAGAAACAGGTCAAAAGACTTCAGGTCATCTCCACCCTGCCATGCGATCCAGTCCACGCGTTCCAATTTCGGTGAGTCTGGGAAGTCGGATGGAACCAACTATCCTTTATGGAAAGTGAAGGTGCACAGTCATCTATTGGCTAGGGATATCACGGCCAAAGCCTGTTGTTGTGTTGGATGCGGCAGATCCAGATAGTGTGAAGGATTGGAACCTCGTTTACTCTCCATGAATATCGGGATGGCTATGGATGCTTTCATACTTGGAAGACCTTACAGGATCTTTATGAATCTAAAAACATAGGGAGAATGATCATACTACAGAACCTTCATCATGTGTTCATCATGATGATGGGAAAGGAGAGTCAGTCCATGACTTCCTTGTGAAGGTGAAGAATCTTAGGGATGAACTCTCACCAGTTGGTCACCAGGTGGGCAGCAATCAATTGTCTATGCTTCTGGTCAACAAGCTTCCAAGAGGGTTGGTGACGCTCTCACCATCGGAGAATAGGTAAGGCCAATCATGTTTGAGGAAGTAGGCCCATGTTGCTTCAAGAAGAAGCCTAGATTAAGTTGTACAACGGAAGTGACTATGGTGACGAAAAGGCTTCCATAGCCAAAAGCAAGAATGGAAAAGGGAAGCCACAGAAAAAGGAGGATGCCAAGAATTCAAATAACGACGGGGAGGCTTTTGATGGGTAGAACAAGAAGAAGAGAAAAAACAAGAAAAAGTGCTTCTATTGTGACATGCCTAGACATTTTACTAAATACTGCAAGAAGAAAAAGGATGACCAAGCAAGGGAGGAGGACTAGTTCGACACAGCATTGCTCAATATGGTAAAGAGGAACTTTTCTTAACGACGACTCCATGTCTGTAGACCTAGATGCAACAGTGCTTATTACGAGAGATATTGAAGAGTGGAGCACAGAGTTGGACTTTGTGGTGGAAGTTGGAAGGTGTTGCTTAGGCTTGGGATCTAAGGATCTGTCCAATACTACCTACAGAGATGGAGGAGCTGAGCTCGATGAGCTAAAGTCACTAGGGGCATCATGAATACAAGCTTACATAAAGGCACCGAAGAAGTGGGCACTTTTGGGAAGTGCTTGGCTTGCTCCAATCCTCAATATGCTTCATGGGAGATTTCAATAGATTGCTTTGGGATGGTTGTTTGTACATGAATTCTGAGTTGGATGGAGAATGGAGGGCAAAAGCCTTCCGTACTGTTAGAGGGGGGTTTCGCATTGCGGAGGCTTTTGACACATCAGTGGCAAGCTTACTCTTGAGATTAGTGATGAAGACTTCGACAAGTTCTAGTTGCTAATCAGTGGACATAATCATGACAAGCCATACACACTCTACTGCTGTTGTGAGGCTGCTACTGTACCTAGCTTCACATGAGGAGGTGGGCACACCAGGTTGCGTCTTGCTCTCAAAAACTAACAGTTTCCAGTGTGGACTGCTTACTGTCATAGTTGCCAGCCCAATCTGAATCAGAAAATGCATAAATTTGAAAGTCACCCCGCTTGGCAAGATGCTGCGCTTAACTGCATACTGTTGTGTGGTCTTGGGGCTGTGCATATATCTGCTCACCTGTGTCATCCCAAATTGAATGTTAGGACGTGTGTTGCATGGGTGATTAAGGCAGCCAACAGCCTGGCTGTATGGAGTTGCATCAACAGATTCACTGCCATCATACATTGACAGCTTAAGCCCAAGTTCAACCGGAGTATGATAAGCTGTGTAGCAGCCCTTGTATATACTTTGACCAAGTTCTGAACAGTCTATACAAGGTCTGCCAGACAGCTTAAACCCAAGTTCAAAGTATATACAAGGGCTACTACACATCATAAAACACTTCCAACTTGTAGAAAAGGGGGTAGGGGCAGATTTGGAGTAAGGGGGATAGACTAGCAGAAGGGAAGAGAGATAGGGGAAGAAGGGAGGAGAAGGGGTCGGAGAGAGAATGAGGTAGGAAAGAGAGGGACTAGGGAAGAGAGAGAGAGAGGGAGTGAGCGTAGGCAGGAAGGAGGAAGGGAGAGTAGATAGGATTAGATGTCACATCAAAAAGTGTCCTTGTACATGAGAGGATGGTACTTAAATAGTACCTCCTTAGCCCTTTAGACCCCTCTATCTTGCAAACACCCCAAATACTAATTATCCTAACCCCACTAACTTGACCAAGGTTTGGCCTTCATTACAACCATCCCTGCTCAATAAAATTTTGTCCTCAAAATTGCAAAGTGGTGGCTGGAAATAAAGGCTCCTTGCTGCTGCTGCAAAAAAAAGTCATGCATGCCACTTGGGTCAAAAGGAAAAGTAAGATAGTTGTTGTCCCCATAAGTTGTAGTGCCACCGGGGTCATGTAAGTGTTGATCCCACCTAGCATGCTCATCAGGAAGAAGCTCCAAAATCACACAAAGATTGGCGGTCCCTACGGCACTTATTATGTGGACCTCTCTATGCGATCAGGAGATGTCCCCTCTAAGCCATGAGCTGAGCTATTGGCACGAACTCCCAACCAGATCCTAACCAGCTTGGTGTCCCATACCACCAGGTGGCGCTGTTTGGGATCTGCTGTTGGGCCTTGGGCTATGCTATGATGCAGGCACGTGTCCGCAACTCAACAGACCTAGAACCTGGGAACGAGACTTGCTCCCATCGGCTCTCTGAGAACTGAACCTTTGGGCCCCTTATATAGACTCGGGCCCCAAGCGCCAAAAATAGCGAAGACCTCTAATTGGTTCGTACCCTTGCCATACTTCCTCTCCTCTAAGAACTCACTCCTGAGTTCGCTAAAAAACCCGGGAATGTCCTCTGGAGGTTCTGTAATGTCTCCCATGTTGCATCCTCCTCAACACAATCTTTTCACTTGATCTTGTATTCCGTGATAGTTCTATTACGAATCTGTCTTTCACGAAATTCGAATAAAAGTCAAATTGGTAACTTCTATTATTTCTTGAGGAGAAACAAGTTGATCATCTGCACCCAGTAACTCTTTCAGTCTACTGACATGAAATACTAGATGTACTTTAACATCAGGAGGCAATTCTAGTTTATATGCAACTGGTCCAATTCTTTTAATAACCTTAAACGGACCACAGTATCTGCGGGATAACTTTGGAACCAAACCAGTACTTAGGCTCTTGGATTCCTTGGGAATACGTAAATATACCATCGTTCCTTCAGAGAACTCTCTAGGTGAATGATGTCTATTAGCATAAAATCTGTCCCGATCTTGGGTACTTCTAATAGACTCCTTGGCAAACTGCAACATTTCTTGCATGTCTTGCAAGAATGTCTTTGCAGCATCATTTTGGATTCCCTTTAACCGAACCATAACTGGTGACTTAGGTCGAAACCTGTACATAAGCATAAAAGAACTGTAACCAGTACTCGAATGCTTTGCACTATTATAAGCAAATTCTATCATAGGTAGATAATCTTCCCATGAAGATTGTCTCTTAGAAACATATGCCCGAAGCATATCTTCAGCATTTCTTGCAAGAATATCTTTGCAGCATCATTTTGGATCCCCTTTAACCCAACTATAACTGGTGACTAGGTTGAAACCCGTACATAAGCATAAAAGGACTGTAACTAGTACTCGAATGCTTTGCACTGTTATAAGCAAATTCTATCATAGGTAGATAATCTTCCCATGAAGATTATCTCTTAGAAACATATGCCCGAAGCATATCTTCAACCAATTGGTTGACCTTCTGTGTACTGCCATCAGATTGTGCATGATCTGAGGAACTCATACTTAGAGTAGTTTCCAACTTCTCAAAAACAAGTGTCCAGAAGTTACTTGTAAACTTCGAGTCCCTGTCGCTAACTATGTCAGATGGCAAACTATACAGCTTAAGCAAGTGGTCCACAAACTCGTGAGCCAGCTGAACAGCTGAGATGGTTGTTCTAGTAGGTAAGAATCTAGCCTTTTTTGTCAGACGGTCCTCTATGACCCAAATGGAGTCATGACCCTTGCGCGTTCTAGGCAAACCGGTAATAAAATCCATGGAAATACTTTTCCATTTATTACCCGGGATTCGCAATGGTTGTAATAAACCCACGCTGCTAAGGCAATCTGCCTTAGCAACCTGACAAACTTGGCAACCTACCACATAGTTTTCAATAAATGCATGCATCTTAGGCTAATAAAAGGTATGCTTCACAAGAGAGAGAGTCCGATGTATACCTGGATGTCCAGCACTAGGAGCATCATGACACTCAAAGAATCTGGGATTGAAGATCTGAAACATCTGGCACATATATCTTTCCATTCCGGAACAGCAAGCCGTTCCTAATCATCCATTGACCTCCTGCCGCCTGTACCATAGGTGGCACAATCACTGAGTCCTGGTCAACCATGGAGCTCCCATCCTGGACTTTCTACCAATAAGAACTGAAATGACTCAGTTGCGCAAAGCCCTCTCAAGGATCGAAATAGGTCTAAGGATATTTCCATAAATGACATAGCATTTACAAACTTGACTCGACTTAAGGCATCCGCCACACTATTCATCGAGCCCTTTCGATAACGTATTTCAAAATCAAAATCTTGCATTAACTCTGCCCATCTAGTCTTTCTTCCCCTCAATTCAGACCCGTCACACATACTTGATTGGCTGATGATTTGTCAGTACAAGAAACTTCGAACCATACAAGTAGTGTCTCCAAGCCTTCAGAGCATACACAACTGCATAAAGTTCTTTTTCTAGTGTGGGCCAACGAAATTGGGTGTCGTCTAGCTTTTTACTCTTAAAAGCTACAGGTTTGCCCTCTTGGAATAGAGCTGCCCCAATCACAAAATCACTTGCATCGTCCTCTAAAACATAAGGCCAACGTTTGGCCTTCATTACACAACTAGGCCAGAGGAAGATCTCCAAGAGAATGCTCATCCTAGAGAGTGATGCAAGGAGGAATGAAAGGAATGATAAACATCCACCAAAGGGTGCCCACAAACGAATGTATTATGTTACGGGCATGATAAAATGACCACAGAGCCTAGTAGCGACACCAACAGAGAAAGTGACATAATTTGGTGTAGAGGTATAACTCTCGAGTGCCCATACAAACGAATGTTACAAATGAATGCCCATACAAATGAATGTTATGAGTGCCCATACAAATAAAAGTTACGGGCATGAATTTTTTTAACAGAAAAAAGGAACTATTCATGCTTGAGAAAAACCTACTTACAAATCAGCAAAACCAAAGGTGCTGATCAAGGGAAAAAGACAAAAAAAGAAGCCACGTGAAGGATCCATCCTGTTTCTTGAGCTCCCAGCATACTGCCTAGAGAGTCTTTGGAACAAGGGCTAACAACCACAATGGTGGACTATACAACCAACGGATGCCTCTCTCCGTGAGAACATAGGAGCTTGCAGGCCATGCCTTGCAGAGGCGCGCATGCCTTTCGGGTGTCGCTCTAGATCCCGGAGTCCCACGCTCCCATATAGCACGCAGAGTGTAGATAATGTCCTGCTAGATGGTAGCTGGCCGCCCATCACCCAACTACAGTGAGCGACACCTCTGGGCCTCTCCCTGGCAAAGGATGGTGGTGCCGGCTGATGTTTGCTGCTGAAACATATGCTCCCGGATCAGAAGGAAATCCACTGACCTCCCAACCAGTGCTCTTGAAAGCTCCCAACGAAGGATTAGATATTGTGGCTAGCTACTGACGTGCACGGTCATGGAGTCCTTGCACGTTCCAACTCACTAGTGTCCAGCTTGTGGAGAGGCTTGAGGAAACAGAGCTCTCTTGTGAGGAGCCTGCGTGGATGTATCTGATTTCTAAGATTTTGAAGGGGTTTACATAGAGAGTAGTCGGCATCCGTGCGCCGTCGGATCAAGGGCATAATAGGCTCCATGCCAATCTTGAGGGCCCACTGCATCATGAAGGACACCTCAATCCCCAATTTGGCTGCACACTGGTGTAAGGACCAATGTGTGACCTATGAGTAATTTATCTCTGGTCCGAGGTGGATGATGCCTATGGCGTACCCTATGCCAGGTCTCTCAGGGGGGAAACCAAGATGAAAAGTGGCTGTGCTGCCATGATTGAGCCAAATGTCCACCTCCTAGAGACCCATCCACTCCTCCATGCTGCAAATCTGATCCTACATCCTCTGATCGAACAAATCATGTGTCCATCTTTCTTTATCGGTTGTAGCAAAGGCGAACCCCCCAAAAGGGGCGAGTGCAGGAACCGACAAGCCCAATCAAGCCCCCTCTGCGGGGCTGCAATGTCATAGTCATCACCTTTGGAGTGAGGGGGTAAGCATCAGGTACCTCCAGGTAGTTCCAGGAACCTATCCTTCGGAAGTCCTAGGCAAAGGCTTCCCAGGGTAAGGTGCTGGTTCTAAAGGCTGAGATAAGTCTCCTGGAGAGGCCTTCTACGACGAGGCTGTGTCCTGCAAAGGAGGACGATTGAGACTGCACCGCAGAAGCCGTAGGAAGAAGAGACTGCTAGCCCTACCTCAGCGGGAGGGGGAGTGGGGGGAGAGGGAGGGCTGACAACTCGATTTTGGGTGGTGGGGATGACAGCACCAGTAGGGGGAGGAGGAAGAGGGGGAGGGGGGAGGAAGGAGGGGGGGGAGGCTGCGGGGGGGAAGGGGTAGTTGCTGTCATGGCTGTCTGGGGAGTGGAGGAAGAGGCCCTAAATTTGCTAACACTGACGTTGCTGAAGCCCTCTGATCCTATTGTAGACTCGACTCCCGAAAGACGTGACTTGTTGGAGCTAATGGAACTGTCTAGGCAGTAGCTAGAGTCCCTGTCTTCTACACATTGGGGTGGCTCACTCCTGTCACCTCTGCCTGCTTCCCCTTTGGCTGGGGAGGGGCGTGCTTCCCCTGTGTTTGAGGAGTGGCCTCATGCTCTGTCATCCTCTCCCGCTGCCTGGCACGACGTCTTCTCTGTCCTCCTCTTTTGCTGTTTATGGCATTTTTGCTGGGTTTCTTCTGCTTCACCTTGGTCCAAGCCCCTCCAGAAGGCTCTACCTAGGGGGTCTGGGACTGCATGCGCTAACCTATCCCATGATGTCCTCCTGGGCGAATAATCTGTTGCTCAGGGCGTTGCAGAGGGGCATCCTTGCTTTGCCCTCTCCTGGAATCCCTGGCTAGGTATCCCATCTGTTTGTAAAATGTAAACACTGCCTTGGCAACAAAGCTAGAAATCTCTATCTGCTGTCTAAACTCGCCACCATCCAATGTCTCTAGAAAAATCTCCTCTAGGAGAGTCTCCGGACTGGGAACCCCATCATCTGCAACCACTGAAGCAGCCGTTTGAGGCGATGGCTCCAACACCATGCCCAATGGAGTGGAAAATGGACCTGTGCTCCTTGGGGAGCCCCGGGAATCGGAGTGTTACTGAGAAGCGAGGTACGTGATGGGTCGACTCCATATCATCAACCGTGAACCCATGGTACCAAGGGATGAGGTAAACCAGATGAGAGCCCACAAGGATCAAGTGTGATTGGGTAGTGTCGGTGGAACTCAAATGGAGAAGGAAAGCCCCTCTGCCATAGGTGGTAACCTCCTAAATGTGGCTCCCATCCAAAGCTAAGCTCGCCCAACTATCCTACCTACCACTGCTCTATCCTATAGTGACTGTATGGCTTTCTTCACCTGGTGTTTGTCCTCTGGAGAGAGAAGAACCTTAACGGCTTGGTGAGTCGAGGGTGCTGCCATTTGAACCCCTCTGGCCAAACCAATGATCGCCACCAAGATTCACACTTTAGAGGAAAAGACACAACCGCTGCGCTGAGAGAAGAGGAGAGAGGAAACAACCAGCAAAGGAACAAGGGCAAGCCCTTCGGAAGCTTGCCATGAAAAGCAAGCAAAAGGCAGCTGACCCAAAGGCGAAGGCAGGCTATAGGCTGCACCTCGATGGCCAAAAAAACCACCACCAAAAGCTGTCCCAAAAAAGTGCAAACTGAGAGTGAAAGCTCCAAGAGAAGTCTTGAACCGGATCTCAAACTCTTCGAACCTGCAAGGGTGATAATATGGAACCGGAGGCAAGAGCCTCTACTGCCTAAAACGACCACAAGGGAGGGGGCTGCTTACACAAACTGGCCGCTTGAGGATAGTCCTTGCTTTAGAGGGATTGGGCCCTCGGAGGGAGGTCCAAGGTGTAGCCCGAGGCTGCTCCCGTCTATACCACACCCGGGGGAAGCCCAGGGGGACACGCAGCTGCTCGTTGTACCATGATGCCAGGCTGGGGGCTGAAACCCATGAACCCACAGAAGGGGCGCTTGGAGGCCGAAGGCCCATTGCGGGGCTTCACACAGATGTAGCGGCTGTTTGCTGCTTCACAATGCCAGGCGGGGGGCTGAAGCCCGCGCACCCGCGGCGGTAGGGGTGCCTAGAGGCTGCAAGCTCCTTGTGGGACTTCACACAGCCTAGGAGCCAGATCGCACGAAGGATGGACAAAGGATGCCGCCAAGAGTGCAAGAGGAGGGGGCCGGGGGCGGGGGGGGGGGGGGGGGGAGGAAGCTAGGAAGGAAGGGAGGAGTGCAGCGGGAGCAGGAGAGAAGCCCAAATATGATCTTCAACACCTTATGGGCATGAATTAATGACCACAAAGCCCAGTAGCGACACCAGCGGGAAACTAAGCATAATTTGGCGTAGAGGCATATATATCGAACAACCAAAACTGCCTGCCAAATAAATCTTGGGAAAACAAGCATGAAGATAAATCCTCAATCTGGGAAGAAAATCATGAGCAACAGAGGAGTTCCAAAGCAAGTGCAAGACCATCTCCCTCGGATGTGAACAGGAAGGGAACGCCAAAGAAGCTATATGCCTGGCAGCCAACAAAGAACCCACTGGTAATGCGCCGATCAAACAACGCCACAGGAAAACCTGCTGCCAAAGAGGGAGTTTACTGCTCCAGATGCGACGGAGACAAACCTTCCACAAAAAAAGAGATTTATCAAGATGCCAGAAATGATTCCCATGCTCCTGAATCCACGGCTGTGGAAGTAAAATATTATAAGCTTTCTTCGCAATAAGATCTGCAAATGGGAAAGAAGAATAACCTGAAGTCGCCGATCAAACTTCCAATCCACCAAAAAAAGAGTAGTAAACCGACGGGAACAGCCTGAAAAGATTGCATCAAGCTGGTGTGAATGCGCCAAATAGACCTATGATGCAAACCCAAACAAAATTGTCTTTTGGCTTGAAAAAAGAGTGTGTAAGCCCAGTCATCCACCACATCGTGCACTGTAGAAATAGCCAAACTATGCAGGAAAGAAGCTTTTCTAGGCTGAAGATGGCCAAAAGGGATGGCAAAGACATGGCATCCAATGGATGCCTTGCAAATCGAAGGTAGTCCCAAGATCCAGGAGGACGGCCTGACCAATGCAGATGAGCTGCGAGCTGCTGCGAATCATGAATCAAACGAGTAGAAAAAGGATGCCCAAGAATACGACCATGCAAATGGTTAAAAATAACATCTGATATGGCAAGAATCTAAAGGCATCTGTATAAAGAGAGCCAATTAGACAGGAAAGCACAACGGCCCATGGTTGGTGTTGCTCCAAAAAGGTGAGGAAAAGCGTGGCCTTGCGAGCTAACACGTGCGGGGGGGGGGGGAGGGGGAGGGGGGAGGAAGCTAGGAAGGAAGGGAGGAGTGCAGCGGGAGCAGGAGAGAAGCCCAAATATGATCTTCAACACCTCATGGGCATGAATTAATGACCACAAAGCCCAGTAGCGACACCAGCGAGAAACTAAGCATAATCTGGCGTAGAGGCATATATATCGAACAACCAAAACTGCCTGCCAAATAAATCTTGGGAAAACAAGCATGAAGATAAATCCTCAATCTGGGAAGAAAATCATGAGCAACAGAGGAGTTCCAAAGCAAGTGCAAGACCATCTCCCTCGGATGTGAACAGGAAGGGAACACCAAAGAAGCTATATACCTGGCAGCCAACAAAGAACCCACTGGTAATGCGCCGATCAAACAACGCCACAGGAAAACCTGCTGCCAGAGAGGGAGTTTACTGCTCCAGATGCGACGGAGACAAACCTTCCACAAAAAAAGAGATTTATCAAGATGCCAGAAATGATTCCCATGCTCCTGAATCCACGGCTGTGGAAGTAAAATATGATAAGCTTTCTTCGCAATAAGATCTGCAAATGGGAAAGAAGAATAACCTGAAGTCGCCGATCAAACTTCCAATCCACCAAAAAAAGAGTAGTAAACAGACAGGGAACAGCCTGAAAAGATTGCATCAAGCTGGTGTGAATGCGCCAAATAGACCTATGATGCAAACCCAAACAAAATTGTCTTTTGGCTTGAGAAAAAGAGTGTGTAAGCTCAGTCATCCACCACATCGTGCACTGTAGAAATAGCCAAACTATGCAGGAAAGAAGCTTTTATGGGCTGAAGATGGCCAAAAGGGATGGCAAAGACATGGCATCCAATGGATGCCATTGGATGCCTTGCAAATAGAGGGTAGTCCCAAGATGCAGGAGGACGGCCTGACCAATGCAGATGAGCTGCGAGCTGCTGCGAATCATGAATCAAATGAGTAGAAAAAGGATGCCCAAGAATATGACCATGCAAATGGTTAAAAATAACATCCGATATGGCAAGAATCTAAAGGCATCTGTATAAAGAGAGCCAATTAGACAGGAAAGCATAACGGCCCATGGTTGGTGTTGCTCCAAAAAGGTGAGGAAAAGCGTGGCCTTGCGAGCTAACACGTGAGTGTGAATGTTAAAATATTCAAACCCCCATGCATCTTGGGCGAACAGCTTAATTGTTTTTGAGGAGCCGGAGTGTTGTCAGTCTTCTTGTGTGCCAAAGGCATTCCATAATACACGTACATTTTTTGTAGAAAGGACCATTTCTTAATGTACATTCAGAGCTGTCCCAAAGCGGAACAGCTACTACCCAAAGACTAGAAACACTGATAGAAAACTTCCAATTGGGCCAAAGGAAGGTCTCCGAGGAAATAAGCATCCTGGAGCAACCTAATCAAAGATGAACGAAACAAATGAATTACATGAAGAGAACAATGCCCATGCCCATATGGTCGAATGTCACGGGCATGATATAAGGCCCAAAGAGGACACCTTGAAAAGAAATGATCATCGTCTAGTTTGGAAGCATATTGACCGAACAACCAGAACTGTCTGCCAAAGGTGATCCTAGGAAAATGAGATCTGTTGAAATCTCGAGCAGTAGGACAGGTCCAAGAGAGATGGAGCACAAGAAGACCTCCTATTTGAGGGGAAGCTTGCTATTCCAAATGCGACGAAGACAAGCCTTCCACCAAGCAAGAGGCTCGTGAAGGTGCCAAAAGAGATCCCCATGCTGTTGAATCCAAGGATGTGGAAGCAAGAATGATAATCTTTCTGAGCAGAGAGATCTGCAAATGAAAAGGAGGTATAACCCAGAGAGTCCCGCTCAAACTTCCAAACCTAGGAAGAGTGGTAAACAGATGGGGGACATGCTGAAAAGGCTGTAGCATACTCAAACAGTACAGCCTACAGAAAAGAAAGAATGCAGCCCCGATCATCCACAACATCCTAGAAACACACACACACACACACACTACGCATGTGCGCGTGCGCATGCACGCTTATTGTATGCATTCCGTATTGGAAGTTTTCTGGGCTGATGTCTGATTAAGCTGTTGGGAGACATTCTCTTATCTTTCAGCTATTATTCATACTCTTCTCAAGGTGTTGCTACTTGGAACATAACTTGCATTGCTTGTAGGGCCAACCCCTTGTCTATGTAGTTCATGTATACCATGCCCTTCATAGATGCTGACGTCTCAGGATTTCTCTCATGTAAGTCTAGCATGCACGATGGTATATATATATATATATAGAGAGAGAGAGAGAGAGAGAGAGAGAGAGTTGATTTGAACCGTACAGCTTATAAATTGGTTTGAACTTCACAGCTTATAAATAGGACCTCTTTATGAGGATTGGCTTCAGTAGTAGCTTGACATGGTATAGCCGTGCATTGCCCCACATGTACATCTCTGTTTCAGTCGCTCTCTATCTTCCAGAGCTGTAATCATGGGCCAAATCTCAGATTTTTCTGTGACATGTACTAATGCACGTTGTTAGAATTGACTTCCTGATGCTTTTGTGGACCTTGATTGTGCTGGTCTCAGAAGCTTTTAGTAATTATGGGTTTAGTAGGATGCCTAGTAGTTTGACCCTAGCCCCTTGTGTAAGCTGTATATATTCCTGAGAATCCTGAATAACTTTGCTGCTTCTTGTAGAAAAGAGACAGGAGGATGTTCTGGATTTGTCCTATTGTCTTGCAAACATGAATGTAAGAAACACATTTTTCAACTGCCATGCAGTAGCTGTGGTATAAGAGAAATGCTAGCCAGATTCTAATGTGCCTAACTTTTGTCTGTACATTAAGCTGTGGATTGGAGTCTTTTTATCTATGTATGTACCTTTTCTGTATTTTATTAAGTAAATACACTGTTTGCTGGTTTATATGCTCCTCAAATCAGAGAAATTCAAGTACATAATGCTCTAATATCCTTTAATGAAAGGTCTTTTGGTATGTCTCACATTAGTACCTTGTTTAAGAGAGCGCTCCCATGTCCTACTTTCGTGTGTTTACTGCCTTCATATTTTTAGTTCATTCTCGATATTGAAATAAGCTAGGATTGGACGTATCTGGTGAGATATTGCTAAAGTCCATTGAAGCTTCTTATTGGTCTTGTTTCAGGGTACATGTTTGGAGTAGCTGTGTGATTTAATTTTGATGTTTCAGTATTCTGCTCCTATCTGACAGCAGGAAGCGGAAGTTTGATCATGACTGTTATTCACTCTTCTCGCAGGTGCCAACAAAAATGATAGAATCAGTACAGCTGATAAGAGGTGTCCGGCCAACTGCATGATGATAATTTGTGGCAACAACCAATTGCCCTATCCTTTCACATGGCTAATCAAAGCCATGGTGCCATGCAGTCGACGTTTTTTGACTTATGAAACACAGTATCTTGATAAGCAAACTTTTAGCTTGTATGCTTTGTGTTCTTTTACATACCCAACCAAACTGCATTTCTTACTTTTGGCATCGCTTAGCTCTTTTGTCTTTTTGGGGCATGGGTGTAAGTTGTTGATCCAACGGCTTCAAGATGCCAGACTTTTTTACTTGTGTCTTGTGTATGCTTTCTTTGTTGTCGTTGCATAAGGCATGGGTGGTGACTTATGAATCAAGTGTGCTGATGTGCATATTGCTTCTATACAAAAATCTATCAAGCATATCCTTGGTTTGTGTAACACTCCTTGTGCACTTCACTATCATGTCGTTTTTTGTTTAGCCAAACCATTTTCTTGTCAATTCTTAGGTAAGGAAATTTTTGTGTGGATACCCCAATAGGTGTGAACATTAGTAAATGCTTTTGAGGTGTATTTATCCTTATTGTAAGATTAAGGGCTTTTGACCTGGCAATTTTGCTATGGTCTAGAATTCTTTATAAACTTGACAATCATTTAAAACCATTTTTTCATGCATAAGACAAATACTTTTCAAAAGTGATGGAGTATATCGCGTTTTGTTAGTGATGGTGAATAAGAATCTTTTTGACTCGTTCATAGGTGCGTCTGTAGTCATTTCAAGGAATTACATGGCCCTAAATTGAAGATGAATGAATTGTTAAACATCATAAATTGGGGTCATAGTGTGTTATCATACACACACGTTGACTTGGAAGTGGCATTACAAGACTATAAACGATGCTATTTGTCCTTTCTATCATAAAATTCAACCACATTGTAGGGTTGATAAAAGCTTCATTGGAAGACCAATCATAAATAAAACCTGATATGTTGATTTGATTTGCATATCTGGTGGTTAGATTGGGACGCCATCAATTTCTTTAATTGGCGATGGGTGGTTGTCATCAAGATGCATGTCTAGTGTACTTGTGATTGGATTATGGTCTTTAACCATCCTTGGTTATCCAAATGTAATTAGAATAAAATGCCCTTTGTGATGGCAGTGTTACAAAGGAGTCTGGGGATAGAGAGGCTAGAGGAGGAGGAGAGCATTTCAAAGAAAATTGAGAATGTCTCAACAAAGAAGAACAAGACTAAGCCACCTATGAGGCAAGAGAAGAATGGAATTGAGCCACTCAAGTAGCAGGAGGGAAATGAGATGGCCTTGCTTAAGAGGCTAAGGATTCATCCAATAAAATACAACAAAAAGTGCATTTTAGTTTCCTTGCATTTGACACATGGAATTGGCACAAGTGGCTCACAAACACTATGATGTAGCTTGAGAGCTTGGAGAAAAATGCAATTGGGAGGATTTCATCAACGATTTATGTTTCTAGTTCTTGGCCCCATAATATTTGGACCATTTGAAGTTGCTATCATTTTAGATGTCTCAAGGATCAGGTGAGATGCTCAACCATTATGCTAATAGGTGGACATCTGGCTATGCGAGGACAAGGGGAACAAATGCAACAAGTTTCTCCATGGCCTTAGCTTAGACATTGAGTGTTCTGTCTAAAGCTTTAGGCTCAAGGGCTACGATGCACCATCTATGAGGTGCTGAAAGTTTGTCATGAGTAATGGTTGTTCTCAATAAAAAGTATAAGAGCTGTGTAAGTGTAAGAATAATGATGGTTGGTAGAACAATAAGAACTAGATAGGTGAGAATAATTACGGATATGGTGGTTAAACACAAAGATGTGTGCCAAATACAATGAAGGAATATCATAGTCACCATTATCATTTCCAAGGGCACAAGAAGCAAGACCGGCTATTACAAGAAATTGTGTGAGGAGATGGCTATATTAGTTGATCCAATCACATTCAATACAACCCTAGCACCAACCAAGATGACCTTGGTCATCATAGAGGAGCTTGAGAATCAACAAAAGTGGGAACAACATGCCTTTCCTACCATGTTCCAGATAGTTAGAAATTTTGTTTAGATTAGGGATAATTACGTCACTTTTTTCTTCATACATATGTCAAAAAGAAGGTGGCATTACCAAGGATGTATGTGGACTAACATGCACTCAACAAGATCACAGCCAAGAGACATTCCCCCAGATTCCTTCCAACATAGATATGAAGAGTAGGTGCCATAAGATCTAGATCCACAAAGTAGATTTTCATAAGCTATCTTTCCAACTTTTTGAGGCATCAACCTCTTTAGTGTTGAGTTGAACTTTAGCAAGGTTGAAAGAATCTTTGAGCTGGAGGTACCCACCAACTTACACTAGAAGCCTACATGTTTATGGGACTTTGTAAGCTTTGGCAATGATTGTGGCTTATTTTGTTGAAAGAAGTAATTACCATGGCTCCATGGTTCCATGGCTAGATTTATCTTGATTTGATCAACCTTTTGATGAGAAGATCAACATCAATGGCTTTTCCTTGGAGTAGTGTTGGGAAGAATCATAATCTGATAGTATTGTTGTGAGGGCCACAAGAGGATATTAGCAGAAACCAAGTATTCTATACATGACATTTGTCATTTATGCTTGGAAGCATTAATTTTTTGGACAAGAGTTCAAAGTTTGGTTTAATCATCAAGCCTTGAGATGGCTGTGAAGCATGCCAAACTAATAGACTTGATGGAGTCATACCTTTTAGTAGTTTCACAGAATGAGTATTCCTCATTCTTAGAGGACATGGCTATAAAATATATTTGAAAGGTGTCATCAACTTTATATGTATGGCAACTCCATAGTGTTCTAGAAAAAGTAATACATATTCTAACCAACCTACATTCGTGATAGGTTTTTGTTCTATATGCATGACAATTCCCTAGAATTCTAGCAATACTCATCCAAAGCCATGGTGGATAACCAACTTGCATTTATGACAGGTTGTTATCGTATAAATGATGTTTTAACTTTCTTCTTCAATTTGGATTATCTTTGTTGCATGCATGCCATGATTTGATAGCTAGTCGACATTGTGGAATCCAAGACACTTTGAAAAAGCTAGATTGCAAGCTTTTTTGGCCACACCTTCAAAGTGTCTGCATTGTTATGTTTCTCATTTCTAGGTTTGCCAAAGAGTCATGATAAGTTGCATGGTTTGATCTAGCCCCCCTTGAGATCTTAAAAGATCCTTTCAATAGATTAGTATGGACTTTCTAACAAAGTTTCCCCTAACCATTGTTACCAAGCATACGATATGTTTGATAGTTAGGGATAGGTTCATCAAATTTGTGATGTTGATTTTGTACAAGGGCATGATTGATTCTTAGGACATAGCTTGCTTGTCATCAACTATTGGTACCTAATGTGTGGCATCATTATGGTCATAGTGCTGGATAGAGACCCAAAGCTCACTAGGTGGGTAGGGATCTCCCTTCGATAGCTTTGGTACACAATTGAGTTTCTCTAGTATTTTTCATTCTCATTTGGATAATCATGCAAAGTTTTACAAGTAGCTAGATTTTGATATATTGAAATGATACATTAGTGAGAAGGGAGCAATAACTTCCATTAATGTGGGGGATCCTAAATTAAATGTATTCACCTTCTTGGGGAAGGACCCTAGCTCGAGGAATGTTAGGCAAGAAGTTCCATTCTCTTGTTATTTGGATGCTAGAAAAGTCTATAAAGTTGATTCAAGAACTTGATCATGTAGTGGTAAACGCTATTGAACACCCTTTCTTGGCTCCTTGCATGCCCATGTACCAATAAGACCTCAATGGAATAGTTTAAAGCAATCATTTATGTAAAATTATTGATCATTGTGTGAAAAGTGCCAAAATGACAATTCCATGCACATCAAAGGGGAAAGAAGGATCTTGTGGTGATTCATTCTTGCATAACCCTCCTTCCATCATTACGTAAAAGGAAATTTTATTTTGTATTTATTGGGGCAAAAGGTATTCCATGATGGTTTGGAATTGCACAGATCTTCATTCCACCACATCCACAGGCCAATTGGATATGGTTGGCTCACTTTAAACATGGATAAGAAGTTGCCTACGATGTTGTGAAAGTGCAAAAACCAATATCTCCATGGTCATTAAAGGGAAAAATGGGATCTTGGGGTGATTTGTCCATGCAAATAACTTCCCCACCGTTTCCAATGATCCTGTACCACCATTGGCCATTAAATGCCATTAGTTTATTGCTAAGCCAATCATCTATTTATAATTATTTGTCATGGTGCTAAAACCACCAAAGTTGCCATTTTGATTTGCATGGAAGGGTGAAACGAGATAAAGTTTGTAAATCTACAAACTTTTCTAGCACCATAGTGTGTTCCAATTAGACATGATGGCCCAGATTAAGATAATTATTTATGAAAAGTTCTATGTGCCATGGTGTTAGAAGTGACAAAAACATTATTCCATGTGCATCAAAAGTAAACTAATGGAAGTATGTTTTGATTTGGTGTAACATAAACCTTCTTCCCACCATTCCTTATGCATTTGACATCCATCCACTAATTGGACCTTGTCGAATAAGTGTAAAACAATCAATTATAGAAAATTGTGGGCCAGAGTGTCAAAAGCAACAAAAACTCATTTTCAAGGGGAGAATGGGATGTTATGGGAGTCTAGGTCTCATAAATCTTCCTTCCACCACTCATGTATTTGCACCCAAGGGAAAAGTGGCAGTATTTTCCCACTCTAAACCAATCGTTTGTTAAAAACTTACTTGTCATGGTGTGAAAAAATACCGAAAGGGCAATTTTGTGGGAATTGAGGGGTGCAAATGGAATCCCATGGGCCTTGCACTAATATTTATTCCAGCATTCTCTAGGTCTTTACAAATACAAGGCCAATCGAACCCTATAATCCCACATTAAAACCCTAATGTATGAAAAAGTTCTTAACGCAAAACATGCTTGGCTTGGTACCAAAAAAGGTAGCATGATTTGGGCCCGGTTCTTGGATGAGAAAATTAAACGGAAGATTCCCTCTCTTGCACTCTAGGGCTGCTTGGTGTGTGGAACCTACTCGGTGAATTTGGGAAACCTTGGCCTTTGGATGGAGGTGGATGGTGGATGGATCAAAGGCCTAAGATGCTCAAAATGGTGGGAGACTTAAGGGAGGTGCCTTTGGTGGGCTCCAAACTGGAAAACTTTGACAAATAGGAGGGGTATTGAAGAGCGAGAAGGTGCCTCTAGTTGTGGATTGTTGGATCTTGAGTAGATCTATGGTGGAGATGGGCTAGACAATTGAAGGGTGGAGATGGAGGCACATTTTGGAGGGTGCAAATGCATTTATGCAATTGGATGGCTAGGATTGAAGTGCATAATCAATGGCTTAGATTAGGTAGCCTAGAAGTCTAGACTTAGTTTGTTTTGGTGAATCACTATTTGATCTCGGACTTGGGAACCCTCAAAATCGTTACTAGGGGTTGGCTCCACAATGTGGATTGTGAGATGCTTGGGGTCGCACCACTCAACTTCTTGGTGGTGGTAGCTCCTAGTTCATCCATGCCGAGTTACTAGGACTTGACTTGGATTGGTTGGGTAGCTTGAGGGAAACATTTCACCTCCACTTTACTTGAATTGTGTCCCCACGGATCCAAACCCACATGAACAAGTCTCCATTCAAAATTTGGTGGCCAAATGAGGGTCTTTTGGCAATGAGGCTTGGATGTGGTCTTGCATCTTTTGGGGCTAGTAGGCATTGTCATTGTAGAGACAAGGGAGGCAAGTGAAGAAGGGCTGGGATGTGGAGAGACAAGGTGCCTCTCATTAGGTGGGGAAGGCTGTACCTCCTAAGAAATCTAGCTGCCCAAGAGTTGATGGTGTTGGCCAAGGGTAGATTGAGCCAATGTCAATTCTCAGGGGCATAACTATGTATAAAATCTATATATCATGTGCATTCAAGGCCTTTTTGTAAAACCCCTTATTTGTAAATTTATCCTGAATAAAACACACCCTTTTTCTACTCAATCTATGAATACCCCCTTTATATAATACACTTTTGTATGTGAAAATTTGTAAAAAGGGGAGTTTTTAAACTCCTTTTTTTGAACCCACATGCTAGGGTTACATATCTATAAGTGACCCCCTCGAGTGTCAATTGGATCCTACTTTGGGGGTTAGAGCCAACCACTACTCTGGAATGAGTCTTTCGGGTCTACTATGCCCAACTCCTTGGGCTTAAACCTTTGTCTTTGGAACTAAGAGAGAGGCTCTATCCATTTATTAGTGGGATTTTAGAAACATCAAATAAATTTTGCCGCATAGGCATGGCTTTTGTCATTGCATATCCCATCAATTTCTCAAGCAAATGTAGTAGTTTGGTGCAATACATAGGTCAACAATGTGTCCATTGTTAGATGAGGTAGTGCTTGGATCTTGTCTATGAGTGCTTCTCGGCTCTAAATGTTTCATTTAGCATTGAACTTTATCTCTTATCATATATGGACACCTTGACGGGTGAGTCACCCAAGGGCTTTGCCTGGTGGAGGGGCTGATCTACATTGGACTGGATGAACTGGACTCAACAACTTGGGCTAGGGGAAAATTGAAGTAGTAATAAAACAAACTTTACCAGGCACATCACGTAGTCAAGGCTGCATGTTCTACTTGTAGGAGGTTGGTGTGGGCCTATTTAAGACTATCATTCTCCATCTACAACTTGGTTTGCTCTCGCTTAAGGCCGTTAGGCTCTTCTCAGTGCTCACAAAATTGAGATTGACTTCATAAAAAGATTCAACTTACTTCTTGTAAGCCACATGCTATTGCTTGTTGTGTATGAGATCTTGAGGAGGTACTTGATGTCTATCTACATAGAGCAGGGTGCGAGTGGCTATCAAGGCCTCCTCTCTGAGGTGATGCCAATTAGCCATCATGACATCACAAGGAGCATCATCCTCAAATGAAAAAAATTGGTTAGTTATTTTACCCATTATAACCCTCTAGGGTGGTGATAGCAACACCACATCTTGGGGTGGATCAATGTATCAATAGACCTTAGAATTGTTTGCCCTACTTAGCGTGGTCCCTGCTTCTTGGGCACCAAGAATTGCACCCTTCACACTTGGGTCAGGTAGCTCAATGATAATCTTTTTCCTTCTACATCAAAGCACTATGATCATCTACAACTACTCGTCCACCACTGTCTTCTTGGGGCCCTTGGAACTAGACTTTTCTGTGACCACATTTTTTCCCTTGGAATTTGTGAGTGCTATCATAGCCAATTGCCCCTCGATAATCTTCTCAACTCCTTGTAACCCATCTACCCAGTGAGACTACTTTTGTGCCTATTTGTTCTTCTTGTCCTTAGAGTGATTGGCCAAAGATTCTTCTGCTACCTTTTTTGTGTTCTTCCCCAGATATGCTAGCATCCTTGGCAAGATCTTGGTTGTTGACACACTCAAAAGGGGTGTGAGGCTCTTCCTCTAGTACACTGACAGGAGGAGGAGGCACGAGCTATTGAGGCGATGGATGAGCAAGAGTCTCTAGACAAGATAAGGGAGCCGAAGATTATGGATGAGGAGAAGGAGACATAGATTGCAACTATGAAGGTTTGAAAATTAATTTTATTGTTTCAGGAGGAGGCTTGGTTGGCTTGGATTAGGTGGGACTGGCTTGAAAAGTCATTTTGGGATCAGGAACAAACCCGATAGGATTGGGAATCACCCAAGAGGCAAGTTGGTTCTCTAAATCTAGAGTTGACAATCTAGATTGGTCTATTAGTGTAAATGCAAGAACCTCAATAAAGCAGAGAGATGAGGTACTTCTGGGTCACTTTGGGTGGAAGCACGTCCTGAGGCAGAGGAGGTAGTGAGGGTGGCTATCTCCTCATCGAAACCGTCTTGAATGAGCACCTGGTCATACCTACCTATGGCTTTGGCTTGCATCCTTGTGATGACCTTTAAGGGTATCGCAGCCACCTGGACTTGTTCGATACTGAGCAAGTTAAGGCTGGTGCTCTTAGGTGGGGGTAACTGGGGTTGGTCTTCTCAAGGGACAGTCCTTGAACAAATGCTCAATTCTGCGTGTCCTAATTATTGTGTTCACAGTCCCTTTTCACCATGGATAGAGAATTGGATTCAGCTATCTTATATCACAGAAGTACACGGGTGAGAAAGCTAGGATAAAAATTCTCAGAGACGCCAAATTTGTTGAATTTAATGTTTAACTTGAAACCCACAAGCGATAAGTTCCAACGCACATAAGGGGAAGGCCTCCATCTTATTACATTGTTGTTGGCATTGTGTTTGCTGCAGTCTCTCTACCCTACCTCTGCTCAGAGGTATTCAGCTAGTGTTTGGTTTTCCCTAAGAAGCTAGCACTTGAGGGATGAAAGTTGAAGCTTTGAAGCTTTTGTTTGTCCTCTTCCACCCCTCGTCCTCTGCCCCCCCTCCACCCTCTCCACCACCACCCCCTCCACCCCCCCCCTCTCCACCCCCCCCCCTCTTCATTCCCCCCCTCTCCACCCCTCTCCACCCCCCTCCCAAACCGCCCCCCCCTTCTCCACCACCCCCTTCACCCCCCCTCTCCCCCCTAGGGCTAGTTGTGGGAGGAGTGGCTGGGGTAAGATCCCTATAAGGGCAATCCTTTAAGAAATGCGGCCCCTGACACTTGAAGCATGACATCGGAGGGCTCAAAGTACCTTTGTAGGGGCATCACTTGCTTTTTGCGACAGGCCCCGGCAGGTATAGCATTGGATCAGGGGCCTTTGAGTGATTGAGTTTATGGCTCTGGCCCTTGCGTTCAAGGGAGCAGTCTGGAACACGGGGACTTGCGGATCCTCTTGCAGGAGGTAGTGACTTAGGGTGCCAGTACCTTCCTCGTAGGGGTAGTAGTCGAGGGGTCCTTGGTCTGGATCCGCCGTCTCCTCCCAATCATTGGGCACTTCCTCTAACAATACTTGATTGACAGGAGCTATACGGGGTAGGGGAGGTTGAGGAACCAGTATGGGCGTTGGTAATGGACCCTATTGTGCTCTGTACTGGCTTGAACTAGCCAAAGGGGCACCTTGTGCATTTATAGGATTAGGCAGAGCCGTTAGGGCTAATGGGGGTCACGCTTGATACATAGATTGGGGCAAGGACCTTGGAAATCAGCATTGACAGGTATCGTGGTTCCCCCATCTATGACAAGGCGAGGATACTCATTGGAGGGATGGTTGCTGTTACATTCCCCGCACCAGACGTTGTCTCTTCGTGGAAACAAGTGGGGGCTGCTTGGAGCCTCCTTGGAGGTCCCTGGCTGACCTCTACTATTGGCCCAACTTATTCAACAAATTTGAGGCCAGCTCACTCATATCCAAGCCCTTGGGCTCGTTGATCTCCTTCTTGGTCGCTGGAAAACCTAACCGATGGTGAAATTTCTGATGGGGCCGAGGTTTTATCTGAGTAGCCTTGTCCATCATATTATCACTTATATGGATAATCACCTTGCTGCATAGTTCAAAGGAGGTAGGATTCATAACCATTTAAAGGTGGTCATGTAGCTTCGGGTTTGGCAACCCGATGAGGAAGTGGGGCAACAATCATTCGTTGCTCATACGCTCATATGGTCTGCAATAGGAATTGAGGCGATTGATTCTAGCTATGTAGTGCCAAAGGGATTCCTTATCATTCTGCTTCACCTCATATAACTGATTAATCGGGATCCATTTATGTCCACTGGGGGCAAACCCTACAATGAAGGCTTTTCTCAGCGTCTCCCACTTGACTTTTTCTTTCGGGGTGAGAGCCCTATACCATTGTCTTGCTTTGCTATCCAGATGGAGACCAAATGCACTAGCCATTTCTAGATCTCCGGGAGGTCCAAAGGCTTCACATATCTGCTCAAACCACTTCATGTGGGAGACCAAGTGTCCTTCCCCAAGGAATTTGGTCATTAATTGGAGATGGCTATGGGTCGGCTCCTTGAGGGATTTGTGATCCCTGCGGGAAACATTGGGGCGGGCGGAGGTGGTGTGGCCCCCCTTCCTAGGGCATTCACTAGGATGGGCATAGCCTCATCTGATAGCACCATTTGGGTAGCTGGTGGAGACGGCGCCATTGTGGGCCTAACAGGACGTAGGGGTGGCCTTAAGCTTGGCCCTGATGGTGGAATCCATTGAGTTGCTAGTACTAGCATTGGAAGAGATGCGCCAAGGCCTACATTCATTGGAGCAACAGATGCGAGTGGAAACAGTCGAACTCCTGGACGGGGTGGGTCATGGGGCATTGTTGAGAACTCCTAGCCAACAAACATTTCAAATCATCTTGTTGAACTCATAAAATAATAGTGAAAATACATACACTGGCATGGAGGTCCCTTGCATTGGGCCATAGGGTGGAACTTGTGGGGCCACATAGTTGGCGAAGGTCGGTGGCACCGGGAAGGTTGGGGGTTCATAAGACATCCCTCCTTGGGAGTCTCTTACATCTCCTCATCTAGGGCCTTGTCCTCGGAAGTCCCTCATCCATGGATCTTCATCCTCCATGCATTCCCACCACTGAGGGTTCCTTGTGAAGGAGGTGGACCTTGGGTCCACAAAGGTGGTTTCAGTCCCTGTCTGCGTTTTAGGAGCTGGTTGTTGCTGACCTTCCCTTCCCACTAACATGCCAACGAAGGGGTTCTCCATGTTTGCCGATTCATCTATTCGACCTAAACATCCAAACATGTTGGAGAATGTACCTCTTAACCTAGACGCTACAGAAGGAGCAAGAGAGTTGGAAGAGGCCACACTAGTGAAGGGGGTTCGGAAGCCCTTGGACCTGCAGGGTCTTGCATCTCTCGTCCAAACTCTTCATCTCGTCGGAGCTAGATGGATCCTCCTGTCGAGGTCCTATTATGGAGTGGGAGCTAGGAATTGAGATTCTGGTTTGGACTGGATCCTCAGCTAGGCCGAAAGGTGGGTTGAGCATAGCTTGAAGCCCTGTCTTCAAGCACGGGCTCGTTGGACAAAATTCTTCTAGATCGCAAGTGCATGTATAAGATCTCTAACAGGGCACACTTAGGCTGAAACCTTAGTCTTGTATTTTTTTTGGGGACTACCCCAGGGGTATCCCAACGGGCGTAGGGATAGGGGTATGACAATGATTGTAGGGATAGCTTAACATGCTGGTCGACGAGATACCATTATGGCGACGGGCGACGAGATAGTTCTTAAGGCACCAGTCACGGGATGGGTAGTGCCACGTGTTGGCAGGATGGGATGCAAGTGGTATCCCCATGGTCATAGGGATGAGCTAAGGCTACAGGTGGAGGGATAACGAGGTCAGCGGGATAATGGTATGAGCGTGGGGGTAGCAAGATGGCAACGGTCGTGGGGATGAGCTTAACATGCCGATTGGTGGGATACCAAAATGGCGATGAGCGTGGGGATAACTGGAGGCATTGATCGGAGGGATGCTATTATAGCAACGGTCGTGGGGGTAGCGCTAAGGCCACGAGTCAACGAGTGTCAGACCGGTGGGATAGCTAACTCTGACAATTAATTAGGGCGATGGATTAGACCATGGTCAAAGGTTAGGTCGTGTGGCTAGGTGCTATGGCCACGGGTCAATGGAGTTTGATCGATGGGATAGGGCTATAGTGACGATTGACGGGATAGCTCTTAGCCATTGACCCATGGAGATAGGAATGCCCTATGTCGTCGACTGATTTTTGACAGATTTGGAGTTTCTATTTAGGTTTTTTTGTGCTAGGGGATGCTATACTACCTAGTCTACCTATTCAATGCAAAAAACATGAAAGAAAAACAACATTTGAGTGCGAAAATGAGAGATTTCTGAGAGGTGATTGTTAACACACAAAACAACTTCGAATTTCAGCTTGATTCTTCATTCTTGGTTGTTTTTTGTGAGATTTGACAACATACACACCTTAGCAATATGAGAAACTACCTTCCTGTATTTCAAAACTCTAACAAACCTCAAAAACAAGCTTCCTAAACTCAAAATTTCTCTTCAACATAAAATTACAGTTTTTTGTATCTTTTCCGTCCAACTCACACTTCTTCCTCATACCTCTTCTAAAAATCCACCAACAAAGCTCCAAATAAAGCTTGAAGCCTTGTGCAATGGGTGGATTACGAAAGAAAGCAAGTGCAAATGCAAAAGCATACCTTGAAATCCCCGGCATCAGTGCCAAAAATGTGTTGTCTCGACGGCGAGTCACGTGTCGTGGGGATCTTGAAGGAATGCCATTGGAGTCTCCACTCCAAGCTACTTCTTTGTAAGAGCAATGCAAGCACGAGCTGTCCACTTGTGTCCCCTGCAAGCGGCTTCTAGATTGTTGCAGTGTGTTTCTGTGAGCGAAAGAGGGAAGGGGGAGAGGGGAGAAGGGAGGGGAGAAGGGAGGGAGAAGGAGAAGGGAAGAGGAGAGTGAAGGGGGATGGAGTGGCAAACACAAAGGCACTACAAAGGAAACAAGAGAACACCCAAAGACACTCTTGAAGAGAAGAGGGAGCTTGTATTTCAAACTTGTGCATACAACAATGAAGACCAAAGTCAGCCATTTGGTCTTTTATACATGTCACCTTTTGAAGGGAGGGCCAACCCTTTTCCTTTTAGCATCCTCTCTTTCTTTATATTTAGAAAGGCTCTTGGGCCCGCCGTAGGGTGCCAAGGCATCTTTGCAATCCTTTCCATCTCTCCCCTACTATTCCACTATTGTGTGTTGGAAATAGCACTTTTGTTAATCATATAAGATTGCTAAATAGCACTTGTTTTAGACTCGAGCCTCCGAGGATGAAGCTATGTCAGACCATGCTCTGGGTGCTTGCTTCAAGCCATACAAGGCTTTCTTCAACTTGCAAGCAAACTCAGGATGAACAGCATGCACATAACCTGGTGGCTGCTCCATATAGACCTCTTCTTGCAAATCACCATGCAAGAAGGCATTCTTTACATCCATCTGATGTAAAGACCATCCCTTTGATGCGTCCATAGCAATGACTGCTCTCACAGTTGCCATCCTTGCAACTGGGCTGAATGTTTCTTCATAATCAATGCCATATGTCTGTGCATACCCCTTGACAACTAATCTTGCCTTGTATCTACTCACAGAACCATCTGCATTGTGCTTCACCTTATAGACCCACTTGCAGCCAATTGCATTCTTGTCTTTAGGCAAAGGCACCAATTCCCATGTAGCATTTGCTTCCAAGGCATCCATTTCTTCATCCATGGATTTCTCCCATTTTTCTTTACCCATGGCTTGCTCAAAAGAAGTGGGTTCTGGTTCTTGTATCACTTTGACCATATAGGCATAGTGAATGGCTGTAAATCCATCATATTTCAGCCTATCCTGTGGATACTTGACTTTGGTAGACTTGCGCAAAATAGGCTCACTACCAGGTGCTCTCAAAACATCCCTAGTCTTCCTTACTCTAGGTGTAACAACAAAAGGAATACCCAACTCATCATCAAAGCTATGTTCAGAGCCACTGGATTCACCATCCACATAAGAGTGACCTGCATTCACATCAACCATGGGCTGATCTACTTTCTCTTTTCCTTTTTGTGATACTTGCATACCACTATCTACATGCTTTGAGGAGATTCTCCTAATCTCAATCTGCCTGTCCATGGCGAAGTATGTGAACCACTACTAGAGGACACTGCAGGTCCACTAATATTTTGTGATTGCTGTTGTGAATTCTGTGTAGCATTACCATTTTGTGCATCTACATCATCAACCACATTTACTGGTTTATAACAGCTGCTCATCTCATCAAAAACAACATCTCTGCTCATTGTAAACTTACGAGTAGAAGGATTATAGCATCTATACCCTTTCTGTTGCAGAGAATAACCAATAAAGATGGACTTCTCAGCTTTTGGATCCAACTTGGATCTCAACTCATCTGGCACATGAACATAGGCAATGCAACCAAAAACTTTCAAATGAGAAATATCTGGTTTTCTACCAGTATACCTCTCCTCTGGTGTCATGCCATGTATTGCTGTAGTGGGAGTCATCTTCATTATGTAGACTGTTGTAGCAACTACTTCAACCCAATAAAAATCTGGCAGGTCTTTTTCGTTGAGCATGGCACGAGATACCTCTCCAATATGCCTGTTTTTCCTTTCTGCAAGTCCATTTTGCTGTGGGGTATGACCGCATGAATATTACTGCTTTATGCCATGCTCCTGTAGGAACCTTGCAAACTCATTTGAGAGGTACTCTCCCCCTCCATCTGACCTTAGGCATTTTATTTGCAAGCCTGTTTCTTTTTCAACCATAGCTTTAAAAGCTTTGAAATGCCCAAGAACTTCACTTTTCTTTTTCATAAAATACACCCAAACTTTTCTGTTGTAGTCATCAATAAAAGTGACAAAATAATGATAGCCTCCAATAGATGCAGCTTTAGTAGTCCACACATCAGAGTGGATTAATTCCAATGGCCTTTTACTCTCTTCAACATGTCTAGGAAATGGTTTCCTTGCATGTTTTCCAAATTGACAGGCTTCACATATCTTATGCATTTCTGCAACCTTGAACTTGGGCAATCCTACAACAATATTTTGGGCATGCATTAATTTAAGTCGTTGTACATTAACATGACCAATGCATTTATGCCAGATATCAATATCTACAACTACAGCGGTCCCATGTGCAAACATTGCTGCACTCAATTCAGACATGTCTGCATCCAATGTAAACATCCTGTCCTTCTTCTTCCCTTTTGCTATCAAGCGACCTTTATTTTTCATATCCTCAACAAAGCATCCATGAGGATTAAATCTGACCTGCAAGCCCTGCTCAACCATTTGACCAACAGAAACCAAGTTCTTGGTGATGTTCGGAACATGAAATACATCAGACAGGTATTCCTTTTTCCCATCCTACATAGACAAAGGAATTTTACCATTCTCCACAATAGGATGTGCAATATCATCACCAGTCTCCACAAATCCTAGTTTTTCCATTTTTCTTGTGTCCTGCATCCATTCTGCATGACCTGTCATGTGGTTTGACGCACCTGAGTCAACAAACCACACATCATTGCTTTCTTCTGCACTTGTCACAGAATTGGTCATGTGCTGCATCATAAACAAATGCTCATTTCTATCATCACCCTATCTACTAGAGGATGCATAATTGCTTTGCTGCAATTTTCCATTCATAATGTCATTCTGCTTTTTGTAGTAGTCTTTAGCCATATGACCCATTTTACCACAATAGTAGCATTCAACATTGTTGTTTGCATTTTGGCCTCTTTGCCATCCACCACAACCTCTTTGGCTCCCCTTGCCTCTAAGGTTACCACGTCCTCCTCCATAGGACTGGTTTTCTTGAATTTGCTGCATATTCTGATTTCTATCAACATTGTTGTTTGCATTTTGGCCTCTTTGCCATCCACCACAACCTCTTTGGCTCCCCCTACCTCTAAGGTTACCACGTCCTCCTCCATAGGACTAGTTTTCTTGAATTTGCTGCATATTCTGATTTCTGCCATGGCCTCCAGATCGGCCTGCTCTACCTCTGCCTCTACCTCTTCTAGCATTTGAGTAGAAGACAGTTTCTTTTGAAGTTCCTCCTGAAGAATATGCACCACCATTTCTCTGCTCTTCAGAAATTAGAAGAGCAATCGCGGACGGCAATGGATGTCCGGAACTGTGCATAATCCTTTCCTAGACCATTCAAGGTCACAAAAACTAAATCATCATCTTCCACTGGTGACCCAATGGAAGCAAGTGCATCTGCAATCTTCTTCACCTTCATGTGGTAGTCATTGATGCTCATATTTTCTCTCTGCACATTGTGCAACTCTTGCTTGAGCTGCATTTTCCTGGCTTGTGTATTTGTGCTGTGTACATTTTTGCCAAAGTATCCCATGCCTCCTTTGGTGTGCTTGCATCTTGAATATGCACAATCATAGAATCCAAAATACTGATAGACAGCTAGTGCATAACTTTTCTAGCTCTCTCATGGTAGGCTTTAAATGCCTGCATTTCCTATTGATTGGGAACATTAAGAAGAACTGGTTCTTCTTCATTTCTTGTAATGAACTCCTAATAGCCTTTTCCCATAAGGAAATTCGTCATTCTAAACTTCCATGCTTGGAACAATCTGTGAAAGAGAGTCAGACGCTATTACAGAACAATGCAAAATATTCTGTCACTGTAAAAAACACAACTTCTGCCTCACAAGGCAAATATGCAAAACTGACGAAAGTGGTATTTGACCACACAGTCACTTCCTAGTGACAATTTTGCATCAACAGGCAATAAGAATGATACTGTCACTCCCAATATCTCTGTGCATAGGCATACAATTCAATTTCCGCGCCAACTTTTCACGGACCTGCAAAACAATGATCGCACAACCAAAACAGGCCACTTTTCTGAGTGCCTACATAAAAACCTTCCGCCACCAAAACGGGCCCCAAGACGACTTGAAATCAGAAAAATAATATACTACCCTCTCGCCGCACCGCAAAGGGTGTCTCAATCTAAAACAGTGTACTCTTGCACTTTTCGGCTGTGCTACCTGCAAAGATTTGCTCCCAAACTTGAAAAAGGAAAGCAACACATCCTCTTACCAAGACTACGAACTTGGTTTGCTTCCTTGAGCTCCTTACCATGAACCGAGCTCTGATACCATGTGAAGAGAGTGGGAGAGAGGTAATGAGTCTCACTTGCAGCTTTCTCACATACAAAATGGGGGAATACACACAAAGGTGGAGGCTGAAAATAGTTTTCCTCTTCTTAGTTGTGAAAGCCAAAAAACTCTCTCTCTTACAAAAAGGAATAGATGAACCCTATATGTGGGTCTCAAACCAAACTCAACTAACCTAGGTGGCATACTAACTGAGCCACTAACTAGAGTACATAAAGATAGCTGTCATCCAACTATTATTCATGGGCGGTGTACCAACCGCATCTGCAGCTAACAAGTCGGTGACATAAATACACAACGGTCACCCTGGCATATCGCGAGCTGAGCTCGATATCTCAACACTAGATACATTGAAGGAAGAGTTGCATGAGGCCTTTGACATGAAGGATTTGGGACCTACAGGTCATATCCTTAGTATGCGCATCATGCGTTATCGGAGTAGGAAAATACTTTGGGTTTCAGAGAAGGAATATGTTACAAAAGTGTTGCAGTGTTTCAATATGGAGGGGGGGAAGGCAGTAAGTACTCCATTGCCTCCATATGTGAAGGCAGATAATCTCAAATCAGATGAGGAGAGGGCCATGAGGTTCCTTATCCATCAGCGGTTGGGAGTCTATGATAGCTACTAGACTGGACATTGCATTTGTAATGGGAGTTGTTAGCTGGTATATGGCTAATCCAAGAAAGAGGCATTGGGAGGCAGTTAAGTGCATCATGAGGTACATGAAGGGTACCAAGGAGATGTGTATCTGCTTTGGCAGAAGAGAGATGCATGTACTTGGGTACATAGATTAAGACTATGCAGGGCATGTGGATAGTAGTAGATCCACTTCTGGCTATGTGTTCACCTTTGTAGGTGGTGCAGTGTCATGTATGTCTCATGCACAGAAGTGCATTGCTTTGTCTACCACAGAGGCTGAGTATGTTGCAAAGCCATAGAGGGTTGCAAGGAGGCTATATGGCTGGATCAGCTAATGGGAGATTTGGGGATTCATACATGTGTACTGACATTGCATAGTGATTCCATGAGTGCTATTCAACTAGCACAAAATCTGATCTTTCATGAAAAGACCAAATACATTGAGGTCAGGTACCATTTTATCAGGGAGGTACTTGAGGACAAGCGCATAGAGCTTTTCAAGGTTCATACAGATGACAACCCTATAGATTTGTTGACGAAGAATCTACCTAGTTAGCGATTTGAGTATTGTCGTGCATTGATGGGCATTGGCTAATATGTCAATCGATCATTCTCCCTTAAAGACACATTGGTCTTTCAGTGGGAGGTTATGGGGTTTAAAGGTCACTGTACCTTAACCCCAGTTATGTACAATACTCAAACACATATATATATGGATGACATAGAAGATTAGGGTGTTTTGCACCCACCAAAATTTGTGTGGCTCTCTCTTCAGACTCTCCCTCTCTCTCACCTTCTTCTGCTTTGCTTTCATTGTTGAGATCTCTCAATAGAGAACAATCATCGATAGGATCAGGCTCGGATCGCCACACCAAGAACTAGTGGAAAGTTTAAAAAAAGAATATGGTTCATGTGGCACATGCATTGGATTTCTTAGCCAACCACTAGCTTCCTCCACAGATACTCGAGCAAAATCTCTTCCTTCAAATGCGATACCGGGAGGAGATGCCCAAATTTTTCAAAGAGAAAGCCGCAAGTCTGTGTTGGCCGAGGCATATTTGTCTATAGAGTCCAAGTGCCCCCAAAAGCAACTAGATGGAAGGAATATGGCTTATGAAGAGATGCTCCAAAACTATTTGCAAGTACAGCAGTAGGCCCACATTGAGCTAAAGATGGATTATGGAATCCTATAGTCAGAGGTGGACAAGTTAAGGACACTCCACTCTCTACCAAGGCCAAGGGTAAGGTGATGAACCTAGTAGGGAAGAAGATGTAGATGGAGCATGCCTGTAGTGCAGTCAACAATAAGCCTTCAAAGCTTCGTAAATAGAGCAGGGAATTGGGACCTAGATCAAGGTCCTTGAAAAAGAAAATGCATGACTAAGGCAAGATGTTGTAGAAAACTAGGACCTGAAGGAGGAGAATGCATGGTTACAAGCTTAGATAGACTGGTATAACCAACTCCAACAATTAGACCACCTCCCCCATGAACACCCCAACAAGCTACCTCACCAACAACCACCAGACCATGACGGCTTGGATGGCCAGGCTGGTGTGAGGGAGGAATTGTCAAATTCGAGTGGGCAGGTGGGCACCTTAGAGCATAAGACCATTGAGGGAGGAGCTGCTTCAGAGATTAGGTAGTAGAAGGTATCTTAGCCTAGGCACTTCTCATGCTCCATTGAGCAGGTTGATCAAAATGCAAAGAGATCACTACTCAGACCTACTACAATTTTGGGGATGCTTGTATTTTTTAAGATGTTACAGTAAAGTGAACATTTTGGTAGACACAACTGAGGTGGGTGTACATACCATGAAAATGATGGATGCCGAGCCTATTTTGTTCACTCAAGGTCTCCCTATTGCAATCCCAACTACGATAGTTTTGTGCTGAGTTTTGGAATGGGAGGAGATGCCTATCTGTTACTGGGTTTATCTACAGAGATAGAGGAAATGGAGTTGTTTGCTCCCCCATAATCAATGCACCAAGCTAGTACAACCGTTGGTTTTGGTGTATGATCGAGCATGTATGATCGAGCAATAAAGGCGTTCAACCATTTTATTGGGGAGTGTGCTCAACATCAACACAAAATTTTCAAGGACGAGCATAGGTTGATTGTCATCCAAATATACGAACTTCCCTAGCCGTCGATGCTGAAGTTTCCTTCATACTATGGCAACCTTTTCAAGAGCTCAAAAAGCTTATCAATACTCATTTTGACCAAAGCTAAGCCCATGCAAGATAATATACACAATTTATCTAAAGATCTAGGCATGAAGTGGTAGGAGTGGGTTAGCCAGGTCCAGCACTACATGACCAATTTCACAATGGTACTGGACATCAACGCACCCTCTAAAGATCTAGTAGTCGAAGCCTAGACCATAGAGTGGCTTACTCGCCCTCTCATGGACATCAGCAAAATATATCCATGGCCACCCAAGGGGCAACATTTTGAGGCCAAACAACTGCGCTTTCCTCCCCAAGCTTTTGCCACCAAAGATGTTGGGCCTTCTCGCCAACCAACCTCCACTCCGATGAAGGCATCACCATCAACAACCATGTGGTTTTAACGCTAGAGCCTCCATGTGTGAGCAGAGTAGCTGGTCCCTTCTAGTCTGTGAGGGCATGACCAAGGGTAGCTAAGGCGAAATGTTAGCCCTTGGGTTAGCCTAAGATGGAGCCATGACTAAGTGTGGTCATTGAGTGGTGACCTAGGAAGGAAGCGGTGGAGTCTTAATGGAGCACTAGTTTTGTAGCTGAGGTGCAGGAGATTGTGGCGCTACCACTAGTTAGGGGTTGGTGCACTGAGTGTAGTCATTTAGAAGGTGGTTTCGTTAGGTAGATTGATATTGTTGTAATAGGAAGAGAAGAGAACAGGAGAGCAGTGTGCCAAGTTCTCTTCATCTGACCTAACTTTGCTATAATAGAAAGTGTTCATTACAAGCTGAGGTGGCTTGTTATTCTGAAGATAGTTTGAGTTCCAATACAAGTTTATGTTTTACTCATTACTTTGCTCCCTTTTGTATTGCACTTTTTATTTCTTTTAATTGTTCTTAAGTTTACAAAACTCGGTATTCTCTTGTAATCAGATGGTTCTCTTGCAACAAAGAGGACCTCAACCTCTGAGTGTAATTGTTGTCATGTATTTTGCGCTCGATCATGCCATATTTAGGATTGCAAGAGAAGGCATCTTCACTAAGAAAAACATTGGGCTATGCTAACATTGAGCACCTTTTCTGAGATAGCCTTGGGTGAGGGAACCAAAGCATCAACACGTCCATGCACTTGGTGAAAGCTACAAATGAGAAATGAGAACCATTTCTTTTACAAGACATTCAAGATTCTATGGGAGGTTTTGAGTGATGAATTTCAGATTAAAGATGGCAACTTAGAGGTGAGTTTACTAGTGCTTTTCATGTGTTGAGAAAAACACATCAATCGACTTCTACCATATATGTATGTATCTAGGATGTATTTTACGGATCTGGTACTTTTCAAAGGCCTTAATATTAGCAAGATCCATGGATGTTTTTATCAAAGCTATGTTTATATATTAATAAAAATTTTTGGCGAAAGTTTATCGAGTTTAGTTTTTTAGTTTCACAATATTAATATGATACAGTACAATTTTATATATTCTCTTTTGAATTTTGAAGTAAAAAATCTAAATCCTGGCGAAACTTTAAAATTTTTTGCATAGAAGTTTCAAATCTTGGCGAATCTTTCGAATGTTCATTTTTATTAGGGCATACAAACTTTCAACACGAATATAAAATTTTAGCTTCTTAATGAAAATAAGTTGAAAAAATCATCCATGGCAAGATCCATGTGATGGTTCCAAAAGTTTGATCTGGATTAGATTTTGTTTTCATGGTTGGGTATGCCCATTTTCTTATTTTCACCATGTATCATATATAAGTGTTTAAAAATATGCATCAATGGTCTTCTACCACATGTGTATCTATTTAATGGATATCATAGGAGATGAGGGAATGGATGACATGATGAATGTGCTTTTTAGAGGCACGATGAAGGACTTATGTGCAATATCTAAGCTAGAGAGCATGACAAGGGAGTTTCAATCAACAACACTATATGAGGCTTCACATATATTGGAGCTACAACCTTTACAAGAAACTTGATGGGCAAACATAAGCATGTTGACATCTTCATTGAGGTGGGAATGAGTGTTTTTTAATTCTAATTTAACAATGATCTATTTTAATTTTATTTTCTATTTTAAGTATGAGTGCTTTTGTAATCTAATTTAGTGATCCATTTCAACATATTTTTAATGTCAAGTGCTTTGTTGATTTGTTATAGTTTGCTTCAATAGATGTTTCCAAACCCATGTCTTCAAGAATATGGGATGTGCCATTTGGACACATTGGGAAGTTAGATGGATACAATAGACTCATGAGAGTACTTTTGAGAAGTGAGGACAAGATCAAGCAGTTATGGCTAGAAAGAAAGGGTCTTAGAAGGGTACCCAGGTTATGCTTTCGAAAGCCCCATGGATCTTTACTATGAGTGGGAGGAGGCATATGGGCATCACGTCTTTCCAAACACCAACAAGGTACATGTAGTGTTTGAAGGTTTCCTTTAAAAGAGACAACAAGCTTAGTGGCCTTAAATCCCATGATTGGCACACGATCTTAGATATGCTTGTCTTTCAATTTATTATCTTCTGATTGTTACCATTGTAACTTGCTTCTAAAGTTTAATCTCCCAATTGTGGTGAAAGGACATTTGTCAAACAATGTCCAAATATCTATCTACAAGATAAGGTCCATTATGAGGAATTCTTTCTATGCATGACTCAATATCATTTTATAAGAACTTTAATGAGTAACATTGGATGGTGGAAACTGGCCACTATGTTGGCACTACCAGTTACTACTAGTTAGTGATTATATGCATGACTTCTAACTATAATTCCCACTAGCAGAACCAGTTAGTGAGTACTAGTGTTAGTCAAAAACCTTGTAACCCTTGTAACTTATGTTATTTTGAACTTCCTAGTAACAGTTTTACTAATTTCCACTTTGGATAAAATCGATCACTGTGCTGGCATTCAATAGGCTTAATTGGTACATGGTCACCTATATTAATGATGGCTTTGAATAGGCTTAATTGGAACATGGACACTTATAATAATCATGGTAGAAATTGGCCACCTTGCTGGCACTACCATGTATTACTAGTTAGTGATCATGCATGCGTGACTTCTAACTATTAACACTAGTGAGTACTAGTTTTTATCCCTTGTAACTTATGTTACCTTCATCTTTACAGACACAAATTTGATAATGTGACGTAACATAATGGTATTTGGAAAAAAGATGGTGTAGATCTAGCATCGTTTAGGTGAACTAATGGTGTGGTTAGGATTAAGTACCTACCATCAAAGATCTATTAGAATTAAGTGGGATGACTCAAATTTGTTGCTTTTTAGCCATCAAGCTTATAACCGATGAGATAATGGGCCAAGCTTCTACAAGCACCTGGCTTTCATGATGGGATTATCATCTTATACCACCATTGTGGCTAGTGAAGTTTGTGATGCATTTCAAAGAGGTTTGGGGTTTTGCCCTTTTTTTCCTTCAAAACAAAGTGCCATGTTGGGAAAAATTTATGGTAGTGCCCCTCAGTTATGCAATGAGTTTCTCATTGATTGCAATTTGATCAAAATAGCCAATTACTCGTCAAGGTGGCTGTGTAGGTAGTGGCTATTTAAGTGCCATGTAGCCTCGTCCACTTCACACAACTCCACGCTTGTATCAAGCCACCACCTTCATTGACCACATTTCTCCACCCTCATCTCCATAGCCCACTGCTCCACCCTCACCTCCCACTCAACGCTCCTGTTGCACCTCTTGTTTTGCCCTTATCTCCACCCTCCTTTGGATCCGCCAAGTGCTATGTCCCACCAACTTATTTTGTTCTTGTTCCTAATTGTCTCTAAAGTGGTGGTAGTTATCTTCCATGATCGTCAAGTGGCAAATATTTTGTAAGACCTTAGTTGGTTGGGCAATATTTGTATTTATATATATATGTGTGTGTGTGTGTGTGTGTGTGTGTGTGTGTGTGTAAGTTGTTTTGTAGATTGTATATGATCCACATTCACAAGTTGATCATTAGACCACATGGCTCAATGGGAGTAGACGCCTTTTGAAAGTTTCTCTATCAGCTTGGAGAAAGCTCAGCAACTCGGTGCTAACCTACATCAACAAGCCAAAAAGTTGAGTTTTACGAAAATATTTGGGCCAGGAGAAAAGAATCTTACCTGGCAGTCTAGAAAAGATACTCAAAGCACATTGATGGAAAAGTGTAGTCATCTCAGCCTAACAGCGCAAGGAGTAAGCACATGCGAGAGGTGCAAAAAAAGTCCTCTTATGGAGGAGATCTACAAGGAGGATCCACAAGCTTTGTTTAAGCATTGGCATGCCCGAAACTCTCCTCATGGGATCCACTTAGCACCAATGTAAGAAAAATAATGTGTAAGGCAGCTTTCTCAATGAGCTTGCTTACTCAAGAAGAACGTTAACCTTACGAGGCAAGCCAAGTTGTTGATCAATTGGATAGGGGAGCTATTCTAGCCCCTCATTTCATTTGCTCTTCATGGGAAGCTCTCCATTCAGCCTCGCCACTGCCTCTTTCTAATCTATCCTGCTCTCTCCTCTCATCACATTGATCCCTCCATGCAGAGCCTCAACGGGTTTGTGGAAGGTGGCCTCGCCTCCATCGTCAATGGTTGCTCCACCCATCATCCCCTCCACGATCTCATCAACGTCCCAATGCAGCTCCAGAAAGAGATCATCGCCCTTCACCACGCCCTCGCTCTCGCTAATTCCTCATCGGGCCCCCTCGCCTTCACCTCCCCCGATTCACGCCCCATCGCCGTTGGCTTCCGAATCCCCCACAGTACCCAAGGCCTGCAGGCTCTCTTCTCGGGCCTTTCCGCCACCGTTCTCAGGCAACCCCTGTACTCCACGACGCGGCTCGGCCTGTACGAGGTCCTGAAACAGAAATGGAGCAAACCGCCGACGGAAGGGGGCTTTCCAGTTCTCAAGAAGATCGCTGCTGGTCTGGTGGCAGGAGGAGTGGGTGCCGCTGTGGGCATGAATCCCGCAGATGTGGCCAGGGTACGGATGCAGGCGGACGGGCGGCTTCCCTTCCACGAAAGACGGAACTACAAGAGTGTGGCAGACGCGTTGGCGAGGATGGTGAAGCAAGAAGGGGTCACGTCTCTGTGGAGGGGCTCGGCGCTGAGGGTGCAAAGAGCGATGGTGTTGACGGCGTCGCAGGCAGCGACGTATGATCAAGCCAAGGAGAGTTTGATGGAGAGAGGTGTGATGGAGGATGGGGCAGCCATGCATGTGACGGCGAGCTGCGCGGCAGGCGTGGTAGCGGCGGTGGCGTCGAATCCCATAGACGTGATAAAGAAGAGGGTGATGAACATGAAGGCGGAGGCTGGGCAAGAAGTTTCTTACAGAGGGGCGCTCGACTGTGCCATGAAGACGGTGGAAGCAGAAGGGCCAATGGCTCTGTACAAGGGGTTCGTGCCCACCTTGATGAAACAAGGCTCCTTCACGGTGCTTCTCTTCGTCACTCTCGAGCAGATCCGTCACTTGCTTCAACATTTTTGAGCTCTGCGCATTTTCTCACTCTCGGATTTCCTATACACTAGCTGGGACAAACATCAGCTTTGTTTCTTATTCAACTTTTAAGAAAAGCTTTCTCAGAAAATGCATTGACACCTGAGAAGCAACAACTACTGTTTATTCATGCATGGACACTTCCATCCAAAGAATAGCTATTATAAAACTATCAAAATGCATGCAATCATTTACATTTCATCCAAGCACAACAAGGCTCCAAAAAGGCACAATATCCAACATATGGACACTTCCATCCAAAGAATCGCTATTATAAAACTATCAAAATGCATGCAATCATCTACATTTCATCCAAGCACACAAGGTATGATTACCACACTCAGCCAAGGTATAAGTGGTGGTGCCAAATGCATAAGTTGGGAGCAAATAGTTCTTCATGAGAGTTTGTGTTTTCATCTTGTGCTAAGTTTTGATGTCCACAAATCCCCATTTTGGGTCGAAGTATTGATCGAGGAGCTTATAGTGCTAGCATTTTTAGTGTCAACTTTTGGACATGTTTTTCATTCATGCCTACTTATATACGAGTATACTTGGTGAATGTTGAAGAAAACAAAGCTTTATAACCTCCTTGTTCTTTTGAGAATTGGTAACATAGTGATCCTCATGCTATAATTGGTGATATACTTTTAGATTTGGTAAAAACACCTTTTTTCAATGTCAAAAATCTAAATTATACACAATGGATCATCAACAATTGGCATGTACTTTTGATGCCAAATCCGACTCCTAATTTATTACTCTTCTGTCATGTCAAAGGCTTTGGACTACGATGGCTTTAATGCATTCGTCATCTGTCTTACTTGGTAGATCACATAGAATGTAGTGGACAGGAGCAAACATTTGTAAGTAATTCGAATGAAGAAATCTCTTCATCTTGAGTCACCCCTTCATTACATTTGGATCATTCTATTGTGAAAGCATTTCTGGTGGCACCTCGGGCTATGGAATACTTGAGTTTAAAAAAGAACCCTTAAGTTTCATTTACTTCATGAGATGTCAATGCCACATCATCTTACCTTTTCATTATCAGAGTTTTCTATCCATAGCCCTTGTACTTGGAGCTTATTGAGCTTGAAGACCTAGCCTAAGGACAATGATGCCTAATTTTCTCTTTATTTCTCGAAGGCAACACCAGATTTTAGCATGACTTTTTCGTATCAATGGCAAGGGTTACACATAAATTAATCCTAATCCTCCAATGACAACACATCCGTAATGGTAAAATTGCTCTAAAATCGCAAGAGAAAAACAACCAGCTAAATTACACACAATATCAACATTAAAGAATAAAACCCAAAAGAAATTAATTACATTATAATCACACAAGAAATTGAGACATTGGACTAAAAACCCAAAATAGACATTTTATTTTATTCCAAAAAGTATCCTTTAGAAAAAACCAGTTCTTTCGATAACAACATCAATCCAACCAAAACTCTAATCCTAGAAATTTACATCCGTCAAAAATCAACATCTCCTTCAATTTTTGCAGAGAAGTTGCACGTAGCAGTTATTGAAGACAAAATCATCCAATATTCCAATAGGATCACCAGGAAGCTTCAAACCCAAGGCCCTCGCTACAATAGGAGGGACATGCGGTAGCTTATCCAAAATCTGTGAATTGTTTATCGTCAAATACATCGCACCATAGTCCTTCTGTTCCTTATGAACAACATCAGTGGAAACATCACCTCCAGATGGACCAGCAGAAATAGGAACACTTTGACGACATCATCAGAACCATCAGACTTTTCTCCACCACCGCAAAAACATCAACCTTGTTCTCCATTAAACCAGAAGATCTTGCCCCAACGAATAAATCACCACCAGCCAAGTAAAGAATATCAACATTAGCAACACCCAATAATTTGGAACCAACCAAACCAAAAAGCACAACATGCACACCGACCACACCTGTAGAACACCACCAATATCAAAAAATAAAAACCAACATAACACACCAAAACAAACCGCAATTAGAAAAAATCACTTCCATCACCAACAAAAACCTATGATGTCTCCACAACATCAACAGAATAGGGAAAAAATGCAGAAGAATTTACAACACTATCAACTCCACAAGCTGGGAGTCCAACACCAGCCAAAGTAGAAACTCCATCATCAGCATTAACATATGAAAGTGTACCACAAACAACACCTGCAATCAACAAAACACGTATCAGCAAAATGTATAAAACATAAACTAAAACAACAACCAAACAAAACAACACCCACCAAAAGTGTAGAAACCGAACCATTACCACAAACCACAACCTCTCAGCATACATCATGATATTCTCTTCCAAAATGTTAAACCACCAAATGGATCATAAGGATTAGCCAATGCACCCACGCACCTGGCCTAAGATTAGTCTTCTGATAACAAGTCAAGCTAACAAAGTAATTCTTACTCCTCCATTCATTATACCTACCACAAAAACCAAAATGTTAACTCAACCTAAACAAAAACCCAAACAACCAATCAAAAACCCAAACAACCAATCAAAAAAAAAAACAAAAATACACATACTTGAATTATTGACTAAGGTCATCAAAATTCATCCAAAAATCAGCTGGCAAAATCCCCTACACCATCCATGATTATGACTTATCAAATCTATATCCACACATGTACATGTCCACATACACACTCATGTGTCCCATAGCCTCTATCCTAATTACATCATGCCCAACATACCCCCCTCAAATTGATGATGTCAACCGTGGTGGTAGTCCATGTGAAACTTCATGGCTTGCCCACCTCTACTAGTGGCAACACTCATGATCCCGACTTGGCACTCATTGTAGTTGCATCAGTAGTAGACTCATTTGGGTGTCCTCACCCCAATATGATCTCACTATGAATTTGGTCTCTTGATTTAAATCTCTGACAAGATTACTAGGAGTATCTCTAGACACTATGAATTACTCAAAACAAGACAAACTCACACTCATACTCAAAGCAATACAATCATTTTAGGGGGATTACCCAAGGTAGAGAACCCTTGTTCCAACACACACTAACTTTCAAAAGACCATTCATGTTCAATAAAATTGGCCTCCTCTGTTTCCTCAACATCTTTTGGTTCTTCTTCATCTTCATTAGGCCACACCAAGACAAAGCAACTAATAGATGTGCGAAATAGCAGGCATGTCTATAGGTGCAAATAGAATTAGTGAAAATACTTGCGCATCTATTAGTGCATCTAATTGCGCAGTTATTCACACGTCTATTAGCATGTGTACACTGTGTTTTAGATGCATTTATAAACATGCAACAGAGAGTAAAATTTTTCTGCAGGATGATAAATGTACATCAGTGCTTTCCAAACATTGCCCATGATTACCAAAGCACATAATTTTAAAAAAATATCAATGCTATGCACGTGTCACACACGATAATGTGCTTTTTGGCAAACCCACATATACAAAGATTGAGGTAAGGAGAATGAGACAATATATAGTTTTGGCGATATCAATGATGGGCTATGGTTTGATCTCATCCTCAATGAGATCAACCCTTGCCAAACTATCTACTTCAATATCCAAACCAATGTTGAGATCTACAAATACATTCAGCCCACTACTACTTATGTTAGTGTGCTCATCGAAATCAACATCACCAATGATAGGCTCGTCCTCATGGGTAATGGCCTGAATATCTATATCTCCTATCTCATGATCTTCATCACCTCCATGGCCATGATCATCCTCCATATGCTCTATATTAGTAAATGTACTCTACATCACTTTGGAACGTGGCATAATAGGTATGATGTGCCACTATCTATTATTATCCACCATTGGTTGATAGACAAGCTAATTCAAACACAAATACAAACATGTTATTTTCCTTGCATCGAAGGTATCAAATATTAAAAACTGAGTATTTGTATATATGTGTACAGTACCTGTTCACATTGTTGCAGTAGTATTATTGTGTCCTTCTTGCTTTGCCAAAACTTTGTGGAGTCAATAGTTACAAAGCCACTTACATGGTGTTGGATTGTTGCATTAGGGCCTCTTTCCACCACGTCCTTAAACCACTTGACATCCAAAACGTACACAAAGAAGCATCGAAATTCAAGCTTAATAATGTCTTGGATTATGCCACAATAATCATCCATGGCTCCATTGGCTCCCTCAAAGCTAGCAATGATGCTGCAATCTTATGTGTTTCTTGTATCATCAATCTGCTATGTCCGAAAATGCTTACCCTCACACCATATAGCATTAAACATAGTACACTACACCAAGACAAAATCAATTGAGAATAAGCAATCTAAATTGTTGAAAGCTCCTAACTTATGCATAACATTCTGTATACCAACCTTTTGCATGCATTCTCTAGCATACTCCCATTCTTCCATTGTCATATGCATCCCCTCGTCTCTCTCTGCTCTCTTCATTTTGTCAAGTAGCCAATCCACATGAATATCCTTTGGAAGTGCTCTTAGATGCTCAGGGTATGGCACATGAGATCTGTGGTGTGTATGAAAGAGGTCCCTTTCTCCTTGTCTTCTTGCCTTTGCATCCTCGTATCTTGTCACCCATCTTTTCATCACATCACTATTAAGCATGCAATAGAGGTTGAGATTATTAAGTAACTCTGTGTCCATTACTTTGCTCCGCCCTTTCCCTTGAGGTGCAACATAAGTCCTCCTTAGGTCTTAATCATCTCTCCATAGTCGTGGGAGAGAGCTATCCACATCAACAAGAAACTAAGAAATATATACAAGTGACTCTTGTACCAACCAACCCTTGGCCATGCTACCTTCGGGCCTTACATTTTGCCTCATAAAACCCTTCAAGGTCTTCAATGAAGAAGCGCTTGAGGAAGAACAACCATCGTGCATGTACAATGCTGCATATAGCAATCTCATTTACCAAATGCACTATGAGATGTAGTTGGCTTGTGAGAATAGAATGTGGAAAGGTCTCCTCCACTAAACAAACCACCTCCACTCACATAACTTGAGCATCCTCAAGCATGGTGGGATCTATTTCCTTTGAGCTCACAAACCTAGAAAGAAAAAAGTGCACCATATTAGCAATATGAATACCTTGCATGGAGCATTGATACGCTTCACATTTTGTATAGTGTAACGTACCTCACAAGCTCGCCCATATTGTAAATACAATCCTTCATGTCCTTCGATGCACTATGAGAAATGCTAGTAGGTAGTATGAACTGAACACATGAGCGATGGTTGATTAGTTGCTTCGACACTCACAAATTTGGAAGGAAAAAGAGATTATGCCAAGTCATACTTACTTGGAGCATCTTATGCCAATCATGAGATTTCAATTCATATAATTACTCTGTGAAGTCCCCCTTCAAACACCTCATGCATCTAAAGGGAGTACAAATTGTAGTGATAGCCTGCTTCACCGCCACCATCTCTAGCTTTGATAACTTCCATGGTGCACGGGGTAAAAAGACATGCCCATTTGGTCTCTCTTGTGGCCAAGCTTCATGCATCCTCCCTGTGGTGCATAGATCCTCTCTTATGCCTATGGAATCTCGGGTCCCATTCAAATGTTCCCAAATGGTAGATGCCACATTCTTGAAGATATGCATGGGATCAAGTAGGTGATTGATCTTGAGATGGGACCAATATGGTAGCCGATAAAAGATGGAGTATGTAAACAAAAGATGGTGTTATCATACAATCTTTATTTCCATTCAATATAGCACACAATAGTTACAAACCCTTACCGGCTCATGCAAAGTGGAGGAGGAGTCGTGGATGGTCCCAAATTCTCATCCAATCTCCTATAGTGAGTGGCTATGGGGGGTAATTCATTCCAAGGGGTGACATATCTAGGATGATCTAGGAGCCTTATGCATAAGCATAAGCATAAGCATAAGAGAAGGAGACATATGCACATGCTTATGCTTATGCATGAGCATAAGAGCATGAGCATGAAAGAGGGAAAAGAGGGGGGAAAAGAGGAGAAGAGAGAAGAAGAGGGAAAGGAAAGAGAGATTGGAAAAGGGGAAAGAGGGAAAGAAAGAGAGAAGAAGAGGGAAAGGAAAGAGGGAAAAAGAGACATATGCTCATGCTTATGCATGAGCATAAGAGAAGGGGGAAATAGAGAAGAAGAGGGAAAGGAAAGAGGGAAAAAGAGGGGGAAAGAGATTGAAAGATTGAAGGATAAGGAGAAGGAAAGGAGGGAAAGAAGAGGAGAGAAGAGGGAAAGAAGAGGGAAGAGAGGGGAAGAGGGGGGAAGAGAGGGTTCCTACACCCATCACTGCAGCTAGGGTGCTAGCTGCAGGCCAATGCAAATAACAAAAATAACAAATGGAAAAAAGAGGAAGCACTTACCTGGAATAGTACATCCCGCTCGGTGTTTTATGGACTGGCCCTATAAAAGAGAGTAAACATATCATTTTTCAAATAACTAGTTAGAGGAAGGAGGAGATTACAGAAGCAACTTCTCAAAGAGATTGGATTGAGGAGACAAGGAGAAAGAGAAGGAAGAGAAATACAAAAAAGACTAGAAGAGGTGAGTCTTCTTTCTTTCTTGAAATCTCATTTTTTTGTCTTCAATCCTTTAAAATCAAGCATGAAAACTAGTACACAACTTTAGCAATACAAGGAGAAACATGCTTCAACACTCACAAAACGAAATCTCACAAAAAATGAACCTACATTGTTCAAAGAGGCTCACCTTCTTGAAAAACTTCCTTTCAAGAAACCAAAGAGGGAGAAGGGTGGAGAGGGAGCACAAGTGTTAGGAGAGGGGTGAGTAGTGGTGAGGAGTGGAGAATAGAGTGGGAGGTTGTCGAAAATAGGTGGGAGGAGAGATTGTAGCTTACAATAGAGATTGCTAAAGAAAGCGCCGCGCGTCGCGAGGTTCCTATTCCGCGTGGTATCTCAATGTACAAGATCTCATATCCTTCCCAATCGGATGATCCAAGCTGTCACATGTGCTGATTGGACATGCACCGTGCAGTATAGGAAGGTTACCGACGGTGTTTATTGATGGCCTAATAATTACCGTCGGTACAAGAATGTTATCGGTGGTGCCCTAATAATTACAATTGGTATAGACCACGGACCATGTGGGGCAACTGATATCGCATGGTATGGCTAGACACCGCACAATGTTTTCGTAATGGTATCGTGCGTTAAGAGCGTATACCGTGCGGTGGTCTTCCGATGTAAAGAACTGCATTTTTTTGCGTTTAGGATGTTAGGACGCGATCTTCAGTCGAAAAGTGCGTATTTTTATTTTGAAAAACATACTTTTTAAATCCCTGATTATCGATGCAACTAGAGTGAGTGCCAAGTCGGGATCGTGGGTGTTGCCACTAGAGGTGGGCGCCATGAGGTTTCACATGGACTACTACCAGGGTTGAGGTGATCAATTTGATGGGGGTATGTTGGGCATGATGTAATTAGGATAGAGGCTATGGGACACATGAGTGTATATGTGGACATGTACGTCTGTGGATATAGATTTGATAAGTCATAATCATGGATGGTGGAGGGCATGTTACAAGCTGATTTTCTAATGAATTCTAACGAGCTTGGTCACTAATTCAAGTATGTGTATTTTTGTTTTTGTTTTTTGATTGGTTGTTTGCGTTTTTGTTTGGTTGTTTGGGTTTTTAATTGGTTGTTTGGGTTTTTGTTTAGGTTGGGTTAACATTTTGGTTTTTATTGTAGGTATAATGAATATAGGAGTAAGAATTACTCTGTAAGCTTGACTCGTTATCAGAAGACTGATCTCAAGACAGGTGCGTGGGTGCATTGGCTAATCCTTATGATCAGTTTGGTGGTTTGAGGAATTATCTAAACATTTTGGAAGAGAATATCATGGTGTATGCTGAGAGGCTTGATGGTGTGGTTCGTGGTGATGGTTCGGTTTCTGCACTTTTGGTGTGTGTTGTTTTGTTTGGTTTTTTGAGTTTGTGTTTTACACATTTTGCTAATATGTGTTTTGTTGATTGCAGGTGTTGTTTGTGGTATGCTTTCATATGTAAATCCTGATGGTGGAGTTTCTACTTTGGTTGGTCTCAGATTGCCAGCTTGTGGAGTCAATAGTGTTGTAAATTCTTCAACATTTGTTCCCTATTCTGGGATGTTGTGGAGACATCGTCGGTTTCTGCTGGTGATGGAAGTGATTTTTTCTAGTTGCGGTTTCTTTTGGTGTGTTATATTTGTTTTTGTTTTTTCATATTGGTGGTTGTTCTACAAGTGTGGTCGGTGTGCATGTTGTGCTTTCTGGTTTGGTTGGTTCTAAATTATTGGGTGTTGCTAATGTTAATATTGTTGATTTGGCTAGTGATGATTTGGAGGGTTTTGTTGGGGCAAGATCTTCTAGTTTAATGGAGAACAAGGTTGATGTTTTTGCGGTGATGGAGAAAATGTTGATGGTTTTGATGATGTCATCGAAGTGGTTCCTATTTCTCTTGGTCCATCTGGAGGTGATGTTTCCACTGATGTTGTTCATAAGGAAGAGAAGGACTATGGCGTGCTGTATTAAAGGGAAGACAATTCATGGATTTTGGAGGAGCTGTCACGTCTCTCCTATTACAGGGAGGGCCTTGGGTTTGAAGTTTCGCGGTGCTCCTATTGGAATATTGGATGGTTTTGTCCTCAATAATTGCTGCGTGCAGTTTATCCGCAAAGGTTGAAGAAGGAGATGTTGATTTTTGACAGATGTAAATTTATGGGACTAGAGTTCTGGTTGGATTGATGTTGTTACCGAAAGAATCAGTTCTTTGTAGAGGATACTTTTTTGACTAAAATAAAATGTCTATTTTGGTTTTTTAGTCCAATGTGTCAATTTCTTGTGTCTATAATGTAATTAATTTCTTTTCGGTTTTATTTTTAATGTTTGTTTTGTGTGTAATTTAGCTAGTTGTGTTTGTGCTGCGATTTTACCATTATGGATGTGTTGTCATTGGAGGAAAATGTGGTGTTGCCTTCGAGAAATAAAGATAAAATTAGGCACCATTGTCCTTAGGCTAGGTCTTCAAGCTCAATAAGCTCCAAGCACAAGGGCTATGGATAGAAAACTCCGATCAAGAAAAGGTAAGATGTGGCATCGACGTCAAGAAATGAAAGTTAAGGGTCATTTACTTCATTTTTGAAATGAAGTAAATGAAAGTTAAGGGTCATTTTTTAAACTCAAGTATTCCATAGCCCAAATGTAAGCCCAAGGTGCCACCAAAAATGCTTTCACGGAATGATCCAAATGTAATGAGGGGGTGACTCAAGATGAAGACAGTTCTACATTTGAATTGCTTATGAATGTTTGCTCTTATCCACTACATTCTATCTGATCTACCAAGTAAGACAGATGACGAATGCATCGAAGACATCCCAGCCCAAAGCCTTTGCCATGACAGAGAATAAATTAGAAGTCATATTTGGCATCAAAAGTACATGCCAATTGTTGATGATCCATTGTGCGTGATTCAGATTATTGACATTGAAAAAAAGTGTTGTTCCCAAATCTAAAAGTATATCACCAATAGCATGAGGATCACTATGTTACCAATTCTCAAAAGAACAAGGAGGTTAAGTTTGTATGTCGCAACAAAAAATAAATGTTTGCAACATTCACCAAGATTTGAAACTTTAAATTTTGCCAGCGCGTCTTCCACACTCTTGTAGTTCCGTCTTTCATGGAAGGGAAGCCGCCGGTTTGCTCCATTTCTGTTTCAGGACCTCAAACAGGCCGAGCCGCATGGTGGAGTACAGGGGTTTCCTAAGAACGGTGGCGAAAACGTCAGAGAAGAGAGCCTGCAGCCTTGGGTACTGTGGGGCATTCGAAAGCCAATGGCAATGGAACCTGCATCAGGGGAGGTGAAGGGGACGGGGCTGGATGAGGAATTAGCGAGAGCGAGGGCGTGGTGAAGGGCAATGATCTCTTTCTGGAGCTGCATTGGGACGTTGATGAGATCGTGGAGGGGATGATGGGTGGAGCAACCATTGACGATGGAGGCGAGGCCACCTTCCACAAACCCGTTGAGGCTCTGCATGGAGGGATCAATGTGATGAGAGGAGAGAGCAGGACAGATTGGAAAGAGGCAGTGCTTGAATGGAGAGCGTGCGATGAAGAGCACGGTTGCCCCTGCCAAGAGCTACGCTTTTCATTAGGTCGAAATGTCTCTTTGGAGTGTTGTACGATTTTCGATGCTCATTTGGAGCTCCCCTGCCCCACTTGGTACTCCAATTGGCAAATGTGAGCATTGGTGTGCCATTACTACTACTCCAACCAATGGGCTTTTGCCAAGTGGGATTCTGAGTATTGCATTCCCTCCTCCTCGAGCTGATACCCTCCTCTTTCTATCCAATCAACCAGTGCCACCTATAAGTTTGTGGCACCCTGCATCACTCCCTGTAGATCGTCAGACTTTTAGTGAGCTCAAAGAGATCATTAAGGGCACCTTAATTTTGGTTCATGCAAAATATTTCATTTGGAGCCTAGATCACACCAGCCGCGCATTTCGGACTGCGTGTGCACTGGCCCTAAAAGAAATAGCCGCAGCTCACGCAGTTTAGGAATCCTTTCACTTGAGTGGCTCTTCCATTCCGTTTCCTTCGGGGAAAAGATACCTCCTGCCTATTAGCATAGGCCACAGACAATAGCCAGCATAGGCCACGGGCAACATGCTCCTCATAGTTGTGCAGTGTGAGTTCAAAACAATAATTAAAATATTTTAAAATGCATAAATTTCTAAGCCCTACTATTCATTGTTTTGCATTTTTCATGGATAAACAAGGTGAGAATTTCACTAGGCCTACCAAAGGAGATGTGGCCTTAGATTAAAGCCCCTCTCGCTTTACCCTTCTATCATAGTATTCTTTTAAGGCCCTTGCACAATTAAGAGAACCCAAAACAAATGCTATAGTTTTGTGTTTGGTATGCCAAAACCACTTTCAAGCAATAAGATAATCTCTATCCTAGTGAACTCTGAGGATTGTAAGTCTTGATTTGCCATTCATGCCTCATTTTCTCTCTGTAAAACCCCAATCATGTCATCATTAAAGGGATATGGCTCTGGCCCCCATTTCTCAAATGTGCAAAACCCATCCTTTGTATGATCGACTCCCACAAAAGCCAACTTGAAGATTCCAGCTCTGTAGAGATGAACAAGCTCCTCCAAAGAAATCGTGAGACAACCTTCAAGCAATATTTTGAGTACCTAATTCAGAGTGGACCCGCTACAAGGCCTTGCGATGATAGATTCTCTCATTGCCTTGGAAAGATCTCATGCAGCCATGCCGGTGAGCTTCATGGTGATGCCTTCATGGTCTGTTGACTCTGATTTAATATGGAAAGAGGTAGTCAAGGAGAGGCAACAATGATTGCAAATGCTTGCTAGAGGGCAAATGGCCATGCCGACGAGCTTCATGGTGATGCCTTCATGGTCTATTGACTTTGAATAATATGAAAGAGAAAGTCAAGTAGCGACAATGATGAGTGAAAATGCTTGCTAGAGGGAAATGCCACAATCCCCCATAGCTGCTGCAAATATTGGTGTATTCAGGGGTTAGTGTGGTATTGGGACAATAGGTCCTAAATGCAATTTATAATTATTAGTAGTCGCATCCACCTCATGTGGCTGAAGGTTTTGATTCGAAGCTCTATCTATGGTAGTCATCAATGTGATTGGTTTGGCCAGCATGGTATTAGAGAATAGATCCTAAATGCAGTATCCTAAATGCAGTTTATAATAACTAGTGGCAGAGGCCACCTAATGTGGCTAGTTTTTCCAAAGGTTTTGATTAGAAGCTCTATTTGTGGTAGTTGTCCACCTAGTTGGCATGGTCAGTGTTAGATGAGGTTTGAATAGTTGATAAATTATTGATCATTGTGTGAAAAGTGTCAAAACAACAATTCCATGCACATCAAAGGGGAAAGCAGGATCGTCTGGTGATTTATTCTTGCATAACCCTCCTTCCATCATTACCTAAAGGTGCATTTTTATTTTGTATTTATTGGGGAAAAAGAAATCCCATGGTGGTGTGGACTTGCATAGATATTCATTCCACCACATCCAAGGGCGAATTGGATACAGTTGGCTCACTTAAAAAGAATCATGGATAAGAAGCTACCTATGAAGTTGTGACAGTGGAAAAATCAATATTTCCATGGGCATTGAAGGGAGAAATAGGATCTTGGGGTGATTTGTCCATGCAAATAACTTCCCCACCATTTTCTATGATCTTGTACCACCATTGGTCATCAAATGCCATTAGGTTATTGCTAAACCAATCATCTACTTATAATTATTTGTCATGGTGCTAAAACCACCAAAGTTGCCATTTTGATTTGCATGGAAGGATGAAATGAGATAATGTTTTTAAATCAACAAGCAACACTTACTAGGCATAGCAAGGCGCAACGCTATCTAGCCTACTTAACTTAGGCTTAGACCACTCACAAAATAAAGGGAGCTAGCGGGGGGCAAGGTTGTTGTAATTAGAATTCAAACCGATGCAGCCTAGAAGTCTAGACTTAGTTGGTTTTGGGGAGTCACCGTTTGATCTCAGACTTGGGAACCCGAGCAAAATCATTGCTAGGGGTTGGCTCCACAATGTGGATTGTGTGATGCTTGGGGTCACACCGCTCAACTTCTTGGTGGTAGCTCCTAGTTCACCCATGCCAAGTTACTTGGGTTGGTTGGGTAGCTTGAGGGAAACATTTCACCTCCACTTTACTTGAATTGTGTCCCCACGGATCCAACCCCACATGAACAAGTCTCCATTCAAAATTTGGTGGACAAACGAGGGTCTTTTGACAATGAGGCTTGGATGTGGTCTTGCACATTTTGGGGGCAAGGCACTGGCATTGTAGAGACAAGGGAGGCAGGTGAAGAAGGGTTGGGATGTGGAAGGATGAGGTGCCTTAGATGAGCTGGGGAAGGCTATACTTCCCAAAAACTCTGGGTGCCCAAGAGTTGATTCTGTTGGCCAAGGGTAGAGTGAGCCAATGTCAATTCTAAGGGGCATAACTATGTATGAACTCTATATATCACTGCATTCAAGCCCTATTTGTAAAACCCCATATAATTTTGTAAATTATCATGAATAAAACACACCTTTTTCTATTCAATCTATGAATACCCCCTTTATATAGTACCCTTTTGTATGTGAAAAATGTGTAAAAAGAGGACTTTTAAAACTCCTTGTGTTCAACCCACATGCTATGGTTACATATCTATGAGTGACCTCCTCGAGTGTTAGTTGGCTCCTACTCTGGGGGTTAGAACCAATCTATTGACCACTACTCTACAATGAGGTCTTTTGGGTCTACTATGCCCAACTCCTTGAACTTAAACCTATGTCTTTGGAACTAAGAGAAAGGCTCTATCCATTTCTTAGTGGGATTTTTGAAAACATCAAATAAATGTTGCCGCATAGGCATGTCTTTTGTCATTGCATATCCCATCAAATTCTCAAGCAAATGTAGCAGTTTTGAGTAGTACATAGGTCAACAATGTGTCCATTGTTAGATGGGGCAGTGCTTGGATCTTGTCTATGAGTGCTTGGTGTTCAGCTCTAAATGTTGCCTTTGGCATTGACCTTTATCTCTTATCATATATGGACACCTTGATGGGTAAGTCATCGCCCAAGGGCTTTGCTTGGTGGAGGGGCTGATCTACACATGGAGTGGATGAAATGGACCAAATAGCTTGGGCTAGGGGCAAATTGTAGTAAGTAGTAACAGAAAAATCTTTACCAAGCACATCACGTAGTATGCTTCAGGAGTCATATGCCAATATTACCTCTTGATCCAAAGGAATAGGCTCTGCAAATGAAATTTGTTTTGGGGAAGTCTATACCATTGCCTCAATAAAGCATGGAGAGATTGTCTATGTACATGTCTATCCATTCACATGAGGACAAAGATCCATTAGTGTGAGGAAAGGCACAAGATGTGGATCCACGTCTACTAAAAATTAGGACATGGACAGCATTTTCTCCTCCAAGTCTAACCCTATACCCTACTTGGTGGTGGGTGTCTAGCGTTCCTTAGCCGCCTTGATTTGGGAGCCAGTAGTTCCTTTGAAAGTGGTCGGTGTATGCAGCTTGGTCCCAAATGGTGGGAAGCTGACCTTGGGCTGCCTTGATAGAAAGTGTCATCCCTATCATCATCTGGTTCCTTAAGCTAAGTGAACTTGTTAGGATGCTCCTTAGGGGCATTCAACTTTTGTAGCAGTAAGGCCTCGATTTACACAAGATGTCATGCAAGCACTACTCACTCATGGCTACTTGATTGTGAGACCTTATGCTCAAGGATGGCTAGGTGCCATGACCACACTCAAGCAACCCTAGACAAGAAGAAAGGTATGCCACTTCTAGCGCATATGCAAGAAGGAAACTCCACTAAGTCATGCAAGCATAAGAACTATCAAGGGCCTCTCACATTCACAAGACTTCAAGAAAGCAAAGAGATGAAGAGGAACCAACTATGTACAAACTCATACAAGCAAACACAATTGGACTCCAAACTAGAGCCGGTGGAATGAGGAGTCATCCCACCATGTCAATATATAGCTCAAGAGGGGGTAGCCCTATGCCATGTGGCATACAATGAGAGGCTCCATGGATTGAAACCAATAGGATGTGGAGTTGGATCTAATCCTCCTACCTATGGTCCAACCCACGTGCTATGTGCGCAAATAATGTAATACATTGTGGTGCAAAATGTGCACATAAACCCTAGCTGGAATCTAAAATGAATGGGCAATATGTTAACCCTAGAAATGGGTTAACATGCCCCCACCTCTAAAGTACATTCCATCCTCCGAATGTGAATGTGAAAAGCACATCAATAAAAATGCAATATACATGGAACAGAAAAATATGACTCAAGGGCAAAATGCTGACTGATGAGTATATGCCAATGAAGTCCATGATCCATATTAATGGTGACTCAGATGAGGGAGTCTTCCCCACCTTTAAAGTACACACTACTCGACCTGGGTCCCAAATGAAAATAGGGAAGTCAAATAGCTCCCCAAGTGAAGATACATGAAACCAAGAGGTAACTGAAGGTGGTGTCGATGAAGCACATGTCAATGAAGCGCAAGATGAACCTTTGGGGTACAAGCTTATATCCCACATGTAGATGCTAAGAACTGCTTATATCCCACATGTAGATGCTAAGACCTGACACTCTAGCAATAGCCAGTGATGAGCATAAATCAAAGAATACAAGGTCTAGAAGGAGCTAACACCTCCAGATCTGACCGTGATGTGTCCATGGAATCAAGAAGAGGCTCTCCCTCAAATCATGTAGCAGTGAGCAAAGGAGGAGTCTCTAAGACATTGGACATCAAAATAGTTCTCGATGAAAATGGTAGGATGTCAATCGATGAAGGAAAAGATGTCTCCTCAAATGATGGGATGATGAGAGGGGGGAGATGTCTCTATGGAATATGGATGACGAAGGTAGGGTATTTGATGATTAGTGAAGAATCATATAGGCTCAGAGGGGTGCTCCATGGTGAGGATAAATCATGGGGTGCCTCATGGGATGGAACAAAAGAAGGATTAAGCTGCATGACATCACATATAAGCTCGGGATGAAAATTGTCAAGATCATCCTGTAACACTGGCAAGAAGTGAGGCAAACCATGGAGTGACATCAAACACGATGACAATCGAAAGATACAATATTGATGCACAGTCCATGGGTCTTGAAGTGTGTCTCCGAGCTCATCATATGCATACTCAAGAAATTGTATGAATGCCTGCATTCATAGCTATGGATACAAATGAGGTAGCTAATGAGTGCATCACTATGTGTTGGAGGTGGAATGTGAAGACATACATTGATGATGGGAGGTGGACGGTGAAAAATATCATGTGTGAGGTGGTACATCTCCATGCAAAAAGATGTATGTAATCAATGAAATCACCCACAAATATAAAAAATATGCTATATGATATTGATCCGATGCCAATATGGTAGAGTCATGTGGAGAGTAAAAATATAAAGCAAAGGGGGTAGACTGGATAAAATAGAACGGTAAAATAAATAATAAAGTACAATTGAAAGGTGAGGGGTGTAATGGGTGAAACAAAAAAAGGGGATAAGAAAAGACAAGAAAAAAAAAGTGGGGGAAGGGTTTGTTAAAATTTTTAACAGGGATGGGGATGGAGTGGGATGAGGGGTGAGGGGATATGGAGTAAGTGGGGTGAAGTTGAGGTGGTGAGGTATGAGTGGAAGAGGTTGTGAGGTGGCAAGTGGGTAGGTGCAGAAAGGTGGATTATGTGTGGATGGGGAGGGTGGAGGGATAAAGGAGCAGGTGAGTAGGGTGTGAGATGGTGAGTAACAGTAGGGTTAGGGTACAATAACCATCTACATAGAAACCTCCTAAAGCTCGCCAATTTTGTATGTGCCACCTCTTGATCATTCCAACTATAACCACTAACTTCTTCTTGAGCCCTACTTAAAGTTTTCATTTGATCGTCACCCGTTGTGCTCACATCGGTACGGTGATCTAGGCTTCTCCTCCAAGTTGCTACCCCATTTCACTACTCCATTGCTACTCATGCTGATGATCATTTTGGCTAGTCGCTCGGCCTATTGTAGGCTTCCCACTTCTATCATGATGAAATTTTTTCTATGCTAAGCATTGTTTTGTTTCTACTGCACGTGTTGATGCTTGTTTTGGCCAATCTCCTAGCCTTATGTAGGCTTCTCACCTCTATCATGGATCCTTTTTGTTGCAAGTGTCTTTCTCATCTATCAATGCTACCTCCCACGAGTCAATATTGTCTTTTAGTTTGCCAGTGGGGCTGTAGCCACCTCACGAGATGATATTCTTCCTATTGCTACCTTCACTCAGGCTTACCAGATGTGCTTTTGTTGTGGAGTATTTTGTGAGATGAAGTATGTAGCATGCTGGAAGTATATACAAGCGAGCTAAGAGAATGCAACGTTTAAATGAATTGCTTGTCATTGTGAGCAAATATTTTTCACCCACAATTTACTTGTGAGGCTTATTGCAAAGCATTTTTTTACAGGGCTTTGCATCGCCATGTCTCTTTCCTCTCATGTAGTGTCATCACAACCTTGCTAGCATTATCGACTTATTACTCTCCGTCTTCCCACTGCAAATTAGCCCATGTGCTATGCATTTATTGAACTTCGGGTATCCAAAAAAGAGTGAGCTAAGAGAGGCTTGCAATGGAGATAGAATCTGACAGGACAACCCATCCTCTCCAGCTTTCTCTCCCAGATCTCTTGCACATGAACCCCATACAATGTGATTGCTACTCCACAAAATGATGGCTTTTGTCTTCCCTACGTCCCTTTTTCCTGGGATAGAACAAATATCAACTTTTTAGATATCTTTGAATTTCCACCTCTCATTCAGTGCTCTAAGCATCAGTAGCCTTTGTCTCCTCTCCTACTAGAAAGTGACACTCATGGAGCCCTCCTCAAAGGACCAACAAACTGAGAGGCTAAATGTTTTTAGAGACTAGCTACATGAGAATCTAATGAGCAACCAATTGAGCTAAAGAAGGAGAAATAGCATCTGGATCCTCATTATCTAGTAGGCTTTCCACAATAAGTTACACATTTTAGCAACCACAATGTTTCTTAATAAGTTACACGTTTTAGCAACCAAATCAACTTGCTGTCTACCCATAGTGACCTCCTTCTTGAGATAGTTTGGTGGACCGAGCAAACACACTTCTACAAATTATCACCTTGTTCTTAAAAGCAACCACCATGTTAGGAAACATTAGCAAGATTCAATCAAGTCATATCTAAAGGTCCTATCATTCCTCATGCTAGCTTGAAAAATAAAGGGCCTTTCTTCATCCATGTCGAGAAACATAGCTAGGGGGCATTATCACCAACAATAGCATTACGTGCTCAGTGACCAACAATAGCATTATGTGCTCAGCCACCATCGTGTTGTTTCATTTAGAAGTCTTGAATAGACTTCACCACAATGGATGTTAACTAGAATAGCTCCCCTATCCATTTGATCAGTGGCTTGGCTTGCCTCGTCAAATTGATGATCTTCTTGAGTAACCAAGATCATTGAGAAAGCCACCTTATTGTCAATTTTTCTTACATTGGTTCTGAGTGGATCCCATGAGGAGAGTTTTGGACATGCCAGTGTTTAAAAAAAGCTTGTGGATCCTCCTTGTAGATCTCTTGCATAAGAGGACCTTTTTTGCACCTCTTGCATGGGCTCCCTCCCTATATTGTTAGGAAAAGATGACTACACTTCTCCATCAATGTGCTTTGAGTATCTTTTCTCAACTGCTAGGTAAGAGTCTTCTCTTCTAGCCCAAGTATTTTTAAAAAACTCAACTTTTTGGCTTGTTGATGCAGTTTGGCACCAAGCTACTAAGCTTTCTCCAAGCTTATAGAGAAACTTGCAAAAGTCATCTACTCCCATTGAGCCATGTGGTCTAATCAACTTGTGAATGTGGACCATATACGATCTACAAAAAACCATATATATATATATATATACATATTTCCCAACCAACTAATGTCTTACCACATTTCTACCACTTGACAATCATGGAAGACAACTACCACCACTTTAGAGACAATTAGGAATAAAAGCAGAATAAGTTGGAGGTAGTACATAGCACTTGGTGGGTCCAAAGGAGGGTGGAGACAAGGGTGTACCATTGCACATTTCCAGGACTTAGATTACGACCCCCCCAACAAGTCGAGAGTTTTCTGCTGTGAAAATCTTGAGGACTTTGTCGGTCTAGGGGGAACCTATATAGCACAGCGATAAAGAGGCCAGAGGTGAACATGTCATCTAAGGTGGTGACATGCAAATATGGGGGGAATCGACCGTGGTAATGAAGGGTATCCACTAGTGCCATTAATTTTGCTCTAGGTGAGTACAACACAATCTCAACACAATCACCTTATATGAGAAGGCAAATAACATTGGGATTACAGTGCATCAAGGGGTGGTAGTAGGCATGGTGAAGATGAGTGGGTGAGCAGCAAATGAGCAGGGGAGCAGATGAGTGACAAGAGTTGGAGGTGGGAGCATGGAGCAAAGTAAAGTAGGGGCAGAAAAGAGTTAGAGGAGGGTGTGTGGAGCAAAGTAGCAGAGCAGGGGTAGATGAGAGCAATGTACTAAAATGCCAAATGCCATGTATCTTTTATATTATAAAGTTCGAGCCACCGTGGTGGTGGTGGTGGTGGTGGTGGTTGGAGGTTTAGAGGCTTGGGGTTCCATCCATATTGATTGCAAGCCACCACAGTGGAATCTTAGGTGCCACCCCACATGGGCTAGTAATAATGAAGTAGATGCCTAGTGGTGGTAACTAGTAGGTGAGTAGGCCACTGTGGTGGGTGGTTGGTAATTAACTGCGAACTTGGTGGCATCTTACCCACCACAGACGTGGCTTATCAGAGCCACCACCATTGGGCACTAATGACCACAAAAGTAAATCATGACACCTAATCACCTCTAATCACTCATTATCATGCACTCTAGTACTCTGCTAAGCATGCAAGCCCATTGACTAGTAATTTACCGCACTCATAGTAATCATACACACAAGCCCGGTGGTGGTAAATGGCAAGTGAGTAATTTTGGGCCACTACAATGGCTGTTAATTAACTACCAGCCTCGTGGAATATTAGTCGCCACCATAGATGTGATTGGAAATCTTAGACGCCACCACCTCTAATCACTCATTACCATGCAAGGTAGTACCGCTGCTTTGAATTAATCAAAATTCGGGCCAACCATCATGGTGGCTCTAACCTTAATAGCTCCTTGTAGTCGAGCTATAAACTTAAGTCTCCACTATTCCATTCCGTTGATTGTTTTGTCTTCTATCCCTCTCGACTATTTCTTTCTCCCTTGCACTTGGACTACAACCTTAAGCCTCCATTATTCCATTTCCTTCACTATTTCATCTTCTATCCCTCTCAACCATTTCTATTTCCCTTGCACTCTTCTTGAAACTTCTATCCCCTATCGTAATGGACCCTGCACAGTCCGGGAGTTCCTCACACAATCTTTCCACCCCCTCTGCAGCACAATGCGAGAGCCTCACCTCCCCTGATCTTGAAATCGTGACATCTGGGAGCTCCTCACTCACTCTTCAAAATCCCAATTTGGATGCTCTCAACAACTTCACCAAGTTGGTACAAGAGGTGAGCATGAAGGAGGGACAAATAGTCTCTCAAGGTCAGAAGATTACCATCACTGAAAGCGTGATTGAAAATGTGCTAGGCATTTGTGGAGGCAATTTGAAAGCACACTTCTTCAACAAGCAGTGGAAGAGATAGGATGTTCTAGATGTATACCCCAACGCTCAACTTGGAAAAGATGGTGGAGCCAAGATTTCTATCTTGCCAACAGACCTCCAAGATGTGCTAAAGAAGACAATGCACTTCTTTTCTAATATAAGAGGAACCAAGGTTCAAGTAGAAGTAGAGATACTGAAAGGAGTTTTCTCAAGGGTGATCTCCAAGAGCATGATAACCAACCTGAAGAATTGCATGGATGGCAGATCCCAATTGTCATCTCAGTCTGTTGGACTTGCAATGAACCTGATGACATCTATCCTCAAAGGGATTTTTGAGTAATATGATAAGAAGATGTCTCAGAAGGTGGCTTTTCTACAAGAGAAAGCCATCGATGCAGCAAAGCCAGCGTAACTTGAGGAAATTCTTAGGGAGGGTGCAAAAGCCAAGGTAGAGAGACAAAAGTGAGGGCCTTGTAGGCATGAGAGCAACTTGAGGCCACTACAAACATGGTCAACATGGAAAGGTATCTCTGTGAATGAAAAGGAAAGAATGCAACACAATGGAAATAAAATGAAATGGAAGTGGACAATAGTAATGAACCAAAATACTCACGTGTAGATAGCTTGATGTTGACTGATGTGTCAAGATTAGAAAGTACAATGCCTTTATAGAATAGACACACACACTCTAGGTGTCACATGTATATGGGATAAGTCCCATAGTGACACATGGCACTCTAGGATATAAAGTAGTCTAGTACTACTCTAGAACACTAGAAAACACTCACTTTGGCTTCATGTTCCAACACCCCCCCATGAAGGCAAGGTGAGAGATTACTAGAATGGAGCCAAGAACATGACATGATGAATCTACTAATTTGTACATCCCAAATAGCTCAGAGGCTCAACAGAGAAGCATGGCTACCTGACCCAACAAAACGGTCTAGGGAGTGCACCAACATCCTGGGCCTGATAACAAAATCCATCAATGCCAATAATAGGACTCCCATAGTACATCCCCCCCTGGCTTCATAACACGAAGTGGTAGGAAGCCACACACAAATAAAGTAAAAGAGAATAACATCATTTTAGGAGGACTATCCAAGGCTGAGAACCTTTATTGACTCAACACACATGATTTATTTGCATTCATTTTAGGGGGACTCCCAAGGCAGAGTACCTTCCACATATTCAGAAAACAAAGTCAAGATCATCCGGTGCATAGACCTCTTGAGAGAGATCTTGGATGTGAGTAGTGAGAGCATGAATCAGAGTAGAGGTGTCTGCATCATCTTCGTCTTCGCTGGATACAGTCCCAACCAAGTTGGCATGGTCTTTAGATTGTTGTTTGGCCAGCTTTTGAAAGCAACGATCTTCGGTGTGACCAAGCTTTCCACAGTAAGTGCACTTGAAAGGTTTGAAGTTACCTTTCCCTTTAGGAAACCTCCCTTTAGAAAATAGTGCATTGGCGTCAGGAGTATCACTATGCCTTCTTTCATGATCAAGAAGCATAGCAACCATGTCATGGTAGCTCATGCTTGCCACTCTTAGTGCTGGTATGATCTCTCGATACTTAGGAATTTCTTCAATGCTCGTGAGGAGCACCGCAACTTGGTCATCATCCCCAACTGGGGCCTTCAATGCAGCAAGTTGAGTGATGAGAGACTCCATATCATTCAGATGGGTGAGAAGAGAGCCCTCATGCTTCATCTGGAGTTTGAAGAATTCTTGGCAAAGAAAGACCTTAGAATTGATTACCTTATTGCCGAAGAGACCTTCAAACTTCTCCCATAATTCTTCAGCAGTGGAATCAAAGTCAAGATGATGAATAACTTCATCACCCAAACCCAAATCAATGAGAGAAAGGGCTTTGTCGTTTAAATTCTCCCAGTGCAGGATTTTCTTTTCATCCGATTGTGGCTTCCTATCCTTACCATAAGCAACATTCCACACCCTGTCTTTCATAAGGATAAGACGTAGCTTTGTTTGCCATGTCGGAAAGTTCTTACCCGTGAACTTTTGAATAAAGGCACTTGACTTCGAGGACTCCATGGCAATCAACTTGCAAGTAGCAAATCTAGAGGTGGAACCTTGTGAACGTCAATACTTCGAGTAAGAAATGAAGCAGGGAGCCACGAGCTAGATCTAGGGGCAACCACGAATTGGAGCAAGATAATCCATGAACGAAGAGGATATCACGGGCAGTTGGAGTAGATGCAGTAGGAGCAGGTCGTGCAGAATCCGAGCAGCCAGCAGGCTGAGCAGAATTGTGGGCTTCAGCACGGGCAGATTGACGGGCAGTATGTACAGCCAACAAGTCTTCAGGGCGGAAGAAATTACAGAAAAGCCAGATAGCACGCTGATTCTTCAAAGTCTGGGTAGCAAACTGTAGTGCACTCTAGAATAAAGGTAGTCTTCTCTGAATGTAAGCAATGAATAAAAAAAATGCCCCCAATAGCTTCAGCTACAGTTCAAAAAAAAAGAGTGCACCACCTCCAACCAATAGCAAGATCAAGAGATAACGGGTAGATTCAGCAAATCATGAGTAGGAGCAGCAGCCTGTTGATGTGTGGCCTGTAGAAGGGGCTGGCAGATACTTCAGAGCACGTGGACAGTAGCAGCAACTCCAAAAGATGGTCGTGGGGCAGCCAGCAGTAAAAGAAAACTTTCTCCACGATTTCGACCAGTAATGGTGCATTTCAAAAAAGAGGAAGCGTAGTCAGAAACGGGCAGGTACACCAGCAAAAGATGATGCGCAGATAGGCAGCAGCCTCTTGAGTGGTGACGCCTCCAACAACTGCACTCGTCCAACAGATGAAGAGCAGGCAGATTCGGAAAATGGCGCCTAGTTTCTTCAGCAGCAACTTGATTGTAGATGAGATGATATGTGAGCAGGATGAAGAAGCTATGGCGAGGAAGGAGAGCATGCTCTCTTGCACTTAGAGAAAGAGAGAGAGGGCATGGCTTCTCTTTCTGGCCTCCCTCTCCTCAATCTCTAGGAGCAAAGGAGCAGTGGCTCTGATACCATATGAAGGAACATGTGGCAAGCTATCTCTGTGAATGAAAAGGAAAGAATGCAACACAATGGAAATAAAATGAAATGGAAGTGGACAATAGTAATGAACCAAAATACTCACGTGTAGATAGCTTGATGTTGACTGATGTGTCAAGATTAGAAAGTACAATGCCTTTATAGAATAGACACACACACTCTAGGTGTCACATGTATATGGGATAAGTCCCATAGTAACACATGGCACTCTAGGATATAAAGTAGTCTAGTACTACTCTAGAACACTAGAAAACACTCACTTTGGCTTCATGTTCCAACAATTCTTAGGGAGGGTGCAAAAGCCAAGGTAGAGGAGACAAAAGTGAGGGCCTTGTAGGCATGAGAGCAACTTGAGGCCACTACAAACATGGTCAACATGGAAAGGTAGAGAGAACTGCATCAAGGAGCTCCAAGATAAGCTTGAAGAAGTTAGAAGTGATGGGGACATCGCAGACAAGGAGCTAGCAATGATGCAAAAGGAGCTTGAAGACCAAAGAGCCAAAAAATAGGGTCTTTACAAATGGCTCTGCAACATGCAGAATGCATTGAACAATGAAAAAGATCAGATGATGAAGGTCGTCAAAAGGGAGAATGGAGAAACTAGAGCGGTGATGCTGGATCTGCGAGAGAGCTTCAAGGCAGAGAGTAGTCAAGTGGAGAAGAAATGAGGCAACTCTCCAGGCTATGCAGGATGCAGAGAGCAGCCACGATGGAGCAAGTTGCAACAACAGCCACAGTGGGGTTATTTTTTTAAAACATTGTTGGAAGTTCAAAGAGTAAGCTATAAGACCATGCAACAAGATTACAATAGGGTTGTACACAAGATTGCAATGGCTTTCCAAAGTTTTAAAAGGCATTCCATCATCATGAGAGATTTCCAAACTAGAGTGGAAGTTTTGGAAATGGCCCATGTTGATGTTTAATTTGCAAAATTTAAGCACCTTCAATACATGCTGAGGGATTCAGGTGATGTTGTTGCATGGAGTGAGCAAAGAGTGGAGGAGATGAAGGAGAACATTTGCAACCTTAGGATGAGGAAGGAAGGAATCAAGAAGCAATTTCATATGTACAGAGCAAGAATATGGTGTTGATGGCCACAATAGTTAAATCACATGCCTATCCTACTATGCAACAAGGTCCAAAATGCATGGTCTGCCATACCCCCATCATAGATGACTGCATGATCCGATGGCCTCCGTGCTACCACCCTATGCATATTTTCTTGCTTTTTGGTATTTGTGCATGCAAGATTGCTATGTAGGGACTATCATTTGCCATTGCACAGGTCATGGTGGACAGCTCAAATGTGCCTACCTGCTACTGTAGCTATCTACAACACAAAAGTAGATGTTGCAGCTCAGTTTGCCAGCTCAGTTTGCCATTAGGGCACGCAAAAGACAAGAAGCTTAAATTGAAAAAGGCCAATCCTGAGCCTAATTACAAGGAAAAGGAGCCTGAAGAGAGGAACCAATCCCCTTCAAGAAGGGAGCAAGAAGGGCCACCCCTACAACCAGGAAGCTTAAATCAAAGAAAGAGGAAGCAAGATGAAGGGAGGGGCCAAGCTCCTAAAGGAAGGAACCAGCCCTCTTCTAGAAAGGAGCACAAAAAGGAGCAAGGAGGACTGAGCCTGCAATCAAGGAGCTCAAAAAGGCGACCTACTCAAAGCAATGTGGAACTAGCCCCCTGAAGGAAAGGAGTCCTTCAGATGTAATCTAAAGGAAAGGAGTCTTTGAAATGTAATATATGTAATCTGTGTGTAATCTATTCAATTATTAATTTTCTCTAGAGTTTACTTGGGCAATGTATATGTTTTAGGATAGCACCAACACAGTGGTTTGCTTCTATTATCATGTGGGTCAATGTTTGCTTGGGTACAGTCAATCGCTACACCCAAAAATGGCTACACCCAAAATTAACTACCACCAGCGTGGTGGTTTGCTTCTATTATTACAAGGATATAAACTTCACTGCCACCAGCACGGTGGTTTTCTTCTATTGTTATTTTCATAAGACAAGATGAATGGCATATAATTCATTCATTTAGGAATTGTGGATTAGTTATGGGATTTCATATTTCTCAATGTAAGTGCACTTGTTAATATATATATATATATATATATATATATATATATATATATATACATATAATAATATATGTATATGTATATATATGCAATATTATAATATTTCCAAAGTGACTAAAGTGATGTTTTTTGATCCGCTATGTGACTAGATAGTGTCCTTTGATAGGTCAAGGACCATAATGTGAGATGAAATATTTTGATTAAACAAATAATGTGAGACGAAAGATTTTGATTAGACAAATAATGTGAGACGAAAGATTTTGATTAAATACTCCAATACGAGAGGTGGACATGTCAGTTCGTATGAAAGAAGAATGAGAAGGCCGGGCTCAATGAACTCTCTTCCTATTTAAGTGCAGTGCATACACAACTAGGAGCCCATTATGACATCTATCCCCAAAACTATGTACACCGATCCACCAACTGCAAATCTATAGTATGCCTAAAAGACTTTGGAATGTTCATGTTCTATCTAAGAACAATGTTGGATGACCTCCTCTCACAGAAATAGACCGAGAGAAGACGGAGGAAAATACCTACAAGGAGGACATGCTTCGCAATTGGCTATATGACTTGGAGTCGGCAAAGATGGTGAATATTAATTTCCCTGGCTATCATTTTTCTTGCTCCTTTAACATACTTGTCAAGCTCATGATGTAGTTTTCTTTTGGGAGGACATGATGGCGATGCGAAGTTGTATAAATTGCCAATACCAGGATGAAGAGGACCACGAGCAAAAGGAGGAGTTCCTATGAGCATACAAGTTAGTAGAGGCAAGCAAGCAGTGGGTTGTCCAAGTGTGTAATGAGGTCAGCGATAGTTCATCACACTAGCCTAAAGAGCTAGAAGATGCTTGCTATAGAGAGGTTGATAAGATAGTTGCGAGTTCAGAAGTTCCTTGAGCTATGAAATGTCATCATATTTTTGAAAAAGTAAAAATCTCAAAAGCATTTCTTGGACTTGTGGACTTTCTCAGACTACCATCATCCATGATCTATGGTCACATCGAAATAGGACAATGCCAAACCAAAGTCTGTACAAGGTCACGTTGAGGTGTGACATGCGGTTTGTTGGGCATTTGCAGTAGGCCGGGGGCAGGTTGCAAGTACTTAATCTTTCAAGATGGACGGCAGGTGGGAAATTTTGAAATTCGTGGAAGTAGCAAAATTTTCAGCTACCGGTTTTCCCCCTCCGATGATACATGTCAGCAGAATTGGATATCCCAAACAAGTGCAATGTGGCCTAAAATGCTTCAAAACACAAATAGGCCAAAGGGCATGCTATCAGGTTTGATGATGTGTTTCATGAAATGCAATGACCTTTGGCATGCTTATGAACCATATATCAAGCAAGTGGATGGAAAAAGAAACAATTCAAAATTGTAAATAATGTTGGATCTATTAAAAGATTTTTGCACATGCACAAATTGCACATTTTTAACTTCTTCCATTTTAGGGTGAATCTAGATACCAATACCAACAACTATCAATGTTTTAAGACCACTTTTTAGTAGTCCCACTAGTTTGGATTCCAAATTTTCAATCCATTTTGGTTTTCAACAAATCAAAAAAACGTTATGGAGTGTGCCCTCAAATGGGTGTGCGTCACTTTAGCACAACATTGGAAGCCCATTAATCCATGCCTAATATTTTCATTTAAGCATGACCTTGGGTTCATGAGAAGCTTATGTACTGTACTTTTGAAAGATTACTTGGCTACATGTATATACATAACAAAAATTTGAAGTTTTTGAATAAATTGCTATATCCTATAGTCTTCAGGATGCATGCTTCACATGCAATATAGCACTTGTAATGCTTCAATGGTCTCATTACAAATTCTTATTCCATAAGTTCTTGGTTTCATCTTCAATTTTGGAATGTGTACTACAAGTTGCATGCGCTATTATATACATCTATAGACGTGCTCTGACAGACAAATCTCGACCTTTGCTTCTCCTTCTCCTTCCCCTTCCCCTTCCCCTTCCCCTTCCCCTTCCTCGCTTCTCCTTAATCCATTCCCCCTTCTCCTTCCATTCTCCCTCCTTCTTCCATTCTCCCATCCTCCCTTCTCTTTCCTTTCTCCTTTCCCTTGTATGCATGTTTAAGTTGAATTTTCAATGCCTTAAGCATTCATGAGGAAATAAGGGATTGCATAAATGATGGAAATATTAAGTGATTGCATGAGGGAAATTGAACTACAGCATGAGTACGGCATAAAGAAAGAGGGCATGCATGATGGAAATCTTCTTCTCTTCTTTTCTGTAGTTCATCATGTGGCCAGGAAGCTCTTCAGGAGCCTCGCCTAATCTTTGGGATGCTGTATTACAGCAATTATATAATATTTTAGGGCACTACCACTCCACAGGAGTTATACACATACATAATGAGTACTCAAAACACCCCCCAGATGTTGGCAGTATAGACTCCAAACCACTCCATACCCACATCAGCTGAGATTAGTCCTGTGGAGTCAAGGCAGCCTAGCAGGCGGTAGAGTCGCCAGTCTTCTCCCTAATCATCAGGAGTCCCTTCTCCCCTGCAGTCTGGAGTCCCTTCTCCCCTACAGTCTAGAGTCCCTTCTCCCGTGCAATCATCAAGAGTCCCTTCTCCCCCGTGGTGGTCTAGAGTCCCTTCTCCCTTGTGGTCAGGAGGCCTTTCTGCCTCATAAAGCTACCAGTGTACTCCTGTGCAGTTGGGAGTCCCTTCTCTAGAGGTGAGTGCCCATCGTACTGGCTTGTCATGATAGGGTAGTAGGCGTAGTAGTAAGGAGAGCTCTGGGGGATGCATGGCACAATGGTTTGGGGGTAATGGTGGGGGTGGGGAGGATTCAGATGATGCAGACATGCCAGAGTGTGATGGTACGATCTTGTATGACATCATTGTGATAGGCAACATCTTGATGGATGCACGAGGGAAGGACATCACGGCCTTCATGCACTCTATAGTTGCTAACAACTATAGAGATTGCTTTATTCCATTCAAAGAGCAAAAAAAAAGTTTGGCTAATGATACGATCAATGCTATAATATGCTCTAGATATCCCAATCCCTCTAATGTTGAGTTCATAGATAAATGGGCAAAGTCAAAGATTACCATTATACTTGCCAATAGAATATATTTTCTTGAGAGGCAGGCACTAGCTGAGATTGCTAGGAGAGAGGGAGGTCAACCACCAAGGGGCCAACCCCACACTTCTCATAAGCACGAGTGGAAGAAAGCGATGAAGGCAATGAAGGTGGACCAGAGTCTATAGCACGTGGAGGCATGAAGGATCCAAATGGAGCAATATGGAAATGTGCATTTTGGAGCAGGGGGGATTGCATCATGGGAGGCCCAATTTGTAAGTATCGATCTCAAATTATATTGTGTTTGTGTGGTTTATTAGGAGGTTGTTTCTTTGTACTAACCCCTCCGCAACTTGTGTCATCTTGCAGCTTGATATCATGGGCAGATACCCTACTCCTGCCGAGATAGCCTACCATCATGGACATCACAGATGACATACATGGAGGCACTTCTATGATGAGAGGTTGATTATTGAGGAGCAGTATATCTGGGATATGGGAGCACCCCACTAGGTATTTAAAAGTACTTAAATAATGTCAATGTTGTAAATAAAGATTTGATTTTTCATACATTAAAAGGATGCACGATGATAGGTGGCCAGGCGAGACACTACACTATGCAAAGCAATGGAAATATGCACGATGTAGTGCAGAGCTACTGTAGGTTGAGATCTACTGTGTTCAGAATAAATAGATTGCATCTCATTATTATGTCAGTGCGACATCATGACATTGGGAAAATTTCCAACGAGAGTGCGGGTCCACATAAAATTCAAAATCTCACCCAAGAGTGTGTCATGCCATGGCCCTCAAATGGCCTCAAAAATAGTTCTACGATTGGCTACACCCAAGCCAACATTGAACCGATGTGTAATCGAGAGTTGGTGATAGTAGTCTGTTTTGCTTTCAGGTGTGGTGTAATTCCAATCAAGCTAGTGAGAAGTCTCTTAATCGGCTTGTGAAATCTATGTTGTCTACTGTGGGTTATCTTGGTGTCAAGAGGCAAAGAAATAAAATGTTTTGCAGTAGCCTTTGTGAGGTTTCAGAATCTGTAGGGAAATTGGTTACTGGTCATTGTAGGGTGTCTTGCTACAAAAAATGCGTTAAGAGTAATAATTTGAAAATTGTTGCAGCTCAATCCATATTGGCTAATCCTTATGATCCGTTTGGTGGTTTGAGGTAGTTGGGCGATACTATGGGCTAGCTGTTGTTTAAATTTGAGCTCATTTGGTTGACAAGAAATTATTAAAATACTAGTGAGAATTCAAGATGCAAGCACATATTTTTGGCTACCCTCTAAGCTGGACATTCTCTTGTATATGAGCTTCATTTATGTATAAAAATCCTTGTGAATAGAGCTATGATCTATGAAAATTTTAGCCTCCAACTTGCATGTCTGCTATTTGGTGAATTTTCACTAGTCTTGTTGAAGATCTCGTTGCATTGACTTCTAACAAGTGCTAGAAGGCAAGGTCTTTTGTTCATGTGCAAGCGTTTGACTAATTTGAAGTGATAGTTGAAGGGAATATGACCCATTCTTGTTGTTCTTGAATCAAAATCTACTTACATTAAGAAGAAGAAGACGATTTTGAGAGGTATCCTACTTGAAATGAGTGCAAATGTGTGTTGAGGCTGATGCACTAATAGTAGACACTCAATTCTAAAGGGATTGTAGCATTGCAGCATTGTAAGGGATTAGGCACTATCGTATTACAGTAAGACCTTCCCCTATGACCAATTCAACAAAGCTCAAGACGAATTTGATAAGAATTCCTTTCATACTTGGCTCATACTTGGTAGACCAAGTTAAAGTTTAGTCTCATGAGGAGGGACTTTGGAACATTGCAAATGGCAAAAAGAAGAAACCGGGAACACAAGAAGCAGAAACAATATAAATAGTGAAAGATGAGAAGGCACGTGTAATTATTGCCTTAGGATTAAGTGATGAATTCATCCATCATATTGATCTAGAAAGACACATCCATCATATTATTGCCTTAGTTCTTTATATTGAAGAGTGTATTTTTTACTGTACATCTCAATCAAATGAAGAGTTTGACTACTCAACGCACGTAGGAGTCAAAGTAAATATGGATGAAGATGTGTGCATAGCAATTTTATTAAAGAGTCTACCACAGGAAGACTACGCTCGACTACACCAAGAAAAGGCTTCCTACAAACCTTGTCAAAGCCGACAACAACACAATGCATCCATAGATGTGCGTACAGATGCGTTTCCTGAATTTTTAAAAAAAGTACAAGTGCATCTATTTGCATGTCTACAGACCCTCGTCTATAGGCGCATCTATATGTTATATAGGCACATCTATATAATAGATAGATGCACCTATAGGCATGCTATTAGACACTCTATAGAAATTTAAAAAAGAAAAGAAAGACACTCTAATAGATGTGCTTATAGATGCTTTGGAGAATTTTTTTTTAAAAAGCAGAATTATGTGTGGTTAAATAGAATGCAGTGTATGCTGTGTGGTTGCAGGAATCCCATTTCTACAGTGTGCAATTCAATTCTTATAGCCAATCATATTTTAATTTGCACGATTCCATGCACGTCTATAGCCTATGATTACAATTCCAAATAAAACATTACAACTCCAAATCGTTCAATTCACAAGGCATTCATTGATAGAACATTGCACAAGGAAATTGAATGCCAAAAAAATAAGAGGAGTGTATATTAATTCATAGCCCAAAAGGTTCTTGTATATACCTATAGCATGAATCCAAGCCACCTATGGCTTCAAGTACAAAACATAAGAGGAGTGTATATACAACAGAGGCAAGAGGCCAATCCAATGGCTTCAAGTACAAAAAAGAGTAGCTAGTACTAATTCTAGCACTACTTATACGACTAATCTAATTCATCCGCTGTGTGGATAAAAATGGAGAAATATTTTTCACTTGTTGCATGTTGCTGGGTGAGTGCATAGCTATGTATATAGCTAGTTGGTTGTGGAAATGAGCTATGGATACTCTCATGAAGGACTCCACACTGATGATATATTGTCTTGAGATGGAAGACACTTCTACAAGGACTTCTGGGAGATAATGAAGTGCAATGTGGTTGCAGCAAGCAATCCAGAGCAGTGTAACGGGGTTTTGTTGTGGGATGACATTTACTCTTCATGGTTATCCCGAATCCTTTTTGTAGGAGGACATGAGTATTTTTTTGTCGTGGCTGTCTTGAAAATCCATTATGTCGAAATGGTGCTCACCATATGTGGCAGCATGGGCAATATGGTGCTAAGTGCTTTTAGCATGCATTGGTGCGTTAAAGAATGGGATTTTTGGCATCCATGACCTTGGTGTAAAGTTTGAAGGAAAGAGTGGGGGAGTGGTGAAAAAGCAAAAGGTGACGTGGCCATAATCAAAAAAGCATCCATGCAGGTGGCTACGTGAGGACAAGGCGAGGAGGTTCTGGATGGCGAGGTGGCGACTGCAAGTAGCATGCTACGAGGAGAGGGTGTGCTCCGTGGAGCAGAAGAGGCTCTTCTGGATGAAGGACAGGAGAAGTAGTTTAGAAGGAGCTTGAAGACTGGATGAGGGGGGGGATATGGTTCAAAAGCTTCACATGAAGGAGAGGCTCTGAAGGATGAAGGCGACGGCTAGAAGGAGTGAAAGGGGAAGCTGCGGTATTGGCTATGATCACTTGACGAGTGACGGAAGGGCGGTCGTTGCCTTAGCTGGGAGCGGCTGGGAGCGGCTGGATTTGATGAAGAGGACGATTGTCCATACTAGAGGTTGAGGGATCTGGCTCGAGGGCCGTTGCCCTTATTGAGAGGTTCTCAGAAGAGGATAGAGGGGAGTTTGGTTAAAAAAGCAAAACATGAGCAAGGGGAGCAAGGAAGAGGGCAGCTATGGCGACGCGATTGCACACTGCATGGTTCTGGAGGAGAGCTGCAGCAAGAGAAGCCGCAAGGGGCCACCATAGCGTGACGAGGTGAGGGATAACAGTGGTGATGGTCTAGAAGCTCCGAAACGGGGAGGCTGCTATGCTTACATGAAGGAAAAAGGTGACAAGGAGCTTTGTAATCTCTGTGAGCTGGAGGATTTTGGACCACAGGCAATGCGAGTTCGTTGAAGGAGGAGCTACTGGAGTATAAGGAGGCCTGGATCATGCAAGAAGAAGCGGCTGTGTGTGTTCAGAGAGTAAGCTTGGAGAAGCTGCTAACAGTTCGTGTACCGATTGAAGGAAGGGATGGCACGAAAAAGGAGTTGAGGAGCGGTTGCTGGTGTAGAGGATGGGTGACAAAGGGAGAGGACAAGAGGCCGAGGAGGTCGACGATGACCAGTGTGGAGGGCTCTTGGTCTTGGGTGATGGGTTCTTGAGAAGTTGGCATCTCGGTTCGTTGTGGGTGACGAGGGGAGTTTTGTGAGCAATGAAAGCTACGATGAAGACTATTGTGTGTGAAGAGTGTGGAAGCACGTAGAAGCGGAAGGTCTAAGGGAGGAAGTAGGTTCGGTAAACATGAGGTGACAGATGTGGAAGCTTCTAAGAGTGGAAGGGCTACGAGAGAGCAGGAGAGGTATGCAAGCTCGTAGGAGGAGCAGAGGTCGAGGAGTTTAGAGGGTGAAGATCCCAAAAGAGAACACATGAGCTGAGAGAGAAGGTGAACTCAGTGAGCAGGGAAGAGATATGCAGGGAGATAGAGATGAAGGCTGTCTCGAATGATGCTTGACAGTTGAGCTGTAGCAATGTCTGTCGGGAGCTTTCGAATGGGAGAGGGTCTCAACCATAGAGGCTTGGATCAATACCTTGGATACAAGAGGGCCGTGAGTTGGTATGCTTTGTAAGGGAAGCTTGTTTTCAGAGAATTTGAAGGCCTTGTGAGCTTGAGCTCAGTCATCAGTAGGAGCTTGTGTTGGGCTGTGTGATCCACTGGGTTTTTGATTGAGGTTGTTGGGCTTCTAGAGGAAATGAGGCCAAAATGTGAGTTGTATTAGAAGGTATGAGTAGAGCAATGATGTTGTATGAATGCCTTTTGCCTTGTGATTGTGTTGTTCGGGTGTTTTAAACGTGGATGAGGGTGGCTGTGAAGGCGGATTGGGCTCTACTGCTTTTGTCCATCCACCGCGTCCTCACTCCCTTCTTCATCGCCTTCTTCCTCCTTATTATCCTTGCCTTTTTCCTCCTGAATATCCCCAGGGGCCTATAAATGAGGGACAACATGACGGAGGTTTGCCACTCGTCATGGGGCAACGCACCCATGTAGATCATGAAAATCAAAGGTTGGCTTGGAGAGACCACCACATTGGTTCTTGGCATAATAATGAGACACAATCTATCATTTTAAACATTATTGTAGGTAGTCTTTGGCCTGACCACTTGTCATTGCTCAACCTTTTGCCGCAGCTTTGCCACCTATCACTAGTCAGTGCGCCCATGCAGATCATAGGTTGGCTTGGAGTTGTAGCTCCGTTACCTATTTTTATGTATTACAGGAGGAGTTCTATGATGACCACCGTGTTGGCAAATTGAAGGAGATCTATGACAACCACCGCACTGGTTCTTGGAGTCATGGATGATTTTTTCCTCTTAGTTTCATTAAGAAATGAAACTTTTACATTGGTGTCGAAAGTTTGTATGCCTTGATAAAAATAAAGGTTTGAAAAATTCGCTAGGATCTGAAACTTTTATGACAAAAAATTTAAAGTTTTGCCAGGATTTACAAAATTTTCTTTAAAATTCAAAAGAAAATATATAAAATTGTAATAAGTTTTGAGATTTGCTCTATATCTTGCCTCTCCACAAGTAGGACACTCTCTTGCCTCCTTATGTGATCCACAAAATAGAATGCAATCATTGACACATGCATGGATGCGCTTGTAATCCAACCCTCACATGTTGCCTTGCCATATCTCTTGAGGTCGGTAATTTATTCGGTGGCAGCCCATGCTTTTGGAAAGTTCCCTATTGTTGGAGATCTGTGGTAGCCTGTGGAGTTTGCTGCTAGACTGTTTGTGCTGTAGAAGCGGCTACTCAGTCTACTTATGCTGAGTAGTCATTGGAGGCAGCCTTGCAAAAGTAGTAGCTATACTAGACCAGGCCGAGGTCTTCTTCGTTGCCTATGGTTGCTTGGCAGTTGTATGAAGGCTTCCCTAGTAGTAAGCTGTCGATTAGTGCTTCGACAGATTTCGAATTAAGAGGCTCTTTCAATTTCTGTCTCAAGAAATCTTTCTCTTTCTTTTCTAAAAAAATACTCATATAGAGTCTCTCAATGAACAGAATCAGTTCTTTCATGGAAGAAATAGCTCTCTCTCTCTCTCTCTCTCGCAATAGAAATCTCTCACTCGAATAAGGAAGAATTCTCTCACTGGAAGAGATGCAATGAATGGAATTCTCTATCTCTCAATGGACTATTTTTTTTTCACTAAGTGAACGGAAATTTTCTCTCACGGAAGAGAAAAGTACTCGATCTCTCAATCTCTCAGTCACTCTCACTCTCTCAAGAATCGCAATGCCTCAGCGAAAGGCAAGGGAGCTCTGATGCCATGACAAAATATAAAGAGGGGAGAGGAGAAGAGTGGAGATGAGAAGAGAGGGCACAGCTAGAGAGCACACGACAAATGACTAACTGTACACTAGATTTAGTTGAAAATGTAGAATACATACAAACCCATTTAGGGTTAGGGTTGGGGCATCTAAGCCTTTCCTTTATAGAACTCTATATGTGTTAGTGCATGCACATGTAACCACATGATGTTGAGCATGGTCTCTCAACACTCACTATGCAGCTTCTTCTCATTGATGCATATAGCCTCTACTTGTCTCTCCGCCCTCAGCCACATATGATTGGCTTCTACGACCCTGAAATAGAATTTAGGCTATCCTCATTTATGTGGAGATGGCCAATAAAAAGGTTGCACGATGGAATGCCAAATGGGAAGGTCTAGCATCACATCCAAATCCTGAGAACTATACTCAACCGATGAAATATTTTAATAGGTGAGGTAAGCTACATATGCACTAGGCGACACCCTGAGGAGACATGCTTGAGCAAAGTATTCTTGATTAGCTTTCTACAAGAAACTTGAGTGAGTGCTGGTGGTTCGTGGAGACTTCCAAAACATGATAGCTGCTCACGGTTATCTAGAGATGTCTGCCACGAGTATCACTTAGACGAACTGATCCAAGATCTACTGGACTAATACGTGAGGAACTCATCTGAGATGGTCTGTTGAGCTAATACAATCGCGAGCTAGGCATAGGTAAGACATTCAATGCTTTGTGTGGTATGAATAGCCACTTTTCTATAGGCCGCCTTCAATATAGGACGATTACCTCCCATGCAAATGATTGCTTGATAGCTTGCAGGTCGGCTACAACGCATCAATTGCGTGGTTGGAATGCTGGCATTTTGAAGCCATGAGCTTTTGTCAACTTGAATACCTGGAGTTGTGAGCACACGGATTGGCAAGGTACTTTCATATAGCCACCGATTTGTCACATGTTAATGCTATCAATAGATTCAAGTGGCCTTATATATGACTAATGATAAGGAAACTGGGATTAGTATTACGATTAGTTAATTGGGAGGTAAGACCTTTATAGCTATATGGCTATTAATGGGAAGCTCTTGTTGTGGTATAATACGAGACTAAAGTAGCTATTTTTGCTACTGAGGGATCATTGACTCATCTTGACTATGACTTACATCATAGAAGGCAGCCCACAAGCTTACGACATCATTACATTGATGGGCAAGTGTCTCAGTGCTTGCATACTCACTACTAAGAGCATGGAGTAAAGGACTTTACATACCAAACAAAGTCGGTCAGATTGAGAAAGTTCAGATTGTCTTCACAAGAGATGTGATTTCTTTATTGTTGCACTTGCTATATATAAGTAAACATCATTATGTGGCACTTTTTTTTATATAAACGTTATGTGTTATCTTACCATCCCAGTAAGGATTGGCTGTGGAACACCATGGATATGGGAAATTGGTCCTATCATGGATTTAATATCGAATAATGTGTGTGTGCGATATAAAGTATGAATGGCATGGGCAAGTCTTTGTCTTATTAGCATAAAGAAGCATTTGATGAAAGACAGCTATGACTTCCACATAGGAATATAATCCTATATTGTGATGACTATAGCTTCCTTTTTTTTTATAATGTCAAGTTAACCATTGTCCTTGGGAGAAGTTACCATTCAAATAATGATGTGAAGTCTCTTGTCGACCCCTACTTGGGGAAATTTGTAATATGGTAGTCCAAAAAGAGGGAATTACATACATCATTCTCATGGAGCATCTCGATACCTGTGACTCAAATGTTAGGTGCCACACGATGCACCACCATCCAAGGTCGATATATTGTACTATTATAAATGGCTTATGATGTTGTGACATTGATAACAAGTGGAGCTGCACTTTGAAGCCTGCAGTCCCACAAGTAAGGATCCTTGTTCTAACTTGTCCTTGTTGTGGATGGATGCAGGTGAGTGAAGCTTCGTCAATATCATTCAGTATTTATAAATTACATGTTTTTGTCATAAAGACCTCCTTGTAAAGATTATCCTGACACGTACTGTCTTGAAAGATAAAGTCTAAGATGGATAATGTTTGTCTTGAAATGCACACACACACACTTGGGAGATGGAGAAGCACACACACACACTTGTGATTTGAATCACACACACACACACATACATCTACACACACAAATAGACACACACACACACACACACACACACACATACTCACACACACACACACACACACACACACACACACACATACACACACATACACACACACACGTACTAACCCCCCTATTTCTCTCTTTCTCTCTCTCTTTCTCTCTCTTTCTCACACACACACATAAAATAACACACACACACTCACGCACACACACACACACACACACACACACTCACGCACACATACACACACACACTCTTTATCACATACACACACATACGCATATGCACACACACATAATTGTTGATGATACTTGGGATATCTATGCCAACTCATTATGTAATTTTTTTGGCTATTGCTAGTAATTATTTTTTGGTAATACATACATGGCTAGTCCATACTTGCTATGACGTCCTTTTTGCCATTCCGTACCGTATGAATAATTGAAATAATTGTGCTGAATTCTTGTCATAAGTAATGGTTAAAATCTTAAGCTCATGAAATTCTTCCCCTAGCCCTACCCTAGTCACACACACACACACACACACAATGTTTATCCCACTCGTGACTCCTCACACATACACATAGGTTGTCAAAAAACGCTAGCCAACCCAATTCTTTTATGATTTCTCACTCTTTCACTTCTTTCTCAAATAGTCAAGTACACTTTATCACCCTTTGTGACAATTAATGATACTTTGTGTAAATGATATGCAGCTTACCGAAGGATATGTACAAAGTCAAAGAGTTGGCACTCAATTGTGTATCGACATTGGGAATACCGTAGTAATACCTTATAAGATTTTGAAAGATTAAATATATCTATCCATGATTTCTTGGCTATAACTACGTACTATTGATCCACTAACTCGATAAGATCCTAACTAATAGAACGTTTTAGTTTTTAGTCATACCTATCTTTTTAGGTGTATTGAAAAGGGCATGTGCCATCTACCTATTTAGATACCCCTATCCTAGACCTTACACGACCTCTATCTTCTTGCCTATACTCGACGCTAATCCTGCCTCAACAACTTGCCCTCCCGCTCTCTCAGCTCTACGCTTCTTCTCATCGCCTCCATCTCCTACGCACTCCCAAGCACTCATGGCCTCCTCTCAGGTGGGTGTGTTTTGGCTTATGTGAGCTGTCCCTACGAACGACGACCTATGCTTGGCTATTGTTCACTTGCTTTTGCTACGACAATGGTCCGTATGATACGTTGGCTAGATGAATTCCAGAACTCTGCCCTAGTGGGTAGCTGGCTACTCGCCCTTTGCACGTCTCCTGTGACTGGCATGCCAAGCCGCAATTGAACGTTTACTTCCCAAAGATGGGATAGCAAGTTGTATATTGTCTTTGTTGTTAGCGCTGGTCACTATCTATCTTATAATAATTCCTGCTACGTTGGGACATTACTACAAGTCTTTGCTGGAGCGATACGCGACGGTGCTTACGTACGTGTTTTGTGGTATCACTTGCCCATCACGGTTTCAGCCGATGGCTGTAGGCCATGTGCATTCGGTAGCATTGCTCACTACCATACAGTGCGCCGAAGGCGTGGTTGCTGTGACAGATCCCAGTGAAGGTAAGTATACGATAGCGCTAGCCATGTCAGCTTTCTCTTCCCCGGTAGACTCTATGTACGTAGCAAAGCCGATGTTGCGTTTTCACGAGTCGCAGGCGTGGGCCTTGTTGTTATGTTCATGCGTAGGTAGTTACGCAGCTGGTAGGGAACGTAGAACTACTCCTAATAAACTTTCTAATAGCTTATGCTAGTTACGATATGATTATTAGGGTAATTATGGCACTAGCTACGATAGGTATATTTGTAATAGTTTGTGTTAGTTACGATATGTTAGTCTGTGGTAGGTACGATATGTTAGTCTGTGATAGTTACTGGTAATAGTCTGTCTTAATTACGATATGTTTATAGCTATGGTAGTTATAGGACTAGTTTTCGTACTTAGTCGTTTTAGCTAGGCCTTCTAAAGCTCTAGTTAGCGTACGGTTTGATAATGCTTGGTCTTTTAGCCTAGATGAGTTATCGCTCTAACTAACTTTTGGTTTGGTGTCAATAAGTATATAGGCTTTAATCATCGCCTTCTTTCCTTCATGGTAGTTTATTTCCTACGCCCCCCAATTTTTTTAAAAATTTCCTTCATGATTATGCTATTGTAATACACTTATTAGGGCTTGTTGGAGATGTCTTCGGTAAATAATTAGTTGGCTAGAAATACTTTGATACATCGGCAGGATTGTCCCTTGTAGATAATGGATAGTATTATATGTTATCATACTTTTTCGTGTTGTGAGACTATGGATACTTGAGGACTAGTAGGTTGTGTATGTTGCTGCCACCTACTTGCTCTTTCATACGGACATTGTGGTGGGCCTCAGCGGTGACTCACATGTCGTGGGGTAGTTGAAGATATGCCGATGGAGCTTCCACTCCTGACTACTCCTTGTGGGAGCAATGCATAGCATGAGTCGTCCGCAAGTGTCACAGTGGCCTCCAGATTGTTGCAATGTGGTTTCACGCGAGAAAGAGGGAAGGGGAAGAGGCAAGGGGAGAGGAAGAGGAGGGAGAAGGGAGGAGGAGGAAGGGAAGAAGGAGAAGTGAGTGAAGAGGGACAGAGTGACAACCACAAAGGCACTATAATGGAAACAAGAGAACACCTAGAATACTCTCTTGGAAGAGAAGAGGGAGCTTGTATTCAAACTTGTGCAAACAACAATGAAGACCAAAGTCAAACTTTTGGCCTTTTATACAAGTCACCTTTTGAAGGGAGGGCCAACCCTTTTCCTTTTTAGCACTCTCCCTCACTTTACAACCATGGGCTCTTGGGCTCGTAGGGCACCAAGGCATATTGCTATTCTTATCGACTCTCCCTACTAGTGGAAATAGCGCTTGTGTTAACCATATTAAAGCGTTTGGGACAAAGCTAGTATTAGGAGGTGGTCCTAACTGGTTCCCAAATAGCGCTTGTGTTAGCCTCGCCACTCCTAGGCTCGGGTGATTTGGGGCTCAAACTCCCTGAGCGCCCTCACACCTTCACCTGTTTGTGGTCATGCATGATGCATGAGCCTCAAACCTGGAGTGGTGAGACTCTGTTTTGTTGGGACACTCAATGGTAACCCTGTCCCGGGATGATATTTGGGAAACAAACTCCTTGAGCTTGAGCTGTACTCCTTTCATGGCTATTTTCATTGGTGTCGCTATTTCCTGTGAATGTGGAGCTAAAAAGTGCAAGGCGCATGCACTCTTCGTGGCCTAGAAGTGTGCATCTCATTGTTCCTTTACCTCTTTGTTTCAGCTGGGGGCAGTTGGAACATATAGCCTATGCATGTTGCCTGGGATCTTTGGACTTTTGGGCGGACTTAGGGTATTTGGGAATCAAACTCCTTGAGTTTGAGCTATACTCCTTCCGTGTGCACATTGCTTGTAATCATTGACCTTGGCATATTTGGGTATCAAACTCCCTTGAGCTTGTCCTATTGAAGTAGATCATTCGGCTTGGTCAACCTTACTCATTGATTACCTTGCATTGGGTGATTGTACTCTGTGGATGTTAACATGCCCCCTTTCGTGTTGCTGATCGTCCCTGGGTCAGCCGCGCTAGAGGAGGGTGGTGGAGAGGACTGATTGCAGGATGGCGTAGCGGTCAGCTGCCATGAAGTGAGGCAAGCGAATGAGTGGTACTTCCAAAAATGGATGGCATGCATATCCTCGTAAGTGCAGAGGTGACGCCCATGGAGGTTGCGGATGCGTAGGTAGAGATGGAGGTCCTAGAACTGAGTTGGACCAATGTCGAGGTTGAAGACAATCTGGTTGGTCAGATTGTGAATGCATTTGTCGATGGGGTGGCTGTGGGCGGGAAGATCACGGAGGAGTAAGAGAATGAGGCGATTGAAGTGGACAGCGGCGATGACGGTTGGATTTGGGACGAAAGCTGTAGGTGTTATTGAATGACTGGAGGCGAAAGCAAAAGCCTTCTTGTGTCATTTCTTTTGGGAAGTTTTACTTAGGAAAATTGTACAGCACATTGGGGTCCTTTTGTTGGAGAGCTTGAAAGGTGGCCCAAGTCCAACATCATTCCATGGGCATGTAGAGGGGGTGGACTCGACGATCGACTGGTGCACTGCAGTAGTAGCACCAAAATTTCTCCAGCTTTAAAAATGGGAGCCACCAATTGGGTTGTAGACCGGCATTCATCGGTCACAGGGACGGTGGCATCGGGGGCGAGGTTGTATCCTCCTCTTGTGTGCTTGGGATGTGCTTGTCGCTAGTTGTCAAATGACTGCATTATGAACTGTGTGAGAGGGAGCACCTCCAAAATTTCGTAGAGATGGAGGTTGGAGCCCTCGAGCTGGTGCTTCCAATGGTGCGTTAGCGCACTATCTAGCAACTCTTGGAAGGACTGCAAGTCTGGACGCCAATGAACATCCTCAGGAGGAGACCTTGGTGGGGATGGCAGAGCTTCGTCATCGGTAAGCGGCATAGGCTCTGTCTCTCAGGGGTCTGTCGGAGTTGCGGCGATGTCAGTGCTTTGTACAAAATGTGCTGCTTTGAGCAGCATGTTGAATGCCTCATCAGGGAGGTCGATCGGAGCAGTGGAGGTGATGGACGGGGAGGGTCCGTGCTATGTAGTGGTGGTGTTGGAGGCATTGGATGAGTACTCAGGCAGTGTTGTCCGAGGGAGAGGAGGTTGGGTAGCTTATTGGGTGGGTTGGGTAGGATCTAGTGGAAGCAGTAATAAAATATGTACACAGGACGGTGGTATGAAAGAGGGTGATGGCATTTTTTTCTTCATCCTCGGTTATTTCCTCAGGGTATGCTACGTGAATTGTTTCAAAATTGCTCACCAAGGACTCAAGTGAGTCTTGGAGAGCTTGTAGTACACCCGATTAAAGAGTATTATTATTCTGAGGGGTTGGTAGGTGGTGGTCCGGTAGGCTGCAAGGTGTCCTTGAGCTTGGACTGCTAAGACTCGACCGTAGGTATGCATCCAAGTTATGCCTACATGCAGACTTTCGAGAGTGTAGATCCATGGTGCGAGTTCTTCAGGCTTTGCGAGTTGCATCACCTCATCGTCCGTAGGATAATTAAGGGACTTAGTGATGATGCGGCTTGAAAATTAAGAAGAATGGGATGGGCGTATAGGGTTTGGAGATTGGAGGGGCAAAGAAGAGATAGGGAGGTGTGCTGAAGGTCCAGAGAAAAATAAGACATAGCTAAGATGGGGCGGCAGTGGTCGAGATTACGATGGAGAATAGTTTGAAGGGCTTTGGGCAGTAGTGGAGTAATGAGGTCTAGGTGGAAGGTAAGGTTTTGTGCACGAAGTGCATTTGGAGGGTTTGAGTGATGGTGCATGGTGCAAGTGTATATGTGGTTAATTGTGCAGACACCTCTTGGTACATCATGAACTCTTACTGCTCATGGTCTTCCAACCCTGACTCACTTTTTAGGTAATAGAGGACCGGCATGTACAACATGGGATTGCCGATGATGTCCTCGTGGGTGCTAAGGTCATCTCTCATCTGGCTGCAGTAGTAGTCAGCCCAATTCATCACTTGAAGGTTCACCATTCTCAGCAAGATATTGGGCACAATGGATTGATCCATGTGCTTCACTTGAGTGAGCCATTGCAGGGCTCTTGCTGGGCACTCTATCTCAGGCCTGTAGATGGTAGTGAACTGAATGTGGCCTTTGCACCTATGGCGGTCGTAGGGACAGACCGTCTTTAGGGAGTCGAGGTTCTTATTTTTCTTGGAATATTTCTTTGCCACCACTGGTGGGTTGAATACTTCCCCCACCGTGTTTTGATTGATCTGGTAGTGGTGGGGGTTGCGGGCTGTGTCACTCAAGACACCAATGTTAGTGTTGCTGTCATATGTTGTGAGGAACTCTACTTGTAGCTTCATGTCCAGGTGGCATGGGAAACGAGCTGCTACTCTTCCCAAGCTTGAAAAGTTAAGGGCTTCCATGATTGCCGGGTCCTAGAGAATGGCATATGCTACTATGGTGTGGTAGTGGAGGGTATAGTCCCAACCCTTGAAGGTGAAGCACGCGTGGATCATGCAAGCATCTAGCTCTTGGAGCCATGCTTCTCCCAATGGCAAGTGCACTTGTGAACGCACAATCTTGTATTCGCCAGCGGTTGGTGTCGGGGTGCACTTTCATGTTTTCGTGGGGGTTGTGCCTCTTGTGGTGGGCTCTTCTTTAGTAGCCTATCTAGTGGAGGTTTCTTTGTGTTGTAAGTCCTCTGAGGGTATTTCATCCGACCTTCGAATTATGTCCGAAGGAGTGCTCTGAGACTCTGATGGGCCAGTGGCCTCTGGAATAAGGCGAGGGTGGAGATCTATGTGAGTCTCGAATTCGAAAAAGTCATGTTCAGACTCGATGGCAAACAAAAGTGGAAGTTGCGTGATGAGGGAATCGGTGGATGAGGAGGAACATGAGGACATCAATTTGTTGGTGGGGATGGAGAAGAAGTGGACATGAAATTGTCAGATTTTTGGATAAATTTTGACAGAGTTTTGCTGCAATAGTTATGGTGGATGACCTAGCGGGGTAGGCCTGCTTTTATAGATTTCTATCCCCCCGACTAGCGGGATACTAGTATGGCGACGGTCGGTGTTGAACTTGATGGCAACGGTTGGTGGTGAACTTTGATGGCGACAGTCAGTGTGGAGTATCTTAGGCTGTGGTCAGCATAGTAACCAAATGGCAACGGGGGCGGTGCTATGTTGGATGGCGATGACTCAACGGGGATCTGGTCGGTGATAAACCTTTCGGCGATGATCGGTGGGAAATGCTTCAGCCAACGATCGGTGGTGAACGCTTCAGTGATGGTCGGTGGGGTAGTGACTGTGTAGAAAAATAGGAAAAAAGGGAAGGAAGCAAGAGAGAGGTGGGAGAAATGTGGACGGAGCGGAGTGCACTTGTGTTGTGCAACATGTTAATGAGGTCAGTGTGCAAGAACATGAGCACTTGTAAAAAATGCAAGAACGGACTCTAGTCACCTAGTGCTGACCATGTGTGCACGTGCGGTGTGTTCGGCAGAGACTAGTGTGCTGCTGGTGCGTCAGGTGAGATGCCTACCGTACTGACTCACCTAGACCTAGATGTGATGATTATGATGAATGCGATGGAGGCGGATGCCATACTGCAACGTAGCGAGTAAGGAGCCATGTAGAGTACATGTCTAGCTTGTTCTTTACCTTGGATGCCAGAGGCACCTTCGTGTCAGACTTTGTTGCTGTTGTTGTTGCGGGCTCCGACGTCGTGTTTGTTCCCAAGGTGAGGTTCTTGTGTAACTCTTTGTGGGGCAGGATTCGGTTCCTGTGGGGTCTCTCGATTGGTGGTGGTGATGCTTGTGCTGAGTCAGACTAGCCGTGGCACCATTGCATATTCGAGACCTTGAGGCTGGCATGTTGTGTCTGGATCGTTGGCAGGTTCTTATGGCATTGTATTCTGGGAGGACACACGTTCTTGTGGTACTACCTTCATCACCGTTGGGGTTTGCAATGTCTTCTTTTGGATCCAGGTGACTTTGTTGCCTTGGCTGTGCGAGCGAGCAATGTTGCTCGAATTGTTGGTGATGCGTGGCAGTGGATGAGGCATGAGCATTGCATGTGGCTTCCTCCGGGTAGTGCATGTGTGTGGCGAAAGCGATCTCGAGATGGCTAAAGCTGCTGTTGTTGCGTTGCCATTCTCCGGGCATTGGTTTCGATCGAAGTGATGTTGGGTGATGAGGATAGCATCTTGTACTTGCAGATCCTGAATTTCTTGAGTGGAGGATGGTGGTCTGGGCAATGGCATTGGTTTACCCCTATGGCGAGCTTTGTGCTCCTTTTGAGCTTGGGCCTTGGGGCGGTGTGCTGGTGGAAGCTGGGTCGTCTGGTCGTCTTTGCTGCATCACTTCATTGTCATGAATCGGCGAGGTTGAGGCAGAAGAGGGGGGCTTGTTCTACACAGTGGGACTATCGCTGTTTGACCACCATTGGTAAGCGAAGCAGTTCGGGCATGCGAATTGACTTGGCAATTGATGGCGTAGCACCAGGTTCTTCCTAGAATAATCTGCTCTTTGGTGGCTTTTGTAGGGAGAACATAAAAGTGTATATCCACAGCTTGGCGAACAACCATTAGACTTAGATTTACATAACCCAAGGTTTGTAGAAGTTGGTTGTTTATAGCTCTTATTGAGGTGATAGTGAGGGTTAGGGGTACCTGTAACTTTTCCCATACCTCTCGTGAGATGAAATTGTGGCTCGCTCCTAGGTCCATGAGTGCTTTGATATGCAAGCATGGTACTTGTAGCTAAACAAGCAACCTGGTGGCTTTATTGTTAGCTCAGCCATTAGTTGAATTTGTTTAGTTGTTGCCTTTAAAAGGGTCATTTGTCTACGCTATCAGATCTTAGCATTACGGATTCTGGCTTCCTCGATGGCCTGGCGCTTCATCCTAGCCACCTCTACCTTGAGTCATTTTTCTCTATGCATGGCTTGAAGGGTAGGGATAGTGAGTGGTCCATAGTATATTTTCAATTTACTTCTGTTTAGGTACCCATCCATTTTTGTCCCATCAAGGGTGGCTATTTGGCACGCCCCTTGGGGGGTGATCTCAACTACGTGCTAAGGACCCATACCTAGGTACTTAAGCTTACGTTTGGTGTTGCGGACACTATACAGGACTGCCAAGTCTCCTTCTACTACGTCCTTGTTCTTGAGGTTGTGGTCAAACCACTTTTTACGTCGGGATTTTTATACTTCGAAAGCGTAGGTTGCTCGCAACCTTGTCTCTTCTAGCTTTTCGAGGTCAACTAGCCTTTCGGCTAGCGCATTTTCTGTGAGTCTTTCCTTTACGGCAAGACGGAGGCTAGGCATTACATACTCCATGGACATTACTGCCTCTACCCCAAAAGCTAACTTGAAGGGGTACAATGTGTTACCACCTTGTAGGAGGTCCTGTAGGCCCATAACGTTGCTATGAGCTTATCCCAATCGGTACGACTGGCTTCTACCGTACATGTGATAATCTTACAGCAAGTTTTGTTGGAGCTTTTGGCCAAGCCATTTGCTTTGGGGTAATATGGCATTGTTTTCCTATGAATGATCATAAACTCGCTTGTCAGGATTGCTATGGTTTCATTGAGGAAGTGGGTTCCTCAGTTGCTGTGACTAACTCCAACGGGCATCCAAACCATGTGATGACTTGTTCATATAAGAACTTGGTGGTGGATCTTCCATCAGCCTTTACCATGACCCTTCCTTCTACCCACTTGGTGAAGTAGTCGGTGGCTAGGATGATGTATCCAGCCTCAGTCTCAAAGCAACAGCTGGGCTTATGGGACCAATGAAATTGATGCCCTACTTCTCGAAGGATTGGTCAGCCAGGATCCCGATCAGGGGCATCATGTCTATCATATGTGGGATTTGGATGCGCTAGCAGGGGTCACATTGTTTGACGAATTTGGTTGCATCTCCGAAGAGCATTGGCCACCAGAGACCAGCTTGCAGCACTTTTCATGCTGTAACCTTAGCGGCAAAATGGCCTCTTGTGATTCTTGAGTGGGCTTCTTCAAGCACCTCAATGTATTTGTGTTCGCATACGCACCTTCATAGTATGCCATCCTTACCCATGTGGTAGAGTTGGCCTACTATCATAGCAGTTGATATGGCATTGCATCCTTAATGAGTTTACGAGCTCTATCCTTCTTAAGGTCTTGGCTTAGGGGTAGTCCGTTGGCCAAGTAGTGGCCAATTTCGACGGCCCATTCTGGAATGACGTCGAGGAAGAAGAGGGAAGCATCGGGGAGATCATCTTCTACTCCTGTTGGAGCTTCGCCGCCAGTTAGGGATCTTTGATAGGTGGTTAGCTAGAACGTGGGTTTTGCCTTTGCGCACAGCGACTGTAAAGTCAAATTCTAGCAGGATCAGCATCCACCTAGTGATACATCCCATCATGCAGGGTTTGTTGACCAAGTACAGTAGTGCTTGATGGTCCACGAAGAAGACAAACTTGTTAGCTAACAAGTAGTGCATGAATTTCTTGACTGCATAGACCATGGCAAGATCCTCTCTCTCGGTGGTGGTGTACTTAACTTCGGCCTCATTTAGTTGACGGCTTGCAAAGTATACCGGGTAATCCAAATTATGCTCCTCGGTCTGAGCTAACACACATCCAATGGCAAAGTTAGAGGCATCAATGTGGACGTGGAATGTTAAATTCTAGTCGGGAGACCTCAGTACTGGGGCGGTGGCTAGAACTAGCTTGAGGGTTTTAAAGGATGTCTGGCATTCTTCAGTCCACTCAAAGGATACTAGCAGTTTGTATAACGGGCGGGCTATGTTGGCATAGAACAAAATAAATCTCCAGTAATAGCCCGTATGGCCAGTAAATCGTTGGACTCCATTAGTGTTGGTGGGGGCTAGTAACTCCAAGATGAGCTTGATTTTATTATGGTCCATAGAGATTCCATTCTGGGACACTATGTGACCCAGGATGACATCATGTTTGACCCAAAACTGGCACTTAAGGGGGTTGAGGGATATGCAGTATAAGCGGCACTTCTCGAGGATGAGCCTGAGATACTTTAGGTGGTCATCCCATTTCGAGTTCACGCAGATATCATCCAAGAAGACTTCCACAAAGTCCCTCAGGGATTCTTTGAATACCATGATCATCATATGTTGGAAAGTAGCTGGGGCATTGGTTAAACCAAATATCATAACCCTGGCTGCATATACTCTCCATTCGATTGTGAAGGCGGTCTTATGTTGATCTTGGGGGGCGATTGAGACTTGGTTGTAACCTAAAAATCCATCTAGGAAGCTATAAGCTTCCTTTTTGGCTACCCTTTCTAGAACATGTTCTGTGAATGGCAAGGGGTAGTGGGCACGCCTCCTAGCTATGTTAACCTTCTTCAAATCCATGCACACTCTGATTTTTCCGTTCTTCTTTAGGACTATCACAATGGGTGATACCCAGTTTGTATGCTTGATCTCATAGATGAATCCTGCATCTACGAGTTTCTTGATTTCTTCCCTCAATATGAGCGCGTATTTAGGATTTATAGGATAGGGGCATTGCCATACTGGCTTGTCATCATCCATCATGGGGATTGTATGCTGCACTACTGCAGCCAATACTCCTTTCATGTCCGTGTACTTCCAGGCCATGCAATCCTTATATTCCCATAGGAGAGCTATTAAGGCATTCTCCTCACTGGGAGTGAGGTCATCGATGACAAACATGGGTTGTGGGTCCTGGCCTTCCAGGGCTAAGTTTACTTCCTTGACCAGGGCCGGTCCATCATATCCTTGAGAACAACCATCCTCTCAGGTTCTTTGGGCCTATTGGTATAAGATCTTGTGATCCTAAATAGTATAGGCCTTGTAGTGGGTTGGAACCTATCGCAGGTCTTCTTTATCCTCAATCTCCTTCTCATTTTCTATCGGGGCAGTAACCTTTTTGGGCTTTGCATGGAGGGGATTTGGGACCTGAAGGGGGCTGTTCCCTTGTACTTATAGAGCCGATGGGGGTGGTTACCTTACTTACCCTGTTTGCCCAATTAGAGGAGAACTCGTGGTGGGCGGTCATGGCACCTATGTAGGTCAGCTAGTGAAGATCTGATTTTACCCTTATTGTTCCCTTGCTTACCTCTTCGGGTTTGAACATATTGAACATGTATCCTTAGGGGAACCACTAGGATCAGACCCTTGAGCTTTGGGGTGGTGATCTAAAACCCTACTCTTTTTGGGACATCTATGTTGGCTAAGATGTGCATCCAGTTCTGCGAGAATTCTGGCTCGGGGAGAGGTGCATACCAAAAGTTGTTAGATTCCTTCTCATCCTCTCCCTTGTCATGGGGTTGGAAAAGAAGGGTCTACCTAGGATAGCTTCATATCCGGGCTATCGTGTGAAGTCCATGACCATGAACCTGACAGGGTACGTGAATCCAAACACCTTAATGTTTATGTCAGGTCAATACTCCCAGAGGTTCAGTGGTTCCTCCATCGTCTAGCTTTACTACCAGATGGGTCTGATCGAGCGTGGGTTTTTCCCATTTTTCGCAGCATTCCTTGGTGCAGACACTCACTCCTGCTCCCCCATCCGAAATATATAAACTGAGCATGTAAGAGTTGATCGGTCTTGACTTGCTTGGCATAATTGGGATTCATTCTGTATCTTTGTAGCCGTATTGGTTTAGCATCTCGTACTAAAGGTATTTTATGTTGACACAACTCAAGAGAAACTCCCCTTAAGTCTGTGTAACTCCATGCACACACATCCTTATGTTTGAGGAATAAATCTCTTATCATTCCGAGTTTCTTGGTGGATGGATTGGCTCTCACTACTACCATAGTCGGTTGATATTTTGCAGCAAGATTTAATTCTTGTGTCGGTTTTTGAACTAACTGTTCAATTCCGAGTTGAGTGATAATCATTGGCATTTTAGAAATCTCCCTCTCACCCTCAATGTGGCTCTCTCTCCTTTTCTTGCATTCTGTTGAAGCCCATGGACTTCTCGAATCATGATGACCGTGCATTGCTTCCACTCTGCATTCAACTGTTGGAGACACATTGGTCCTTCTAATTGACAAAATCTTCGACATTGTGTGCTCAAGCCATTTCTCCTTTGTTTCATGGGATGCCAACATAGCTAATGTCTTCCTCTTTTCAACTAGTTGATCTAGATTATGCACCCCTTTCACTTTCACTAGGCCATTTCTTAGGTTAGAGAGCATCGCCTCTTGGGCATGCATCTCCAGAGGTGTAGGTAGGGTTGTCACTCTACAAACTTTAGGGTGTAGGCTAAATCTTGTGAAGACTCAAGATTAGTATTCATGTGAATGGCCTGATGTTGCTACCTCAAAAGCTCCCACCAATCGTGACACCACAACTCGTGTTCTTTGCCCCGATGGCAACAATTGAATGTGTGCATCTGCAACTGCTTCTTACTACTACTCTGCAAGGAGTCTTCTTTCTTCTTATTGTTTCTCCCTTTGTAAACATTGCAAAAGTGTCTTCCATTGCCGTTTTAATACCGTGCCATTGCTTTCCTCGACTCGCATTTTTAGCAAACCAATCTTTCTGCATCCATCCGCATCATCCCCCCCTCTCAAAAGAAAACACTAAATAAATGTTTCTCTAATTTTTTATAAAATTGTGGTGTCGCAAAGGCCTAGTTGGGGGTTGAACTCACACATGCATGCTCTCTCTCTCTCTCTCTCTCTCTCTCTCTCTCTCTCTCTCTCTCTCTCTCTCTCTCTCTCTCTCTCTCTCTCTCTCTCTGTGTATGTCTGTTTGTCTGTCTGTCTGTCTGTCTCTCTCTCTCTCTCTCTCTCTCTCACACACACACACACACACACACACACACACACACACACACACATGCATGCACGAATGCCCGCACGCACACACACGTGCTCTTACACACACACACATGCATGCACGAATGCCCGCATGCACACAGACGTGCTCACACACACACACACACTTTCTTACCACCAGGCTCGGACCCTATTGGCAAAACAAATGCTACTCTTCGTCATTGAGCTCTCAAGGCTAACTGCCATCTATCCAAAATTAATCAACAAAACCCTAGTCTATACCTCTGAGACACGAATGATAGAGCATCAAAAAGCATTGCTGAGGCCACATGGAATCCTAGATAGACACCCCACCCTCCCTTCTTTTTCTATATTGAGGTATGAGTTTTTCCTCAAATGATTATTTAATTTCTATCTATATTTTGTTCTTCTTGAGGTGCCATATCTGAAATTACTAGAATCATCCCCTCCAAGCCATGAACTTCTAGTTCCCGATGAGGTCCTCCAATATCTTTAGGCCGTCCACCCAAAAATTATTAGGATGTACCCAACTAGCCTCCCAAACCTTTTCGTCATCAGAAGCGTTGATCATCGGCTCATCCATGCCCAGTCCCAAACACCAATTGCACTCTATTGAATCAGCTAGTTGTCCCTGTGTAAGAGCCTAGCTCTTCTCTTTCCACTTTTTATATTTTGCAAGAAAAATCAGCTTTATTTTTACCAAACTGGCCTTATTTTTACCAAACTGGCCTTTATTTTTACCAAACAACAAGATCTTTGTAGGAGAGAGAGAGAGAGAAAGAGAGGGGGGGTGGGGAGAGGGAGGGAGGGAGGTAGCTTCTTCTTCCTAGTCATGTGCTTCATTGAAGAAACTTTGATGGCAAGATAGAAAACTAAGGATAGAGGTTCTATGTCAGTCAAATACAAGGGCAATAGAGAGTGAATCACACTTTTGTTCAATGACGAGTCTATGAGAAGCAATTTGATAATAATAATAAATTTTAATATGTTTTTAAATCCCTCTCTCTCTCTCTCTCTCAATATTTCAATATAAAAAACATATTATATTAAAAAAAACACGGTCCTAGGTGTGTTATTCAAACAAATACTTATTGGATGGGGGCATCTTTGCACACAAGTCAATACCATCTTGGTTGAGGTACACGCAAAGTATTGTGCCCATCAGATATGATTTGCATGGTCGATCATGCATTGTACACCATTTTCCTCCTAGTGTTTTGCACCACTGTCAAAAAACAGGCTCCTAGGTGTGTTATCCAAACAAGTACTTATGGTATGGGTGTTCCACTTTGCATGAAGGTAAATAACCCCTGGTAGAAGCCTATGCAAAGTATTGTTCCCATTAGATATAATTTGCATGGTCGACCAAGCATTAAACTCCGTTTTTGTGTTAGTGTCATGCACAAGCATCAAAAAACACTGTCCTAGGTGTGTTATTCCAACCAGTACTTATCGGATTGGCGTGCCACATTTCATGCAACTCAATACTGCCTAGGTTGAGGTGCGTACAAATTATTGTGCCCATCATATATGCTTTGCATGGTCGATCACACATTATGCACCTTTTTTCCCCTAGTGTTATGCACAACCGCATCAAAAAACGCGCTCCCAGGTGTGTTATGCAAACAAGTACTTATGGGATGGGGGAGCCACTTTCATGCAAGTAAATACCACATAGGTTGAGGCATGTGCAAAGTATTGTGCCCATCGGATAGGCTTTGCATTGTCGATCAAGCATTAAACACCATTTTTGCCTCAGTATGATGCACATCTGTAACAAAATATGCTCGTACGTGTGTTATCTGAACAAGTACTTTTTGGATTTTTTTGGCAAAAAGGATAAAGATCATTTCATGGAAGATTGCATCATCCAACATGTCAAATGCAGTAAAGAGTGCAATTGAATATTTGCTTGTAGAAAAAAATATTCCAATTAGCCAATGTAAGATTGATCATAGCATTGTGAGGCAGATGGCATCAGCTTTATTGTTGCCTAAACAGAAGGCTTGGGCACATAAATGGGTGAAGGTAGAAGATGATGGATCTGAAATTACTCCTTCTATGGCAAGTGACATTTCGAAAAATGTGTACGCATATGCTCAAAAAGTCATCAATAAGCACACTCTCAGAAAAGCAAAAACTTTGAACAAGGGTTTTTTTTTCATACATGAAATAATTTCAGAATCTGGAAAGAGTGTTGAGTGCAAGGGAGTTTCATTGAATGATTTTTTGTCTGATGACACTGCTTGGGAGAGGCCTCAGCTTTTCTTTGTCTTTGAAATATCACTAGATGACATTCGTCAACTCCTTGACAAAATACTACATACCACCATTGGTAGAGTGGGACTATGTAACATAGTCATATTTGCTGATAAAGATGACAATGAAAAAATGTCTACTACCCTAGAAAAACAATATGGCAATGAGCTTAAGATTTACAATTGTATATACTCAAGAAAGACAAGAGAATGCAAGTCTAACTTATTATATTAAAAAATATCTCATGATGAGATTCTAATAATTATATCATTCTTGTGTTCCATCATTTTATTTTATAGATTTCAATGTACTGATCACTGTCTTACATGTCTCGCATTACGGTCTTGCATCCCATCATTTTATTTTATAGATTTCAATGTACTCACTGTCTTACATGTCTCACATGTCTCACATTACGGTCTTGCATCTGTTACTTCAGATAATCTAGTGATCTCAGCCTCTACCAATTCTTTATTCTAAATCTTTCATCTCACATTATGAGTCTACACTTCTATAAACCCCTTAGTAGTCATTAGTCTTCTATATCTCGCCCGCAGCAAACACTTCTTCCACTTTGCTCTTCTTACCTTATTCCTCTCCTCAAGCTTACTCCTTCCATTTTGGTTGCGCGTAGCCGTACCTCCTCTCCTCAAGCATACTCCACTACAAGGCATAGGCCCTTTTCCGACGAAAATACCGACACTTTTACATTAATTTTTTTTTAAAAACAGACGCAAACGTCGTTATTAAAGTCATTAAAAGCATCAAAAAAGAACGATCGCTATAAACCGTCTCTATATAGTGATGCTAATAAACGTTGCTATATAGCGACACTGATAATCGTCGCTATATAGAGACACTGCTAAATGTCGCTATATAGCGACGATTAACAAAACTTAAAAAAAAGCATTAGTGGGGCAAAACAGGGCCATAGCAAGCCCTGTCTTGCCCCACTAATTTTTTTTTAAAAAATTATAAAAAAAGGTTTTTTATTACAAAATTTCCCTTGCGGAAAGGGTGATACAAAATCGCTCAAATGAAATGATCGAGCAACAAAAGCATATACATGTCGAACATATACAACATTGTTTGTTACAAAATTATCCTTTCTAAAAGGGTGATACAAAATCGCTCAAACGAGCGGATATACAAAATGACATACATGACGAAGTATATGCAAAGTGCTACTACTACTACTATTACTCATTCGAATTGTCCTCATTGTCCTCGTCCTCGTCCTCATCTTGTTGGCCTGTTCCTTGGTCCTCGTGAGCTGCGCCTTCTCCCTGACCCTCGTCATGTGCGTGTGATCCCTGGCCCTGGTGATCGCTTGCCTCCGGTGATGGGATGCTCGAGCTTTGACCCTAAGAGTGAACCATATAAATTGAAAATTAGATTGGAGCTTAAAGAAAAAAATATTAAAAAGTGAGATTACAAGTAGGAGTAGACTTATACCATGCGAGTAGCCACCTCAGCCCAATCGACCGTCGCTCCCATTGCCTCTTGCTTAATAAACCATGGCTTTATTCCTATGCAAAACACGCGTCGCATCTCTGCATCTGTAGGATGATGACCCATCGTAGCTTGCTGTGGATCCAATTTACGAGAGTTAGAGTTAGATAAAGTGCATGTAATATGTAGTGCACGATGAAGGTGACACGCTACTCGAAAGAGTTCACCGACCGACTCTATTGCTCCATCTCCGTTGCGCTCCTCGCATACGGGGCTCATACGACGGGCACTCCCTGCTCCAATCGACTCACAAAACGAGTCTTGCCTCCACAACAAACTCCTTTGCCAACACCTCCAGGTCCAACAACTACACCAAAGAGTAGTGCGTTGACCTCCCCAAGGCGCACCTCAAGCCTTCAGCTTAGCCCGGACAACCTCTACAGTGCCATCCACTAGAGCCCAGCTCCTTCAACAGCTCATGCATCTATTCCCTACTCTAACGCAGCACCTCGACGAGATCGGCTGATAGCCATGCCTCCAACAGCAACCAGCCCATGCTCCAAGCCACAAGCTTCTCGATGGCTCCTTCTCTAGCGAGATGACTCCTCGAAGCACTGACCACAGCAAAGATCTGCATGCACATCGACTGTGCCTCCACGTAACCCACAGCACGGTGACCAGCTCAAGACCTCTGCGCCATCGACAAAACGCCTCGACGAAATTTTCCTTCGTTGACAGAATCTTTGACAGATTCTGTCAGATCTCCCACGCAACACATAGTAGATAAGGGGTTAGCCTTATCCCCTGGTTCACCACACACTGGTTAGAAGGTTGCCACATGGCAGCCTTATCTACCACATCACCTAGGGTTACCTAACCCTAGGTACATTTAATTGTACCTCGTGCCATGTCAGCACCTCGAGCCTGATTACCAGGCCACGTCATTAGTTGATTCATCATTGCTACATCAGCTTTGACCAAGTCAAAGGCCCAATCATCGACCACCTCAGTTGTCCAGTCAGTAGTGCCATGTCATCACTGCCCCCCTCCATGCACATTGTACCCTTGCCACGCACATTGTATGTGACCACCTATGCCACCTCATCACATAGTGCCCCAAAGGCACATCCCTTGGCAAGCACACTCTTGCATGTTAACACAGTGGCCACATCATCATTGAGCACATTTGCACTCCTTTTTCCCCTCCACCTACATCTTGATATCAAGGAAGAATTTGAGAGCACTCTGAAAAGGAAAATCGCTCGATTTTTCATGCTCTATGCGCTCGTCACATCACGTGCACATTTTGGCACAAGTATTACTCACTTTGGAGCCTTGCCAACAAATCCACTTCCTACACGTACATCAACCTCTACATTGATGCATGTGACCCAACACATAAAAAGAACCAAAGAAAAAGAAATTATTTGACGTTTCTTTTCATCGATCGATGGTTGGTCTAGATCTAGATCAGAGTAGACAAAATTGCCATAGAGGAGACGCTTTGAATCATCAAATTGCCTGAAACCTAACGTTCGTCAGTTCAATGAGTAGAATTCAGGGTGTCCAAAGGAATTGACCGATTGATCAGTGGGCAGATAGCACATGATTTGATTTTGCACACACATGCCATCATTGTAAAGCCTATTCGGCTATTTTCACGGCATTGTGCACTTTATTACAGCCTTGTATTTAGCCTCTTGGTTATTCCCAGCATTATTTGCCACAAGCCTTGTAATAGATCGGATTATATTTCGCAGTTATACCTTCACCGACAGTTCAGATTTCACTTACTATAGTTAGTGTTTTGTAGTTGATTCAGACAATGACATTTACGACAGAGTCTAAGTACATTTCTTGCACCATGTCTACATCTAGCAACCTCAATCTAGAGGCATCTGCTAAGCTAGACAACTCCAATTACGGCATGTGGAAATACCAAAATTTGGAGACCATTCTTATACTTCATGTTAAATGGGAGTATGTCAATGGATCTACACCTAGACCATTGGACAATCCAGCCAGCAATGGCTCTACTCCACCTATTGTCATAGCACTAGCAGTAGGATCTCCAGCTACACTAATAGTTTCTGCACCTATATAGCAGATCCTGCCACTGACCAAGCACAGGCAGAATGGGATAAGAAAGACAAGTATGCATATCATTTGATCAAGCAGAATGTGCAAGATGTCATGCTAGGATCGCTCAACACAATCAAGACATCAAAAGAAGCATGGGATATGTTCGTAGCTCTCTAGAGTCCAAGAACACTTCCAGGATTCTCACACTAAGAAACTAGATAAACTAGAGTTTCCACAACAATAGTGAAACCAGTCATGCTTACGTACTCAGGATCGAAGACTACAACAATCAACTCGCAGCAGCAGGAGAGACCATGAATCCAGCAGAAATGGTTCAAATCATCCTAAATGGACTAGGAGAGGGATATGAGAATCTAGTCTAGAGTATTGCCATCCAACCGCAAATTCTGACACTAGAAGAACTTCGGTTAGTTTTACTTGGTGAAGAACTCAGGACCTCAGGCCATTCATGCATGCAAAGGTCATTCCAATGATCAAGCATTCACAACTTCATATAGAAGCAAAGGCAGAGGTAGATCATTCCAGCAAAGTGGTCATCATCAGCAACAAAATCATCAACAATGTCAAACTCAGCATCAGCATCATCCTTAGCAACATCAAAATCAGTAAAGAAGAAATCATTCCAACTGAGGAAGATTCCAATAAGGATGATGGAATGCATCCACCAACATGTCAAAACATCCAGTGCAACTTCTGTCATAAGTTTGAACACTATGAAACAGAAATTTGCAAGAAGCAGTACGACCAAGGCGGTCCATCCAAATCAAGGGAATTTCTGCGGAAGAGGAAATCATCGTGGTGGACATTCTAGTCACAGTCATTATGCAAATGAACATGGGAATATGTTTCTTGCAAACCAAGAAATGCAAAAGACTAATACAGTGTATCTAGACACTGATTGCAATTCAAAAGAGGATTTCAGCTATCAAGTCAACCAAGCATATCAAGATCCTTGGTACATCAACAATGGTGCATCATCTCATATGACAAAGCTTCAGGAATGGTTCACAAAGATGAAACCATTAGAAGGTCTGATTGATCTTAAGGGAAGGTGTTGAGCTCTAACACACATAGAGTGCTATAAAGGAAAGGGTTAGATGCCCTAACCCTAACCCTAAATGGGTTTGTATATATTCTACATTTTCAACTAAATCTAGTGTACAATTAGTCATTTGTGGTGTGCTCTCTAGTTGTGCCCTCTCTCCTCATCTCCACTCTTCTCCTCTCCCCTCTTCATATTTTGTCAGTGAGTAGGTATGGCTTGTAGGGGCGGCTTATATAGCCATTTTGCACCCTAGACCGACCCAGTTCATTCGTTTCTACACTTAGTTTTATTTTTACATGAGGAATTCCATGCAAATCACAATAATGCGCATGATTACCCTGCAAATTTTTATTAATGAAAACCATGTATTTTTGTAGGCCTTCCCAAGATAGTCCTATATTGTCGTTTTGGAAAAAAGAAGAAGAACTCAATAGACTTATATCCTCTAGAGGCTCCCATCAGACATATCAATGACAAGGGAAAACATATCATCAGATTTATTATTACCACCACTATTAAGATCCACTAGTGAGTGCCAGTCCACTCATGTAAATTTATGAGCCTTTTGAGATAGTCTTGTAGTTTGGAAAAAGAGACGAAGAAGAGCCTCATAGAGTAATCTCTTCATTATCATCCATAGGCTCCCATCAAGTATACTATAGAGATGACTATAAATGTCATTGGTTCTTACTATTGATAAGGGGGAATACCAATCCATCATTGTCAAGATCCAATAGTGAGTGCTAGTCCAACATTATACTGCTAAATAGAGCCTACACTTGTGTGTGTGTGTGTGTGTGTGTGTGTGTGTGTGCACGCGCACGCACACGTGTGCATGCGTGCATGTGTGTGTGTGTGTGTGTGTGTGTGTGTGTGTGTGTGTGCGCGCGCGTGTCTGTGAGAGAGAGAGAGACACACACACACACACACACATAGAAACCATTTCTCTCATCTATTAACACTTGAAGGAGACATTTTACACCATTGCCATAAAATTTAATAATGAAGGCTACAAGAATCAGAGTCATCCTCATCTTGCTCATCATCATTGTGGTTTGGAAAACCAATAAGATTATCCTCATCCTCCTCTTCCTCATGATGCTCATAGCTAATATGACTTTTTCTTTAACCTTGTCCTCAAATTCTTTGGACTACAAGAACATAAATTTCACTTATGGGAGGACTTTGCAAGGGGTGGAGTTGGGAACAACATGAGATACCCATGTCAAAGCTTGCTCCTCATATCTTGCATCTCCAAAGGTAGCTAACATTTTATGATTACAATAAATATACAAGCTTCTTGGCTCGACCTTCTAGGAGTCTGTTCCTCAAAGTTTTGTGAGTCATACCAACCTGCATAGTATTGCACCATGTAGTTCCATGCATCTTGCATGTCCACATTGTCAACCATACTTAATGGATAACCAGAATGCAAATTTGATCTACCAAGAATGTATTGAGCCATCTCCAGGTCCTCATTCCAAATGATGCTTGTATTTCTTGACTCTGTGATGGACGCAAGCTTACATCAACACTACTGAGATGGCTTGAGTAACCTCACTCTTGGTGGAAACTTATGTGGTTGAAATCTAAGCTCCCGTTGCAATGGTGGAAGATGCGACATCAGAACTTTCGCTCATAATTGGGCAAAATGTTCTTTTTCGCCTTTGTTCCTGACATAGACCTCGCCCACACCTTAGACAGCCTTGCCTCATTGGTACAAGACTTTGCCACCAGCCTTCCTCATAACTCAATCCACGCGGGGCCGAGATAGGAAGATGCCTCAAAACCCTTGGTTTGGCTATGTACCACACCAATCCAATGCCATTTTATTAGGCAGCTACAAGCTTAAATTTGATCCTAGTACTATTATGGGTCATTGGCCTAGTCATCAATTGTTTACATATGATATATGGGTTAGATGCTTAAGATTATAGGGAACTCTAGAAGGGACTTGAGTCATATGTGTCTTTGTGGACTTATGATAACCCGCTCTATGGTTCAGTAGATATTGTCTATGTTTGTACTTTGTAATAATGAAAGGAGATTGTGTACATTTGTATAGGCAAGATGACTGTGGTTTGGTCTCTTTCTCTTTCTATGTGTGTAGAGTGCGAGTTGTGTGCTCATTTCAACATGGTATCAAAATTGTACGGTTTAGCTTGGTGAGTGGATAACTTCTTTGTATAACATCATGTATGTGTGAACATGAATAATTCGATTGCCCTTTAATGTCAAGATGTTGAATGCAAATTGTAATATTTCCTCTATGTTCATTCTTTTAATTTTCTATGGATAAGTTAATGGCATTGCTCAAGCTCGTGTAGATTACGTAAACCTTCTTCATTGTATTGTTTGCAAACTAATAGTTTCCTCTTCTTCCTTTCCAAAGTTTAAAGGTACATATAGCATAATCACATCAGCATCAAACTTCCTTCAAATATGAAGGGTAATCTCTTTATTTTGGCTATGCGTTTTTATATTCTGAAGGAGAACTACTTGCCTAAGGAGAAGGGCACATTCCTTGGTTTATAGCAAGGGTGCCAAGGTCACCCTTTGTATCTTTGTTTACCAATATTTATTAATATTTACCAATTTGTTAATTATATCATATACTCTATATTCTAAAGGAAAATTACTTGCCTGGAGAGAAAGGCATACTCCTTGGCGCAAGGATGTTAACTCACCCCTAGTATTTCATGTGGCGATTGTTTACTAGTATTTATACATATTTACAAGTTTATTTTAAAACAACACGTAATTTTTCATTGTATATGGCAATTTTCTATTTGACTTTTAGAACATTTACTTAGACATAAGACAAGCAATCATGGAATAGGGAGGTATTGAAAATGGCATTAGTTAAGTATAGCCTTTCCCTTTACCCTCATCTAGAAATTGAAACTTTTTTATTGAAAGGAGATGGTTTGCTTTTATTATTATGAAAAAGATAAGAAACATGCATAGAATGTTGTCCTCATAATTAGAACACATGTGCGCGCACACACACAAAGGGGCCATGTGTCCTCAGGAACCCAACCCATTCGGAATTTTGTCACACGTGTCTTCTTCCACCGAATTCATCTGAGACGTAGCACATGGTGGGGTGAGAATATAATAGAAATACATGTGAATTCCCCTCCCCATGCCTCCTTTCTCTTACAACATCCATCTACCTTATCCTCTTTCCTTGTTTTTTTTAAACTTTAAATGGCATTATTTTTCTTGCATTAATACACCCACTTAATTAAATTGGCATCATCTATACAAGCATCAATAGCTTTAATTGTTTTTATAAAAAAATCCCCCCTGCCTAGGTATCCCCTTTCCTAGTTTTTCATGCTAACCCCCTTATGTCTACCTATCACTAAGTCTGTGCGAGGAGCAAGTTTTTTGAGCGAGTTTTGGAGTGAGTTTTTTTTTGCAACCAACATGTTTTGTTCCACCTATTCCACTTATGACACATCTGTGTGTGTGTGTTTGTGTGTGTGTGTGTGTGTGTGTGTGTGTACGTGTGTATCTTATTTGTCTCTTTGTCCTACATATGGACCCTCTATCTTCGTCTATGTCTAACTCTGTCACATCTCTCTCTACCCCCTCTCTCATGCATGCATTGTAGTACCGTCTCTCTCTCTCTCTCTCTCTCTCTCCTTTTTTACCATCATAACTTCTCTTTTTTCCCACCATTTTGGATAAATTTTTAGCCCAAAAGGACTTCTAGAGGAGAGCTAGAATGCATAGAATCCCACTAGAGACAGAATATCATGAAACTGGGCTTTTAAAATAATCATTGATTTCTTTTTTTAGTCCCTCTCTCTCTCTCTCTCTCTCTCTCTCTCTCTCTCTCTCTCTCTCTCTCTCTCTCTCTCCCTCTCTCTCTCTTACACACACATGCACGCGCGTGCGAGGGGGAGAGAGAGAGAGAGGGGGGCTAAAAAAAGAAATCAATGAAATTTTTAAACCCCAAATTGGCATCCAAAGGATGGTGCCGGCGCCCTCCTCTGGATGCTAGTTTGGGCTTTAAAAAAATTCACAACTTTTGCTAGAAATATCCAAATTTTGTCATGTTTGGTATCCAAAAAATCGAAACACATTAAATGACCTCATTTCTCTTGATATTTCATGAAATTCTGTCTCTGGTGTGAATCTGTGCATGCTAGCTCTCCTCTAGAAGCCCTTTTGGGCTGAAAAATTTACCCAAAATGGTGGGAAAAAAAGACAAATTATCATGGTGAGATAGAAAGATAGATATTAACGTCTCTAAAAGACGAAACGGCCTATGAGACTAAAACAGTTGATACATCTGCTAGTGTTGTCTCATCAAAGAGAACAACAAAATAAATAAGCTGAAAGCTAAGAGCTACTAATGGTACTTACAGTCAGAGGGACTGCAAGTGACCCAAAACTAATGAATTACCAAGCAAGTATTACTAAAAAGTACCAATTGATCAGAGCAGAAAGCTAATCAATAGAAAGGTTGCACTCTTCTCATGTCAAAAATCCCAATCATGGGCAGCTCTAGGATCATCCGATGAAGTATACCTCGATATGGCGATGGCTCGGTCCGAAATCACACCACTAGAGTGTGGCAATCTGCCTGTGTGTGATAAGGTGGTGGTGGCGCCAGGGGTTTCTAATGGCGGGGAGGGCATAAAACTATTGCTAGCAGTGAAGAAGTCTCTGACAAAGTCTCTCTATGTCAGTTGAGCTTTGATAAAAAGTCTCTCTATGTCGCTTGAGAGAGAGACTTTTTATGTCAGTTGAGCTTTGATAAAAAGTCTCTCTATGTCGCTTGAGCTTTGATAAAAAGTCTCTCTATGTCGCTTGAGAGAGAGAGAGAGAGAGACTACAAATGAAATCAAATAACTTTTTCTTAGCCCAATTTGGCATCTAGAGGAGGGCGCCAGCGCCAGTTTGGGCTAAAAACAATTTCATAACTTTTGTTAGAAATATCCAAATTCAGTCATGTTTGGTATCAAAATGATCAGAACACATCAAATGATCTCATTTCTCTTGTTAGTTTCATGAAATTCTGTCTCTGGTGTGATTCTGTGCATGCTAGCTCTCCTCTAGAAGCCCTTTTGGGCTGAAAATTTTACCCAAAATGGTGGGAAAAAAGACAAATTATCATGGTAAAAAAGGTGGGGAGAGAGAGAGAGAGAGAGAGAGAGAGAGAGAGCATGCATGAGAGAGGGGATAGAGAGAGATATGACAGAGTTACACATAGATGGAGATAGAGGGTCTATACATAAGACGAAGAGAGAGAGAGAGAGAGAGAGAGAGAGATGTCATAAGTGAAATAGGTGGAACAAAACACGCTGGTTGCCAAAAACAACTCGCTCCTAAACTCACTCAAAAAACTCGCTTCTTGCCCTTTCCCCCTGTCACTCACTACCTTAAGCCCCCCCCCCCCCCAATTTATAGCAATTGCGCCTCTGATGCACCTTATTACAATTATTTGCTTTTTAACTTCCCCCCTTTTTTTACGCTAACAGCCTACACACACACATACACCCAAATTTTGATTAGTAAATGTATCTCACACACACAAACACTTATTTCTTTACACACACACACACACACACACATGTATACTTCCCCAACTATGAATTATTCTTTTATGTACCCCCCCATGAAATCTCCCATTTACACTCTCTTTTTAACCACCCCACACACCAAGCACACTAATGCTCCCTCCTATAATCCCTTCTTAGCCCATGCACTCATTCGCTCCTTACTACACTTGTGACTTAAACTTCTCTTGTGACTTAAACCTTTTTATTAATTATCTAAGAATCCATATGGTTTTCTATATTCCTAGGTAAAGCGATAACAAGCCAGAGAAAACAGGCATTACCTAACTACCCAAACGTAACTATGATGTTCTAACACCTGGTTTGTTTGGAGGGTGGCAAGTAAGTGGACCCTGACCTCAGAACTTGGACAGCTACCTGAGGATTTGACATCCTTTTACAATATTGTGTTTGTCAAACTCAATATTATTAAAAATTCTTAATTTTGGTGGAAAATTTTGCAAACTCTAGTTGTTGCAGCTTTCAACTTAGATGTCTAAAATTCTAGTCTTACAAAGGTATATATAGATGTCTAAAACATTTTTTCCTTCTATGTTTATCTAATTGATGTGTCAAAAAATTTGTACTTTTTACTTTTTCCTTATATGTTTCCCTTTTTTAACTTTTTATCCAATTGATGGAATTAATTGTATGGCTCAATTATTGATGAGACTTTTTAATCTAAACACACACACACACACTTACTTATGAATCTCAACCCCCACCGCCCACCCCCCCTTCCTTGCACTTATAATGCACAACTTTTACACACATACACTAAACTTTCTATTCAGTCGCAATTGACCCCCTTAACTACCCCCCCTACCTATCCCCCCTCAAACCACTCACTAACAACTCCCTAACCTAAGCAAGCCCCTTAACATGCAAACTCGTGCTTGGCTACTCACTACCATGCACGTTTTACGTTTCCCACTGCCAACCTTGCATAACTAGCCATGGGCCTTCTTGATTCTCCTCCATGACCCTCTCCCCCTGCATGTCATCCAATCATACACACTCGCGGGCTTTTGCATAAGGGCATAAACATGCACCTTTCTTCATAATCTCAACTTTCTAAAAATTCCAATAATTTGTGTACAATCAATCAAATAGCATGCAACTATGATCTCTCCACATAATGTATATATGTTGGATTACCAAATTCAAAGTAATCAACACACAAATGCTTTGGAAAACATCGAAGAATGTTTCTTAAATGTTGAGAGGATTTTATAAGAATTGAGATGGAACTCATAACTAAATGAAACATATGATTATGTTAGATACTTACATGTAGATGTATATTAAAATTCACCTTCTCATTCCCCCTAGTTGACTTTTCCTTCAAGTTTGATTACGCATAAAATCTTGGATTTAGGAAAACCATAACATATTAAAAAAGAAGAAGAAATAACATATAATTGTTTTGCTTATTATGATACACTTGTATTGCTTATTACAATGCAATTGAATAGTCTAGAGGATACTTTTGGATGAGTAAGTAAAGAGTTTTTATGAGTCAAATATATGTGCACACATCTATATATGAAGAAGGCATCCAACTACACGTCCCCCAATATTGTGGCATGAGGTCTAATTATGACATAGCTAAATCTTATTCACTTAAAGAGATGTCTCATGATTTGATAGCTTAAAAAGTCATATGGATATAGAAGATACAAAAGTCAAAGCTAGGAAATAAATGAAATATATGTACTAATCTTTCACAATTCTCTATAAATGATTACCTCTCTTATCAAAGGTTTAAGACCATGATTGTTGATGTTGGAGACTATTTACAATGTTCACATAATCTAGGCATATGGCTAGGGGATCCAAAGTCACTCATGTTTAGATGATTGATAAAATCTATTGCACATAAGACCAATTCAAGGGAAATTTACACTATCATATGCATGAAAGTTGCACATGGATTCTTGGGATTGAAGGTACGAGTGCATGGGACTATTGTTATAATGATTTAGTAGCACACTCCATGTGCATGCATGAAGACTACCATATCATGTGGCTGGATCTTTGGTTTACTTGCCTTGTCATTTTGTCATTCTTTGCATTGGTGTGGCCTTTAATGTTTGAAAGCTTTAGTCTTCTTTGTGCTTTTGTGGTTATTCAAATTTCTTGGACTTGTTTAGGTATATTTGTTGCATGTGATTTTTTACCCCGTGATTTTGTTAGCTATTTTGGGTTATGTTAGGTGTCTCACATGCACACATGCCCACATACACTACTTGCATACATGTTGAAGAGGATGGCACATGTATGCATACATGCACATCCATGTGCAACCCACACATGTGTGGGTATACATGAGTATAATGATACCCGCACACATGTTTCTCACATGCTAGCCTGAACCAAAGCACATCATACATGCATCATAATTTGGAGTGTGAGTATTTATAACACATTTTCTCATGTTTGTACTGTCTAAATGGGGTGATTAGAGTTTAAATTCTTGTGTATCTTTTAAACTAAAGGAAATGTAGCTTTTGTTAGGTTTATCTTTTAACACCATGCGTAGGAAAAAGTAGAAATTTTTATTGCATTTATAATATTTTGGAAACTAGCAACTTCACAAACCACAAGTGTATGGTCCCATTTTAGAACACATGCAAAGCCATTCAATATGTGTCGCATTATTAATAGATGCTATGCTACCAAACAAAGAGAATGGTTTCTCACTTATAAACAAGTTTAGACTTTAAAAGCCTATGAGCTTGACTTGTGGAGGTCCAAAGATGTAAGAAACGACAAGAGATCGCAAGGCATCTATTGAAGGAAAAACATATTTTACAGCTACAAGAACCACATCATTTTGGATGTACATGTCTCAAAGTAGGGTTAGCAAGACTTCCATGGGAGTATCTAGTTAAAGTATTCTAGGAGGATCTTCTCAAGTTCTCCTGTATATACATTTGGCTATGGAATCCTTGTTAAATCTTATGGTGGTCCTTTATGTATATAAATGAACTTCCTTGCTAGCTCTTTACCACTTGCATAACTTCATCGCACTTATTTTTACTAGTGTATCTAGGAAAGGGTGGCATAAACTTGGCACCAAATTCATGAACCCATAAAAATTTAGATATTTATGCATGACCATAACCTACATTTGTTGTTGCAAATGTATTTCTCTCATCAAAAGCCCAAGTAAGGGTCATGTTAGCCAAGCTCTTGCCCAATACATAAAGCATGGTCATCAAAACAAAATTCTTTCGAAATAACATTGCACTCTAAGACAAATAACTTATTAATTTTTGCACTATTTCTACACCAAATAAACAAAGCATGCCCATGTTCATGCCTTAAAAGCATAAACGAAATTCCCCCCATATCAAATTTGTATACTATCATGGATCATGATGCAAAGCATGAAAGTTAGTCCTAATGAGTATGCATGAGTATAATTTTTTCATTTGGTCGAGAGATTCATCTAATGCATGTGCAAGTACTAAAATATTCGAGTGATTGAAAAGACACGCTCAAGTAAGCTTTACCATTATTCTTTCACATGGAATGTTGGTCAAAGTATAGGCAGTGGGGGCCATTGGGGGCATTCACAATGAGTGAAGGGAAGATGAGGGGGCATTGTATACATATACAATGTCATAAAGCGGGGTGGGTATGAGAAGAGAAAAGCTAAATGGAATGGAAGAAGCTTAATTTGTAAGGGATGGAGATAAATGGCTTGTTATGTGCTGCTAAGGGAGCACATCATTGGATCTCTTAGAAACCGGCCTATCTTCCCACCTTGATGTTTTTCCAAAACTTTTGTTCTAAGCACATGCAAGTCTATAACTACAGCTTTTCGAAGATGATATTCCTAGAAGTAGGAAAATGAGAGCAAACTTATAATTGTGAGATTTGTAGTTGGGAATATAAAATCTTATATGAAACTTTAATGTGAAAGCCAAACCAATTTTACCATTGTAGAGCATTGCGTTATCAAGGGTGATCTCTTATCATAAAAAGTGACAAGGGAAGGGCTTCACATTTAAGGCATTAGGCAATGTGTCTTCATCATTACACTTGATTGCAAAGTGTGTTCGTAGTGCATCTTGGGGCCTACTTTAGACCAAGTCCTTGCATCACAACGTGCATTATTGTAAGTTTTTCATAAGGTGCCACAAGTGATTGACCTTCAATAAGGCTTTTCCTCAAACCACATTCATTGAAATGAGTCTCCTACCTTGCAAAGTCCATTGTACTCTCCTCCTTCCCCTTTGTATTCCTCCTTCACCTCCGCCTCTGTTGTAGCCTTCAATGTAGGCCTGAAAAGTTCCCTCTGAAGCCCTATGGGTGAATATTTAGATTGTGATTACTTTAGTTAGACTTTGGTGCCCACCATTATTGAGCATGCCAAGAACACGCTTTAGAAACTAACTTAGGTGTTTGCAAGGGTTGCTATCCCTACCCCTCGGAATAGCTTCACATCTTCAAGGGAGAGCTTGCGGATTTTGTAGCACCGGTTGAAAGTGTCCTTCATGGGATCTCCACATAGGTGTGCTTTTAAAGTTAGAGGTGCAATTTTCTACGCTGACATATTTGTTTCGAGCATGGTTCTAGCTTCAAAGGTAGAAAAGAGGCTACTATGAATTAGAGGGATTGCCTTGCTTCACTACAGAAGACTTCACAAGACTTTAACAACATGCATTAGGAAGGCAAAAAAGATCGCATTTCGACTAGTACTCTCTTACCATAGCTTCTTGCAACGTGTTACGTCAGGTGTTCCAATCTTGGTGGCCATGCCGACACTTGCAATCTACCCATGGTTCAATGGACGTTTGCTCTCTTGCAATCTCGAACAAATCGAAAACACACCTTAGGGTGGGAGGTTGCCATGACTTGTCGCGCTCTATTTTGAGAGAAAAGATGTCCAAGGCTTGTCAGGTTTTTGTGGTACCATCCTTGCCGAAACATCAACCAGCCCACCCAAGTAGACAACCCATGAATCGCAACTTTTACGAGTTGTTAAAATCCTCCAATGCAGACCCACGTCACATTTATGAGAGCTTTTGTGACCACTTTTGGGAGGATGGTGATCCTTACGTTGGGTTCACACTACCCGTCCTCCAAAAGGTGGTGTGATGGGCTACAGATATGAGGGACAAGCCCGAACACTAACACGAAAGATTTGTGCCCCCCCTATGAAGGTCGACTACTCCATGGCCAACTCCTCCAACTGAACTATTACACCAATCACATGTCGGTGACATAAACTAGGAGGCTGATGACCGCCACTATCACACTTTGGTGACAAACACTAGCAGACAGATGAACGCCGACAGAAACTAGCAGACGGATGATTGCTGCTATCACACGTTGGTGATAGAAACTAACAGACGGATGACCACTGCTATCACACCCTGGTGACAGAAACTAATAGACGGATGGATGCCGCTATCACACGATGGTGACAAAAACTAGCAGACCGATGATCGCCGCTATCACACGCCGGTGACATAAACTAGCAGGCGGATGACCGCCGCTATCAGACGCTAGTGAAATAAACTAGCAGACTGATGATCGACCCCACCACGAGACCAATAATGGACACCCCACCCACCAAGAGACCCAAGCATAAGGAATCTAGAATGATAGGACAACATAGGAGGGAGTGATAGGTTATAAGTTCTTTTTTGGGAATCTTGATACTTCCATCGTCTTCTTCGTCATCAACCTCAAAAAGCTTCCGAGCTTCTCTTCCATCTTCATCGATGCTTTCGTTTTCGATTCTTCGCTGCCATCAACGCCACTGCCATTGTTACAGGAATCGCCTCAGGTAGAAATTCTCCCCTGTACAATTCCATTCTTCTTTTGGTCGCTTTCCAGTTCTGAATCAGAGGTGCATCAGCATCAGCTCTGTTGGCGAAAACGGCTTGTGACTCGATAGAAGAAACCATCGATTATGAGCGCATGAAAGCCTTGAATGGCGCTGTGAGAGGGAGGGGCAGCCTACCCAGCCGTTTTGCTTCTTCCAATTGCTGCGCGAAGAAACGGACACTTTCGGAGCTTTATAAGATTTTGGTTGAAAGGTCCTGAGCACGAACGCCGTGAAACTTTTCTGGTGCGCGAGTTTTGAAGGCGGAGGTTGCTCCGCAGAGAGCTGTGGAATCACAAGCTAATAAGACTCTAGAGACTAGAACGTCAAAAAAGACGCGAGTTCGGGATTCGGGATTCCGAAAGTTCAGGCTTGATTTCGATTCCGTAATAAAATTGATGCCGTTTGTTCCATAGATCGACGAGTTTGGGATTCCGGTTTCCGGAAGTTCAGACTCCAGAATGATGCCGATGATTCGGATTCTGCGACTTTCTATGACGAGGACTCAAAATTGACGTCGTTTGTTTGGATTCTTAGGGTCGAATTTATGGCTTTTGGAAGGACGTGTGAAAAAGCGAAGGTAGAAATTCAGATGCGTAGGTAGAAATTGAGATGCGAGGTTCTCTAAAAGCTCTTCCGTGTCTGGCAAAGTGCAGAGAATATACCGCGTCTGGCAAAGTGCAGAGAATACATGTGCAGGAAGCAGCATCTGCGAACTCTCGTGACTCCGCGGTCCTCGCGACTAGTGTTGTTGTCTAGACGCCGCATCCGTCTCAAACTCTGCAGCAGAGTCCTTTCTCCGAACGTCTTTCCCTTCACTCATCAACTTCCTGCATTATTTGTGTCCCTCTCACGTTGCCTCTTGACACCTCCAACTTCCCCCTGCCCCCCCCAAAGGTGTTCGCCAGCTGGGCGGTATGCCATGTACACAGCTGCGCATTAACGGTATCAGCCACCCTGACCCTGCGGGCTATATTTGGGAAGCCATGCTCGGTAGAATAGTAGGGGCGCAACCTAGCTTGGATTTGCGAATGCCCCAGCGTGAATTAGCATTGCTCATCCGATTTTGTAGGCCTTTGCTGCTGCTAGCGAAGTAACGGCATTACTGCGTGGTATGCAAAGCATTATATGCCGCGTTAAACTTGCCCGCTGCCTTTCCTCCCATCGGCTCCTCCATAGTCTAGACGCGCGTAGCTGGTGCTTTTCTTTCAACAGTAATTGGGGTTGACGCTTTACCCACGTTCGGTATGAATTTGTGGCACAGTTCAATGCTTTTCCATATCCATCGTCTCGTAAGGTCATTTCGTCAACACGACTGATTTGGAAGCTGACAATTTTATGACTGCTACCTTACACTCTAATTCTGCTGTTGCTTACTTGAGATGTTTGCATAAGTTAAATTTGAAATTGAACGTGTCACCAGGTATGGAGTGTGCTGAAGGCCTGACAATATCATGTTGCACTGTCTTGAGGGAGTCAAAAATGTACTGGCTTCCCTTTTGGGCTGTCTGGATTCCAAAGGATTCATGCGCCAGAGTAGAATAGAAGATCCAGAACTTATCGCCAGTGAAACCGTTTGTAAGCCTATGAATTTATGAAGCTGCCATAAGTTTTGCTATTCAATTCTCTTAAATAGTTTTTATTAGACACGGGTGCAAGAATCCCTTCGTTTTGAAAATAGTTCTGTCCCCTGCCAAAAGTTGTCTCTATGGAAATCTAATGCGGCCGTTCTATGGCTTTGAAAGATGTCAAGCTCTTTGAATTTCACGGTAGAAAATCTGCATGTTTTGTTATCTGCAGTCAGCGTAAGTGAAGTGGAGGCCCTATATGAGCTGTTTAAGAAGATCAGTAGTGCTGTCATTGATGATGGTGTGATCAACAAGGTTGTTGCTAATTCAAACTCTAAAAGATCACTTTCCCTGATTATTTTACTTAGGGCTTAGTCTCTAATGCGAGCTAGTAGTGGTTTCTTGGGACAAATGGGATGGATACTCATATTTATTTTTCTAAGGATGATTGTTGTTCTTTTATTCTCATCAGTGGATGCCGTATATTCTTTTAGTAAAAACTTGAGGCTGAATTTTAAGAGATGCTATTGCAAACCGTGTGTAAACTAGGTCTTTTACCTGGCATCACAGTAAGCTGATCATGCAACAGAAGCTTGCAGAACTTAAAAAATTGGAGTGAATGGATGAAGAGAAGGATGCAAGCACACAACAGCATATTGGTCCGAGATGCCCACTGCTGTATTACAAATGTGATCGACTGAGTGCAAACCCGAAAAACTGGACCCTTATGGGATTCCAAGTTTGAGGATAGATTCAAGATTATGGCTCAAATGTTCCTCCAGATGACAGCCCTTATGGAGGCATTCATATATGATTTAAACTCCACTTATCTTGCCGTTTTTGTTTCAAGAGTGCAAAAAAGAAAAAAGGAATCTTACAAGTCCGTGGTAGTTTCTTGTCATTTATAGAGAATCTAAATTTTCTTAACGAAGTACATGTCTTGTTTTTCTTCTCTGAGTTGATGGTAATTTTCACATGATGTAAAGATATCGTAACTATTTTAAATTTATTTCTAAAAACAGTCTTTCAGATCATTAAAATATGGTAAAAACTACACTGCCTCAAGATTTGAGAATCTAATGTGCCAAAAGACATGGGGTTGTCCATGCTGATATTGGGAGGGGCTGTAGCCCGTTAACAAGGTGTCTTTGGGTCCTTGATATTTAGACAAGTGTTCCTCCTCCGAGGCATCCAGTGGATTGGACATGGTACAATATGATTATGCCGTTGAATCAGCTCAGAACTTACGGAGGATCAAGTCCCCAAAGACACCTGGAGAACAAGCTCCCCCCCCTACTGACACCAGCATGGACAAGCCCTCTTTCACTATAGCAACAGGCTGTGCTATCAACTCATATAGGCACCAGGGAGTCGTAGTTATCGTGTCATTGGGTGCATTCACGTCACAACACTTGAAAGCAGCACCTTACTCTAGAAGGTGATTATTGTTTCTCTCTTTTTACCTGTATGGCCACCTCTGCCCTGGAACCATCAGGAATTTCAGACGACTTCTTGCCGTGAACTATTGAAGGGAGAATATGTATCTTGAATCATAACAAGCTTAATTGGTGAAACTCTGGGTATCTTGTGCTCATTTTTGAACAGTCTTGCCCCCACCTGCCACCATATAATGGCTTTTCTGATAAGGTGCAAGTTTGCTAAGATGCATTCAATGATTTAAAAAACGATAGCAAACTGAGTTAAAGCACAATTTCTAACTCACAGCTCATACTTAGTGAAAGCAACCCAATGTTTTGTGGGAGCATTATATGCTGCCTTCTCTTTTCCTAAATGCTGAAACAGCAGCTTATGATTTGCATCTATTGGAACTTTTATTCTCTCCCTCCTTTTGTCTTAAAAGAAGCGCGAACACCATCATGCTTTCGATATTAACTTCGGAGCTAGATTGCTGGGATTCCTTAATGATTATTGGGAGAGGAAGCCTATGTTGTATAGCCAAAAATATTGTAGCCTAAAGGGAAAGTGCGTCTTTACATTAACCCAAGAAGGCACCATTAGAACACCAGAGGTGATACACAAGTGCATCATGCATGACCACAAATACCAAGAAGTTCATCAACGAAGAAAACACAGATGAACTGAGACTGAACTGGTCATTCACTTCACTTACGATGTCTCAAACAATCAACAAGAGGCTGATATTCATGGATTGATGATATCAGCACTTTCTATGAAAGGTATTGTCGATGTGATGAAGTTTAGTGGACTTAATCCAGCAGGGTATTGTCGGATTAGTGGACTTAATCCAGCAGGGTTAGGGAACCCTGGGATTAAGGGAAGCAGACCAATGTGGGACTAGACACTAGCAAAAGGCCAGTTGGCTATATTTAACCAGGATGCTTCTTTTTGCTGATTGTGTTTGTACTGTGTTTAGTCCTAGTGAGGATGCAACAATGCAGATCCAAATTTGTACTGTTGAAACATCAAATGGTTTGGTGTATGTGATCATAACCGGCAGCAATGAATCATTGGTGGATGAAAGCGAGTCTGATATTATGTAGATATTTGGTTCGATGCATTATTGATTGGGGTAGAGGTGTGGCTAAGGCCTAATAGCATTCTCTTTGCGAACAAAGCAGATATGCAATGGAACTTTTGACCCTTCAATATGGAGAACAACAAGCCCATGGAAACTCCTTCGAAAATGAACTCAAGGCTAAGCAAATTTGACAATCCACCAAATTGGGCATCTGCCCTTCGTGTGGGCACCTAATGTTGCATTAGTGCTTGGGCACAGAAGTGTGGCAAAGACCTGATGGCATTTTCTTGTTACAAGGCAGTGCATAGATAGACCAGATGGAGAAAAGTAATATCCAATGGACCTTTTGAAAAAGTGCAATGTGGAAGACAACAAGCCCAGGAATTTCAACGTATTCAAAACTAAACAAATTCACCAAAAAGTGGATGCATATCTCTATTGGGAACTTTGTAACATATAGTCAATAACTCCTCTCCTCCTGCGTGCCTTGCCAAAGGGCTTCAGTGGGAAGTGAGGATAGAGAGCTCTCCTATAATAGGGAGGGAGGGTTGTCTGCCTCTCTCCAGAAACTGGCCAACCAGCACCAAAATGTGGCTGACTTAGCAGCCCGGACTATCCTTGCACCAGACTGCTGACAAGATGTAATTTCATACCTGACCTGTAGATGCCCTCCGCTAGGTCCTAATCTATCCTATGTGCAGGCCAACGCCTGCCTGTAAAGTGCCAAGAGCTCATGTCTCATGAGGGCTGATAAATAGCCCCAAAGGGCTCCTAAATGGAGCCCCATATCGACTGCTTGGATACAAGCCTGCCTCCTCATATAGGAGCTCACAGGTAGGCATTGCTCCAATTCTAACTCCTCTTTTCAATGACTGGATGTGGGTGCTGAATAAGGTGATCCATTGGATTTATGGGAAGATCTGTTGTGCACACATGGAAGATGCTCACCGCTTTCATACAGAAAACTGCTCATTTTGCTTGTCTTGGCACAGCTTTGTGATGAAGTGGCATGGATGTCCATGGGCTCCATCTGAACATGAAACATCGAGTCCTCCAAAATCATCACCATGTCATCCACAATCTACAAACTCAATAGAATCACATGATGATGAGGATGATGATATCACTCCTAGCTTTGTTGAAGGACCATGGACCATCAATGTCTCTTGCTCTTGTAAGCTACTGAATGCTGAAGTCAAATTGTCTGGATCCAATCTCCAGTGCAGTTGGAATCAAAGTACCCAGCTGATGTGGTAAGTGTATGTGAAGGTCCGAAACGAAGAGAGAGAGAGAGAGTGCAGGTACAAGATGGATAGGTAGTCACGTCAAAAAACTTAGATAACTTGAGAACACACAAGTACAAAGTACTTGTACCTAGACCTAGGACTAAGTGTCCTAGGTGTCACATAGGACTAAGTGTCCTATGTGGCCTAGAAGGCACTAACACTATAAGTGCCTACACTTATGCCTACAAGGCACATACCATGGCCTATAGGGCATCACTAGAATCACGAGAAGATGGCCTACAATATGATGAGTACTTACGTATCCCATGTGTATCCATGAGCTCGTTGAGTGCCTTTGTGCTGTTAGCACCTGTGACACAATTTTGACCTATCAGTGATACTGATCCTATTGGACTTAGCTGTGGTGGCAAGGTGATTTCAAAGTCAACATCAGGATCGGTATATTTTCTTACTTTAATGGTGATTTCAGTAGCATGTCTATCATGAGTCTTCTCAAACCCCCCTCCATGGGATGAGCTGAAGTACTCTGGAAACGTCTCAGAATACCTGGTAGTTTCTGGTCATGGTGGCACATGTTCATCCAAAAGGATATAGCCACCTATGAATGTACAAGGAATGTCAGATCATGTAACAAAGGGAACCAAGTGTAAAGCCTGTCGGAAGACTTCGAACTTGGGACGAGTAAGTGCCTTTGTAAACATATCTGCGATGTTGTCCTCTGTGGGAAGATAGGACAACTCTACGTCTCCTGCTGACAACCGCTCCCGAACATAATGATAGTGAACTTCAATATGCTTGGTACGCGCATGAAACACTGGGTTACGCGCAATGGCCAAAGCACTCTGGCTGTCAGTGTAGACAATAGTGGAGGATGTCTGGCAAATACCAAGATCTGTAAGTAACTGTCGAAGCCAAACACACTCTACTGTAGCGGTGAAAGCTGCCCTGTACTCAGCCTCACAACTAGACGTGGCAACTGTCGGTTGCTTCTTGCTGAGCCAAGAAATACTTGAATTGCCAAGCAAAAAACAATTGCCAGTATGTGACACTCTGGTGTCGGAACATCCTGCCCAGTCACTATGCGTGTAAGCATGCATGGTAAGTGAACCCTGATCACCGTAGAAGAGGGCTAAATCATGAGTGCCTCTGAGATATCTGAAGACTCTCTTCACTGCCTGCCAATGCTGTGAACTGGGCATGTGCATGAATCTGCTGAGCTGAGATACTGCATACTACAAGTCAGGTCTGGTGTGACATAAATAAATAAGGCATCCAACAGTCTGCTGATAAAGAGTGATATCACATGGTGGGCTCCCATCATGAGCTGAGAATTTGAAGCCAGGGTCCACTGGAGTAGAGATTGGCTTGCAATCCTCAAATTGAAAACGATCAAGGAGCTGTCCAATATACTTGGACTGAGACATCATGATACCCCCCTCAACATGAGCAAACTGAATGCCCAAATAATAATGAAGCCGTCCCATGTCTGACATGTCAAAAATCTGCTGCAAATCAGCTTTGAAAGCTGCAATTTGCTGAGTATCTGGGCCCGTGATAAGCATATCATCCACATATAAAATCAGTACTAAAAAATCAGATCCACTCCCACGGACATAAAGAGTGGGTTCTGTGGGGCTATTCTGAAAACCAAGGGATAGTAAGTGTGCATGAATTTTGGCATACCATGCCCTGGGTGCCTGCTTCAATCCATAAAGAGCTTTTCTAAGCCGGCATACCTTACTTTCAGAATTAACAACCTCAAAGCCAGGAGGTTGTGTGACATAGACTTCTTCCTGCAGATCCCCATGAAGAAAAGCAGTCTTGATGTCAAGTTGGTGCACTTGCCAATGATGATGGGCTGCAATGGCAATGACACATCGAATGGTAGTAATCCTGGATGTGGGAGCAAATGTCTCCTCAAAGTCAATGCCTTGTTGTTGGGCATACCCTTTTGCAACAAGACGGGCTTTGTATCGATCTATGCTGCCATCAGATTTCCTTTTTAATTTGTAGACCCACCGAGTTCCAATGGCATGCTTGCCAGGTGGGAGATCTACTAATTCCCATGTGTCATTTTTGGCAATAGATTGTAACTCAGATTTCATTGCATCCATCCACTCTTTGCTGTCAAAAGCATTTTTATGGCACAAAGGCTCTTCATTGCAAGCTGTAGCAAGGAGTGCAAACTCAAGAAAGTGACCATGCTGTCTATTTCCTGATCTTGTCCGGGCAGCAAAAGGCTGATCTTGTTTGCTGTCTCTCAATGTATCAAGAAGCCATCTGGGAACTTGCCTTTGCTGTCTATTGACAGCTCTTTCTTCAATGACTGCATCATGAGTAATGGGATCATTTTGTGCCAGAAGAGAAACCTGCAAATCAGCATGAGGTTGGGGCTGATTATTGCTTAGTGGAGGGCCTGCAGGAGGCTCATGTTGCTGCTCAAAATCCTCCTCTGATGATGGCAGAGGTAACCAAGATTCAAAGGCATCAAACATGTCAACATCTGGCTTTGCTTTGCAATCCACAAGAGGAGAAGCTGAATGTTCAGCAAAGATCACATCTCTACTGACAATAATCTTCCCAGTATTTGGTTGATATAACCGATACCCTCTGCTCTCCTGGCTGTAACCAATGAATATGCATTTGATTGCCTTGTCATCAAGCTTATGTCTCAGCTGAGATGGTACATGAACATATGCAAGAGACCCAAAAGCTTTCATGTGTGAAAGTGAAGGATTCCTGCCTTTCCATGCTTCATAAGGTGTAATAGTCTTTAATGCCCGTGTAGGTGATCTATTCAGCACATAGTTGGCACACATTACTGCATCAAGCCAAAATTTATTGGGCAAAGACTTGGCCTTAAGCATGCATCTGGCCATCTCCATTGTGGACCTGTTTTTCCTTTCAGAAATAGTATTCTGCTGAGGAGTGTAAGGAGTAGTGCATGAGTGAATAATGCCCCGTGAGGATAGAAATGCATCAAACTCCTTTGACATATACTCACCCCCCCTATCTGTGTTGAGGGTGACAAGCTTGTTTCCTGATTCATTCTCAACCATATTCAGCCATCTGTGAAAGCATAAGAAAACTTCAGATTTGGCCTTCAAAGGATATACCCAACAATATCTTGTGAAATCATCAATGAGAGTCATGAAATACTTATACCCCCCAATGGCATTTGTCCTCATTGGGCCACAGACATCACTGTGTACTAGCTGCAATTTCCTTTGTGAGAGTTTTGGACAATTCTTTTGAAAAGGAAATCGATGCATCTTACCCAAAAGACAACCCTCACACACATGTTTGGAAACTGTGTGAGTCTGAGGTACATCATTTGCCATCTGCTGTGAATGTAGCTTTGCAAGAGCTCTATAATTGAGATGGCCCATTCTCTCATGCCAAAGATGAGTTTCAGCAAGCTGTGAATCTGAAATAGCCAATGCTTCAATAGAAAGTGCAGCTGGATGATGATCAAGGTGATAAAGCCCTTTTTGCAAAGTGCGAGTGAGAACTATGGCATTGTCATCACGAAGATCATATACTAGGCATCTGTAGCCATCAAAAATTACTCTGAAACCTGAAGTAGCAATTGCTAAAATTGAAATCACGTTGACTTCAATGCCAGGCACAAAAAGAACATTTGTCAGAGTGACAGGATGGCTGGAAATGGATCTCATATGAAGCATTATTAGCACATGTAACAGTCCCCCCTCGAGGTGCATCAGCTAGAGAATGAAACAACTGTCTGCAAGATGTGACATGCTTGGAAGCACCACTATCAAAGTACCAGGACTGAGCATCATTAGCAGTAAAGAGTGCATCAGCTTTGGAGGGATCAAATGAGCAATGGACAGCCCATGCCCAATCATCCTGAAGAGCATGTGCATGTGAAGCATCTGCTGGCTCATGGGATTCAATAGCATGTGAGGCATTAACTATCAATCCTGCTTTCTTTTTCTCCGAAGCAATGCGCTTCCTACATTCTAAAATGTCATGTCCAGGCTTGCGACGCATCTTTTCTTCTTTCCCTTATCTGCTGTATTTTAGATGCATGGGAAGAATTGCAGCTGCGGTTGGACCTCAATAGAGTGTACTCTAGGGGCTCTCTGTCGCACATGTGGCCTCTATGCCCCTCTCTTGGTGGCCTGTCTGCTGTGAAGCAAATGAATGATCAGGAATAATGGCTTGTCTGTTAGCTCTACTTTGCTCTTCCTGCAAAAGCAAAGTAACTAGCTGGTCAAAAGAATAGTTGTCTGGATTACCCATGGCCACTAATCGAAGGGTTGTAGCAAACCCTTGATATGTATCTGGCAGTCCATTCAATGTGGTACTGACAAGCTGTGAATTTGGCACCACCTCATCAATGTTGGCAAGCTGTTCCATGAGGTCCTTGACCTTTGTCAAATATGAATCCATTGACTCACCTTCATTCATATTCACTTCCTGTAATTGCCTTCTCAAATATGCAACACGAGCTTCATTGCGTATCTGATAGAGAGAAGCCAATTTATCCCAAGCATCCTTTGCTGTCCTGCAAGACCGGATGTGTGGAATAATGATTCTCTTGCATGATAAAGCAATGCATGAATGTGCATTTGCATCTCTTGCATCCCATCTTGACTGTTCTTGAGTTGGAAGAGCAGCAACAGGAGTGCTAGAAGATGAGGCATCAGAAGGAATACCCCCTGCAGAAGAACCAGCAGTAGAAACAACCATTGTAGCATTGGCTGGCCTCAGATCAGCCCCAGAAACAATATTCCACAAATGCTTTGCAACAAGAATATGTTTCATGAGATAAGACCACATCGGATAGTTGGTGCCATCCAACTTATCATCTTCACGAAGAACTCCAAATAAATCTTGATTGTTCCCAGCCATAGCAACTGTGATACCCTGAAAAAGACCTGAAAACCCAAAAGCCTCAAGGCTATCACTGCAAAAAAAGTTGGCTGTCCCAAAAATGATAGCAAATATCTGCAAATTTCTGATCCAAATCAAAGGGCAAATGCAGATCTGACCCAAATGTGACTGTGACAGGCAATGTTCACTGCAAAAACAGCAAATTTGGCAAAAGCCCCAAATTGAGGGCAAATAGGGCAAAAAGAGGGCAAATGCAGAAAAGCCCCAAATTTTGCTGAAATTTTTGCAAATGTGACCCAGTGTATGCAAATCTAACTCAATGTCCTGCAAATGTAACTTAATGTCCTGCAATCTGACCCAATGTACTGTAATCTAAACAAGAATTTGCAATCAAAGGAGGTGAGAGGAACTGAAAGCCCCAAATTTGCCAATGTTCTGCAGAAGCCCCAAAACTGCAAATGTTTGTAGATGACTGTAGGTAGAGTCACACGTGTGAAACTGTATGGAATACCCAGAGCAAGTACAAGCTGTACTATCAGCTGTTCTACATGTACATGTGTACCGAAAGCTGGTACAAGCTGTTGACGACTGATCTGTAGGTATAAATGTACGGAAGATCGTACAAAAACATGTACCTTGTACGGAACATGTACGGTGCAGGTACCTTGTACGGAGTTTCTACGCAGGTACAGTTGTACAGAGAAGTTTCTGCACAGGTACAGTTGCACAACAAAGTTTCTTTGTACTGAAAAGTTCCTGTGTAGGTACGGTTGTACGGCGCAGGTACCGTTGTACGGCGAATCTACCACTAAAGATACGGTGATGCAGATACCATTGAAGGTACGACGATGCAGGTACGGATGTGCACGGACGTGCAGTACGGCGATGCGACGCGCAGGTACGGCGACGTGCAGTACAGACGTACACGGACGTACAGTACGGCGATGTGACACGCAGGTACGGCGACGTGCAGTACGGCTACAGGTACCAGACCTTCCGTACGACTGTATGGAAGGGAATGCAGTTACACCTTTGGTTTGGGAAGCTGGACGCCTGGATCTTGGACTGCAGCTAAAGAGCCTCGAACAGGCTGGAAATGTGACAACCAGCAGTGCAGCAGACTCCCAATGAGCAATGGGAGACTCGGGGGCTGACTTGAGCTGGAAGACAAGAGCAATACCTGCTCTGATACCACTGAAGGTCCGAAACGAAGAGAGAGAGAGAGTGCAGGTACAAGACGGATAGGTAGTCACGTCAAAAAACTTAGATAACTTGAAAACACACAAGTACAAAGTACTTGTACCTAGACCTAGGACTAAGTGTCCTATGTGGCCTAGAAGGCACTAACACTATAAGTGCCTACACTTATGCCTACAAGGCACATACCATGGCCTATAGGGCATCACTAGAACCACGAGAAGATGGCCTACAGTATGATGAGTACTTACGTATCCCATGTGTATCCATGAGCTCGTTGAGTGCCTTTGTGCTGTTAGCACCTGTGACACAATTTTGACCTATCAGTGATACTGATCCTATTGGACTTAGCTGTGGTGGCAAGGTGCTTTCAAAGTCAACATCAGGATCGGTATGTTTTCTTACTTTTAATGGTGATTTCAGTAGCATGTCTATCATGAGTCTTCTCAAAGTGTATCTACTTGTTTGGTAATTGCTCTATTTTGTAATTTCAATTCCTCGATTTAGCATAATCACCAGAATATATGCACATGTTTTGTTTATTTTTCAGACAGATATTAGTTTGTCAGGGTTTAGCATTTGGGGTGGACCCCTGGCATACTGTTACTAGCATTAGTGTCCCACAAGTTGGGAAGTACTTCTACGAGAGAAAAAGACCCACTGCCATTTGAGAATGCATACCAACCCTCTGCTTGGTGTGAGATGTGGAACCTGGAGTTATAAGAAGGGAGAGCCTAGGTGCTCCTTTGCAACCTTTTATTGGATCTATCCTCGTGCCCTGGAGTCCGTTTGCCTTGAGCCGCCTTCCCTCATCTGTGAACTCTCTGACTTTCACTACAATAATGGTACAAGGCTGTGCTGTTATCGATGTTTGGAAATAGTCACCATTGTGCAGGCATCTCCCCTCAAGATTGGGGAGTCCTTGGATAGCACTGAAGTTGAGAGAATAGCTCGATGGTGTTGCACAAAGAATGATTACTAATGTACATACAGAGTTTTAGTCCTCAGCTTTGTCTAGCTCTACAATCAATAAATTAACAGCACATAAGCATCACCAAAACAAATAGTCACACAAGAGCACACATAGACCGATGGTGTGTGAATGAGGTTGCGTCCACTTACTAGTATTGGTTACCAAATCTTATGATCTTTGACAAAAGGAGATGTGAGATTAATGGACCTTGGAGAGAATACTTATGTTACGGCAGCTCGCTAAGATGGATGTGTGTGTGTGTGTGTGTGTGTGTGTGTGTGTGTGAGAGAGAGAGAGAGAGAGGTGTATTAACGTCTTCAGGAGACCTCGCGGGTCTATGAGACAAGGTACAAAATATATGTAACCAATACAAGCCACCGTGGGCTGAAGTAAAGGGTTCACTAAGGCCCTTGCTGAGTGCTAAGTGCTAAAAATGCAAAAAATAGTAGAAAATAGCAATCAAGTACTGCTCAGAACCAGAGCTCCAAGTACATGTGCAGGCTCTATATAACCCGGCTCCCTGATGGCCCTTTGATGTGATGCAAAGAGCTCACGTATCTATGTTTGCCAGGCTGTCTCCTGCGGTGGCAGGGGGCGCGCTATGGAGAGAGAGAGAGAGATTTATTAACATCTATGGAAGGATAAAAAAGTGTAGGAAATCAAAGAATTATGCCCCCCATGGGGGGAACTGGATGTGTCTAGAGAAGGAACAATCAATGAAGAGAGAGAGAGAGAGAGAGAGAGAAGTAGAAGTAGAAGTAGAAGTAGAAATTATTATCGTCCACGGGGGGCCGAAAACGACCCATGGGACCCGAACGGTGTACAAGAAAAGTCTCCTCCGGTGTGGAGGGGTCAAGAATTTTCAAGTTCTTGACGGTACAAAAAGAGGCGGATAACAAAAGATCCTAATGCTGCCGGTGAGGCAGTGGAAAGGACCAGAGAGAGAGAGAGAGAGAGTTGTATTAACGTCTTCGAGAGGCCTCGCGGTCCTATGAGATAAAGTGCAAGCAATAAAGTAACTCATACATGCCATTGTGGGCTGAAGCAAAGGGCTCGCTAAGACCCCTTGTTGAGTGCTAAGCGAAGCTAATAATCTCAAATCTTAAAAACTCAGACGTGCAAAGCTTATCTGGGGCCCATGGTGACTCTTTCTGTCCTGAAGGCAGGTTCATCTCCCTCCTTCATCCTTATTCGATGATAGCGTGACCTTAAGTCAATCTTTGTGAAGTACTTTGCCCCTCTTAGCTCATCCAGTAGATCATCAATTCTAGGGATAGGAAACCTATTCTTTACTGTCATTTTGTTCAAATCCCTGTAATCAATACACATTCTAAATTAGCCATCCTTTTTCATAACCAATAACATAGGAGAGGCAAAGGGTGACTGACTGTGTGTAATAAATCCCTTGTCAAGGAGTTCCTTTATTTGCCTTGCCACCTCTTCCCTTTCAGCTCTAGAAAGTCTGTATGGAGCTTTGTTGATTGGCTTAGATCCTGGCTCCAACACAATTGCATGATCCACATCTCTCATGGGAGGGAGATGTTGGGAAGATCAGCAAATACATCAGAGTATTGCTGTAATAGGGACTGCATGTCTTTATCCTCCACCAACAACCCATTACCCTCTTGAGACTTGGTCAACTGAATAGCGTAGACTCCACAAACACTTTTGAGGTCTCTAGCCATTCTTATTGCATAAATTAAGGACAATTTAGGAGATTGGTAACCCATCAAAGTGATGTGCTTACCTTCATGCATAAACTTCATATACAGTCTGTTAAGGTCCATAGAGAATTCTCCCAAGGTTCTCAACCATTCACAACCAAGGACAATGTCAATAGGTCCCATTTCCAAGACAAATAGATCTCCATGAAAAGTATAGTCTTGAGAAAGTTGCACTTGAGCAGCCTGACAATATTGCTTACTGTGGGAATGCTAACCATTAGCCACCTCAACATTGATCCCATGATCCAAAGTGGATGGGCATAACCTCACTGTTTGAAGTGTCTTTGCATTAATGCAATATGAGTGCTCCCACTATCAACCAAAATGTGGACTTGTCTGTTATTGATTGTTCCTTTTAACCTAAGGGTTTGAGAGCCCTTGCATCCCATAAAAACATCAAGAGATATGCTGTACACAACTAATTGTGTATCCCAATACACTTCATCATCATCAACAGCGTCATTTCCATCAAAATTTATGATCTCATCCTCATAATGACATACAATGTTTTGTACATTTTCGCAATTCAACAACTTCAATGTTCCATTGTCTAGATCTATTTGAGCACCTTGGTAAACTATCATCCATAAGCATGGTGTCAAACATGGATAACCCACCTGGATCAAAGGGAAAGGTGGTCCCCTTTTTGGAACTATGATCCTCATCATCATCAAGGCCTTCATTCACACAGTCCTGATATTCATGAAATTCAGATTCTGCTGCAGAAGTATTAGGAGATAAATCCACATCAATCTCTAGAATCAAGCTCAACTTTACTCCCGTTTTTGCTTTGCACACATTCCTATGTTCAGGGGTCCACTTCTCACCACAAAGGTAGCACAAATTCTTCTTCCTGTCATCAATAATTGCTTGAGATAACTGCTTAACCAACTTGTTTCTTTTATCACTCAGATCATCCTTTGGAGTGGGTTTAAAGGATGACTTTACATCTGTAGCCTTGTAAGCCTTAGGTTGTCCCATGCCACTGCCATACACTGTGGGGAACCTAGAAATAGAAGAAGTTGTAGCAGGTGCAAGAAGTTTGCTTTCATCATTGGAAACCCCTTTGACCATAGGCTTAGTTCCAAGGGGACCAATACCCAAAGTCTTCTCCTTCCCATTGTATTTGGGTTCATAAAGCTCTGCCAACTGCATGGCCTCTTTAAGAGAATTGGGCTTTTGAGCTGCAACATCTGAAGCAATACTAGGGTGCAGACCATGGATGAACTTGAGCATTCTAACTCTTTCATCAATACCATGAACAAACAAAGCCAATTTCCAAAACTGTTTGATATAATTTTTCACTGATCCTTGCTGAGTAAGATCATACCACTTACAAATATATTGATCCCTACTAAAAGGAGATATAAAAGTTTTAAGCATTTCAGCCTTGAATTCATCCCAAGCATTAAAAGTTAACCCTTCTTGCTGTAGATGCCTCACCAAGAGTGGGCATAATCTTCCAGATAAAGAACAGCAAATCTGATTTTACCTTGATCACCCTTTGGATATAAGGAAGTAATCATCCATCTTGCTGAGCCATTGCTCCAATTCCTCAGGAGAGGTAGAATCACCTTTGAACTTAGGAAGTATAATCTTGTCTTTCATATCTTTGTCTTGATGAACAAGTCCTTTTGGTTCAATAGATTTAACTGTTTGTATATATTGCTGGAATGTCATTGCTGCCCTAAGGTCTACTGGTAGCAACTTATATTCATGGAATTTTTGACACAACTCTTCAGCTGTTGAACTGTTATTATTAGGAGTCTTACCATGTGCTGAATCCTTATCCATATGAGCTGTAACTCCACTAGAGTGATAGGTCTTTCGGGCAGAAGCCATAAAACCAACCGGTTGAGTTACATGTATAGGATGATCATCATCATCATATGCACTGTCTTAAGCCCTAATCAAGAATCAGTACCAAAAGCCCAACTTGCTAGTCTTGCCCTAATTTCGCAGGTCAACTTTCAGAGAAAGAAAGAAATTTTATTAGAGTCTTCGGAAGACCGATGGGTCTATGAGACTGAAAGAAAACCTGATACAAATCACAGTAAGGGTGGAGCTACTGAAACGAGCATCATCACCCATGCTGAATCCTAAGTCTGATCATACATAATCAAATCAAATACATCTGGATGTAACAATGAAAAGAAAAGGACTGGAGCAGAGCAGAATCCTCTGTATGTCATGTCGCCCTAGCTGCTGGTGCATAGCCGGTGATGGGACACTAGTGCCCGTCAAGGGGTGTTGTGCTTCTCGGTCTCCTGGACGAGGCTCGACGCAAGACCAGAGCCACCGTGACTCCCGAGGGACGTATCCCGGGTCTAAACAATGACGGGAGGTCCCTCAGAGTGATCTATGTGTCCCCTCGATGTCTCGTGTGTCGTGTTGTGGTCGTCGGGTTGGGATCTCTGTCACATCTGCGGCTAGAGACTGAACGATCAATGTCACTCGATGGGAAGAACTCTGTAATCCTGCTTTGAGAGGTGTCTGATGATGTGGTCAAGCCCTGTCGCCTGAGTAAGTACTCTCTGTGTCGGACCCCCTCGTGAATGAAGGCCGCGAGGCATCTCTGATCTGGGTAGGCGAGGAATCTGGAAAGGAGCCCGGAGCTATCTCTGAAGAGGCAGTGGTAGCGACCTTGGATCTCGTAGTACACTGGGCTGCTCTACCGCTCTCTATGCGGAGGCAGTGTGATGATACCCGAAACTGTCTGATGGAGATCCGTAGTGAGTGAGGCATATGAAGCTCAGTGTACCCCGGTGGTGTAATGAATCTTTCCTCCGAAATACGAAGATAGTAATCTCTGTAGAAATTCAGCTTCACTGGAAGCTCCCTGGCTGCAACTAGGTCCTAAAGGTGTGTAGCTGCAGGAGATCCTCTCGAATGACGTAGTTGGTGTGTGGCCCGATCAGGATGGTGGGTGGGAGTACCGGAGGGGCATCTAAACTGTACTGAAAAGGAGGTATCCTATCGATGTGGAACCCTAGTCTCACAAACCATCTGTGAGTTCTCCGTGCATACCAGCATTGCTCGTCTCCCTCTGCTGCCAACCTCATGGAGGAATCGAGAGCCAACCATGGCAACCTCTGTCTCCCTGATGTGCAATCCCCATATGATCTAACCCGGTGTAGATATATAATGGTCTGAAAGGCTGCATCTAGCTGGAGTGGAGAAGCACCAAACTCGGCCTGAATGATGTCATGTGGTACAGACGGTTTCCCTCGGATCATCCGTGAGAGCATGAGGATCTGCAGGTGCTCCACCTGTGTCCACTCTATCTCTGACATGTCAGGCCCCCAATAAGGGCAGCCATACATAACGGTTGGTCGGACCAAGGAGTCGAAGAGAAGAGCCTTGGTCCGAGGGTCCTGGAAGTGGGAGTGGAAGCATTGTCTCTCTAGTCGAGCCAGTGAGGCGTATCCCTTGCTCAGTCTAGCCTGCATCGCTGGTCTCAGCGTGAAGATCGGGCCGGAGAAGATGACTTCCAAGTAAGTGTATGAGGATACGATCTCAACTGGTGACCCACCAAAAGTAAAAGTAAACTGCTTTCGTCGCATGTTTGCTCGAGAGGTGTTAAAGATCATGACCTTGGTCTTGCCAAGGTTGACCTCCAAATCATGGGATAAACAAAAAGCCTGCAGTGCATCCAGGTGTCGCTGGAGCCCCTCGGGTGTGGACGACAAGAGTGCCACATCATCTGCATTAAGAAGAATCCCGATGATGACTCTCTCATACAGTGCCATGACTGTCCAAATGATCTCTTGATCAAATCCCAGTGTCTGTAGGCGTGTGATGAGACGAGCTCGAGGTACTATGTCAAAGGCTTTGCGGAAATCCACAAAGCAACAAGATAACCTCTCCTTCCGTGATCTGGCCTCCTCAATGACACTCCTGAGTGTGAGTATGTGATCCATAGTCCCATGGTCTTGCCTGAAACCGGCCTAACCCTCTGCTCTGAGCCCTCTCATCTCTGCGAACAGGCTGACCGACGCATCCAATACAGCTGCATAGATCTTGGACATCACATGTCCAATCATGATAGTCCTGTAGTTACTCGGGTCCATGGGATCCCCTGCCTTGTGGATTGCGGTGATGGTGTTGAGTGTCCAGGTGCGAGGGAAGCCAAGGCAAACAGCGTCATTGAATAGCTTTGCTAGGATCGGGGCTAACGTGTCGATCCCATATGCGATAAACTCAGTTCATAGCCCCTCGTGATCCTTAGCTCAGCCATTGTGTAGTTTCAATGTCGCGTCCTTGACTCCCCCTCTGGTGAACAACGTGCAAGTGGTGGGGCGAGGTGTGTGTATGAGATCTGGAATTTCCCACTTGATTAGGTGATCCTTATGCCAAGACTGAACCAAAGAGCCAATCAGGAGTAGAAATTCGTAACATTACACTTGGATGGTGAGAAATTGCTAGACTTTTGGCAAATGAAAATACTGCGCTAGCTGTTGCAAAACTGAATCATGGTTGTAAGACACGTTAAGACACGACACGTTAGACACGCTTCAGACACGAGTGTCTAAAGTGTCTTAAAGATAAGACACGTAAGACACGTCATTGTGGTTATAATAATAAATATTTAATTAATATATGTATAAGTATACAAATGTACAACTTGCTAGCATAGCTAGCTGCTAGATTCTAGAAGTACAATAAGCTACACTTAAATAATGCAAGAAGAAACAATGCACTTGTACAATGTAGTTAAGAGTCAAGACTTGTCACTCAAGTCTTAAAAGTTAAAGTTAAGACTCACGGCTGAAGAGCTCGCAAGTTTTGAGTACTTAAAGGTTTAAACTAATAATTGAATCTTGTCACATGTGACATGAATGAAAACTGTATAATTGAAAGGAAGCTTTCGACTCTCAAGACTCAAATCTCTAAAGATTCATCCTAATCTGAATCTATGAGGTCACTGCCACCGCTAGATCCAAAGTCACCATCAATGATAGCATGGCTAAGTCAAACTCAATGTGTGTTGTTACTCCCCACCCACCCAAAAAAAAAAAAAAAAACACAAGAGTGTCTTAAGGTGTCTTAAGGTAAGACACGTGTCTTAAGTGTCTTAAGTGTCTTATCATAAGACACGAGTGTCTTAACAACCATGAACTGAATTTTGAAATTCTCAGTAATAAAACCAGATCACTATCACACTTTGTCAGTTGCATTCATGGATCTAGGCGACCATCTGCACTAAAGCTGACCCAAAATGGAGCTATGCATCTGAAGTTCGTAGCAGTTCCTCCATGCCAGCCAGTCGAAATAGCTCATAACTCCTCCAAATAGTCTCGGATCACCACCAGACTTAGGGAGCAGCCTTATGAGATTAGTGCGAACAGATCAAGCCAAGAACGCCTTAGTTTGGTGCAGGAAAACAGCAGATCGTCGCTTTCTTCAGTCTCTTGCACCAAAGAGAAAATTCACTTCAATGTTGACTAAATACTCCACCATTTTAGGATTCTCACACATAGAAATGATCAGGGAAGCAAGGGCTTTCCACTGACGCAAGAAGCCCCAAATTCTGAGCACTTCGAAAATCAGGGTTTCTCAGAGCTTGCCATGTGGCAGCTCACAACAGAGAGCACTTCTGGCGCTGAATTTTTGCAGAGAGGTAGGCCCTAGGCTCAAGAGTAGATGCTCCAAATTTCAAAGTGATTGGACAAAGAATTTCCCACAAATTCCCACGAAAAGTGCTCTGATACCAATGCAACAGGACTGCTCCTAACTAACAGTAAACACTACTAAGTTTAGTAGAATTTGCAGGAGAGTTAAGTAGTGTAGTACCTGATGTTTAGGAAAAGGGTAGGAGAGGAAGATCATGGGCTGGATCTTCAACAGGGACTTGTGAGGGACTGCACAAGGACAGGAGGAAGTCAATCCTTTTTAGAATTCAGCTGAGTGTTGAACTCTTGCTGTATATTCTATTTCAGTGATGAAGTACAAGTCATGAATGAATTGCCAAGTACAACTAGAGCCCTTATATAGGTATGGCCCAGGGCAGTACAAAGCAGTATTGCTTATGGGATTACCTCCTAGGATGTCACGTGGCAACTTATGGTATCCCCTAAAAAAAGAAGAAAACACTTACAAGCCAATAAAGGCCTTTCTACTAACTTTTAGCCTAAGTAAAAAGTAACCCTCTGTTACAGATGGCCCAACCTGCAGTGCACCCACCTACAGATTTATTTCCTTAGGGCTTTGATTGATGAGCTGGTGGGGGGAAGGTATTTCTTGTGCTTATATTCAAGGCATGGAGTTGGTCCTAAGCGGCCACCTGTCCTAAAGTGCAACAATGTTACAGAAGTCATCCTAGAATATCTTAAGACATATTTTCTTAATGTGGATGCAGGGAAAGAGGCAAGGCTCAAGCCTTTCAATTATTTGGCTGCGGCCACGCCCTAATACAGTCAACTTCTGAAGGGTCCACTTTGATCCCATCATGGCCACAATGATCCTTTGAGGGGTCCACTTATGGCCACATTGTGCCCATGACATTTAGCTATGTGCATTTTTTGATGCAACCAAATACATATATTCTTGTTTACACTTGTGTAAATGAGGAAGGCATCAACAAAATCAATACAAATCTGATTGGGATATGAAAGCCTGCATTTTTTGGGCCCCTTTGTGTTGCGCATGGCAAGGACTTAACTTTTGGAAAATTTTGTTTTTTTGCTGGGATGTTATTTCATCCTAAAAAATTGACCGGAACAATGCATGCAAGTCTTTTTTTCCATCTGGGAGTATCATGAGTTGATGTTTTGTTATTGTATAGCATCAAAGATTTTCTGAAAATGCAGAGGGGGCATTCTTTTGATAGTGAGCAGCTGTGGTTTTGAATGAGGTGGATCTATTATACATGGGTTTCCTGAGTTTGCTGGTCACAATAATGGTTTGCATGAGATGCGGCCAATAAATGAGATACAGTTTACAATTGTTTGTGTGACTACGATATCAAGGGATTGGAAGATTTGTACAAAGTATTTTGTGGTATAGTGCTGTTTTGGGATATTGTGTTTTGTAACGCATCAGCAAAGTTTATGTGTGAACCCTAACTGAAGCAGCGAATTCTGTGTGCGTACCCCAACTAAGGCAGCAACCTCTAACTTGTGTCTTTCATGTTGTGCATAGGAGGAGTTTCAATTAGCGTTATTCAAATCTAATAAGAAGGAAAGCTTATTTGCGGATCGAGTGAGTATTCATCTATCAAGGACCAGTTCCATACATTAGCTCAAGGATTCAAGTAGCATTCTTAATGATAGGTTTATATGTGTATGTGAGATGGTTTGATAGTGATTTATACAAGGTGTATAGTTGAATTTGAAAATGAGGTTGTTAAATGGTTTACCGAGTATAATTTCTGTTTTAAACCAAATTATGAGATTGAAATGTAAGTTTGTAAAATCAAAGATGTAAATTGCCATGGCTGTTAGTGCCTTTGAAAGCATATTTATTGAAATGTAGGGGTCAACTCCCCACCTGTGTGCCCCCATACAAGGAGAACAAGGGGGAGTCAGACCTGTAGTAGGGAGGGATTGAAAGAGGCCTCCATGTGGGCAGCAACAGACAATCCTTCTCAGGTTTGTTTTAGGGCAGCCTCATGGGCCACCCAGGCCAGTACATAAGACTAACCTTAGACCCTAGTACGTGCCCAGCCATGAGCCCTTGTAGTGGGCAGATGGGCTGGGACAATGCCCAGCAGCATGCACGAGGAGCTCTTATAGGCCCCCAACCTGCTGTAATGCTGAAAGACGATATTTGACATGGCAAATGTGAGAGGGTCTCTTAGCAAGATGGGGCTCTCTATCTAGAAAAGTATTTTTCTGTCAGGGCATATAGTTTCCTAAATACTTGCCTGTTAAGGAATGCTAATGAGAAGAGGTTAAGAATTGAATTTTTCATTTGCATCTGGGCTGTGATTGAATGTGGGAGGTAGGCCAGCTTCCCTGTAGTAGTTGCGATCTGATGTTTTCGAGTCAGTCCATGGTGGCTGTAAGAGCTATTCTTTACATGTCACATAGTTAAGTATATCAAGCAAGTGTTTACAAACCTATTCTCTTGTTGCCAATGCTTCCTTAGTATGAAGAATAAGTGAGCGTAGTTGAAATCTGAAGCCTTTAATCACGGTTTTCTTGGATTAGAGCAAACATTATCCTTGATGGTGTGCACCTCTTCTTCAGTTAAACCAAGCTTGTCTTTTGAAGAACTTGCACATTGATCACTTTGTGCTTTTAGCAAGAAGTAAACTTCAATGGGATGCAACTTCCACCATCCACACGTGTCAGTGGAAATCCAACAGGAGGGGAGATTTTTGTCATGTATGTGAGCTGCTTTTTATGAACTTGAGCACAGCGATTGTACAAGGCAATAGTTCCTTGTAATCCCCTCTTTCTAAGGGTATGCTACAAAGTTGTCCTAGACCTTATCTCATTTTAGCTTGCTTTAGTACTCCAATTCCCAAGAATGGTCTCTAGATTATGGAAAGGAAAGAGAACTTGCAAAAAGTGGGTCTAGCAATCTTAAATACTTTCATGACCTGATTGCGGCGATTCTATCAAATCAAAGACGGAGATTATACTATGAAGCATCATCTAGAAATTACAGCCTTCATCATAGAGGCTGATGCATGTGGTAGGGGTGTTGGGGCTGTATCAACTCAAGAGCATGTGTGATGATGGCCTTTAAAAGTCTCAAGAAATGGCATCTCTTTATCAATGGTAGTCATGCAATATATCATAGAACTCTCGTATTTTTTCTTTTTAGCCAATTCATCTCTTACAAAGAAAAGGTATCTCCCCTTAGTGCAAGTTGTGGTTTAGACATTGATGATAAAGTGGGGATAGATGCACAAACCTGGCAGGGAGACACTTTGTTGTCAGCATCTCCATCTTGTAGATATGCCCAATTGTCACTTCACGCTGAATCTTCCGCTTTGAATCTGGGAGTAGCGGCAAGGATCTCAGTTTCATCTCAGCTGCAGCCATTTCGGTTCTTTCACAAGTCCATTCACAGAATCCCAACTCATCTTTCTCTGCAAGTGATGTCTTTGCTTTTCCAATCAGTATTTAAATCCATGGCCACGTGATTAACTACATGCCTTTTTCTCTGCATCTGGGCTGCCAAGTGGCATGAAACCCCTCATCTCCATGTTTCTTTTGCCATGCCTACTCGATGCTCTAGTAGACACGGGTGTTGCTTCAACCCTTCCCTTCTCACCTGCACACGGAATGCCATCTCTAAAGATTCATCATCTGTGGTTTCTATGCTTGGCTAAACAGCCAGCCTCTAGTTTGCTCTAGTAGATGGGTGCTGCCTGGAATGCCATCTGTAAAGATTCATCATCTGTGGTTTCTATGCCTGACTAAGCAGACATCCTCTAGTTTGCTACCAGGGAGATTCCTACTGAGTCCCTACAGAGGCTTCTCAGCCGCCACTTCTTTGCCATGACTACAGTCCTGGAGTTGCACTCTTGAGCTGCTCTCACGCTTTCGCTCTCTTCCTTCTTGAAGTAGCTGCAGTCAAGATTTTGAAGAACCTTTCTCGAGCGAGATTTGGAGCAAATTTTGCTCAGTTCCTGCCAGTTGCAGTTACAGTTAACTATGGTGCTTAGTTGTGCTTGGTTTCCACCCAGTTCCAGTCAGCTATTGTGATCAGTTATCATGCAAGCCTCAGCTATATGCACAGCTAATATCAGTTCGTCTGCTCAAGTAGCATCAAAGCACAAATAGGACCAATTAGAATGCTCAATTAGCATCAGTTACGTGCACAGTTAGAATGCTCGGTTAGCATTAGCTATGTGCACAGTTAACATCAGTCAGAAGATCAGTAAGAATGCTAAGTTAGCATGAGTTATGTACACATCAATTCATATGCCCAGTTTAGCAGCAGCCTATGTGCACGGTTCGCATCAGTTACCATGCCGCATGGTCAGTAAGCAAGTTACTATACTTGGTTAGTATCAGAGTATATGTGTGCGAAGCATCAGTCATATGGTTGGTTAGCATCGAGTTTATATGCTCAATAAGCGTCAGGTATTATGCTTGGTTAGCATCAGCTTATGTGCTCAATTAGCATTAGTTAGCATGCTTAGATAGCATCAGCTTATATGCAAAGTTAAACAGTAGTTATAACTTGTTAATTCAAGTTTGTTATTGAGGTAAGCATTTCTCTGATTTTACACTAGTGGAATGGTAATCCATAGTGTAAGGATTTACCACTACTGATGTATGGTCACGGCAAATGATGTGCAGGCCTTTTCCTTGAGGATTTTTGAGAGACCTTGGAGAGCTTACAAGATCTGTTTTTCGCTGTTACTTGATTGATAGTAGCAAAGGTTTTTGTTGAGGTTTTTCGGTTCTTAACCCATGTAAGCATGCAGGTTTCTTCCCTTAGGTTTGCAAACGTAGAGTATGTGGAGACTACCCTTATCGTTGGCATCAGTAGGAAGATTTTCTCTAACTGTGTGGTCTTTCACAAACAAGTATGCATGGGTAGTAGAGACTACTTTGGGAAGATGAGCAACTCTTGTAGAGTTCAAGAGACTTGAAAAATAAATGGAACACGCTTCCTCTCCAAAAATTATAAGACCAAGGAACGTGCCCTTCCTTGGGTGGATTGCACGTTGTGCTTAGCACATTGCCTTCAACATATTGCATTTCATATATAGCACTTTATATTTGATACATAGCACTTTGCACTTATCACAGAACCTCACATTTGTGTTGGGGGAGAGTTGGCATGCTTCCTCTCCAAAAATTATAAGACCAAGGAACATGCCCTTCCTTGGGTAGACTGCATGTTTTAATTGAGTACATTGCACATTGCATTCTATAGATAGTACTTCACACATAGCACTTTGTTTTGCAAATAGGATTTTGCATTCAACAAATAGCATTTTGCTGAATCGATAAAGGAGTGAGTAGTACACTTAGAAATTCAAAGAGCCTACTTGCCAAATTCCACAAACATCCACGGAGATTTGTCAAACTTAGATCTGGATGGCACCTCGTTTCTGCTTGCAGCTACAGAGGACGTGTATACTACAAACCTAACAGAGGGCGATTGGACAGGGCGATTGGACATAAGCTTTGAGCACGTTGAGTATTCCTTGGACTGCTAGTGACTTCTGTCTCTGCGTTGGACCATCAACATGCTGCAATCAGCATTGCTTCATCGTTTACACTTTGCTGGAAGACCCATTCATGATTACCTTAGAAAGGGTACATAAAGGATCACGACAAACTTCATGAGGATATGATCCAATTCATGAAGCGAACAACAGAGAGGAGCAAAGCAAGCCGACATGAAGGGATTTGAAGCAAGCCAAACTAACTTGCATAGTAGAGAATTCACGTAATAGCCTGTAGCAAGAAGAAGTGATGAGGCGAATCTCTAGCCTGCTATGTAAGAACATCTTGATGGTGCAACTACGTAGAACAAAACTGTATTATATAGTGCAAAGTGCTGGAAAAAGAGGTAGGAATGTCTCTATAAAGATCCCAAGTGTTCTTCAAATCAGTTGGCACATGTTCTGGCCTGAACATGTCTTGAGCATTTTTTGTTGCCTAACTGTCTCACCTCCAACACGAAAAACAAGAGATTGACAAACTCACTCACAAACATGCTCAGATCATCCTATGGTTTGGCCTTGGCTACCTCACTTTCCAAGCTGCCCTTTTCTTCCGCCTCACCTTATGGGACCTCTCCTAGGATGTCATGGAACCCATTGCTATTTCGGCACCACTATCGGCATCCTGGGCGGTTATTCCTTCTTCTTGGGCTATAAGCCATTGAAACGAAAACTTTTAGACCACTTTCATACTACAAATATCACTCCACAGCTCAAACTATCCAACCATTGATCAGGCTCTATAGAAAGCATGCAAGAAAATTTGACTCGACCATTGCTAGGGGAGCACACCTAATGAAGGGGCGAAAGGTCGACGAATGCTCTTTGGAAGGGTAGGAACAAGGGATCCAAGAGAACATGAAGTTGAGGGAGGTAAGATAAGGGCGAGAAGGTGAAGGGGCCTCGATGCTACAGGGCTATAGCGTGGCGGGAAGCATGAAGAAGCAGCAGAGGGGATAGAGTGCATGGAATTAGGGCCATAGCTATCAAAATGAGATATCATCTCCTTTTCTTCTTCATCTTTCATCTTTTTCTTTTTTGCCTGTTTTCTATGCATCAGTAGCAGTTTTTGCTATCATCTTCACCTTCCTCGATCCTCACCAATCACTTCAATCGTACTTCTTGCTCGAGTTGCATTGAATTTCGTTTCTCCATCCCAGCCTTGTCGCATTCCATTTTGTTCCTTCTGGCATTGCACGCACCTTTTGAAGAATTTTGGTGTCTTATCGCCTCTACCTATCGCTTGCATCCTCTTCCTTCTCTCTGGTTCGTTTCCTCTCGCTTTGAAACGATTTTATGAATTTGTTGTGTGCATTCCAAGCTTTCATTTCAGTTCTCTAACTATTCTCTTGGCGCATTGTCGAATGTGTGAAGATTCCGGACATGTGCAGTGCCGATTCAACCCTGGTTGCTATTGCAAACTCTTCGTTTTGTTGCGTTTTGGATTGCATTTTTCCAAGATAGATTTAAGATAAAATGTGGCCGCTATGGTTGTTGCTTCAAGCTTGAGCTCCACTTTGACCTTTACCAATGTGGAAATGATTGCGTTGAAAAGTTGTGTTTCTTCTCAAAACGCATTGTGTTGTTGATCGAACCTGAAGTAGCGTTGAAATGAATCAATCGATGCTCCTCTAATGATAGAGGCAACAGCTCAGAAACAGCCCAAAAGCATAGACACATCTCCATACTTCCGAAGCCGTATCTTAAGTTCATCTTCTCCTTTCGTTGTTTCTCATACGATGTCCTTTTGTTTGGAATAATTGCTTCTGTTTGGAAACGAACTCGAGTCCGCCAACGAGTCTAGGAGTTGGCTAAAATGCAAGAATGTGTATCTCCAAAGCCAAAGCAAGAATGCAAGAATATGTATCTCGATTCTCCAAAGCCAAAGCTGTGGGCAAAAGACAAGCTTTACTTGATCAAATGGTCGACCATGCTCACAAGTGATGAGATTGTACCTGTCTGTGATGATTTATAATATTGGGCAGCGCGTCCTTGTTCAGCAACAGTTGAAGCACTCGCGAGCTTGAAGCACGGACTTCTTGATTTGAGCAAAGACTTGCAGCTGAGGTGATTTGAGTGGCTAAAGCAAATTCACAGAGACAAAAATTCTAGGCGGAGTGAGAGCTTTTTTAGGTACCTTGTAATAAAAATAGCAAGACACATGCCTGCACCACAAGTCGAATTTTCACTTGATGGCACAATGCTGCCTGCGTAAAGAAGGGGCCTCATAGCTCCTAGATTCATTCAACATTGTACTCAGCTTCATGCTCTTCTCAGAGCTAGTTGTACAAAGTTTATTTCTATTGCAATAAAGACCTTCGCCTTCTCTCGTAGCTCCCTCTTGCTGGCTGCCATTTCTCCTAGAGCTCCCTCTTGCTCTTCATGTTATCCCCCTTGCTGGCTGCTGTCTCCTGGAGCTCTCCTTAGCTCATTTCACCAGATTCCTCGTAGGCCATGGGACAGCAGCCCTCTTTGTGCTGTCATCGTAGACGTGGCTAGAGATTGGCTGTCTTTCCTTGTCCCTTTACCTCCTTTACCTCAACGCACACCGACCTGTTTCCTGGATCTTCATGGGTGAGTCTTCCTTTCACCTTCAGAGTGCTGACGGAAAGACCTTTGTATAATGGGTTGCTCATGTATGTGAGTGATTAAGTATATGTGAATATGTGATAGCTTTTGTTTTGTACTATGGCCCACACCTATTGTTGTGCAAGCAATGCCTGATATTCGTGGGGACGTCCAAACAGGAATCAAAACCACAGAATAGTTGTGATGGGAAACCATTAGCTTTAATTTTAAAAGTTCAGTCATCACTGTCTAGTGATGAAGAAAACTAAATGAATGCATTGTTGCCATAGCACAGTGAGTGCTGTGTTGTTTGACATTTTTAGGAAGGTTAAGAAATGTTTCTTGAATGACCTTGTACAGGGGTTAAAGGATGTTTGCGGTGTGGGTGGTATGGGCAATGTTTTATTAGTTGTCTACGTCTCATGCACCTTCGCATCGATTTTACTCATTGCTGCTATTAGATGAAGCTCTGAGGTTATTCAGGCTTTAATTGCAGGTGTTCAATTTATTTGATACCAAGCAGCATGGTGTATTAGAATTTGGTGAATTTGCCAGGGCACTTTCAGTCTTTCATCCTAATTCACCTCTTGAGGAGAAAATAGACTGTAAGTTTCAAGGTCTCTGCAGGTATATTTTTATATTATGTGATTTTTTCATTCCAGTTAGTAATTTGCACTCTTGAATGATCTGAACAGGTGTGTATCTCACAGTTTTTCTAGGTGTGTATTATGTAGAGACAGTTCAGAGTTTGACTTTCAACTTCATCAAGAACATGGGAAGTAAGCAGGAAACGCTAACTGGGGATGTAGTGATGACTGATACGATTGCTAGCTGATTTGATGGTAAATTTGGCAGATTAGCAAGTGTGATCATTGGAAGTGAATGCACACAGAAGGCATTGGATTCGTTAGAGCACAAACATGGTCAAAATTTTGATGATCTAACAAGGAGCATGCTTTGGTAGAAGTGCTTTGCAGGAAAGCATTTTGTTTAAAAGAATGGCTCCTAGTTATGTAGACTGCCAAAGGAAATGTGAGCACAAGTATGAGCAAAGGCAAATCGAGCCAAGAAATGTGTAGACTAGGTAGGCTATGAAGAAAATGTGAGCACAAGTATGAGCTAAGGAGTGAGCTGAATGGAGCAAGGCATTTCAAGAAATGTGTCGTAGTGGAAATACAAAAGGGGTCAAAGTGTAAAGCAGGGTTATGTGGCCAAACCTTCATGGAACCCTAATAAGGCCCTAACATACCAAGGAAAAGAACTTTCTATTATGCTTTTAAAAACCAACCATACAAATCAGTCAACCATGGGCTGCTAACAAAGCAAGAAAACTAGAAAAAGAAACTGGTTGTCCAACCAACGCATTTCCCAAGAACCTAGCTCAATGCTCAGGGAATCTCTAAAACATGGTCTAGCAACCAGGGTAGGAGGGCTATACATCTAGTGAATGGCTCGCTCTATGAAAACATAAGAGACACCTGCAAGCCAAGCCTCACAAAAATGCACCCGTCTCTCAGCGGTTGCCCAAGATCCTAATGTTCCTTGCTCCCAGATGACACATAGGGTGTAGATGATGTCCTACTAGATGGTAACTAGGGTGGCTGCCAATGCAACTTGGTGACCTCCCATCACAAAACTGCGACGGCAACCCAAATGTTCCAAGCAGGGCTGGACACTTCTGGCTATGGCAGAGGGCATAGTCAGGAAGGAGGTGTCGCATCTTGTGCCTCTATCCTGAAGACCTCCTGGCCTTGGATCTTGTAGGCTGGAGAGGCTGGATCAATGAAGAAGGCATGACCCCCTCCATCAGCCAAGCTGCCATCTCCCAATTGAAGTCTCGTTGTAACCTCTATGTCCTGGCAACAATATGGAGGCACCCATCCAAATCCTCTATGGTTGGGAAGCAATCCCAGAGACAATACGGGATCGTCTCCAAATCTTTATTTGTCCAATGGTGGCATCTACGATCTACACGCATTTGCTCTAGCCATCTACCGATGTGCGAACCTCCATATGCCACCATCTGGACGAGTTCTTCCAAGGCCTACGGGTGGTCCATAGTCGTGACCAAAATCTGGAAAGAACCTTCTAGGGAACCTATTGCTCAACCCAATGACGCTCTCTTGAGGGAGTCGCGGCTGTTGCCTCTCACTGTAGACGCCTGCAATGTTGTCGTGGATGAGAAAAAGGGCACCTCCTCCACTTTATTTGAGTGGCCTACTCATACATGCCAAAACCACTTACTCAGATCCCACTAAATCTCTCAAAGAGGCTGGACCTCTCATAACCAAAGACGTCACCATGCCCCATCTTGCCCTACCAAGAGTGGGACTGGGTCAATGGTCCAATCCTTGCCCAAGCGTCCCATTACCCTAATCCTCAACAAGTCGAGTGCCTTGTCAACCTCTGGGTCTCTCACCAAGCCCCACTCGGTACAACCTAGAACAAGAAGAGCCAAGGGGCCTTTGCAAAAATTGAATCCTTAGGGGCATCCCGGTCTTGGAGAACTACTTGTACAAGCCCGACGGGAGGGGGGGCTCTATGCAGCCCCTCTCACCAAGGCTCTGGGATCGCAACGTCGATCTCCATCATGTGAGTGCCTAGCCCCCTTACACGAGAGGGAGCTCAAACTCGTGCCTCTGCCTCTACCTCGACGAGAAGGCAGCTTCATGCCCCAAAAGAATTGGCTCGGCCACTATCCCATTGTGCCCATCGGATGTGCTTCCTCTACCCCTCGCATCAGATTCTCCTGATCATGTACCTTCGAATGCCAGATGAGGGGCTTTTGCTCTAACTCCTCACAGCACCGCGAGCTGGCCCAAATGAGCCCTCCAAACAAATGTTTTTAGACCTACGAGATGGCCCGAATGAGCCCTCGTTGTCAGTTCTGTGAAGATTCTTTATTAGGGGGAGGCCTTTTGTTACGTCAGCCATAATCCCGGATTCGTCTGGTGTAGTTATGGTGAAGCGGGAAACCAGAGGGCTCGACAGTGCTTGCATCAATACGGAGTGCATAAGTAAGGCCTAAATGGGCATAGAGACTCTAAGGTCCAAATGGACACATGGCACTCAATAGAACACCATGTGGCAGGGACTGGGCTAGGAGGGAGGATTCCAGAAGGAACTTGAAGAAAGGGAAGTTCATGTGACCAAGAGGGGAATTCATGGCAGGGTGGAACATGCTGAGCTGAGCCCTTCTTTTAGGCATCGCAACATTGGTATCAGAGCCTCCGTCGCTGTCCTTTCGTTGAAGTTCGTCTCTACGCGGCTATTCTCTTACAAGGCTTACATAGTTATGTAAGTGCAGGTGGCTAGCAGCATGGAATTAATGCTTCACAACATTGGCATCCGTTCGACCGTTTTTGGATTACACGAGCAGTTAATGGACGCAATAGCGGTTGAATCCACTAAAAGAGTGCAGGTGCATGGGTCGTCAGCTATTTGATCACACGAAGCATGGGAGCTGAATTTGGTTTCGAGATATGCTGGGTGCCGGGCAATAGCAGGTTGTTGTAAAAGGTGATGTGCTTGTCGATACGTTCCAAGGCATATAACACCCTGAGAAGATGCAAAATATGCGCAGCCGCCTCACCAAGGATGGGCTCTGCTATATCTGCAGTGAATAGGCGGTCCCATTTTTCCCTGACCACTACAGCAGCCTGCGAATCGGCAGAGCTCCCTTGGCTGTAATAATTCGGTGTTCTTGGAAAAGGAACCAGAGTGTCTTCACCACTAGAGGCGACGACTGGACCTGCGCTTCTGAGCTTGCCGTGTGCATTTACTTTGACCGGATGTGGAAGGAGACTATATTGGAAGGGAAGGCAAACTAAGAGCAACGAAGGAGCTGCAAGTGACAACGATTCCCTCGTTTACCGGAAAATGAATTAGAAAGAGCGTGGGAGGCTTGGGACAATTGTAGTATGAGTAAAAACACTCTAGTCCAGTACATAGCGAACTATAGGGAGGCAGTCCTTAAGCTGAAGGGAATTAATGAATTCCAAAAGATAAGGGGTTTCGTGAGAGGTCTCAAAGACACTTATAAGGTTGAGGTGAAAAGAAATTCTTCAAAAACCTTTGAGCAAGCCATAAAGTATGTCAAATATACGATGATACGACGGGGAAATTCAGAGTTTGGAACTTCAGAGCAAACAGGTTTTGTTCCAAAGTTCAATAAATTTTCCAATTTGAAAAGGAAGGGACACTTTAAGAAGGAGATTCCTCAAGCACCACCTAAGAAATCTCAAACACAAAATTATCCTCTCTTGAAGAAAGAGGATTATGAAAGGGCCAGGCAAGAAAATCTTTACTTCAAATGTTTGGGCAAAGACCATGCTGCCTAGAACTGCCCTAAAAATAAACTAGCGGGAGCTAAAGCCCCAAATAGACCTCCACAAAGATAAGTGCATGCGGTGCAAGTGTTGTTGCTTAATGGTATTGAAAAGTACAGTGAGGTGGAGGTCTATCATGAGGATAGCACCCACATGTGTTGTCTATCATCAGCAATGTGGCAGCCCACCTTTGGTCCTCATGATTTAATGAGGATGCATAGAAAAATTAAGGGGCAAAGAGTAAGAGTGATAGTCGATGATAGTGCAACACATAATTTCTTAAACTACTCATTAGTTAAGAAATTGAAATTGCGTGAGAGTCCCAGTGCCCATAAATATGTGGTCTCTTTGGCGAAGGGCAATGATAAAAAAGTTTGGGTTGTCATGATATATGGTGTAGAGGTGGATATTCAAGGCTATCAGGATGCCTTGGATTTCCAAATCATGCATCCCGACCGAACAGATGTAGTGCTTGGTCGAGAATGGCTGTATAGTCTTAGGCATAGCTTACAGAGCAGTTATCTTAATAACTCTATTATGTTTGAAAAAGAGGGTAGAGTCTTCCAGATTCAAGGAGAACATGATGTGCCTAACTTTCCTCTTATTTGTTCGATGGAATTGGAACGACTACTACACCGAGAAGAATGCGAGGTATATTTTTGTGAACTTACTTTTATTGGTGATTTTATGTCTTCTGCATCGGAAAGAAGTAATGTTGTTTTTAATAATGTTAAAAAGTAAAAATCTTCTTTCAATGATTTAATGTTTGAATTAAAAATGTTTTTTTGTCTGATTTACCTGATGGTTTACCTCCTGAGAGAGAAGTAGATCATAAAATAGATTTAATTCCTAGATCTACCCCTGTTTGTAAACCCCCGTATAGGCTTAGTCAAACGGAGGAACGTGAGGTCGAAAGACAGTTAACGGAATATCTTAGGAAGGGCCAAATCCAAACAAGTAGCTCACCTTGGTCTGCACCAGTTTTACTGGTAAAGAAAAAGGATGGTACTATGCGTTTATGCATAGATTACTAAGCACTAAATAAAATCACCATAAAAAATAAGTATCCTATGCGTCGCATTGATGAGCTCTTTGATCAATTGCAAGGGGCAAAATACTTTACTAAAATTGATTTAAGATTAGGATATCACCAAGAATGAATTAGGGAAGAAGATGTCCCTAAGACATCATTTCGTACTAGGTATGGGCATTATCAATTTAAAGTAATGCCATTTGGGTTAACAAATGCTCTAGCAACTTTCATGACACTTATAAACAGTGTCTTAAGGCCATATCTAGGAAAATTTACTGTAGTGTCTCTAGACAATATCCTTATTTATAGTAAAACCAGGAAAAAGCATTTGGAACATTTGCGGAAAGTGTTCCAACTGCTTAGGGATAATTCACTCTTTGCTAAAGAATCCAAATGTGAATTCTTTGCAAAAGAAGTGAAATACTTGGGACATATAATATCCAAGATTATGCTAGATTGTTGTTCCGATGACAGACCAGCTTAAGGGGAAGGGAAGCACCTTCATATGGGATGAACCTAAAAAGAGAAGCTTTGAAAAATTAAAGGTAGCTATAGCGGCAGCTCCTATCTTAAAAGTAGTGGATCCCAATGAACCATTCGTGGTTGAGACGGATGTCAGTGATTTTGCTGTTGGGGCGATACTTATACAAAAAGGTCAACCAATGGCTTTTGAAAGCAAAAAGTTAGATCGTGCCCAACGAAATTACTCGGCATATGAGAAGGAACTACATGCTATAGTCTATGCTTTTAAAAAGTGGAGGCACTATTTATATGGTGCAAAATTTGAGATCATCTTTGATCAGGAGAGCATTAAGTGGATTTGTAATCAGCCAGAGCTTAAAGGTAGAAAAGCTAGATGGGCTGACTTAATGCAAGAGTTTGATATACAATTAACATATAGGAAAGGGAAGTTCAATGTAGTAGCAGACTCTCTTAGCCGAATGCCAATTATTGATGAATTGAGTTTTACTCAATTTCAGAATGATTTCCTAGAGTCCTTAAAGGGGAAATGTGAGTTTGATTCTCACTTCTCTGAAATATGGAAAGCAATTAAAAATAGGGATCCAACTAATCGACAAGCTTTCACTGAGAAGTCGCATGGAAATGGCGACACACCACAAGTTGGTGATAAAGAACTCAAGTGGAAAAAATATACTATTGAAGATGGCTACTTGCTCTACAAGGGTAGAGTATGTGTCATGGATGATAATGACATTAGGCGCCAAATCCTTTTTGAATGTCATGATAGTCCGAGTGCTGAACACCCGGGAATTCAGGAGACATATATGCTTATGAAAAGACAATTCAGGTCAATAAGGCTGAACGCGTTAAGGTAGGAGGTCTCCTACACCCATTGGAGATTCCATCTGGCAAATGGAAAAGAATCTCCATGGATTTCATTGTAGGGTTACCTAGGACACAGAGGGGACACAACTCTGTGTGGGTAATTGTGGATCGGTTGACCAAGATGGCTCATTTTATTCATGTCAGTGAAGATGTTAAAACTCCAAAATTAGCTAGGCTATTTGTGGAGCATATCTATAGACTGTATGGGCTACCAGCCAGTATTGTTAGTGACCAGGATAGCAAATTTAATTGCCATTTTTGGAGGGCTGTGTTCAAGAGATTAGAAACTTCATTGAATATGAGCACCGCGGATCATCCACAGAGTGATAGTCAAACTGAAAGGGTCAATCAGATCATTAAGGATATGTTTTGAGCATATGTAAGTAAACGGCAAACTAATTGGGAACAAAATTTGCCCATATCAGAATTTGCATATAACAGTGCCAAACATTCAGCTACAAGTTTTAGTCCATTCATGATGATGTATGGATTTCAACCAAGAGCTCCAATGACAATGGGACTCGAAAAAGAGAAGGTTCCTTTGCATTTTATTGAGCTCTCTCTTCTTTTGAGCACCTGCAAAAAAGCAATATGAATAAATAGGGTAAAATAAACTAATAGCAGTGCTTAATGAGACTAGGATAAATCAGATGGTGTACCTTCTTATTGTTGTAGATAAATAAAAAGTCATTTGAAATAGAACCTTCTATCTCAAACAGAATGTCATTGCGCAATTGAGCTAGGGAGCAACATTCTCTTAATGAGATATTGACTAGCACATCACCATTCTCAACAACATCAATATCAAGAAGTTTATTTTTTGCACCAAAAGAATCTTCATCTTGATCCATTGGGACTAGTTTTGTGCCTAGCATTCGACTGCGCTTATAATAAAAAGAAAAAATAAAATTTTGTGATGCAACCATGTACTCCAGTTGCATAGAAGGTTGGACAACCTCACAAAACACTGAACTACATGTCTTCTTATCCCAACCTTTATCCAAAAATTATGGCATGCATGCCGAACTTGTTGCTTTAACTGTGAACATTGTTTTTGAAACCTTCACTGGAAAGGTATTAAACAAGTCCACAAAAACTGTGAGAGGCATGCATAAAGAAATTTTTATTATCCTTGTGGCAATATTAGGCCTCAGAGAAAGTCTACCTTAAGGTACCCAAATCTTCTGAATCTCTAAAGACAGGTAAATGTCCGAAGTTGTCTCCTAGGTATTGTGGACCGTTCACAATACTTAAGAGGATTGGAGAACTTGCTTACAAATTAGCCTTACCTGAGGGATGTAGAGTACATCCAGTTTTTCATGTTAGTAGGCTAAAAAGAAAATTAGGAGATGATGATAATCTCATTGGAAATGAAGTCCTAGTTGAACTCATTGAACCTGCATCTTTACCATATGAACCAGAAAGAATTTTAGATAGACAAGAAAAAAGAACGCGACACACCATATGGCAAGAATGTCTGGTTAGGTGGAAAGATAGATTTGAAGAGGGTTCAACATGGGAAAGGGTAAGCAGTCTCCAAAGGAGGTTTTCCAATTTTGTTTTCGAGGACGTAAACCATTCTTAAGGGGAAGGGAATGTTACGTCAGCCATAATCCCGGAATCGTCTTGTGTAGTTATGGTGAAGCGGGAAACTAGAGGGCTCGACAGTGCTTGCATCAATATGGAGTGCATAAGTAAGGCCTAAATGGGCATAGAGACTCTAAGGTCCAAATGGACACATGGCACTCAATAGAAAACCATGTGGCAGGCACTGGGCTAGGAGGGAGGATTCCAGAAGGAACTTGAAGAAAGGCAAGTTCATGTGACCAAGAGGGGAATCATGGCAAGGTGGAACGTGCTGAGCTGAGCCCTTCTTTCAAGCATCGCAACACCTTTCCTGCAAGGGGAGCCTCTGAAAATATCCACCTGTGAGATAGTTGCCATTGTCCTTCTATGCGGAGAGTGTTCTTGAGAAGCCCTTGCCAAAGCAAGCGCTTCCAAGCTCAGAGCTTGGGGTAAGACCGCGTACCACCAACTTCATCTCTGGATCATCTCGGGGCAGGATCATCGTCTGCCAAGCGACCTTGGCTCTAGTGTTCCTCGTGCCATCTGAACTTGCCCAAAACAAAGTTGATTTGAAGAAAATTGTTAGCACAGCCACATAGAGCTTGTTAGATAGGACCTAGATGCTTGTAGTGAGAGCTATTTAGCTCAATACATGGACCTTTTTTTAGTTAAGCATTTGTTCTAGCCTTAGAGAACATTTGTAGTTGTGACTACATTTCTTGCCACTATCAGGTGCATTGCTTATGCTGATGGTTATTTTACGCTTTAGAAGCTCTCATGTGGGACTCTACTGTTCCACTATAATAAGTGGATTCAGCCTTTCACTTTTAAGAACAGCTTTGACATGTCGAGAGGTACCTTCTAGATTGCTTGGAGTGCATGTAGTGTTGAAGATTTGTAGCCTTATGGCATGGCAAGTGTGGAAGGTGATATGAACTTCTAGTTGGGGGGCATGGCCTTCTAGTTGAGGTTGTCTTAGATGTAGGTACAGTTCCTCATTTTAGCGCATCCTTTTGTTTGGTGTTGTAAACCACTTTTGTTACGGCCATTCAACAGAGACTGCAATTCCAGTGAGATTTGCATGTGTTGGTTGGTCTGTGAGTTCCATGAGTTCTGGCCTTGAAACAAGTGTGTACTTTTTTTAAATACTTCATCGTTTAGAGCTCTATTTGACAAGTGTTTTGTGATGGCAGTTTCTTTCCAGCTATATGATCTGAAGCAGCAAGGCTTTATTGAACGACAGGAGGTCTCTGTTCAGTTTCATTTATCACCTTACATTCACTGTTAGTTGGAAATGAATGAAAACGAAATATTTAATTTGTGCAGTCCTTAACCTCATGCTTTACACTAGCCTCACAAATGATAAGATGATTTTAAAGTGCTAAACCTGGCCTCACCATGCTGTTTGCTTAAACTTGGTTTTGTCATTGTTAGGAGCCACTCTCCATTCAGGCTCTGTATTTTTTCCTGTAGTTGTTTCTTGATTCAGTGTGATGTGTTTAAAACATGTTAGTAGCTATTCCAAATCATGGGATTGGTGTTTATCTGCCTGTTTTCTATGACAGTTGAGAAAATTTGAAAATTCTGTTGTAATTGCCTCATCACGTTTTTAATTGCGCAAACATAGGGTGATACAATTAAGTAGATATTGCAAAGACTTTTTATCAGATTGTTTTGTTTGCAGGTCAAACGGATGGTAGTGGCTACCCTCGCTGAGTCTGGCATGAACCTATCTGATGATGTGATTGAAAACATCATTGATAAGGTACATTCTGATTTTGTTGTTGTTTGCATATCCTCATAGGAAGTGCAGTTTTTAGAGCTACCCTATCAATTGTTGTAATTCTGGGAGAAGGCTAGAATAGAAACATGTATTGGACAGTTGAAGCTCAAATTTTACTAGAGAATAAGAAAGTGCATACAGCCTCTCCTTGGTTCCTAATATAAATCTTAATGTAGCACATGTGTAGGGTGGATAAAGTTTCATGAGTGGTAGAGTTCAGACAGCATAATCTTCAATGAATAGCTGATAGTACCCCACTCCTCCCAAGAAGCTCTGTAGTCGAAGGAACTGGCAGTTTGCTTATGCGTTTGGCCGTCTCAGGATCGACTATGTTATAGACACCATCTAAGCCTGACTGGGTGTGATTTTTTGGTGAGCTTTTTGTCATGAGCTTTTTTTCAATTTTCATGAATATTGCGAGCTTTTCATTCACTTGAGAGAGAGAGAGAGAGAGAGAGGGGGGGGGGGGGGGGGGGGGGGGTTCATGGAGTAGGGTGGGTTGAAAATTTGGGTTGTGGTTGCAGTTAAGACAAGAGAGGGGGGGGAGGGGAGATAAAGGAAAGGGGAGGGATACAACCGAAACTGACGAAACAGCTATGGCTTCATAAAAACCAGACAGAATTCTTCTCTCCAAAGCTCTCCCTCACTCCCTCTCTCTGGAGATGCACTAGGGCCCAGGACAAATTGTCGGGCTGGACCCCCCCGAAGGTCTTTTATTCATTTCAGAAATTCAATACAGAAGTTCAGCTTAAAGCTGTCTCGTAAGTCTCCCTCTAAAACGTGAAAAGAATTCTTCTTTTACAAGAGCTTCAAGCCCCATTCAAATTGGCAACATGCCACTTGTCTAAAATCTAGACTAAATCCTATTACAAGCCACTAAGGGCCATTCTGGAGTCTTCAAAGCTCTCGGTCACACGAACCGCTTCCTAGATGCTTGTCAGGCTCCCATTTCGCTTAGGAAAAAATAGTCCTTGCTAGTACCTGCAACAATTAATTAAAGCGCACCACCATGGTACCCATTAATTGTTAGCGCTTTGCATGCAAATAACACACTGTGGACTAATCCTAGTCACGGTGGGCGTCCCCACTGAACACATGTGCACATCTAAACAAATATATATACAAATAAATATATATATATTTTCTCTAGTTGACCGGAGTCAACACTCTTGATTATAATTAAAGAGCTTTGACTAAGGGTCAAAGCGCCTTAATTATAGCCAAGTCTCTCCAACCGGAGTTGGCACATCTTGGTTAACCGGGGTTAACCCTCTTGGCGCATGCCAAGTCTTGTTGACCGAAGTCAATACTCTCTGACCACAGTCAGATTTACTTGACTGGAGTCAAGTATCTTTGACCATAGTCAATACTTCGACCATTAAAATAACTCTTTGACCGTAATTATCACATATAAAACTCTTTAATTATGATCAAATAAATGGTCAACTGTACTTTGACTTAGGATATTTACATTGTGGTGACATCCCCTCGGCTTCTATTCAGTTGACCTCAACTGAAAAGCTTCCTTGTAAACATCCAAAAGCTGTGGATGATCGGATAACATGTCTTCGTCCATCCATTTGGCATCTAATGCCGTATAATTCTTGAATTTTACAAGATACCTGCAAAATTCCTTACCCTGAGGGCCTTTACGTACAGTATGGTACACAATTTGCTCTGGCTGAAGGACTTCCTCCAGCTCATCGACTTCTGGTGGATCTTCTGATACTGGTTCTGTAGGCTCTGGTCCCTGAAATTTCTTTAGAAGACTCACATGGAATGCATTGTGAATCCTCCAATGCTGTGGCAATGCTAATATGTATGCAACCTCATTTATTCTTTCTGTAACCCTAAAAGGGCCATAATATCTGGGAGATAACTTTGCATACACTTTCCGTTTGCCTTTAAACTTGCGGAGCCTAGCTTTTTCAAATCTCAAAAGTATCCAGTCCCCTTGCTTGAGATCTAGCTGTCTCCTATGTTTATCTGCAGCCCTTTTATGTTTCTCTTGAGACCTTTCAATTGCTGTCCGGGACTTGGCTGTAAGCTGTCTGGAGGTCTCTTACAAACTGATCAGCTGCAAATATTTCATCTTTAGTCCTCAATATAGGTGGCAAAATCACCTTCCCATATATGACTTCAAAAGGGGCTTTCCCTGTAGAGTTATGTACTGTATTATTGTAAGCAAACTCTACTAAGGGTAGGTACTTTTCCCAGTCTGAACTTTGGTCACCCACGTAGCATTTCAGCATATCCAAAATGGTAGAATTTGCTACTTCACTTTGACCATCTGTCTGGGGATGGAAAGAAGAAGAAAAATTCAGATTCGTCCCCATGTTATCAAATAAAGCTCTCCAGAATAGACTGGTCATTCTGGGATCTCGATCACTAACAATGGACTTAGGCATACCATGATGTTTAAAGATTTGTGCCATGAACAGCTTAGCCATATGATCTGCCTTTATGGTTTTGCGAACCGGAAGGAAATGAGCTTGCTTGCTGAATCTGTCTATGATAGTCCAGATTCCATCATTCCCTGACTTTGATCTCGGCAAATCAAAAATAAAGTCCATTGTAATACTTTCCCATGGTGCCTGAGGCACGGGAAGAGGCATAAGTAGGCCAGGTGCCTTCCGTCTATCATACTTCACTTTTTGACAAGTAAGGCATTCCGTAACAAACTGATGTATATCTTTCCGCATTCCTAGCCAAGAGAAATATCTCTCCAGGGCTAGAGTTGTTGCTGTAATTCCTCTATGTCCAGCATAGGGAGGTGCATGGCATTCCCCCAAAATCTTTTTCCTCATCTCCTGGGTGATGCATAGGCAATCATCTTTCATTAAATACCCATCTTTTAGGGAATAGTGACTGGTGGATTGCCCTTCTTGCATCTGCTGTAAAATTTCACCAAAATCAGAATCATGAGCATATTGTTCCCTCATGCCTTCCAGGTCCTGATGATAAGCAATAGTTACATTATTGACCTGGGGTCTTCGGGACAAGGCATCTGCCACTCTATTCCGAATTCCTGGAGTATGGACAATCTGAAAATGATACATTGACAGCATGTTTGCCCATTTCATATGCTTCTCTGAAAGCTTGGTCTGAGTCAAAAAGTATTTCAGACTTTGGTGATCTGTTTTGACAGTAAAATTTGCACCCAAAAGATAATGTTTCCATGTATGGATGGCATGAATTACAGCCAATAACTCTTTCTCATAGATTCCTAAATATCTTTCCGCATCCCGAAGTCGTCTGCTTTCATAGGCTACTACATGACCATTCTGATGCAATGCAGCCCCAACACATTCTCCACAAGCATCGCAATCCACATCAAAAGACTGATACAGATCCGGAACTACCAGAATAGGCTCTGTAGTCAACTTTTCCTTGAGTGTATTGAATGCTTTCTTCTGTGATAATCCCCATGTGAAGGCTGCATTTTTCTTAGTGAGGTCATGTAATGGAGCTGCGATATCAGCAAAATGTCTGATAAACCTTCTGTAGTAAGAACACAAGCCTAAAAAGCTTCGAACTTCATGCACAGTTTTCAGCTCTGGCCATTCCTGAATGGCACGGATCTTCGCTGGATCCATTTGTATCCCATTCTTGGATATTATATGCCCCAGATAGTGGATTTCTTCCAGGAAGAATTTACTTTTCTTGCTGTTTGCATAGAGCTGATGATTTCTCAGCTCTTGAAACACTATAGCAAGATGTTCTCTGTGCTCTTCCTCTGTCTTAGAAAAAACTAAGATATCATCAAAGAAAGTACCGGTAAAATGCCTGTACTTCCGGAAGATGCGATCCATCATTCTGTTGAATGTGGCTGGAGCATTTGTCAACCCAAAAGGCATCACTAAGTATTCATACAACCCAAATGTTGTGCGGAATGCTGTCTTATGCACATCCTGAGGCTGTATCCTCACTTGGTGGTAGCCACTCTTTAAGTCTATCCTGCTGAAAACTGAAGCTCCATTTAACTGATCCAGGACATCATCAATACGCGGAATAGGGAATCTATTCTTGATGGTCATTTTATTTAGTGCGCGATAGTCGACGCACATACGGAATGAACCATCTTTCTTCTGTACTAATAGTACAGGGGAACAAAAAGGAGACGAGCTGGGCTGAATCAACCCTTTGGACAGCAAGTCCTGTACCTGAGCCATAATCTCCTCTCTCTGAGTCGCACTGACTCTATAAGGGGGTCTGTTTGGTGGCTCACTACCAGGCATTAACTCTATCTGATGATCTTATGGTCTCTCTGGGGGTAACTCCCCTGGCAAAACGTCAGAAAAGCAATCTTTAAAGTTTACAAGAAACTGGAACTTATTTTTGTCTGCATCATTCATTTCAGCATGCATATCATTCTCTTTTTCTTTTACAAAGACCATGTACGCAGAAATTGCAGACTTTATTGCTTTACCGCATGAAACATCAGATACAATGGGGATAGTGTCCCCTTTATTCCTGGCAATTAGACGCTGATTTTTCCCCCTATGCACAAATTCCAGCACTCTTTCAGGAAGAGTCAACTTCACTGCCTTGCGGTGAAACCAAGGCATCCCCAAAACTACATCATAGTGTTTCAGTGGAGAAATGAAGAAGTCTTCCTGATCCACATAACTCTGAACATGAAGACGGAGCTTCCCTATCAAGGGAGTAACTGGCACAGGATTTCCACAAAACATTTGATCGGCATCCAAAGCCCTGCCTAACTCTTCCGTCTTTATTCCCAGCCTCAGGGCTAGATCCTCTGATGTAAAATTATCAGTAGCCCCTGGATCAAATAAAATTAGCGCTTGCTGGTCTCTAACTTTGCCCCATGATAGCAGCAATTCTCGTTCTTCTGGGTTCAAAGCATGACCCAGTATATCAGGAATTCCCCCTGCCATTGGCTTTTGCGGTCCTCGTGGCTTCTCTGCCTCTTTTCCCTTCGATGTTGAAGGCTTTTCTGGGCACTGGGCAGCCACATGCCCCTCTTTACCGCACCTGAAGCATTTCCCATCTCTACGGAATTCCGCTATCTGTTCAGGGGTGAATAGAGATTTGCCCTTATAAGTCTTTGAGAACTGAGTACCCCTCGGCTTCTGAGGCTGAAACCCTTTCTTTTCAGCCTTGGGGGACTCTTTCTTTTCTGATTTTAGAAAATCAGTTTTCTTTTTATCAGCACGTCCTGCATGCAAGGATGGCACTGTAGATGGATCTTGTAGGGGCACAAGACTCGCTACTGAGGCTGAATGCATAAGATCTTGAATATTCTTTGCCCCCAAAGCATTCACTACTGCCTGAATTCTTGGAGTGAGACCTGCTCTGTACTTCCTCATCTGGGTGCCTTTGGAGATCTTTTTGAACGGTGCAACCTGCAAATAAGCATCCCAAAACTTTTGGTTGTACCCATCCACTGTATCTCCTGCATCCATGTGCAAGCTGTCCCAGTCTTGAAGAACATGGTCTCTAAACTGTTTAGGCATGAACTGCTGGTAGAAGGCTTTCTTGAAGCCCTTCCACTTTCTTGGGGCTGACCCATCTGTGGTCAGTGCACTCCACCATGCACTAGCCGTTGCTGTTAAGTGTAGGCTGACCATTCTTAACTTGGAGGATTCTGAAAATTTCTCAGTACCGAATGCAGCATCAAACTGTCTGATAAACTGCAATGCTTTGTCTGTATGACCATACTGTCCATTGTAGGTCATAAACTTAACAGATTTTCCTCCCTCTTTAAATTCCCTGGTCGCTTTGGAAGACTTTCTCTTCCCAGACTTCTTGTGTTTCCTTCTTTTCCTGGATGGTATATCTGATAAGGAAGAAGAAGACACAGAAGTCGAACTCGAGGTAGACGGTGATGGACTAGGAGATCGGTGATGATGCCTCGATCTCTTTTTTCTACGGGACCGTCTCCTATGAGATCTGTGAGATCTCTCTCTCTCAGGCTGTACACGAGAATGTGCCTCCGGCATTGGCACGTCATATACTGGATTAGGCATAGCTTCTGCTGGAAACAAATGCTGAACCCTGGGATCCCTTTTTAGATTTTCCAGCTCTTGTATACGAGTGCATACCATCTGTTCAAATTCTTTTTGAGTTTGCGGCACATTTCTCTGTCCTGGATGTACATCCCTATCTTGTGAATCCCACTGGATAGGTGATTGATCCATATTCTGAGATCTGCAGATTTCTCACACAGTGCGGGTAACTGATGCACACTACTTTTGCTTTTCCAACAGAAAAAGTACCTCAACAAGAGGTGTTTTGCATTCACAATCTATGCCAATACTGGCTGTCAGTTCAAGGCATATACCCACACAATTTCCAAAGCATCAACAATTTATATTCCCCTTTTCTGGCTGCTGCAGATGGCTTCAAAAGGCATCTGTTTCCCCTTCTCTGTGCACAAAGGCATGCATCTCTTTTATTTCTGCAAAACTCTGATTTTCTCTGTTTTCTGCTGATTCTCTGACAGTAGAATGATTACCAGATAGGTGGGTATTGATGGCAAAAACTGTCTCTGTAACTCCTTTTTTTTTTTTTTTTTTTTTTTTGTGAACAGTGACCAGATGGGTAACTACTGGTTACATTAACCAGATCAGTCCTGTTCTGGTCTGGTTAGATGACTGTAACTTGGCCACTAACTGAAACAAACTGGTTAACTGCACCAGTCCAGTCTGGTTAGGCTGTCCTCTGACCAAATCCCTAACCAGGGTCAGCTAACTGCAGTTAGCTTGAACAAGGTCACACTAACCACAGGTCTGCCAGCCTGGCTGCCACGTGTCAATGTGCCACGTCAGCTCTGAGCTGGATGCCACATCATCTGCCACCTGGCTAGGCACCACGTCAGCAATGGTGCGGTCTGCCACGTGTCCTGTGCCACGTCAGCGCCACGTCAGCAATGGTGCGGTCTGCCACGTGTCCTGCGCCACGTCAGCGCCACGTCAGCCTGCCCAACCCTTGGTCATGGTCTGTTCGTCGTCGCGCGTCGCGCCTTGGTGACCGTCACCCAAACACTCGTCCTTTGTCTCACTGGAGCGCATATTCTAGTTGCAAGCAGGAGAAAAAGGCAAAGCGCTCTTTTGATGGCTTTCCAAATAACGACGAACACACAAGAAGGAAGAGATCGCCCGCGTCAAACCAATACGATCCTCCTCTCGGCCGAGATATCTGCTTTGGGTGTCCTGCACACAGCCCGTGCAACAGAAGTCCAAGAAACCGAAAATGACAAGCACCGATGCTTCTCCGTCTTGCGATGCCAACCCTTTATCGGCTGGCCAAACTACTCATGGAGTAGTCAATGGTTCGTTCGGTGCAGGGTCACCTTGTCTTTGATTTGGGTTACACAGATAACCCCACGCGGAAAACAAGAGCGTTGCCACCAGTGCATTCACACGTGATAACGCTACCCCTCCTGCTCTTGAATCGTCACGGTACCCCTCCTGCTCTTGAATCGTCACGCTCTGATACCAATACAACCGAAACTGACGAAACAGCTATGGCTTCATAAAAACCAGACAGAATTCTTCTCTCCAAAGCTCTCCCTCACTCCCTCTCTCTGGAGATGCACTAGGGCCCAGGACAAATTGTCGGGCTGGAACCCCCCGAAGGTCTTTTATTCATTTCAGAAATTCAATACAGAAGTTCAGCTTAAAGCTGTCTCGTAAGTCTCCCTCTAAAACGTGAAAAGAATTCTTCTTTTACAAGAGCTTCAAGCCCCATTCAAATTGGCAACATGCCACTTGTCTAAAATCTAGACTAAATCCTATTACAAGCCACTAAGGGCCATTCTGGAGTCTTCAAAGCTCTTGGTCACACGAACCGCTTCCTAGATGCTTGTCAGGCTCCCATTTCGCTTAGGAAAAAATAGTCCTTGCTAGTACCTGCAACAATTAATTAAAGCGCACCACCATGGTACCCATTAATTGTTAGCGCTTTAGGGCTCTGATACCAATGCAAAGGTAGCAAAGGTAGCATGCAGCGAGATTCACAATTATGTGAAAGACCAGTGAGAGCTTCGTAAGTAGCAACAACACACTTCTGTGTGGAAAAGACTAGCAACGAGACCCCCGTAGACTCATCCTCTTCAAACAGCAAAAAGACCAGCTGTACCGTTGTAAAACTACAGCAGTGCCTCTTTCTTTTTAGTTGATTTTCAGCAGAGTCACACGATACTAATTTGCTCTCTCCCTCTCTCAACACAGCACTAGGGCCCAGGACAACAGTCGGGCTGGACCCCCCCGAAGGTCTTTATTCATGAAGAAATCAAGGTACAAGAGTTTTCAGCGTGGAAGCTGTCTGTTTTTCGTACCAAAAATCAAAACGTGAATCCAAATCATACATGAGCTCTCAGGCTCCATGTTTTGTTAGTATAAGTTGTGTTAGGATCTACATCATTAATTCTACAGATCCAAAATTGTTTTGGAAAAGCTACTAAAACGTGGTATGTACTCTATATTCCATGATATAAGCTTTGTGAAGCATGGGATAAATGATCCAATGTCAAGAACCATTATCTAGGGAAAGCCTTGCAATTAATTATTAGGATTTTAAACCAGTAGTATGACCTAGGCTCATGGGTAGACAAAACTATCTGCATGAGCACCTTTGGGTTAAGCAAATAGTATGGTTTTAGCTACGATGGGCACATAGAAGCTATGTGCTTTATTGTATATTATCAATGTTTGTATATTTTGCCATCAGTTTCCTCCCAAAATCTCTATGTAGAAATTAATCTCATCAATGTGTAGATCATGGTCTAATATTTATTTTGAAATATAATATCACCAAGTTTCAAGTAATGATTAAAAAGTTAATGAGCATTTGAAGTATAAAAATGGCTTCCAGACCTATCCGTGAGACCTATCACACAGGTATGATAGGTCTCGAATGCATTTCTAGTACACACTGAAAATGCCTTAAAGACCTATCATCCTGGCATGATACGTTCTGAAGCCATCTCCAAACTTGAAACACTAATGTTTCTAAGTGGAACTGGAAAGGTGTTGACTTCATATATTAAAATAAATGGCAGAACATGATCTACAGATATTGGTAATATTGGTTTTTATACAGTGGTAGTCTAAAGTTAAAAAGTTAATTGCTCAGAAATTGGAATTTTGTAAAGTAATAGTTCTAAATCAGGTGTAATTGGGGTCCTTAAATGTTTATAATGCTATGCAAGTGCATTAATTGGAGTTACCAGCTGTAGCAACTTGGCAAGAAATGGCCGATTGCGAGCAAGCATTTGTGCCACATCCTTTTCCCATGACAAATAACTGCCTAGTTTCTAGAATGAGGGAGTCAAAAGAATGAAGTTGATGCGACTATGACCTGCACTCCTTGTTGACATGTTTCTAAAGGGGGGTGGGGTGGAGTAAAGTGCTGATGAAGGACTAAGGACCATTGACTTTTGTGTGTGGTAGCTAATGAGTCTATGGCGCGTGTAGATTCTTATGAATGGGTAGTCCATAGTTCAATTCATCTCACAGGTATATGTAAAGTGAAACCATGGCTGCTGATACCGATTAGCAATCATGGATGGATGCTTGCAAATTTGTCTATTCAAATCACATATGGCATATGTAGAACCATTCCACCTATTTTGCTGGACATATACAGAGTCTTGCTGCAATAATCCAGTGCTAAGTTTGACATGATATTTTCTCATCTTGTGTTGGAATGTGCAATTACAAGCTTTTGTTTTGAAAGTTCGTCTTCCTGAAGTGATCTTATGATGTCTACAGGTCTTAATATTTTTAGATATTGCACTGTACAAGGATAGTGGTCTTTCTGGAAAAATGACCATTTGGTATACATTCAATATATTTTCCCAGACATCTCTTAAAAAACATGTCGAAAGAGTATTGGGAGCATAGTCTGGTTTTTTTCCTTTTCATTATCAATGTTTCTGTGTAATATATGAGGCTACCTAATTAGTTGAGGAAAGGTTGTGGTGCTTGAAGGAATTATGCAGATGAAATTTTAATAATATGAACATCCTGTTTCCTGGTCGCATTTGTTTAAATTTTAATTGTGCCAATTCAGCCTAAAACCTTGCATTGTACTTTCAGACTTTTGAGGAGGCGGATACAAAACATGATGGGAAGATTGACAAAGATGAGTGGAGGGGCCTTGTCTTACACCACCCTTCTCTTTTAAAGAACATGACTCTTCAATATCTCAAGTAAAATACCCTTTCTTTCAGTAGGTTTTATTTGCGTGACAAGGTTTTTACACCCAGTTTTATACTTGCTTAGTGAATCTTTATACACACAAGATGTTCATTCTCTTGTGTGTAATAGCTTATTAACTGAAGGTTGAATGCTCCTTTAATAACCATTTCGAAATGTTTGTTTTTCCAATCTGTGCCAGGGATATCACAACCACCTTTCCAAGTTTTGTGTTCCACTCTCAAGTTGAGGACACTTAGGTAGAGATGGCAGTATATTATTTATCTGCAATTGTTTATGAAATGCCCCTTCCTTTAATGGATAGGTATTATTTATTGAAAGTGAGGACACATGGAGATTTGCCCCTTGTAAAGTCTGTAGCATATTTTTGGTGGTTTATTTTTATGAGTGATTTTTTTTGTGGGAAATGTCTTTTATGACCAAAAATCATTAGAGTAATTATTTTTTGTCCTACAAATGGCATCTCTATTTGTAAAGCCACTCGAAATTTTTATGACAAATACCAGGTGTCATTTCCAGTTTGGACACATTCAGTCAGAGTCTGTAGTTATTCTGGCCACTAAGTTTTTTTCTTGAACAAGGCCATCATAAGGTGACCTTTAAAATGGATGTTGTGCAATTCACAGTGACTCTATGTGAGATGATTTGTGATCTGGTGTTGTTGCAGCGAGTTCCAAATCTTGGAGAGGCTGACTGTTGTCAAGGAGGAACCTGGCTTTCTTCCTAGTAAATCCACAGCTCCTTGTATGTAGTCATTACGATCTTATATGTTGTCGTTGAGAAACAATATAGGCATATGGCCTTTTACTTTTGTTGAATTTTTAAACTTTCTATACTATAAAGTTGTCATTATACTTTGGTCATTAATTCTGAAAGCTACATTTGTAAACCTCCAGGCTGATCTTTTCGTAAGCACAGTGTTCAAGTTATGTTGTGCTTTGTAAAAATAGAGAATGGTGTGGAAGCAGTCTTTTTCTGTTTCAAAGACATCTCTGTCTAGAGGCTTTCACAAGATGCTGAGTTGAGACGGTGATGCACTATGTCGGTCTTCTTCCCTGGGCTCAGTCTTCTTCTTCAGGCATCTCCTATGTAATGGAAGGGAAAGTTCTCGGGTAAACTGTTGCTCTGGACAAAGCAAAAGCTCATAGAGTTTTCAGATGCCAAGGAAAAAAAGTCAGGATGTATCAAAGAAATACCATGGGAGTTCACAGTGGATTTTGGTGCATTAGCTGATCTGGTGCAGCAGCTTGTGATCAGGATGTTCTCCTGTGATTTCCTAGGCAAGAGGGAGAGGCAATGTCTGCAGGGGGAGGAGAGCCTGCCCTTCCAAGTGGACAACCTGCCAACAGAGAGAACATTAGGGCCCAAGTTCCAATATGAGGTGTGCAGACTCCAGAGAGAAGACAACAGCATCCAGATGAAGCCAGCAGAGCAAGCATTAGGGCCCAAGGGTTCAATATGAGGTGTGCAGAGAGAAGAACAGCATCCAAATGAATCCACTGTTATCTCTGAGATGCAAAACACATCCAGCTCGATTATTTCTTCGCAATAAAACAGAGACTCGGCATTTCCCAATCAAGGATACGAGAAATTATTGAGAATCCTGAATGCAGCAGGACTTTGATTTTCAGACTTGGCGGTAGGATGAGCATTTTAAACAGTTGGGGTTTGTGGACAAAGCAGTTGAAAATGCAGAAAGGAGAGCAACCACTCCATCCTGGGGCTAAACTGTTAAGGAAATCAGCATTAATTGTGGTGACACGTCATCAACAGCTTTTGGAAAGGTTGAAGCCGCAAGTCCAGACATCAAATTTCTCAAATTGCTTTTAAGTTTTACCAGAAGAAATCATAAGGGAGAGAATATACACATACATCTAGTTTGTCTTTCTATGTTGTAGACACTCATCCTGAAGAAAGGTTGGTGTTAACTTTTAAGGTCATCAATAAACAGACAGGCTAAAAGACCGGTAGGAAGAATTAGCAATTGTATGTTTGGTTGAGGGAGTTGGGTGAGACACTGATAAAGATTGTGGGAAATTTCCCAGCACTCCAGTCTTTTAGCGAAACTCATTACATGGCATCATAGTAAAACAAATGGATAAAACACACTTTTTTTTGTTGGTGGTGAAATCCATGTATGTTTATCACACTCTCGCACGCATGCACGTACACGTGCACGTGCGTGGGAAGGCTCTCTTCCAAGAACAATGTATATCGAGCTCGACAATACAGCAAGAGAATAGTAAAACACACTCTTTGGTGAAATCCATTTCTTTTTATATTACAAAAAGCAGTCCCCGAGGAGGGGACACGCTGCTAGTCCCCGAGGAGGGGACATGCTGCTACAATCTCATTGTATGACAAGTAAGCAAGAGAGTCAAGATCCCGAGCATGCAGACAATCGAAGAACGATTGCTGCAAAGAAGTCTGGAAGAATGTATTCTTCAGCAAGGGATGGATCACAAGAGGCCCTATAGTTTCGATCCTTCCATAGAGTCAATAGTGCTCAAGAGCATACCCAAGTAAAGAAAAGATCGTACCCCTGCCTGACAGGATGAATCCCAAACATCTAGAAAAGCTTGCCAAAGCAAGCATGAGAGAAGAATGCCTGAAGTTGCTGCTCTGCAGAAAAAGCAAGAAGTCTGTCCGAACAATAGAACTCGTCAGAAGAAAATTTATTGACGAAGAGGGAGCTGCAACCTCCTCCACCACCGAGTCATAGACCAGAGGCTGTTTGCATGAGCAGAAACCCAAGGCGGAACATTATACAAGTTTGCAAATGTGACATCTGTCAACAGCAACGATCTGAGTGCAGACCCAGTCCTTGAGGCTGTCTATAATCTCAAGACATGGTCTTGGATGAAAATCACAATGCATCTATGACAATATGTGCCGGAGAGGTCTATAATGTTGTCCTGCATCAGCAGGGAAAGATGACACCATACCATCATCAAGCACATCACCCACAAGGCATGTCTTTTGACCAAATAAAATAGGGCTTCTAGAAGAACAAAGGATAGGCAAACACCTTTGACTAATGAAGGCACTCTGCATGCAAAGAGTTTCCAAGAAGAGCATTCCATTTAAGATGTGAGAGTATGCGCTTCTAGTCGAAAAGCATGCGAGCTCCATGCGAGAGATAGACCATCAATATATCCAAGGAGAAAATCCCAAGGAGTAGGCGCTTAGTGACCCAAAAGCATTTGTGGATAAATGCAAAAGCAAGTGTCACATCATATACACACATGGTTGATCACTTTGCATAAGTTCAAGCATCATTTTCTCCTCATGTGCGAAAGTATGCACGGGAATATTTAGGATATTCAATGCCCCATGCATCTTTGGTGAGCAAAAATGCTCCACTGAAAGTAATCGGATAGATTTATGTCCATGCTATGATCTCCAATTAGCTCAGACAGAGGTCTTGCTTAGCAAACATTTACAAACCTCTCGAAAGTTACTTATGACTTCAGGATTCTGTGGTTGAGCATGCATTTGATATTGTGGATGTACTGCAAACGCAGCTCCATGCAAAGGGGTGTGCATTTGCTTCCATCTCTCATCGGCCAAATATACCACTTGTTGCTTCTCCCTAGGAGCAAAGCGCACAAATTCTTTAACTTGTCGTATTGCTTCTGACATCTTCCAATACACTACCCCCATAACAAAGGCATCAGCATCAACCATCCCACCTTGATGCTTACTCCTCTAGCCACCTTGACCACTGCTTGCCCTGGAGTGTTTACTGTCTTCCATACTATTACAAATGGTTCTACACCTTCTTTTAGTCTTTCGACATTTTTTCAGAATAGAGATGATTGTACAAGATGTACACATTTAGAGCCTGGTATTGCGTACTGCGTCTTTTTTTCTAGCCAATTCGCCCATCGTCTATCACACTTGTAGGCCAGCTGCCAAACCATATAAAGATAAAGCACGCATAAGGCATGAAAGATTTCTCTCAGTATTCTGAGGAGTGAAGAAGGAATCATCATAAGCTTGCATAACCAATGGTGGCCTTCTTCCATGTATCTGTAACCCATGCAAAGCACCTATAGCTACTAAGTCATCCATGTATTAAATCATCAGATGAGTAGCTATGACATGTAGCACTAAGAGGGCAACCTTATCATACTAAACAAGAGGGAGTCCATTCATAAGTAAGATCCCCATATAGAATGCCAGCAGCTTTACTATCTTGGTACAGTCCCCCAATAAATAAGATGTTACTTTTTGTCCCCAAATCCCAGCACTTTCATGGCTTATAAGATGGAATCCCATTGTACCAATATCCACTTGCAATAAGAGAACATCGTGCTCAGTGTACTTAGCATATTCAATTCCCACATAAGCATTGGCAATATTATCATGAATGTCTGCGGCAGGGAATGAACGCATACTGGGAAGAGTGTAGAAGGAACCTTTGATACGACTCACTATCATCTTAGCAACCAACTTGCAAATGACAAGCACGAGAGTTATGGGACTCCAATTTGCAATTGACTCACACAAATGTTTCCTAGGGAATAATTTAATCATCCCTTTTTTAGAACTAGCTAGCATTTGTTGAATTTCCCAAGCATGATTAATCATATATAAATATAAAAGTGCAAGTGAAATGGTAGTATTGTAGGAAGAACTTCATTGTAAGGACGTCCCTACCCGGAGATTTCCATTTGCCACATGAATTAATGGCATCTTTCAATTCATTATCCTTAAAAGGAGTCTCAATTTGCATAGCCTGATGAGGAGACATAATGGATTCACATGTAGAAGTTCTCGTCGTGTAGCCCTTACAACCTGTGATAGGCAAATAACATTCCCAAACTATTTTGCATAGTGGCTAAGACATGCCTGAGCAAGGTGTCTGAGAATGTGTCCAAGTCCCATCTTGATTTTTAACCCTGCAAATATTCTCACTTTGCCTGTTATAGTGCAAGCCTTTAAAAAAATCCTTGGAGGAGCAACCCTTATCAGTGAAAGCCCCATTACATTGCAAAAATTGCCTTGGTTGACACAAGGAAGTGGCCTCGGGATTAGATAAATCCTAAAATGATCGATTTCAATCAAGCCCTAACGAGTACTTTTAGGCCCGATGACAACAATTCTTATTGATTGCATAGCTTGCCAGATTAATGCTCTAGAAAGTGATGATTTGCAGGGCATAAAGCAGAGGCAAACTCAAATCTCTCTCCTCCCAAAAGACATTGTATAACAATCCATCGACCACCTTGGTCATTAAAAGCCACAATAGGCTAAAGGGCATGTTTCACAAGAACTACCACATCTGGAAATCAATGGTCACCTGCATAGAAAATATCCTATCTTGCAAAATGCTATGTCTGGCCTGCATAACCATGATGATTATGCTCCTATAAGGCAACTATATCACGGTACAATCTATTAACATATGCCCATCATTTCTCCGTCACATAACCCTTGTACATTGTAAGGCCATTTTATTTGTGCCAACATATGTACATACTCTATCACATAAAAAAGAAAAATCAAGATTGCATGTCCACCTCAGGATTCGAGAGTCAATCCTAATGTGGGGCCACATCCTGATGACCAAGCAGTAAAAGCGTAGCTTTATCTTTCAGAAAAAGAGTACGGCTCGCAATCAATACAACCCGAGTAATAATCTGCCCTTTAAAAGATGCAACAATCCACGTACGAGGTGGAAGGTCCCTCCACTTTATGAAAAATTCCCTCAGGGTTTGCCAACCTTCATTTGAAGATTTTTTCTTAGCTTTTTCGTAAGATATAGAAGCTATTGTGCCATTACCATTGGACCAAAATACACATGTGCGCAACCACATGCCATTGTTTGCTTAACATGGTTCTCATCAATTGAGTTACTAATGCAAAACTCTACAATGAGGATGGAAAACTAGCACAAGGTAACTAGAGCAAGGGATATGCACAAGAGGCGAAGGGGACATTGTAGTAGGATAAGTAAGAGACATAGGCAAGGGGATGGCAGATTATAAGAGAGAAACAGAGGAGGGGAATCGAGGAAGCCACAAATGTAGCCAATGGGATTGCTCAACAGTGTCTTATAGTCTAGGTGGGGTGTTGCTTACCATCGTGGTTGATGGGAGCTCGTCTGCAAGAGCCATAGAGGTCGACAAATGTGAGCCTTGGCCGTCAACTCATTTGCCGAGCGGGTCAATTGTGGCGAGATCTAAATGCTCTACCAATGCACAATCAAATCAACATTGTAAAGGCTCAATCGCCTAATCGTGAAAACTCAAAATAGGCCTAACTTTGAGCATTACAAGGAGTACATGATGGTTCGTGATTCTTGCATGTGTGCTTGGGGGTTGTACATGATTTCCTTGTAAGTTTTGCTCTTACCCGTTGCATCATTGCCATTCATGCTCAGATCTACTACTAGCCACAAACATGTAGTTGAGAAAGGAAGGAGATTGGCAACCAAAACCCTTAGGCAATTTTGCTTTGAATATATTAGTAATTGCTCCCATGCCCATTATTAGACTTGAGCATCATGTAGGTCATGTTGCTTTCTACTCTTCTCTTTCTTCACAGCCTGAGTAGTGAGCCCGTCTCTTGAGCATGGCATTACCTTTCTCTACTCTCTCTCTCTTCTCTTTCTTCATAGCCTGAGTAGTGAGCCCGTCTCTTGAGCATGGCATTACCTTTCTCTACTCTCTCTCTCTCTCTCTCTCTCTCTCTCTCTCCCACCCTCCCTCGCTCCCTCCCTCCCTCTCTCTCTCTCTCTCTCTCTCTCTCTCTCTCTCTCTCCCTCCCTCCCTCCCTCCCTCCCTCCCTCTCTCTCTCTCTCTCTCTCTCTCTCTCTCTCTCTCCATTTGTGCCTTTCATTCTTATTCTCACTTGCTATGCCTTTATTTGCTTTGTTTAATTAATTATTTGAGAGTAAGAATAGTTTATCCTCATGTTGGAAGGTTTCCTCCACAAGAGCACATGGTCCATGGGCGATTCATACAATTTTCTACATTAGGAGCCAAGAGGGATATCTCACTAGGTGTCCTCTTCCTGAGACTTGCGAGCACACAAGTTGCCTTTATCAATTATGTCTCCACCATCATGATTGCTCGCATTTGTAGATCCATGCTGAAGTATGCCAAGAGTTGTGTTGTATCGTCACCATTGCAAGAGTTTTTTTGAAAATCCAAGACCTCGCTCATGTTTGTGTGGTCCACCATCATGTGCATGTGCTTTGTGATGTTTGAGTCCTTCATGATTGCTTACACTAGTTAATGTATCTAGCACCATGCATAAGTACATTAAGAATTATGTTGCATCCTCAACATTGCAAGGTTTTTCTTGTAAATCGAGAACCATGCTCAAGTACATCAAGAACTATGTTGCATCTTCAGCATTGCAAGGGTTTTGTTGTAAATCCAGAACCATGTTCATGTTTGTGTTTTCCTCAATGTCTATTTCTTGTGCGTCCACACTATCTGCATCTAATCAATCTTTGGATGCCTTCCATTTCCAGTTGTTGTTATGTTCACATATTCTATGGTGAGAACGTGTGTGGGGGGGTGGAAAAAAGGGTGGGGAGGGGGGTCTTAAAATTTAGAATGTTGTAATCTAGTAGCCAAACACTACTCATTGTAAAGCCTCATACAATGTTGCTTGTTATCAAATATTTTTCCCATCAGATCTTTCTCCATAATTGGATGCGGGATTGCCTTGAAATTAAAAGAGTTGCAGTCCAACGGTCAAATGCCATTCAATTTAAAGCTTACTTGAGATGATGTTGTTCTTTGTCAAAGATTTTTGCAAGGCCCGTGAAGCTAGCTCTCCATGTGTCCTTGCAAGTGTTCGACTTGCAACATAGCTCTTTCCAATGTTCTCTGAAAAGAAGGAAAGACAAACACATTTCAGGGTTGCAACCTTTTTTAAGTATGTGCCGAGAGGGTGACAATGTCTAGCTTTGGGCACAAGCTCAAATTGCACATGAGATCCACGTTCATCTAGAATTAGCAAAAGGCTAGTAGTGGAGGAAACCATTTGCAAAGAATTTGATTGCATACTCATCATAGCATGTGGTCACATTACTGAATGTAATTGTACTTCTTCCTCTATCCTTTGAAAGTGTACTGTAAACCCTGCAGCATCGACACAACAAAGGGTAGTTACATGCTCATGATTATTTGGCATCAATCAATACATGCATCATGTTTTTCTTTTGGGAATAGTGTACCTGCCATTTTCATTGCCTACTTTGACTCTAGTCTCATAGACTTTTGGGAATAGTGTATGTCCTTGCCTACATGGACAGTGATCTCATCCACTTTGATATGTGTGCTTCTCATACATCCATTGTATATTATCATGGAATGTCTTAACATTGTTAGGTCAAGGGCTGATGATGATTCCATAGGCCAGGCTTTCTAAGTCTTGCCATTGAATGGAGAACTTTGGTGCCTTCTTTTGAAACCTTTTCCACCAAGACTTACATGGGTATCCCATCTAGAAGGCATAATAGTGGTCTTGGACAAGCTTGAGTAGATCCACCCCATGTCTCAACTGCGTTCCAAAAAACCAATTCAATAGTAACTTCTCTTCTTTGCTTGCTAGGATCGTAGGTGGTTCAAAAATCCAACTGATCTCCGAGTGAAGTGGCAAATATGTTGTCCCTTGCCTATTAGAAGCTCAACCTCCAAATCTCATGTTGGCCTCTCTATATCTTCTTTCATCCAAGGTGGCATTCTTGAGTTCTCTTGAGGGAGTTGGATAGCCTTAGGGAGGGCTTGAGCAGCGTAGTGGGTGGAGGAGGAGGAGGAGGAGGATGTGGTAGGGTTGGACCATCTTCTTCTAGCCTTGTAGGCCTTTTTTGCATACTAGATTGATCCTCCTTTGGATCATGGATCTTTGCTTTGTGCTTTGCGCATTGTGTGCATGCTAAAAATCAAAACTGTGGTGGACAGAAAGACTTGAAGAGAAGAGAGAATCATGAAGAGCGTGGTCAGGTTGTATCCACACTTCTGACTACATGCATTCCTCCTTGTCTTGCTCATGAAGGATTTGATGGAATGAAATATCTACAATGAGTCATGGGGTCCTCGGATTATTATTGGGCACGTTCTTGGTAGACAGAGTCAATGGGAAAATAGTTTCATTTGGTCATCAATGGTCAAAGAGCATGCAACTTTCCTGTTGTGTGCTATTATATTAACATGGAGCTAAGTTTGAATTGTTTTGCAAGCGGGTACGTCAACTAAGAAATGTGCTTGGAATGATTAGTACAAGGTGGATATTTGTGTGAGTCTAATGGATCAATAACTATCCATATTAATTTCTATTAATGGTGGATGTATGCCAGATGTAGGAAGAGATTGTCATATTTCGTGATGTTGATGTCAGTTCCCCATGGTGGAGGGTAGGAGGCTGCGTAGTGAACCAACCAATGTGCGTAGTGTAATGAAGCCGACTCATTGTCTCCACATTCATGGGGTGAAGTAAGACTGGTGTGGAGTGCCATTGAGATGGCCAAATAAAGTGTATACCATGCACACCATTTTGGGGCCCTACTCTGCTCATACACATTTTCCCTAGGGTGAAAACAAAGCTACCCATAAAGGCATAATTTATGGACTATTAATTTTCCACCAAAGCACACCATTCTCAATTTGGTTTTCGTGTGCTGAAATACCATGCATACACATGACAAATCCTTGTGCTTGTTTTATCAAAAAATTTGCCGTACTAAGACATAGTATATATTGCTTGGTTTGGGAATTGTATATATCAATCAATAAGGTGAACCCACAAAATTTTAAGTTCTTAGAGCATAGAAAGTCACAATAGGGAAATCCTTTGGCCGAATTGCAAATCATATCAAATTTTCTTGTCCAATTCAAAACTATAGCAAAATACCAAAAGTGATTCCTAGTCTTGTGATTTGTCTATGGCACCTTTATTACTAATTTATTTAATATAGTTTCCATTAATATTATTTTATTTTAAGAGGTGGCTTTGAAGTTTTAATTTGTGATTAGAAAACATAGTAAGAAAGGGTTAAAATGTAATGTGAAGTACATCATAACATTGCAAAATAGTTGAATAATTTCATGGAAAGCAAGGAATGTTCAAACTTGCAAGGGTTGGCAAATAAAAGGCTTCTCATAGTGTTAGGGAAAACTCAACAAATTCTAGTAAAGCTTTATGGTCTTCCTCAATGATTTGGTCCAATGATTGTTCCAACTGTTTTATGAAATTTATTCATCTCCTCCACCATGCCTTTCCTAAGGACCAATATTCTACACCAGTCTTGGGAATCCAATTTAATTATGACCTCATGGACTCTCTTTGGAAACATGGTCATAGCAGCTTGGCATGCTTAAGTTGGGGCTGGTAAGGGATCTCCATAACCAATCTTTGAGAGATCCACACACCAAGCAGGGGCCTAGGGGAGACATGCAAATTCAATAAGTTAGGATCTTTGAAATCCATACAAACTTGCAAGGGTGTATGTGGCTTAATTCATCAAGGCCTCTACTTCTCCATTATCCCACATGCATCATAACATCGTAGATAAATAAGTACCCCTAGCATCCATAGCTTAATTATGCCAATGCTTCCAATGACCCAAGTGTATCAATTACAGCAAAGTCGGGAATGACCCAAGTATTCTTTATACCTTCCAAAAGGTGTTAGATAGGGTTTTCTATTTCAAAACCTCATAGAGTATTCCAATTCATGATCAAAAAGCATGTACTAGCATTCTTCATGTTTTTGATAATTGAAATATATATGAGTAGCATAACATATTTTAGTATGTCCAACAGTAAGAGTTCTACATTTCAGAGAGGTTGTATACGATTTTTAAGGCAAAAATCAAAAGATGCTAGAAAAAGCATTGGTTCTGCCCTACAGCGTGAACAAAAAATAGTAAAGAGTTTTCTCTAACAACTAATCTATCAAAAAAGTCCTCACAAGGACTACAACCTCCTTATCAATAGGGTTCATTGAAAAAACTCCCATTTGCATCAAGATGTCGGTCCTTGGATGCTGGTGCCAAGTGTTTGAATCTCCCTTCCATTCCTTATCTATTGAAATATCAAGAAAAGTTAGACGAAACAAGAGTTAGAACCTTTGTTTTTATCTTGTAACCACATGCTTCAATGCCCAACTACGGTTGTTATCCCTGTCCATTAAAGAAATTCGAAGGAAATTTCAATGTCTTTTTCTATTTGTGTTCTCCATAGAAATTTCTTAAGTAAAAAAGGGAAAAAGCCAACCAAGCTTCTCCTTCATTGAAAACTTCCACCCACTCCTTTATTTAACTTCAAATAGTAAATAATAGAGTCAAAACCTTGACTTGAATAAAGTCCCGATCATTTTCGCGTTCATCCAAATACTCAGCTTACGACTAGTAGTCTCAAGAAACCATGTATAGTCTAATATTGTAGTCCATGGTTAGTATACTGCTTAAGTGATCATTTGGGGCGAGTTATCTAAAAGAACTGCAAAAAATGCTAAAAAACCATGTATAGTCTAGTCCATGGTTAGTATACTGCTTAAGTGATCATTTGGGGCGAGTTATCTAAAAGAACTGCAAAAAATGCTAAAATATCATAAATTGCATGTATTGTTTCTGAATAATACAAAAGCTACTCCTAAGTTTCGCCATAAGGGACACATATTGGCTCCTCTTTCTTAATACTCTTCTTGAGTTGCCTGTTTATAGGGGTCCTGCGTTCCCAAGATGCAGTACACATCATGTACTTTGGCATTGGTAACATTCTGGGTTGATCTTCTTCAAAGTAATGCAGCATCAGTAAGCCGTGGATGCTTACTACTATGTCTTCACAACATAGCTAAGTTCGTTTCTATCAGCGAGCGGCCAGTCCAAGCATGTAGGAACCAGTGAGACAGGGAGGTGGTGATAGCCTGTGTATATACAGAGCTATGGCTAGGCAGCGCCTATCTTCGTCCTGAACTATCAGCTCCTCGGTTTCTAAGGCGATGCATCGACGGGCCAACCGGAGGGACGGACGTATCATAGGGCACTATCACGTAAGATGTGCCTTGAGCAAAGAAGACCACTACCAAAGTCCGTGACAGTAATTCGGGTGGTGGGTCTAGCTGGGGCACTTTGTTTCTTTTCGGGTACCTGGGCTGCTCCTATTCATTATACGAGGGGTGTCAGTGTATTGTCACCTCATGGCATTGCGCAAGTCCCAGTTGCATCAAAGATCTCAGAGGTGTTACATCCACAGGGGTGAAGCTCAATGCACGCAGAGAGTGATGCTGGTTACACATTCAATCATACATGCTAGGTGTCGAGATCTTCTAACCTCAGTAGCCCCCCTCCGGGGCCGAAGGGTTTTACGTGCTAAAGAAATCAAGGAAGGAAACGTGAAGCTAAGAGTGGTTTGATGGTAAGCTAACTTTTCCATCCAACGGCGTCACTAGTCAAGTAGGGAAGTTCATTTCAACGACCCCCGTTCCTGTCATTAACATAGCTTACTATACTTCAGGGTATAAACGAAACAACGAGAGAGCTGATTACGACCAAATGCAGAGGTAGGGAAAACAGATTTAATTTCCTCAATGATGCGTAGAGGATGCGTATAGGGCAGTCAGACACTAGGGTGGAGTCCAGGGAGAGTCTGTCAAACGGGTGTGTCGGTCCTCACTTGGAACGTTCAATGTCCAACATGGTTATTGAAAACCAACGTTGGTGAGCCACATGTGTTACAGTGCAACGTTGGTGACCCTCACGTGTTGTAGTGTGCATGACGGGGATTTGTAAAATAAAAAGGCATGCATAGACCTATTTATGGGACAAGATTCGGTACGGTTCTTGGGTAGAATGTTAGTGAGTCATACCAATTCTCGGTCCATTACGAGATGTAGAGAAAATGATTTAAACTTACCCTATCAAAAATGTTTCACCTCCTCGCAGTCTAGCGAAAAAGGGTTGTCTACCATAAACCAATATGCTACGCTCCTTCAAATAAAAACCTAGCCAAAGTATTTATACCATCATATATTAGAGTCGTACGGAGTTTCATCTTCTTTCGACCATCGATATCTAACATGGATATTGAAAACCAACGTTGGTGACCCACATGTGTTCTAGTGTGTGCGACAAGGTTATTCAAAACAAAAAGCCATGTATAGGCAAGATTTGATATGGTGCTTTGGTATAATATTAATGACAATCATACCAAGTCTCAGTCTATTACGAGATATAGAGCCATCGATTTGACCTTACCGTAACAAAAATATTTCTCGACGCAGTGCGACAAAGAGATTTTGTCTAGTGTGTGCGACAAGGTTATTCAAAACAAAAAGCCATGTATAGGCAAGATTTGATATGGTTCTTTGGTATAATATTAATGACAATCATACCAAGTCTCAGTCTATTACGAGATATAGAGCCATCGATTTGACCTTACCGTAACAAAAATATTTCTCGACGCAGTGCGACAAAGAGATTTTGTCTAGGTTTTATTTCATTTTGAGTAGCATAGCATATTGGTTTACGGTAGACAACCCTTCTTTTGCCACATTGCACACTGAAACATTTTTGATAGGGTAAGTTCAAATACATTGCTCTATATCTCATACTGGACCGAGAATTGGTATGAATCTCAATAACATTTTACCCAATCGCCATACCAAATCTTAACCCATAAATAATTCTATACATGCCTTTTCATTTTACAAATCCCCATCGTGCACAATACAACACGTGAGGGTCACCAACGTTCAAGGTTTTTCAGAACCATGTTCAGCATCGATGGTCAGAAGAAGACAAAGATTTGTAGGAATCTAATACATGATGGCATAAAGATTATGGCTAGGCTTTATTGCATTTGGAGTAGAGTAGCATATTGTTTTAGGCTAGATAACCCTTTCTTTGCTGCACTTCGACAAGAATTACTTTTGTTAGGGTAAGGTCAAATCCATGGATTTATACCTACTAATGGAATGAGACTTGGTACGTCTCTAAGTCACATCGTGCCCAAGCACTGTATTAAATCTTGTCCCATAAATAGGTCTTTACATGTCTTTTTTTTTTAAAGAACTATGATGCACACACTGGAACATGTGTGGTCGTCAATGGTAATTTTTCATAACGGTGTTGGGCATCTTCAGTCTAAACAAGATGAAACTTGGTAGGATTGTAATAAATGATGGCATAAATGTTTTAGCTAGGAGGTATTGAATTTGGAGTAGCATAGCATCTTGTTTTAGGATGGATAACATTTCTTTGAGGCACGTTGAGGTGAAACATTTTTGAGTTGGTAAGGTCAAATCCATGGCTTTATATCTCGTAATGGATCAAGACTTGGTATGCCTCTAAGTCACATTGAACCCAAGCACCGTACCAAATATTGTCCCATAAATAGGTATATACTTACTTTTTCTATTAAGAAAACCTGTCACATACTAGTACACATGTGAGTCGGCAATGTATATTTTTCATAGCCATGTTAGGCACTGATGGTCTAAAAAGATGAAACTTTCTAGAACTCTAATATTGTATGCAAATGATATGCGATGGTTATGATAATTTGCACAGATCTTACACCAGATGTGATGAAGGCGTGTCTAAAGTCTTTAAGTTTTTTAGCTTAGATAAAGTTGAAGACGTGTCTATAGTATTATAGGGATGGAAGATAAGCACATAGAAAGACAAGTAATAACGAGCTATTGGATATTCATTAGGGACCATTCAACTAATATTGGAGGAGTATGATACTTTGGACTTAAACAACCCTTGGGTATGGTTGAAGTGCAGGCAATAGAGGAAGAAGTAGGGTGGTCGAATGTAGTTTTGATAGAGCCTCTAAAAAGTAAACAAATATACCAAATGTTGAAGGCGAGTACTTCATGAGCTGTGATACCAAGTTCTAGTATCACTACAAGTACTCAAAAAAGAGGTCATTCATCTACAAAGAAAGGAAAAAAGGAAGAGCAAGAGTGTATGTATGTACGTACGTACATACACACAAACACTCGCTCACTTACACTTCCACTCTCACACACACCACATCCACTTTTAGATTTTCTTTTATTTTGTTATTATGGGGGATGAACTGTCAACCACCCACTCTTCCAAAATAAAAGAGGCTCAATTTATGCACAATTACTTCAAGTGCAAAAGCTCAAAGAGATTCTCAAAAGGAAAATAAAGAATAAGAAGAGAGAGAGACTCATTTGAAGATGACACATTGACACTGATAATGATTGTATTCTTAAAGCCACAAGACACAAAATTCAAAAAGCGACACAAAATGAGTAGAAAAGCTCATGTTTTAGAAATTTGACAAAGAAAAGTATGTAAACACTATAATATCATGGATTAGCCAATTTAGGTCATAGTGAGATAGCTAAGGGAATTTGCGAAAGAGATCATATCCGCCTACACTAACCAATTTTGGAAAACATTGTTAAAACTACAAACACCAAAAAAAGTCAATTAAAATAATCAAGGGGGAAATATGTAGCCTGATTGAAGACCAAAATTATAGATACAAATAATATGTTTCATCTATAACACTCAATTCCACCATCTATCTGTAAGTATGAATTTATTAGGATTAGTCTACATCTTTTCAAGAAAGAAAATGTTCAGTCGAAAACCATATATTAAATCTAAGTTTGGTTTTTTATATCAAGCCAAATGCTCCAAACAAGAACAATGGTGAACATTCTAAGAAGGAACTCCTCATCTACCACAAGAATGGCCACATCTCAATGAATATTCCAAAGAAGGAGACAATGATTCAAAGAGGAGGGACCAACAAGAGGATAACTAAATAGCCCATTTGTTGAAGGTCAAAGTAAGTACAATTCTCATGTTCTTTTGAAAATGGAAGCCTTAATGAATGGAACAGGAGGAGTTATTTTTCACGATGATGGTAGTACCTATGATTTTTTTCCTTAAAGGACATTGATTTATGAAAGCTAGAATGAGACTTTTACCATCAAGCCACTATTCTAATTCTATTAGGGACATGAAAAATCATGAGATATCAATAGAACCGTGTAAAGATAGATGACATTGGTAAATGGCACCACTATAAGGTGTGGATATCAACAATGCCATGGAGAATCAAGACAATCTCAAGATAGATTATGATATGCAACAAATGTAGAAAGGATAAAAAACAGTTATGTCCTAGAAGTCAAACGAAGGGAGAGATTAGTCTTGTGTTGAACCATACCCAAGTCGAGAGACCATAGTATAAACATATGCTCTCACACATACAAATTTTCACACCCACACATACTTGAGCATCCATTTATACAAAGTCTTGTACTCAATTTCTGTCGGCACTTTGGAGGTGAAGGGCAGACTCAGCCATGACGAAGGCTAGCACTAAAGGAGAAGGCTAATCAAAAAGTAGTCCAAAATCTCTTCATTCAAGCTACAACTGCTTGTGAAGATAAACGATTTCATTTGTCTCTCCTTGTATGTATACTTGTGTACATGCCAAATGCATGTGCACGCCTGTTCACCTTGCACACATACTCGATTGCACAAAAGTACACAAAACCCCCATCTATGCATACAATGCACACGCTTGTCTTCAACCATCCATCATGGAAGGCAAGTTAAGGTATTCCCCAAGTGCCTGTCTCCACAAATAAACACATCATGCAGGCCCGAGTAGCAACAAACATCATAAGCAGTGGGGATGACGTTTCTGTCATCTTTCTAGATGCAAGTGAAATTTTCTCAACTAGACGAATAACAGACTTGTGCACTAGCATGCAGTAAAGCTCATCCGTTCATCAATCCATCCACAACACCAGGGGTTTCAAAGGTTTCTGTAGTTCTCTCTGCCAGTTTGGATCACCCTCTTGAAAGGAGCAGTCTTTTGCCTATTCAAACTGTGCGTACCTTTGCGTTTTACTATGCTGATAGCAGCAGTTGGGGTTATCATGACAATTAAGCACTAAGCTCAGGTTGTGAAACGCAATAGAGGTGCTGCTAGTCAACCCAGATCTAGATTTCATGAGCGTTGTGCTGACATGGATGATTCAACTGGAAACCAAGAAACATCTGAAGAGTGTTTCACATGAAATCATCAAGGTCTTGAGGCAACTTTTCTTACTGTGGCTCAGGGCAAGAAATGGCCCCCCATTAGGCCATGGTTGATGATTATGGGCAGGAGAGAGCTACACAGAGAAGTGACAAAAATTACAAATTGAGTTTTAACATCTATCTTTTATACCTCTTAAAACAAAACAAAACATGCGGTTTTCAACCCCATGACAGTCACCACAGGGTCCAGAGCCATGAACTCCATCATACACTAGCTTCCATGAAATCAATGCACAACAAGCTTCCATGAAATCAATGCACAACAGTCGGTGTAGACCATGGTATAAACAAATCTTCTCACACGTTCACATATCCCCTAGCCCAACCCCATGAGCATCCATTTATAAAATGGTCTTCATACTGAGTTTGTGTCAGCGGCACGGGGTAAACAACACTAAACAGAGTGGGATAATGCATAACAGTAATGAAGCAATTCTGGTCATCAAATTCTAGTTTCCAAAGCAACTGAAGCACAGCTTGATGACAAGAAGGCTTCCCCTACACAGCAGACTATGTAACAAGCAGACACAGATTTATTTACATAAGGGAGGAGAACATTTAAGATCATCAACTGTGCTCAGGGTAATCTCTGAATCAAAAACAGGCACAAACCCAAACTCCCAAGAATACTGCCGGTAAAATATATAACATAATTATACTTTGTACCAGTTAGGTGTGGACAATATTGCATGACTAAGCTAATCAATTGCCAGGACAGCACCCCTTGGCCTGGCTATGACAGATGAGCTATCCTTAAAATTGCCAAGCTTGCTTTTGTGTACGCAACATAATGACCAAAGTCATATCTAAGCCACTTGCAGCTCTCAACAATGAATACCAGTGTCCTGGGTAGATAATAAAAGCGGCTGATCATGTTTTCATGATGCAAGTTCGGCAGTTTACCCGCATTAACCCAGTCTGCAAGAATTCCAAGATGGATACTTCAAACGGTTGATACGCAAAAGAGGTATTTCTTTGAATATGATGGGTATCGCCCCAGTAAATATTTGATTGCATCGATTCGAAATGCTCTCATCTGATGCGATCTTGAAGATCAGCAAGAAGATTGGATGCCATGGTTGTAAGCTTCCGTCCAGTTTCGCCAGCCAAATTTTTCAGAGACGACACATCCTGGGAAGCCTTTACAAAAATGCAAGCAATTCACGAAGTCACAAACCTCAATAACCTTAATCTAACAATGATTGGTAAAGGTATATTTGTATTAAAATTTGAAAACAGAAAAGAGCAGGCCATGCAGAAAACTCGCCGATACCTCTTCCATGAAATGCTCAAAAAGCATACCTGGACAGTCAGCCGTGTCAACAGTTCACTAGCTGTCAGGTCTGTGGACACTTTAGATGTCCCTTCGTTACGCTCAAAAAAGTCTGCACTGGAAATGGAGCTTGAATTCTGCTTGAAAAGATAGGCACCATTATCACATGGATAACATTGAGATGATGGCTAAGCATGCAGATATTCTTGGTCAAGCATCACATAGAACACTTACAGCATACTTCTGCAGTCGTACTTGACTATCAGCATCACTAGTTTTGTTCTCCTCTCCAAAAAACTGAGAAGATGATATGGACTTGGCATTGGCAAACTTCTTCTGTGCCTCACTGCTCTCTTCAATCTGAAAGAGCCCCATCAGGCATGCCTTAGCATTGTTACCATACAGAAGACTTCTCATACTGAAAATAAATAAATGGACGAATCATAAACAATGTCAGGCACGATTAACACTAGGCTCCTAAAGAAAATCTCAAAACATAAAAAACCTCAGTTGGTTCGTTAGCAGGTTGCCCCTCCATAGTCCTACTACTACATCATTAATTACAAGACCCCAAGGCATCCCCCTCACCACAACATTACAAGACCCCAAGGCATCCCCCTCACTTCAACATGAAATCCCCAACTGCCTTCTCACTTTAAACCAATAAATCATAATTCTTTGGAGAATGTATAATCAGAAGGGTTCAGTGTAACAGACATGTAAGCCAAGATCTTCTTTTGCAACGCTAATCCATGCTACCTAATAGACTGCAGAATTGTAAAGATTAACTGAAATAGAGAGAGAATCGGGTGTCCCTGCATACATGCAACGGGGAGTGCAATGACTGAACACTGGGTGCAAGAGGCTCCCCATGGTAGAGTATTTCTGATAACTAAAGCCAAATGGATGACTTGGGTATGGCTAAGAAAGGAAAACTGCTGCTCCTAGAAATGGTGAAAGGCTGGGACCTCGTGATGATGGTGAAGAGGACAAGAGCAGATAGGGAGCTTTGAGGGGCTGCTGACTGAAGGCTGAGGAGGATGCTGAGCTGATTAATCAGATTAGTTTTAGCCCCTAGTATGGCCTTGTAGGCTAGTGTATGTGCTAGTGTGCACATTGTGCACTATTAGCTCATTAGCATAAAGTCAACCTTATAAGTTAAAATTTTGCCCCATGGATTGACCGGGCTAGCGTGTTACTTGCCTTGCACTGTCATGCTGCTCCAATAACTCCCACAGCTCGTTTTCTGCTCTTCAGCTACTGCTTTCCAAGCAACCTATCAGTTGTATCAGGGCGGAGCTGAGGTTTTCGCCCTCTGCATTCCAGCTTGTTCTGGAGCATATTCATGAAAGAGAGTGCAGCTGCCTCAGACGAATTCTCCAAGTGCAGTCACCACCTGCAGCAGCAGTTTTGCTGAGCTACAACTTCATTTGGAGAGTTTGGAGCCTCCTGGAGCTGCTTTCTGCCAGTGCGACCTGATCTGGAGCCATCTGAAGCTGTTTGCTGCTATATTCTGTCTGTGTCACTGTTCCTGCAGCAGCTTGAAGGTGTTTCAGCATTGCATCTCTTTCAGGAGCTGCAACGTGAATCATTCTGTATCTGTCTGGAGCTTAGCTATTACAGTCTTGAAGCCCAAACAGCCTGCAAAACAGCTTTTTGAATGCACATTTGCGGTGACTTTTGTCTGTGTGTAGTTCTACGCTGCCTCTATAACGAGAGGGACTTTATGCCGGCTGGCATTATGTCTCCTCGCTGGAGTGAGAGCCAACTTCAACTATTGGGTGGGTGCGGCTAGCCAGCCAGCCGAAGAAAAGCCGCATCCAGCCGGATGCATTTGTTGCAGTCTAAATGCATGTAGCTGATAGATGGGGATAAATTTACAGTTTCTTATGATCCTCGCGTTCAGGTGCGCACCAATAAGGTATTATTACCAGCCTTGGGCTTGGGAAAGGCAGAGACCGGCCGCCTTCATTTGGACCAGCCTTGGGAAAGGATAATCGACAGAGGACATCTGCTTGTTTGCTTGCTTGGGAAAGGCCTCTATTATAGAAGTTGCCATCCAAATGGATCGTGCAATTTCGCAGATGTTCCGATTCACTACAAGGCAATTTTGGAGCAGTTCTCTGCAGAAACACATTTCAAAGTGTTGTGGTACTAGTTTTCTAAGTTTGTGAGACTCTACCTCAGTTTGAGGTTCAGTTCAACTCTCTTTTTCTGTTCAGACTGGTCAGAGCATTTCAGCCGTGTCTTATGCAGTTTTGAAACTCTTACGAAGGAGCTGTGCAGCCACATATGCTTGCAATGGACTGTTGCTTCAGTCAGGACTTTTGCACTTGTTGTGCACTTCATTTCTGCAGAGTTTTGGGCTTCTGCTTTGCCCTTATTCTAGCACATTTGCCTTCATGCCTTGGGTTTTGTTTGCAAGCCATCTCATTTGCAGCATTGTGCAGGCAACACATTCTTTTCGCTTCTCCAATTTTGTGTCTTGTGTGGTCACAATCAGGCATTGAATTGCCTAGCGTTGTCATTTGATTTAGTCAATTTTCTTTGGATTATTTGCATTTGGTACCCTATCTTCAATGGCAAATTATCTTTGTATGCTAGTTCCTGAAGCCAATCTCGATTGCACCAACTACCCCATGTTGTCATATATGATGTGCCATGTGTTGGTGGATAAAGAACTTGTGAGCATTATTGCTGGTTTCGAGGTGAGATCTCCATCACCAGCACCTGTTCCCACTACACCCTCCACTAAGGTGGTGGTAATGTTGCTGACTCTTCGTCATCTGTCAATGCTGCCCCATTGCCTCTGACTCAGGATCAAGTCAGATGCTCAAGCTCATGCCTCAATTGCATTATCATTTAAGAGGATTATAATCCCTCACATCAGATCTTGCCGGAAGCAAAGGATGCGTGGAATAAGCTAGCCTCTTTGTATCAAATTCACAGTGAAGCACAAGTCGCATACTGCGGAAGCAACTCGATGGTTTGAAAACGGATGAAGAGGAAGTATGGATGCTTATTTGACAGAGTTCAAGGACTTCAAGGAGCGATTGGCCAACATTGATGAGGTTGTGCTAGACAGTCGAATTGTGTCCACAACGCTAACTGGGCTTCCTGACTCATATCAAGGGGTTTGCTACCAGATTGAGGTTGGTTGCCATGGGCAATCCCAACCATTATAGCTTTGACCAACTAGCCGGTCACTCTATTGTTGCAGGAGAAGCAAAGCCGTGCCAATCGCAATGCTTCTATATAGACGGTGAAGGACTTGGAGATCGGTGATGATGCCTCGATCTCTTCCTGCTATGAGACCGTCCCCTATGAATTCTCTCTTTCTCTGGTTGTACACAAGAGTGTGCCTCTGGCATTGGCACATCGTACGCTGCAATAGGCATAGTTTCTGCTTGAAACAAATGCTGAGCTCTTGGATCCCTTCTGAGATTCTCCATCTCCTGCATACGAGTGCGTACCATCTGCTCAAATTCTTGCTGAGTTTCTTGCACACTTCTCTGTCTTGGATGTGCATCCCTATCTTGTGAATCCCACTGGATAGGTGATTGAGCCATTCTCTTCTAACTCGTCTGAGATTTGCAAGTTTCTCACACACTGTGTATGCAACCTTTGCTTTTCAAAGAGAAAATTTACCTCAACAAGAGGTGTCTTGCATTCACAATCTATGCCAGTACCGGGCTGTCAACTCAAGGCATATACCCACAAGGTTGCCAAGGCATCAACAACTATATTGCCTCTTTTCTGGCTGCTGCAAAAAGCACTGAATATGCATCTGATTCCCTTTTCCTGAGCACAAAGGCATGCATTCCTTTACTTGTGCAAATCTCTGATTTCTGCTGCTTCTTTTTTTCTGACAGTAAATACTCTCTCAGATAAGTGGAAACTGCTAGCAGAAACAGTCTCTGCAACTGTCTCTTTTTTTTTTTGGACAGTAACTAGATGACGTAACCGGCTGGTTACTCTAACCAAACTAGTTCTGGTCTAGTTTGGTTGGCTCCCAACTGAATTCAACCCACTGTAGTCTAGTTAACCAACTATGGTCTGGTTAACTACAGCCAAGGTTAGTTGGTCAAACCTGGTTTGGTTAGACCAACTAACTGAACTTCTAACCAGGGTGAACTAACCAAGGTTAACTGAACCACTGGTTTGCCACATCAACAGTCCAGCTGGCTGCCACATCAGCATCTGACCTGTCTGCCACGTGTTAGTGCCATGTCAGCTTCCTGTCAGCCCTGCCATGTCAGCACCGCACGTGTGCACCACATCATCTGCTGACCTGCCACATCATCTGCTGCCTGGCTAGGCACCACGTCAGCGCAGTACACATGTCTGTTACGTCACGAAAGCCACGTCATCTAAGGTGTGAGACCTTGGCTGAAGATGGGCGACAGATTCTCTCACACGGCGTCACGCATCACGGGAGCTTCAGCATATGACGAATCTGCCTCACGAAGCATCGCTTGCACACAGCGTCACAGGACTAGCAAAGATTTCCGCCCATTGGCCAGAATTAGAACAGTAGCATGACCCGCTCTTTTGCGCCTTCCTTCTCAACGCAAGTGAGGCGCTGCTTTGCAGAAGCTTTACGTCACCCATCCAAGCCTCTATGTGGTACTGATGCACGATACGCCCAAGCTTCCGTCAAGATCTTTGTCGTCATCGACAAGTCTTCCTCCACAAATGATCGCTTGACCTGTTCAGCGTCAACATACACGATGTGCAGGAATTAAAATGTGCGACCAAGATAATTTTTCAGTCGCGCATTAAATTATCCACGCGCTGTGACCTTCACGGGCTGCTGGGTACATAAAACCCACCCTTGCAATCTCGAACCGTGCTCCTTTGAAAAAAAAGAGCAAACCTTGCTCTGATACCAATGTAACCTTTCTCTCATTAAATACAGCAAGGATACTCCCATTTACTCTCCCTCTCTCAACAGAGACACTAGGGCCCAAGACAACAGTCGGGCTGGACCCCCCGGAAGGATTTTATTACTTGAGAGAAGATGCAGTACATAGTTCAGCGTAGAGCTGTTTTTATTTAACATATCCAAAACGTGAATGAATATCATTACATGAGCTCTAAGGCTCTCTTTCTTGGCAACAAGCCACTTGTCAAACTCTACATTACTTTCCTAATTACATGCCACTAAGGGCAACTCTGGAGTCTTTGAAGCACTTGGTCACGCGAACCGCCTCCTAGACTCTTGGTAGGCTCCCGTAGCGCTTAGGAAAATAACCCTTCCTAGTACCTGCAACAATTAATTAAAGCGCACCACCATGGCACCCATTAATTGTTAGCGCTTGCATGCAAATATATTTATTTTCTGGTTGACCGAAGTCAACGCTCTTGATCATAATTAAGGGGCTTTGACCAAGGGTCGAGGCGCCTTAATTATAGTCAAGTCTCTCCAACCGAAGTTGGCAATAAACCAAGTCTCGTTGACCGAAGTCAATACTCTCTGACCATAGTTAGCTCTGTAGTTCTCTGGTTAACCGCAGTTAACCCTCTTGGTAATAAACCAAGTCTCCCTTACCGAAGTCAGGTTTACTTGACCAAAGTCAAGTATCTTTGACCATTAAAGGAACTCTTTGATCATAATTAACATAGATGGAAAACTCTTTAATTATGATCAAATAAATGGTCAACTATACTTTGACTTAGGATATTTACATTGTGGTGACAGGCAGTCTCTCCCCCACCTATATATACAGCCCATTGGCTAACTCCCTCTATAGTCCACTAAAGCTTTGCATAAGGCATGCAGCGGTGAGGGAGCTCTCAGTAATTGAGGGACAGTTGCCCAGAAGTAGTACCTTCAGTTTCTGCCATTGTAGGGCTTCAGGTAGACTAGCATCTACTCTGTCTACATGCAGCAGCATTTTCTGACAGTTGTGTACCAGAGCAATCCTCACATTGAGGAGCATCTAGGCTGCCTACGTGGAGCATCATTTTCTGATAGTTTCCTCAACATCTCTTGATGTCACTCTAGAGAGAGAGGGCCTTGCTTGTGGAAGTGCCCACAGAGAGAGAGGTTAGGATAGGGTACAGAGAGGGGGCCTTTGCTTGTGGGTGTGCCCGCCCCCCGTGAGGGTAGAGTAGGGTAGGGTGTATATTCTTGACCCGCTTGTTCCCACGTGGAAACCTGGATGGTGATGCAGGAGGCAGGTCTTCTGGAGGGCCTGTGTGGACCCCTTTTTATGCAGCAGTAGCCCTATGGGCCCAGTTATGTGCAGAGGTGGGCCAACCTGCTGGTCGGCCACCTATCAACCTTTGGCCGACCTGTTTCAGGCAAGGGAGCAGCCCCTTTTATGGCCATGTGCAGCCATGTGGGGAGCCTCATGTAGGGCAGATGTCGCTCCCCCCTTGAGCCTGCTGGCCGGGGGTGTTTGTTAGAATTATAGATATAATTCAGCAATGACCAATGTAATTTAATAAGCTAGTTAGGGGCACTTTTCCCTCTTTAAGAGGTTTTTCCCCCTAACCGCAGTTAGTTCACTAACTATGGTTAGTGACTACTAAGGTTTTGTCACTAGGACAAAACCTTCTCTCTCACTCATTGAGTTGTACTCTTTACACTCTTCTATTGCAACTCAGCTTTCAGCTTTCAGCTCTCCAGCTCTCACTCTCTTGCTCTCTCACACTCTCCATTCTATCACATTTGGTATCAGAGCATTTAATCCACCTCCCTACTTCTTCCCCGTTGAGCTCCAACTACAACCCACGCTTCGCTGCTGCACCTCGCCCATACAGTCCGTACGACTGCACGAAATCCGTACCGTACATGTCGTACCTTACCTACCATACCGTACCGTACCTACGTTGCAGATCTGCATCGTACATCGCGTCCGTACAACTCGCCATTAGACTGTACGGTTCGCCGTACAGCTCCGTACCAGCCCTACAGCTCGCCGCCACCAGCCGTACAACTCGCTATCATCGTCCGTACCAACACGTACGTGATCCGTACTGTCATCCGTACCTCCGTACTGGTCCTGCTTCCGTACAGCACGTAGTCCTTTGATTTCGTACAGGAGAAACTCGCAGGTGATCTTTGGCAGGCACATTTTGCAGACAGCCATTATTTGGCTCAGTTTTTTGGGAGTACATTTGGGGCATTTTGTTTGTTGCAGACATTGCAATCATTTTGTAGTTTCGGAGCTACACTTGGAGCAAACATTGCAGATTTGGTCTAAAATTTGGGGCTTTCTGCTGAAATTGCAAAATTTGGGGCTTTTTGTACTTCTGCCCCTTTCTGGTTGCAATTTCAAGCTCGAAATTTGGGGCTTTCAGTTCTGCAGTACAATTTCTTGAAGAAATTTGGGGATTTTGTAATTACACTGCAATCTCGCAGTGAAATTTGGGGTTTTTGCAGACAGAGCGCAATTCTTGCAACATTTGGGGCTTTTGATCTATTTGCCTCTTTCCGGTTGCAATTTCAGGCCTATTTTGGGGCTTTTGTGTTGGGAGAGCAATTTCTGGAGTTTTTAGTTCATACTGCCTTTCTTGGAGTGTTTTGCAGCACTTTTGGCAGATTTTGGAGAGTTTTTGATGCTTGGACAGATTTCTGACAGTGCAAGTACAGAAATCTGAGTTGCATTTACAGCCAATGCTTGGCTATGTTTTTTGGGAGTTGTGCATTTCATTCCCAGTAAGGGAATTCAGTTTTGTATCTGCTTAAATCTCTTTCTCAGATATGGCCCAGCAAAATCAGAATGACTTCCAGTTCGGTGGTCTTTCACAGGAAGACAAGTTGGATGGTACCAACTACTCCCTCTGGAGTTTTATGGTATGCAATATTCTGATTTCTCGCAATTTATGGGATTATGTGAATGGGGGTGAGATCCAACCAGCAGGTATGGCACCTAATACCCCTCCTTAGCAAGGAGGTGGAAGAGGTCGTGCACAAGGGGCAGATGCAGAACAAGTTGTTGGTGCAGCTATAGCCACTACTCCAGATCAGAAGAGATGGGATTCATGAGATGCCTTAGCTTTGTCATGTATCTCTCTTTCAATGAAAAGATTTATCATTCCGCATATCCGGTCGTGTAAGACCTCCAAGGCAGCGTGGGATATTTTAGAAAGCATGTATGCAGCCCGGAATGATGCAAGGGTATCCTTCTTGAAAAGAGAGTTAAGTAATACACATATGGAAGAGGGTGACTCCATGTCAGTCCACCTCACAAAGCTACAGGATCTCAGAGAGCAATTGTTAAACATAGATGAAATTATTCCTGATTCAGAGATGATTACAACCACTCTGAATTCTCTTCCTGAGTCTTATTTCAGCTTTCATACCTCGCTGAACTTATCATTGAGAGGGGGTGCAAATCCTCTCACTTTTCATGAGTTGATAGGACTTCTGCTTCAGGAAGAGCAGACTAGGAAAAACTTGGCTTCACGTGCAGGTGAACAAGCCATGCTCTCAAAGTTTAAATCAAAAACAAAGGGACAGGCAAAGACATCAGTAAATCAGCCTTCCAGTGGGTCAGGACAGCCTTCACAAAAGGCTAAAAATGATGCAAGTAAGCCCAAGAAGAAGGGTTTTTGTCACTACTGCAAAAAGCCAGGTCATCACATTGCATAATGCAGGAAAAGGCTTGCAAAAGAGAAGAAAAACAGCTCCGGTATGGCTGTTTCAGATTCAGCTCCTCATGCATCTGACAGTGGGGATGCTGCAGCCAACTTTGTTGGACAGGATTATGCCTTTTTATCTTGCATTTCAGATTCTAGGCTGGCTGTTCCAGATGCTCGGGATAGTACAACCACTTGCAATGATGATACATATGCATTTTTGACTTGCAGTTATGACTCTTCTACGGATGCATCTGCTTTCAGTGTCAATGAAACACTGAACACTTGGTATTTTGACAGCGGTGCATCCAAGCACATCACTTCTAGGAAGTGTCTTTTTACTTCCTTGCATCCACCTCCCGTTGGTAAGAAAGTCACCTGTGCCAACAACTCATCATATTCAGTACGTGGCACAGGAGATGTTGAGCTCACTGCCATTGATGGCTTAATTTTCAGACTTTCAGATGTCTTATGTGTGCTTGGTATAACCAAAAATCTTCTTTCAGTGTCCACTCTTAACAGAGCTGGATTTCAGGTCATCTTTGAGGATGACAAATGTGCTGTCCGAGACAGGGAAGATGACTATGCCTTAAGGTTATCTGGTACTCTGCTGCGTGGGCTTTTTCAGCTTGATCTTTTTGAGAAAAGAGCAGCCCATGCTCTTGCAGTTTCTACCCCTACAGCTGCCATGCAGAATGCAAAATTATGGCATGCCCGATATGGCCACATGCATTACAATAGCTTGATGACACTTCAGAAGTATTCCATGGTTGATGCATTGCCACCTCTTGAGATACCTCCTCCACATGCCTGTGAAGGGTGCATTTTAGGCAAGATGCATAGATTCCCCTTCAAGAAGGATGGTTCAGTTAAAGCTGTCCGCAAATTACAGCTTATACACAGTGATGTCTGTGGTCCCATGAGGACTCCATCGTTGGGTGGTCATCTCTACTTCGTTACATTTATTGATGATTACTCCAATTTCACTTGGGTTTTTGGGCTGAAACGCAAATCAGAAGTGATCACGGTGTTTACACACTTTTCAGCCATGGTTGAAAATGAAACCGGACTCAAGATACAGACATTGCGCACAGATAGAGGTGGGGAATACTTGTCTGCAGAATTTGATGCTTTTCTGAAAGGCAAAGGTATTGTGCATCAGCTCACAGTCAGGCTGACCCCTCCGCAAAATGGCAAAGCTGAGAGGAAAAATAGAACTCTCATGGAGATGGACAGATGTATGCTGAAAAGCAAACACATGCCTCACAAATTCTGGCTTGAGGGATTGATGTGTGCCAATTACATTTTGAATCGGGCTCCCACTAAGGCTTTAAAAACAAAAACTCCTTATGAGGTATGGAATGATAGAAAGCCTTCAGTGGATCACTTCCGAGTCTTTGGATGCCTTGCTTATGCTCATGTGCCAGTTGAATTTAGGCACAAATTGTCAGATAAAGCCATTAAGTGCATATTTGTTGGATATCGTGTAGAAAGCAAGGGGTACCGTCTCTACAATCCTGCTACACGCAAGATCATAGTCAGTAGAGATGTGATATTTGCTGAAAATTCAGCTCACACTCAGGCTTAATTTCAAATGCCTTCTTCTTCAGAGGATGTCTTTGAGGGGTTGCTACCCATTGCCTTGGGTTCCCCTGCTGATTTTTCTGATGCAAATCAGAATTTACAGCCACCTCCAGATGCTTTAGTTCCGCCACAGGATGTCTTGCCCCCTCCACAGGCAGTGGAACAGGTGGTGCAGCAAGAAATTGCAGACATACATGCAGCAAAAACAGTCCCAAACTGGCTGTTACAGACTCTCAGGGAGAGTAAAATTGATGCTCCGTTACCTGGCAGGACTCGCAGTGCAGCAAGGCACATGGAAGGTGCTAATTCAATGGAATCAGCATATGCAGGTACTCTTCTTGATGAGGAGGAGCCTGCCACATTCGAAGAGGCAAAGGACAATGTGCATTGGATGAATGCCATGCACGATGAGTTGCAGTCCATTGCAAAAAATCAGACTTGGGATGTTGTAGACTTGCCACCGGGTAAACATGCCATTGGCACACGATGGGTTTTCAAGGTCAAACAGAAGCCAGATGGCTCCATTGACAGATATAAGGCAAGGCTGGTTGCTAAAGGCTATGCTCAGAAAAAGGGCATAGATTATGAAGAGACATTCGCTCCTACATCCCGGATGACCACCATCCGATCAGTTATTGCAATGGCTGCACATTTTGAGTGGAATGTTCATCAGTTGGACATAAAAACAGCCTTCTTGAATGGGGACTTGCTGGAAGAGGTGTATGTCAAACAACCTCCGGGCTTTGAAATTACAGCAAATGCACTTCAAGTATGCAAGCTCCACAAAGCTTTATATGGGCTAAAACAGGCCCCTCGTGCACAATATGCCAAGATCCATGCCTTTTTGACCAGCAAGGGGCTGCACAATAGTCCTACTGAGAGCACCCTCTACATCAAGATGGATGGGGGGGAAATTTTAGTCATCCTTCTTTATGTCGATGACTTACTGCTCACAGGGTCCAATGAAGACAAAATTGCAGATTTCAAAGCTGATTTGCAGACCAACTTTGACATGTCAGATTTGGGGCTGCTTCACTTTTATTTGGGGATCCAGTTCTCTCATGAGAGACGTGGCACTGTTATGTCTCAGTCCAAGTATGTTCAGAAACTCTTGGACAGATTTAACATGCATGATTGTAAGCCCATAGCCACTCCCATGGAGCCGGGGCTGAAACTCACAATGCATGATGTAGGAGAATTAGTTGATGCCACACTTTACAGTCAGGTTGTTGGATGCCTCATATATCTCTGCAACACTAGACCTGATATTCAGTTTGCAGTATCTCAGGTGAGTAGGTACATGCACAGCCCAAAAACTATGCATTGGCAGGCAGTTAAGCGCATCTTCCGTTATTTGCAGGGCATGAAGTCTTTTGGCTTGCTATTTCCCAGGGGGGGTGACTTGCAGATGCATGGCTACAGTGATTCAGATTGGGCTGGTGATTATGATACTAGGCAGTCCACTAGTGGCAATTGTTTCTTTTTGGGTAAATCTTGCATTTCCTGGCTGAGCAAGAAACAATCTACAGTGGCTACCTCATCATGTGAAGCTGAGTACAGGGCAGCTTTCACAGCAACAATTGAATGTGTCTGGCTGCGACGTCTATTTTCTGATCTTCATTTGTCTTTGGAGGGTCCTTCTCCAATTCTCACTGATAGTCAGAGTGCCATTGCAGTGGCAAAGAATCCAGTGTTTCATGCTCGCACGAAGCACATTGAGGTTCACTATCACTACGTCAGAGAGAAGTTGCATGCAGGAGAGATCAGTATGATCTTTGTGTCCACACATGACAACGTTGCAGATATTTTCACCAAAGCACTACCACGTGAAAAGTTTGAGGCATTTCGCAGTGCCCTGAACTTATATCCGTTTGGTGATTGATCAGCCTTGTACATGACAGGCACTGCAGGGGGGTGTTAGAATTATAGATATAATTCAGCAGTGACCAATGTAATTTAATAAGCTAGTTAGGGGCACTTTTCCCTCTTTAAGAGGTTTTTCCCCCTAACCGCAGTTAATTCACTAACTATGGTTAGTGACTACTAAGGTCTTGTCACTAGGACAAAACCTTATCTCTCACTCATTGAGTTGTACTCTTTACACTCTTCTATTGCAACTCAGCTTTCAGCTTTCAGCTCTCCAACTCTCACTCTCTTGCTCGCTCACACTCCATTCTCTCACAGTGTTTGCAGGAGGTTTGCCCCTTATATGGGCCCCTTGCAGCTCATTTTATAGGGCAGAAGGAGGAGCAGTCCAGTCAGACCTGGTGGCACGGGCTACGAGCACGTCCCCATGGACAGGCGAAGATGGAGGAGCGCCAGCCAAGATATCCGCCTCACATCAAGGCAGACTTCATCTGCAATTGCATATTCGCGTCCCCATGGGATCCAGATTCCCGCTCCACCGCCAGTGCATTGAAGCTGCAGCTACCGGCTGCAGTGGGTGCACTACCAGTCACAGCACTATACATTTGTTGTCGTAGCAAGCCCTCCAGCCCTGTGTGCTACGTCCTTGCTTTGGTTGCGTCCCTCCATCTCTCCCGCATAGTACCTCCATCCTTCTGTTCATCTGCTCCTACCCTGCAAGACGTCCATCTTGAAAAATGGATTCTGAAATGGTTGCATCCCTCGCTGCCACAGCCATGGCAATCGGTCTATGTATTCAACAATGGCTGCAGCTCATGCAATCCATATCTGCGTTGTCCACGCAACATACAATGGCCAATGCGAGGGGGTGGCTGAGCACAGCAGCACAGACGAGGAAGAGGATTCCGATGAGGAAGACTCGGAGCAGCAGATGCAAGCACTTCTGGTACATACAGCCGCATCAATGGTGAACGAATTCCTTTGCCTCGACAGCATGCGCAGGAGGAATGCGTATGGCCTATGGTACGTGAAGCCGAGGTCCCTGCACTTATGGCCGAATTTCTTCCACTATGTCGACAAGGACGATGTGAGGTTCGAGGCAGCCGTGAGGTTACCGAGGCAGATGTACCGTTTTGTCTATGAGTTGCTCTAGGACAACCTTTCTAAAAAAGAAATACCCCTCTCCTTGCAATCCATACCCACACGAGTTCTGACTGTGGAGAAGAAGGTTGCCATTGTGTTGCATCAGCTTGGATCGGGGATGAAGTTAATGGATCTGTCCAAACATTATGGGGTCGGAAAGTCTACAGTTGGCCGAGTGGTGCACCAATTTGTGAAAGCCTTGAACAACCACATGAAGGATTCCAAGCGCTTCGAGGGTTTCCCAATTGCTGCGGTGCAATTGACAACACGCACATCGAAATCGAATTGCCTCCAAGAGAATGGCACACTGCATGGAGAGACCGCAACCATAGGTATTCCATGTCCCTCCAAGCTGTTTTGGATGCCAACATGCAGTTTCTAGACATCTTCATTGGATGGGCGGGATCCGTGAATGACTTGAGACTTCTGAGGAATTCTAGCCTATACCATCTCATAGAGAGAGGGCAGATTCTTAATGGCCCTACATGCATTGATAATGATTTCGAAATCCGGGAGTACATCGTTGGGGATGGAGGCTACATTCCCTTGCCATGGCTTGTAATCCCCTACCCTACACCAGATGAGCTAAGGTTGAAGGAGTTTAATTTCATACACTCCTCAATCCGGATTGTTGTGGAAAGGGCTTTAAGACGCTTGAAAACTACTTGGCCATTCCTTGAAAACCCCGTTTGGAGGCCACATGTTAACTTCCTTCCACAAGTTGTGGCAGCTTGTTGCATTCTACACAACATTTGCCTGGACTTCGAAGTGGATATTCCTGAAAATCTTGTGCCAGACCTCAATTTCGGGAGGCGGCTTGGTATGAGGGAGGGGAGGGGAGGGCACTAGAGCGTCCTTGTAGGACCACCTACTACCTGGATGAGTGTATGGCTACACTACAGCTTTATGAGTGATTGACACTCAGTTGTACGCTCCATCATGTATGAGCCTTGCTTGTGTAAAGCATGAATAAAAAATTCCAGCACTTTGTTTTTCAGGCAATCATTGTGGAAAGCATGAATAAATAATTCTGGTACTTTGTTTCTCAAGCAATCATTACCTTCAATACAAAATACATGTCTTTGTTTTCTGGCAAGCATTGCAAACTGAATTTGTTCTCCCTGTGGACATTAATAGAAACCTACAAATGGTTTTCATGCCATGGCCATTTTATAATGAAAACATCTATGAAACCATTTTATGATAACATCTCACGAAGTCTACAAATCGTTTCTATGATAACATCAGAATGAAAGCTGCCATTTTATGATTGAAAACATCATATGGAACCATAACAATAAAGAAAGCTCTCAAATAACCATAAGATGAGACCCATATGTCTTCATAGGTGCAATTCAACGTAATAATAACAAACCCAAATCAAATAACAAACCACAATCGACATCATGCGAAAGTAGCTGCAACTCGCATGAAATATTGAAAACCTATTTCCTAAGGGAAGCCAAGGAGGCAGCAATGCAATTCAAAGATTGGCAGATAGCTTGGGTGCTGTCCGAGCTACTCCCTCCATCGACTCAAGGCGATCTCGCTCCATCTGCCTCATGGACTCAATCTTGTCATGCTCGCATTTGTCCTTCGCCACCTTTGCCTTGTCAAAACACACACCTCTCTCTGTGACCTGCTTCTTTTTTTTTTTCCCCCAAGAAAGAGACTTCTATTAAGTAAGAGAAAAAACCCGTGAGAGCAAGCTCAAAGCGGAATACATCATGATATCATGAGGATAAATCTCCCTGCATACCCGTCCATACGACCATCAAAGTATGTACGGTGTCTGTCCAGATACTAGCCAATGTGTGCGAGGGATGAACCTGAGTACCCTCCAAAGCCTCTGTGCATCTGGCTCTCCAGATATGCCAGGATGCTATGCTCGCTAGAATCTCCCAAGAAGTATCCACAGAGGCATGTACAGCTGTAAAAGGAAGGTGTGGTACCACATCTAACGAACAGGACTCAGTCCGCTGACGTCGAACCGAAATGGCCCGAGAGGAGTCAAATCTCTCATAGAATACCTGAGGCCCTGTAAGAGAAAGCCAAGCCACTAAGCCCCATGTCATAAAAAATGGGGAGTGGGCAAAGTGACTGAAAATCCTGGCTACCCCCATCCAAATCATCCTCGCCTGTCTGCAATCCCATAAGCTGTGACTTGCTTCTCGAAAACCCCTGCGAGATTCTTCAATGACTCTTGCACCTCCCGCCTTCCTCCGGAAAGACGCCCTTCGGGATTTCCATGTCCACTACGAAGAAAAAAGAATCGTGAATGACAACGACCCAATGGAGAAGGAGGAATTGGACTGGCATTTCATGGAAAAGGGAGTACCATTCAACGAATCAACGATGATGTTGCCCAGGTTCACTTGACGATCCAATCCGAAGAGACTCACCATCTTCTGGTACACCTGCAGCGACATATGCTCACTTGGGAGGCGATGTTGTGTCTTCTCTTTGTCGTCCATGTCGAAGAAGCTAGACAGTCCTGATTTTTGCCTCCTCTCATTGTCGTAAATCTTGTTCCAAAGGCCTGATAACTTTTCCCATTTGTTCTTGCATTGTTCTGCTGTGCACAAAACACCATGCACCATTCTCTTGTTTTGCTCCAACGATCCTGAATTCGACCGTGGATGCCATTTTCCTGAAGAAGCCTATCGAACTCCTTTTTGCATTCAAAGAGTACCAAAATCTCCCACTCCTTCCATTTTGCCTTGTCCACGGACTCAGAGGCACCCTTCTTCTTCCATCTTGCTGCAACATCTTTGTTGGTTGTAGTGCCTTTCTTCACCTTCCTCTTGGCTTTCGATTCTCCAGAGGCAACGTTCACGCTTTCCTACTGGAAGTCGCTAGCCACCCAGAGAGCTATGTCGATGGCACGAACTCCAACAGCTGCGTAGCGCCTTGGGAGAGGTCCAGGAAGGGAGATGGAGGTGTCCAGGCCGTGTTGAGGTCCAACCCGGAGAGGAAGGATTCCGCCATAGCTGAGCAGTGCGAGAAGCAGGGATGGAGTGGCGCATGCTTCGACTAGAGCGCGTTTGAGGCGGTGGTGACCAGCTGCGCTAGCACCTCTGCATGGCTGGCTCTCCAAAAATGGGCTGAAAACCCTAGAGCTGGAGTTTCTAGCTGCCAGGGGGTGCCCTTGAGCACCCCCTAGATTGAGGGCTTCTTTCCGTCGAGCGGGTTCCGTCAAATCCGGGGCAGGTTGGCATGGCGGTGCATGGGGCCTCCACAACAGGCTTGCAAAGTTCATTTTAGCAGCGTTCGCCAGTCCATGGGAACCAGCTCTACAGCCCTCATAGGGCCTTGGAACAGCCCCTTGTGGGGCAGACCAGGTCGGCCCACCTAGGGGCAGGAGTTGGCCCCTAGAGCAGGGGATCGGCCAGCCTACTACAGCCGACTGGGGAGGAAGGGGCAGGCTATATATAGGCCCCCTTCCCTCAGTGCTTATTATCTCAAGGTGGAGCTAATCAACCATATATAGCACATAGGTTTTCCCCACCGGACGAGGGTTTTTCCTGAGATCACTTGCAGCTCTCTCATCTCTTTCTCTCCTTTCCAGTTCTGTGTGTAAGGTTTGCTCTCTCTCTCTACTTCCATTGGGTTCCGTTGCACTTCTCACATGGTATCACCAGCACTCTCATCTCTTTCTCTCCTTTCTAGTTCTGTGTGTCCGGATTGCTCTCTCTCTTCACTTTAGTTCAGTTCCGTTGCACTTCTCACATGGTTTCAAAGCCGCGGTTGGCTAGAGACCCGAGGTGTGGAGGGAGTGTTCAGCAAGCAAACAGAGAGGAGGTCTAGGGCTGTTCTTCGGAGGTGTTCATGAAGAGGATTGTGTGAGTGTGGACTGATTGGGAGTCAAGCAAAGTACGCAGACTTTAAAGGGTGTTTTCAGATTCAATGTCACGGGCATCCACAAGAACGTGGCCATGCTATCTGGTGCCCCACCAGACATTCGTACAGCCATGCAGGCAGCCTTGCGCAGTCACCAATCAGCACAATCAACAGACAGTCAACACCACATCATCGCAGGTAAAACACACAAAGTTAACTTTTGAACAAAAGTCAACGAGTTGACTTTCTGATCCATGTTGACTTTTCAAGCGACCTGGTCAACAGTTTGCATTGATCAGCCACCAGGTCGACCAGGCTGACCCATAAAAGGGCAGCCTTTGGCCATCATTCTTCATTCCACAATTGGGCAATTCAGCCCTAAAAATAGCAGCAGCAAGGCCTCCCCCACAGCAGACCAGCAGACCAGCAGGGTAGCCTTACCCTCTACAGGGATCTCGTGAGGATTCACCTCCTCTAGGTAGTCTAGTCTTTCCAGTTTTGCAGTGAGGGTTTCATCCCCTTCATACAGTTGTATTCAGCCCATTAGGCATTCATTATTCAGTTATATCTATGTCCTCTTTGGAGGTCCACTACATTCTCTCCCTCTTATTCTCTCACTCACATCCACAGCATAACTTTGTATATTGAGTGCATCATCTTGTAGTTGTAGTTAGTATTGAGCAGGAGAGAGACTGAAGATAGTCTATCTCCCGCTACATTGGTATCAGAGCTTTCAGTTTTCTTTCCTGAGAAAGGGAGGGTCAGTTTAGGGGCAGATCTATTGTTTTATGGTCCAGACAAGATCCAGCAAGGGCACCATGAGCACCAATGAGCAGCCCAATACAAGGGGGGATGAGGGTCCACCACCACCACCCCTACCACAGAATCTTGCAGACACTTCCATATCTGCCATGACAGCCATGTTGGAGGCTATGATGTAGATGCAGTGTAGATGCAGCAACAACAGTCCAAGGCTCTCTTCACTCACATGACTCAGCTTCAGGAGAAGCATAGGGACAACCGCAGTAGTCATACAGGAGCTTGAAGCTCGGCAGAAGGGGGAGTCTCATCAGTTTCCCAATATGTTTCAGTTTTATGGACAGGTCAATGGTCAAAAGCTCCTTATCTAAGCAGATTCAGACAGTTCCGAGGACATCATCTCCACAAAGCTGCTCAAAAGGCTCAGTTGTCTCTTACGCCAACGGAACCAATGATCTTGAATGGGGCATTTTCGGGGCAAGAGATAATGAGCAACATGCAGGTAGCGTCAGCCACTCTGAAAATCTCGGGGTGGGTACACAATCAGCCACTCAAGGTCGCACGTACTCAGGCAGCAGACATCATCTTGGGAGCATGATGGTGACACCAATTCAAAGTCCGACCAGATTATCAGCACCAAGGCTTGGAAGTCAAAATCCCAAGCCATGGGTCCAAGTTCATCTATTGGAGTAAGGGTGTTCCACCTCGACCTTTGATATGGATCCTTCCAGGGGTTCGAGACCGGCGCCAGCAAGACACAGTTGTACAGCAAGATACAGTATTACAACAGGCAACAGGTTACAACAAGACCAGGATGCCTCTCTCAAACTTAGTCTTCCTCCGTCCCTATCACCTATATGCACTAAGGAACCCGCATGGAGCATCATCCTGGAGCATTAACCCGCAGCACATATCCTTACTAGAAGTTAGGACCAGATCTAGCCATTCAATACCTGGAGATCAGGTTTCATACCCTAGTTCGAGTTTCAACAAAGGGGATGTCACAAGCATCCACAAGCCTAGCTGGTGCCAACGTAGGCAGCCAAGTCAATTGCCATGCAAGCATCCATACAGCCTTGCGCAATCAGCAATCAACACACAGTCAACAGATAGTCAATGCCACGTCATCGAAGGTCAAAAACATAGAGTTGACTTTTTGATCAAAAGTCAACGAGTTGACATTCTAACCAACATTGACTCTTTGACCAACCTAGTCATCGGTCTGTGTTGACCAGCCAATCAAATGGTCAACGATTGGCATTGACTAGGTCGGCCAGGCTAACCTAACAACCTTTAAAAGGACAGCCTTTCGCCCTCATTCTTCATCCCACAGTCAGGCAATTCAACCCTAAAAATAGCAGCAGCACGCCTCTACACGGATCTAGTGAGGATTCACCTCCTCTAGGTGGTCTAGTCTTTCCAGTTTTGCAATGAGGGTTTCAGCCCCTTCATACAGTTGTATTCAGCCCTTTGGGCAACCATTATTCAATTGTATCTATTTCCTCTTCGAAGGTCCACTACATTCTCTCCCTCTGATTCTCTCACTCACATAGCATCACTTTGTGTATTAAGTGCATCATCTTGTAGTTGCAGTTAGTATTGAGTAGGAGAGAGACTTGAGGATAGTCTATCTCTTGCTACATTCGAAGAGAGGTTTTCTCAAGGGCGAGACAACGAGGTGTGAAGGTCTTGTAGGCTCATAGCCTCTTCATCACCATATCCATCCCTCTTCGCCCCTTCTTTCCATCCAACACCTTCTCTCCTTCTTGTAAGAAATCCTAGATTTACTATATTTAGAAATGTGCTAAGGAACAAAAAGGAGACTGAAATAGCAGAGAACAAGGAATATTTGTATTGCTTGACTGTCTGTAGTGTCTGTAGTGTCTCATCCATACAATTGGGCCTCTCTTATATAGAGAGTGAAGAGTCACACATGAAAAGGTGTGTACTCCAAAGTGTATGTGCATGAAGAGGTGTGTACCCCTTGTGAAGGGTGTGACCCTTGATGAGATGGTATATTACAATAGGAGTGTCTCTTCCATAGAATGTCTCTTGTGAAGGGTTGTGCCTCATAGGAAGTGTCCCGTCAAAAGGGCATACCCTTCCACAAGTGTCCATTCATCAAACCATCCATAAGTCTAAGATATAGAGAAAGGAATACGTCACAGATCGTGACATCCCCTCCCACTCAAAATAAGACCCTGGTGGAGATAATGAACTGATGTAGAAAATATCACGGTAAATTCTGAAAGTACTGCTGTAAAATGTCAGGGTACTGCTATAAGTCTTCATCAGATTGCCAAGTAGCGTCGGAGTCATCCAGATCTCGCCAATAAACAAGGAATTCCGTGATAAGTCGATGTCGAGTTTCTCGCTGTCGATGGTCCAGAATACGCTCAGGAATAAGGAGAACATAATCGTCTTCGATTTCTGGGACATAATCACCTGCAGGAGGAACTACTTCATTGCCTGGAATATACGTCTTTAGCCAAGAAATATGAAATGTCGGATGGATTTTACCCCATGATGATGGTAATTCCAATTTGTAACTTAAAGGTGAATTTTTCTTGACGATCCAGAAAGGTCCATAGTATCTTGGTCGCAACTTAGGAAACACAGACTTAACCGTCTTATAGCGATGTGGAGCTACAAATAATAGCACCATGTCACCAGTGTCAAATTCCAGGTGACGTCTATGTTTGTTGGCAGACCGTTGATACCGCTCTTGCGCTTTTCGCATATGATCCTTGACTTGGAGTAGAATGTCTTGCATTTCTTGAACCAGTTGATCAGCTAGGGCTACTCGATGTTGAAGTACAAAATTCGTTGGTACAATCGGAGTATGTCCATAAGCTGCTTGAAATGGAGTCATGCTGATGGCACTATGGAAAGAGTTATTATAAGCAAACTCAAGGAGTGGTAGATACTCTTCCCAAGCTGCTAGGCGTGACTGAATATAATGTCAAAACATTTCTTCCAGAACTTGGTTGACTCTTTCAGTCTGGCCATCTGATTCTGGGTGGTAGGCTGAACTAAACAGTAGAGTTGTATCCAAAGATTCGAACAGTGAAATCCAAAAGTAACTGGTAAACTTAGGATCTCTATCGGATATGATATTCTTCGGCAATCCATGGTGTCGAAAGTGTGTTGTATGAAGAGTTTGGCGATGTCCGGAGCCTGTGCACTTCTTTTGCGAGCAACAAAGTGTGCCATTTTGGACAATCGATCAACAATTACCATAATCTGAGTGTTACCTCTGGAAGATCGTGGTAGTGTTGTGATGAAATCCATGGAAATACTTTCCCACCTTTCAGTTGGAACTGGAAGAGGCTGAAGAAGTCCTGCTGGAAATCGTCGGCTTGCTTTCATTTGTTGACAAGATAAGCAAGATGTAACCATTTTGATGACGTCGCTTTTCATCTGAGGCCAGTAGTATGTTGCACCGAGTAACCTATAAGTCTTGTTGATGCCTGGATGGGCAACATAAGGAACTACATGATGCTCTTTTAACAAAAGACGTCGAACATCCTTGTCATGTGATACACAGACGCGATCTTGATAATACAGAAGGTTACCATAATCTGAGTGTTACCTCTGGAAGATCGTGGTAGTGTTGTGATGAAATCCATGGAAATACTTTCCCACCTTTCAGTTGGAACTGGAAGAGGCTGAAGAAGTCCTGCTGGAAATCGTCGGCTTGCTTTCATTTGTTGACAAGATAAGCAAGATGTAACCATTTTGATGACGTCGCTTTTCATCTGAGGCCAGTAGTATGTTGCACCGAGTAACCTATAAGTCTTGTTGATGCCTGGATGGGCAACATAAGGAACTACATGATGCTCTTTTAACAAAAGACGTCGAACATCCTTGTCATGTGATACACAGACGCGATCTTGATAATACAGAAGGTCGTCCGTATAAGAATAGGATGAGAAAATCTTATGTTCGAAGTCGAAGGTTGATCTTTGGAAAGAACTTATACTGCTGTGCCGAAGTCTTTATCATTGAAATACTTCCCTTTGAATGAATTCGGAACATCCACAGATAATGTGGAGATTACCATAGCTGATGCTAGAGTTAACCTGCTGAGAGCATCTGCAACTACATTGCGTAGTCCTGGAATGTACTCAATGGTCATGTGAAAGTTGGCCAGAAACTCAACCCAGCGTGCTTGTCGAGCGTTCATGATTGACTGAGTAAAGATATACTTTAGAGAGTGATGGTCTGTCTTGACCACCGAGTCAGCTCCCATGAGATAATGTTTCCAAGAGTGATAAGCATGTACAACGGCAAGAAACTCCTTATCATATACCGGGTATCGGGTTTGAATATCGGAATGTTTATGGCTGTCAAAAGCAATAACTCTGCCTTCTTGCATCAAGACTACTCCTGTAGCGATGTCGGAAGCGTCAGTCATGACCTCAAATGGAAGGTTTGGGTCAGCAATAACCATAACTGGTGTTGTAGTGAGTGCTTGCTTGAGTTGTTGAAAACTATACTCTGTTTCGGGAAGCCATTGAAAAACTGCTGTGCTTTTCAATAATTCGGACATAGGAGCTGCGATTTCGGAAAACTGATAGACCTTTGTATGGTAGAATTTTGCCAATCCGAGAAAAAAGTGGACATCATGAACATTCTTAGGAGTAGGCCAGTTTCGGATTACATCGACCTTCTTGGGATCCACAGAGATGCCTTGAGCTGAAATAACATGTCCCAAATATTTGAGTTGGGTCTTGAAGAACTCACTCTTCTCAATGTTGATGTAGAGAGAATTTGCACAGAGAACTTCAAAAACTTGGTGAAGATGTTGTTTGTGCTCATGTAGGGATCTGCTGAAAACGAGGATGTCATCGAGGTAAACGATGACGAACTTATCGAGGAAAGGCCTGAAGATGTCGTTCATTAGTGTCATGAATGTGGCCGGGGCATTGTTTAACCCAAAAGGCATGACCAAACATTCATAGTGTCCATACTTTGTTCGAAAAGCTGTCTTGTACTAATCGCCTTCTCGTATGCGAATTTGATGATAACCTGAACGAAGATCAATCTTTGAGAATTGTGTTGCGTGTAGAAGTTGATCGAAGAGGTCATCGATGCGAGACAATGGATACTTGTTTTTTATAGTGAGCTTATTGAGGGCTCGGTAGTCGATGCAGAGGCGCATTGACTTATTCTTTTTTTTCACAAGTAGTACACGAGATCCGAAAGGGCTGCGACTGGGCCGAATGTGACCTTTGTTGAGTAGTTCAGTCACCTGTCTTTGGATTTCTTCATTTTGAGTGTAAGAAACCCAATAAGGAGGTTTCGACGGTGGATTACTGCTGGGAATAAGTTCGATTGGGTGATCCATTGGTCGTCGAGGTGGTAACTGCTTTGGCAATTCCTGTGGAAAAATATCCAAGAAGGGCTGTGACACGTCCCAGCACTCCTGAAACCCCTGATCTGCAAAACAACCACACACCACGTGAGATCTGAGCAGGCTGCTCACCACCCAACCATGACATCTACGGGATGTGATCCCGAATCAAAAGATGTCCCCTCCGAGCCACGAGCTGAGCTACTGGCACGAACTCCCAATCAGATCCAAACCAGCCTGGTGTCCCATACCACCAAGTGGCGCTGTGAAGCCCTGGATCTGCTACTGGGCCTTGGGCTACGCTAAGATGCAGGCGCGCGTCCGCGACTCAATCCAGGATCAGACCTGACCCCTAGAAACAAAACTTGCTCCCAACTGCGCACTGAGAACTGAACCCCCTGGGCCCCTTTTATAGACTCGCGCCCCGAGCGCCAAAAATAGCGAAGACCTATAAATAGTCCGTACCCTTGCCACTCAACCCGAGAATCAAGCCTGCCTAGCTCTAAGCCTCCCCAGGCTAACCTGAGCTAGTCCTATGTACCTAGTACACGTCAGATACCAATCCGTGCACATGACATACTCCCCCTCCTCTAAGAACTCACTCCTGAGTTCGCTAAAAAACCCGGAAATGTTCTTTGGAGGTTTTGTAATGTCTCCCATGTTGCATCCTCCTCAACACGATCCTTCCACTTGATCTTGTATTCCGTGATAGTTCTATTTCGAATCTGTCTTTCACGAAATTCAAGAATACACTCAGGTTCGTGAGGAATAAAAGTCAAATCAGTAACTTCTATTATCTCGTGAGGAGAAACAAGTTGATCTTCCGCACCCAAAACTTCTTTCAGTCTACTGACATGAAAGACTGGATGGACTTTAACATCAGGAGGCAATTCTAGTCGATATGCAACTGGTCCAATTCTTTTAATGACCTTGAATGGGCCACAGTATCTGGGGGATAATTTCGGAACCAAACCAGTACTTAGGCTCTTGGATTCCTTAGGAATTCGCAAATATACCATCGTTCCTTCAGAGAACTCTCTAGGTGAACGATGTCTATTAGCATAAAATCTGTCCCGATCTTGGGCACTTCTAATAGACTCCTTGGCAAACTGCAACATTTCCTGCATGTCTAGCAAGAAGTTCTTAGCAGCATCATTTTGAATTCCTTTTAACCCAACCATAACTGGTGACTTAGGTTGAAACCCGTACATAAGCATAAAAGGACTGTAACCAGTACTAGAATGCTTTGCACTGTTGTAAGCAAATTCTATCATAGGTAGATAATCTTCCCATGAAGACTTTCTCTTAGATACATATGCCCGAAGCATGTCTTCAACCAACTGGTTGACCTTCTCTGTACTGCCATCGGATTGTGCATGATCCGAGGAACTCATACTTAGAGTAGTTTCTAACTTCTCAAAAACAAGTGTCCAAAAGTTACTTGTAAACTTTGAGTCCCTGTCACTGACTATGTCAGATGGCAAACCATACAGCTTAAACAAGTGGTCCACAAACTCGTGAGCCAGCTGAACAGCTGAAATAGTTGTTCTAGTAGGTAAGAATCTAGCCATTTTTGTCAAACGGTCGACTATGACCCAAATGGAGTCATGACCCTTGCGCGTTCGAGGCAAACCAGTAATAAAATCCATGGAAATGCTTTCCCATTTATTACCTGGAATCTGTAATGGCTGTAATAAGCCTGCGCTTCTAAGGCGTTCTGTCTTAGTAACCTGACAAACCCGGCAACCTACTACATAGTTCTCAATAAATGCACGCATCTTAGGCCAATAAAAGGTATGCTTCACAAGAGACAGAGTCCTATGTATACCCGGATGTCCCGCACTAGGAGCATCATGACACTCCCAGAGAATCTTGGATTTAAGGTCCAGAACATCTGGCACATAAATCTTTTCATTCCGAAACAACAAGCCGTTCCTAATCATCCACTGACCTCCCGCCGCCTGTACCATAGGTGGCACAATCCCTGAGTCCTGGTCAACCATGGAGCTCCCATTCTGGACTCTCTGCCAATAAGAACTGAAATAACTATCAGTTGCGTATAGCCCTCTCAAGGATTGAAATAGGTCTGAGGATATTTCCGTAAATGACAGAGCATTTACAAACTTAACTCGACTTAAGGCATCCGCCACACTATTCAACGAACCCTTACGATAACGTATTTCAAAATCAAAATCTTGCATTAATTCTGCCCATCTAGCTTTCCCGTTCTGGAGGTAAACCTTCCGGCAGTTGAGCTGGGAATACATCCGTAAAACTATCTAACAATATTCTCAATTCACGGTGTTCAAACACACTTAATTCATTCTTGTTAATTACAGAAACAACAAATGAAGAAAGCGGAATCAAAACACACTGATAGACATCATAATGAGAATTGTTTCATATATTCCGAAGCTGCATCGCAGATACAATAGGCCCCTGAGAAGAGGGAATTTTATCACACTGAATACAAAATTGGGTGTCCTTAACTAAAAAAGAAAGCGTATGCTCCATCCATCCGATCTGAATATTGTGGGTTTTAAACCACTCTATTCCGATCAACAAGTCTACATGCTCTAGATGTATAACATAACATGTAAGAGCTCCCGTGTAGGCTTGAATCCGGATAGGAAGCGCTTCAACCTTGCGATCCCAAAACTGCTTCCCAGCTGGAAGCTGCACCTCATAGGTGTGGTCGCTAGGTACTGTGGACAGCCCCATCTTCTGCACAAATTTGTAATTAACAAAATTGTGAGAGCTGCCCGGATCAAAGAGAATGTGAACCTGTTGGTCCATAACTTCTCCATCAACTCGGAAAAGATCATGGGAACCAAACAACGAAGTATTGAAAGTACAATTACAAGAGAGTGGGCAGGTAATGACATTTACAGAAATACCTGTCATCGAGACTTGGTTCGCTCCCTTGGCTGCGGTACGAGGACCCGCCTGGAGCTTCGGTCCAAGCACCAACTTTTGGTTCTTGCGCTTGGGACACTCATTCTTTGTGTGGCCCCGCTCCTCGCAATAGAAGCATCGTCCTTCTTTCTTGAGTCTCAAAGTGCGAAGGAAACGAGCTTTACCATTCTTAGCCTGAGTCAAATTTTTCTTGGAGGCGTTGTCCGTAGACTTCGTCTCCCCAGTACCAGTCGTATGCTGAAAGAACTTGCGTTTATTCTTTCCACTCGTGTCGAAAACTGTAGTTGCTTTGGCACCGGCCATGGTATCATCATATATGCGCGCATAATTCATCGCCTCCTGCAACGTTGTGCATTTGTTGTTCTTTATCTGCAACTTGTATGAATCTGGCAAACCATCCACGAAGAAACCTAACAAGGTCACTGGATCCATCTTAGTGGCCCTGGTTTACAGATCCCGAAATCTTTGAAGATAAACTTCAAAGGTCAAGTTTAACTTTGACATATCGAGGGCTTTAAGCTTGCCAACGATATCGTAATCATCCTCCTTCTTCAGGAACTCCTTCCTGAAGACCCCTTCAAAATCTGTCCATGTATCGGGCTTACGCTAGAGTTCCTTCCACCATAGCAACGCTTTACCTGACATGAAACCCGCTGTAAGCTGGATCTTCTTCTCATCTGGGTATGGGTGGAACTGAAAGTGTACCTGCCACTTGTGTAACCAAGTGTCAACTACCTCCTTCGTTCTAGACTTTTGATCGCCCAGAAAAGGGTCTGGAGTTATATTCGGGCCTAGCACTGAAACCATGGCATCCACATGCGTGAGTGCCTGCACAATGCTAGCCAGAAGGGTGAGAGTTGCTTGAATCCCCTGGAGTTGATGTGTCAACCCCGTTTGATTTGCATTAACCTGCTCGAATTTTCCATCCAGAGCAGTCGTAAATTCACTGAAGGCCTTTTTTGTTATCAGGTCATCATAGAGACCCTGATCCTCCTCTCCCACAGGAGTGTAATACAAATCCTGCTCTCCCATGGTGAACTCGGGATTTGCAGAATCAGACATAACTGAAATCTGATTTGAATATAAACTGAGAGAAATAACTGACTGAACCGAAGTGAAAAGGAGAGTGGAGTAGAGGAAAACCGTCCCAAGAGAAGCTGACGGAAGGAGATGCTGAAAAACTGGCGAACCGGAAGCCCACGAATCTCGAAATCTCGCTGAACCCGCTACCGGATGCAACGTACGAAATCCTGCAGCGTACGACTGCTCACGTGGCTGTACAATCTGCTGACGCAGTCCGTACCGCTGCTGACGGAGGCAGTACAGTTGCTGACGTGGCTGTACGGCGATCGTACAGATTGCAGGTACCGGTGCGATGCAGGTGCCGCTGATGCAGGCAGGGTGTCCCAGATGTACGACAGCTGACGCAGGGCTGGCGTAGCTGTACGGATGTACGGACAGATGGCGACGCAAGTACGGCTGACGCAGGCAGAGTATGATGGCTGGCACAGGTGCGAAATAGGCTGTTGCAGGGCTGGCACGCGACTTGATGGCGCAGTTAGGCTCTATGCAAGGCTATGGGTGGGCTGGTACCCTGCCCCATCTATATAGGGTGCAGGGCAGCCTAATTAGGAAGCCATGCTTCCAAAAAAGGCCGACCCCCCCAGCTTTGGAGGGGGTGCTTTTTTCGAAAAAAGCACCCTCCACGCAGGCTGGCCGCACCCTGCTCGCTGCTCCATGCGCCTCTCCCTGCACAGGCCGGATTCCGTACTGCCTTGGTGTCCCATCTCCGCCTCCCTCGCAGCCCTTGTTCAGTCCCTCGCCTCTCTGCTTCCTCCATTCTACTTTTCCCTCTCTTTCCTACTTCTCTGCTCTCTCTCCTGCTTCCTACAGCCTTCTCTCTCAGGCTCCTTCAAGAATTTCAAAAACTCTCCCTCCTTTCTTCTACCTTTTCCTTACATCTGTCCACCCCTGTTAACCCAGGAACCCAGCAGAAAACGCAGCAACAAATTTCGAATTTTAGGGCATACCTGGAGGAAAAATTCGTCAAAAATTCCCGCATCAGAAGTTCCTACCTCAGGAGTTGGCTCTGATACCAACTGACACGTCCCAGCACTCTTGAAACCCCTGATCTGCACCTATAAATAGTCCGTACCCTTGCCACTCAACCCGAGAATCAAGCCTGCCTAGCTCTAAGCCTCCCCAGGCTAACCTGAGCTAGTCCTGTGTACCCAGTACACGTCAGACACCAATCCGTGCACATGACAGGCTGGAAAAAAGGTTGGTTGAGGTATTCAAGAGGATCCTTTGTTGGTGTCTCCTCTACTGCCATAACCAACAGAAGTGAAGTCTTTACTTGATGTTTACGAACCCACTTCAAGATGGAACCAGCCGTGGAAATCTGGTAAAGGGCTTTCATTTGCTGTAATTTGATAATGAGCGTCAAACAACAATATGAAAGAGAATCCTTAGAAATAGAATGGAAAGAATCCACTTGGAATAGATTAGATCTGCCCGACTGTGCTGAAAAGCGTGTACCAGCAGTGGGCTTCAGGCTGGAAAAAGTACAGCATCAATTGCGAGTTGAAGGAGGTCCTGATGTCAGGCTTCAAATTTCGAAATTAGGGTTTGCTGTAGAGGGGGGGCGATTCAGCGACCAAACAGTCCGGTTGTGGGCAGAAAGATGTTGCCAGCAAAACCACGAACCATGCAGGATCTCGATCTGTTGTGTAGAGGTGAGGTTTTCTTGTACAAGAGGGGCTGGCTGAGGGGATTTGTTGGACAGCAAGGCCTCTGTTCGCAGGCTGAAATGGCGAGATGAACCAGCAAGATCCAGGCTGGTCTGAATCGCAATAGAGGGGCAGCGAGGCTGCTGGTCACAAGCAGGGGAGGCTTAGAAGAAATTCACTGCATCTGGCACTGTTCTTGCTTCCTGGCAGATTTGCGGGCAGCAAGGCTGTTGATCGCAGGTAATCATGGCGAATTTCTGGCACCTTGGCGCTGTTTGCAGAAAACGAAGCAGCAAGTTGACGATCGAGGCTGCAAAGGGGGTCTGTTCGATCACCAGGTCTTGCAGGCAGGTATGCAATAGAGCTGGCTGGTGCAGGCCATTGAACGATGCAAGATTGAGGCCTAACGAAGGGCACGTGTTGGCTGGAAAAAGATGGCGCAATCACGTACGGCAGAATATGGCGAAACAGAATTCTGGATTTCGCATTTTTTTATTTGGGCGCCTAGTGCTGGGTGGTGGTTACCAGAAAATTAAAACACGGGTTTAATTAACCCTTGGGTAGTCTAGGGTTAGGCCTAAGGTATGGGGCTGGTTTTCCTTTTTAGCCCTTTTAGGTACCCTTTTGTAGGGTGCTTGGTGCCAAAAGGTGTGCCTATTCGAAGGGGTGTGACCCTTGGAATAGGTATACCTTTTCATGAAGGGGTGTGACCCTATTTTAAAAAGGGGTGTCCCCACACGAAAAGGTGTGTTCTTTTTTCCACGATGGGGTGTGTCCCTTGGGTGAGGAGTCAAAACTCTTCATCAAAAGGTGTGTCCGATGGTGGAAAGGGTGCGTCCCTTGGTTTTGGAATAGCCCAAGCACATCAAAAGACACGATTTTTGTCGTGTCCATTCACATCAACTCGTGATGTGGGGGAGATGGAGAGGCCATTTATGACTTTAGGTGGGGTTGGCGCTAAATATTTTTACGCTCATTCTCTCCATCTCTTCCATGCACAATGTGCACGGAATCCTTCTAGTGGAAAGAGATGTATCAGATAGGCGCTAGAAGGTGGGGGGCATTTCCTACAGGCAAGAGCGAAATTTGCTCTGATACCACTGTAAGAAATCCTAGATTTACTATATTTAGAAATGTGCTAAGGAACAGAAAGGAGACTGAAATAGCAGAGAACAAGGAATATTTGTATTGCTTGAGTGTCTGTAGTGTCTCATCCATACAATTGGGCCTCTCTTATATAGAGAGTGAAGAGTCACACATGAAAAGGTGTGTACTCCAAAGTGTATGTGCATGAAGAGGTGTGTACCCCTTGTGAAGGGTGTGACCCTTGATGAGAGGGTACATTACAATAGGAGTGTCTCTTCCATAGAATGTCTCTTGTGAAGGGTTGTGCCTCATAGGAAGTGTCCCGTCGAAAGGGCATACCCTTCCACAAGTATCCATTCATCAAACCATCCTAAGTCTAAGATATAGAGAAAGGAATACGTCACAGATCGTGACACTTCTATCCCATCCACCCTCTCTTCTCAATTTCATTCCCTCTTCACTCCGACATGTCGACCCTGACTGAGATGGCAGAGGACAAGGCAAAAATTCCAGTCTTGCCCACCTTGCCAATCGACCGTCAATTGGATGGACTAAATTGCCATGCTTGGTGGGTCATGACTCTATGTTACATCTTCGTTTTTGTGAGAGTTGCCACGCATGATCCCCTTGCGTCCAACCTTGGCATCCTAGAGTAGAAAGAGGTCGAGATCCTGTCTCAGCTCTGGGACCGTGTCAATGCAAGGGTAAGGTCATTTATCTTTCTTAAGTATACTCCTCAGGTGATTAATCACATGAAGCACATGATGGTGGCCAAGAGTATCTGGGAGCACTTGGCATCCCTGTACAATCAAACCTCTCCCATGAAGAGGGTTTCCTTGGAAGTCCATTTAAGATTGTTGGATCCCAAGAAGTCTTCATCCATACATCAACAAGTTACAGAAACTTTAGGAGATCCTCGAGAGGGGAAGCAAATATCTTTCAAGGACATAGCCATAACTCTACTATCCCAGTTATCCTCTCAATATGGTAGCATTCTATCTGTCCTTGATAGCTAGTGGAAGGATGAATGTGTTAACTTGGGAGGAATTGGTCCCGATGGTGCTTAACCAAGAGGAGAGATTTGTAGATCGTACCTATGATAGTCAGCCTGAGGCTTTGGCAAGGGAACAGAAAGGACAGAAGAAGTTGACAGCTGAGGAATAAGAAGCACTCAAGGAATCACGTACATGTAACCTACGTGGCCAGAAAGGACAGAAGAAGTTGACAGCTGAGGAATGAGAAGCACTCAAGGAATCACGTACATGTAACCTATGTGGCCAGAAAGATCGCTAATGGCGGCAATGTCCTCAAAGGAACAGTAAGGGGACCAGTAGAGGGTAGAGTAGGGTAGGGTGTAGATCTATCCACCTAGAGGACCTTCTTGACCCACTTGTTCCCACATGGGGCTTGGATGGCGACCTAGGAGGCAGGTCTTCTCGAGGGCCTGCGTGGACCCCTTGTTATGCAGCCGCCCCAGCCATATGGGCTCAGTTATGTGCAAAGGTGGGCCGATTTGCTGGTCGGCCACCTGTCTGCCTTGGGTCGCGGCCTGTTTCAGACAAGGGAGCAGCCCCTTTTATGGCAGTGTGCAGCCCATGTGGGGGGGCCTCATGTAGGATAGGGGTTGGCCCCCCTAGAGCCTGCTGGTCGTTGCAGGAGGTTTGCCCCTCATTTGGGCCTCTTGCAGCCCATCTTATAGGGCAGGAGGGGGGAGCAGTCCAGTCGGACCTGATGGCAGGGGCTAGAGCCCTTATACGTATGTGTGAGGTTTGCTCTCTCTCTCTCTCTCTCTCTTCACTTCCGTTCAGTTCCGCTGCACTTCTCACAAACCAATCCTCACATTAAGAAGCACGATAATGATATTTTTCTGCCTACTTTTTTGAGTTATTTCCAGATCTAAGTGTTTCTATCATCTTTAAGTGCGTACACATTTGGAGAGAGATCTGAGAGTAGGTAGAACAGTTGCAATGCCATCATTCCGCTGCAAGGGTAGTGAGAGGTGCGCTGCCTGACCCTTTGACACTGCATCCTCAATCTACTTGGCTTATAAAGATTCAGAGTTCAAATGGACTGCTCCTACTTATCACATGCATGCCCACGTGTCACCTGACAGTTTTCTCAGTCATCCCTGTCCACAATGCAATAGCTGGAACTACAATGTGAGGACAACAAGAATCCCTTGCTAAGTGGATGCAGAAGGTTCCTAAGTGAAATCCCCTTCATCAAGGGCCCATAAAGGTGAATTGGAGAGGAAATTAAAAAATAAACATGAAGAGAACAAAACGATCTTATCAGCCTGTAGACCTTCCAGATAATGCTAAAAAACAAGACCTTTAAATTGTAAGGTAACAGAACTAGTCCACAAATTTAAGAGCAATCTCACCTGTACTTTGGGCCGGCTGGAATTAACGGCTTTGTGAGGCCCTGAAGAGCTCCCAAATTCTGTGAAAAAGTCTCCTCCTGTAGGTGGAGCCAACACATGTCCTGAGGCTCCAGACATAGGACCATTTGTATTTGCTGTTTCTTGATCTTCAAAATAGGCAAATCTAGATGTCCGGGATGCAGACTGGGTCACTGAATTTGATGGTGGAGGCACAGGCTCGGGGGGGAGCTCAGCAGGCTTTTGTTCATAGAGGCTTTCATTTGCCTGCAATTAATCCATGAAACAAAGATAAGCAACCACAAACTGAACAAGATACTTCAACAAAAATCCATAGAGAGCTTATCGATCCCTTAATACAAAGCATGAAACATATTGCACTTACTTTGGATGTGAGCTTCTTAACACCCAAACCACCCCCTGATTTGGCCCCTAATGTCTTCTTTGCTCCAATTGTTGTAGGCTTCTTTGTGTTAAACGCTGCTGAAGGCCGGGCTGTAGCTGCCGGAGGAGTATTAGGTTGCTCAACGATGAGAGTTTCAGAATCAGCTGCTTCATTTTTGTTGCCAGCAAATTCTTTGAAATAAAAACTAGCCTGTGTAGTTGGAGAATCAGGAATAGGAGGAGGCCCAGGGGCAGCTGCTATGCCAACAGAAACACCTTTTGCAACTTCCTTGGCAAGCAATTGTCTATAGAGCTCAGCTGCCCTAGATGTGTACTTCGATTCGATTTTACCTCCTTCAGTCCATCCATGCTGCTTAAAAAATGTCATTGCTCGTGCATTGCCACCAATGGACATTAACTTCAACTGTTCTTGAGTCCATGCATCCAAATTTGTTGACCTGAAGTGTTGAATGAATAAGTTTACAAAAACCAAAAAAAACTTTTAAGTCTTGATGCACTATAATAGTATTGGTATCCTTCAGCAGCACACCCTCTTCTCTAACAAACCAAAACACTTGACATGATGAATTAATACAGACTCAATTTAAATAACATTAATAGCCAGGCCAGAAGCGTGCTGCACAATATTTCATTACCTTACAAAGGTGATGTGGACACCAAGACTGCGATGAAGTGCTGAGCAATCCAGACAAATGAAGACTCCATAAGTAACAGATGCCCAAGTAGGATTCTTTGCATTGCAGTCAAAACAGATCTGCACCACAGATCCAGAATTGTAAAATCATCTCTCTCATCCTCTCTCTCTCTCTCTCTCTCTCTCTCTCTCTCTCACATGCAGCTGTTCATCAACTCAGTTTCACCTATCGAGACGAGCCAGTGGAGATAGTGCAGTCCTACACATATTTGGGAGCAGTCTTCATAGGACCCCTTTTCACTATGACCATGCAGCCCATGCACGACTCACACGGGGGTGGGGTGCTTTGGCGCGATAGTGCTTCCAGGCACACTTTCAGGATCACCGACGAAGTGCTGCCTCTTCAACACGCTAGTGTTGGGTGTTGGAAGCAATGGAAGCTCAAAAATGGAAGCACAATGGAGAAAAACGAGATGCTGTAATAGATTGTTGCAAAACTGAAGTGTGGAGGCTCAAGGGAGAGCCAACATAACAAAACCCTAGGGCTAACTGCCCTAACTGGACCAAGTGTCCTAACTGACCTAGATGGTACATAAACTAACTGTACCAATAGTCCTAACTGACTATAACTAGGCCTACAAGGCTCATACCAAGGTATAAGTGACATCTATGGATAGCCCATGAGATAGCCTACAAACCCCCCTCCATGGTATGGGCTGAAGTATCCTGGACATGGCTCAGGATACCTAAATATCTAATGTCATGGTTGCACATGTTCGTCCCATAGGATATAGCAACCTATGATTGTACAGAGTACAACAAATCAAGTTACAAAAGGTACTAAGTTTAAACCTTGCCGAAAAGCCTCAGACTTAGGTCGAGGTAGAGCCTTCGTAAAAAGATCTACCAAGTTGTCTTTAGTGGGAACATAAGACAACTCAATATCACCTGCTGATAATCGCTCTCTGACATAGTGATAGTGAACCTCAATGTGCTTTGTGCGAGCATGGAAAACTGGATTCCGTGCGACAGCCAAAGCACTCTGACTATCAGTGAAGATGCCCGTAGGAGCAGTCTGACATGCACAAGGATCTGCAAGTAGCTTCCGAAGCCAAACACACTCCACTGTAGCTGTAAAAGCCGCTATGTACTCAGCTTCACAGCTAGAAGTAGCAACTGTACTTTGCTTCTTGCTGAACCAAGAAACACATGAAGTACCAAGTATAAAACAGTTGCCACTATGTGACACACGAGTGTCAGAACAACCAACCTATTCACTATCAGTGAACCCATGCATGACAAGTGAAGTATCAGCCCCATAAAGAAGGCCTAAATGCTGAGTGCCTTAAAGATATTTGAAAACACGCTTCACGGCATGCCAATGGTGCATAGATGAGCTATGCATATATCTGCTCAACTATGAGACAGCATACTGTAGATCAGGTCTCGTATGGCATAGATAAATCAAACAACCAACTGCCTGCTGATAGAGAGTGACATCACATGTTCCGCTGCCATCCTCAAAAGAGAAGTGAAAACCAGTCTCTAATGTAGCAGCAAAGCCTTGATATGAATTAGGCAACCCATCAAGGGTAATAGAAACCAGCTGAGAATCAGAGAATCAGACATAATCTCATCAATGTTGGCGAACTACTCTTTCAAATCCTTCACATTAGTGAGATGGGCATCCATGTTACCACTGACACAACCCCAGCACTCTTGAAACCTCTGATCTTCTGCAAGCAAACACAAGAACACACCAACGTGAGGAAACTAAGCAGGCTGCTCACCACCCAAACATGACATCTACGAGATGTGATCCCGAATCATGAGATGTCCCCTCCGAGCCACGAGCTGAGCTACTGGCACGAACTCCCAACCAGATCCTAACCAACCTGGTGTCCCATACCACCAGGTGGCGCTGTGAAGCCTGAGATCTGCTGCTCGGCAGGCGCGCGTCCGTGACTCAATCCAGGATCAGACCTAGCACCTGGGAACGAAACTTGCTCCCATCGCCTCCTCTGAGAACTGAACCTCTGGGCCCCTTATATAGACTCGGGCCCCAAGCGCCAAAAATAGCGAAGACCTCTAACTGGTTCGTACCCTTGCCACTCAACCTGAGAATCAAGCCTACCTAGCTCTAAGCTCCCCAAGCTACCTGAGCTAGTCTTGTGTACCCAGTACACGTCGGATACCAATCCGTGCACATGACATACTTCCCCTCCTCTAAGAACTCACTCCTGAGTTCGCTAAAAAACCCGAAAATGTCCTCTGGAGGTTTTGTTATGTCTCTCATGTTGCATCCTCCTCAACACGATCCTTCCACTTGATCTTGTATTCCGTGATAGTTCTATTACGAATCTGTCTTTCACGAAATTCAAGAATAGTCTCTGGTTCGTGTGGAATAAAAGTTAAATCTGTAACTTCTGTTATCTCTTAGGGAGAAACAAGTTGATCATCCGCACCTTATACTTCTTTCAGTCTACTGACATGAAATACTAGATGTACTTTAACATCAGGAGGCAATTCTAGTCTATATGCAACTGGTCCAATTCTTTTAATAACCTTGAACGGACCACAGTATCCGGGGGATAACTTCGGAACCAAACCAATACTTAGGCTCTTGGATTCCTTGGGAATTCGCAAATATACCATCGTTCCTTCAAAGAACTCTCTAGGTGAACGATGTCTATTACATAAAATATGTCCTTTTGTATTTATATTTCTTCTTCAGCTATCATTAGTCTTCAGTGTTGTTTTATTTGTCTCCAAGAACTTTCTTTATAAGAGCCGCTGTGTATTCTTGAATCCGGATAGAAAGCGCTTCAATCTTGCGATCCCAAAACTGCTTCCCAGCTGGAAGCTGCACCTCATAGGTGTGATCGCTAGGTATCGTAATTAACAAAGTTGTGAGAGCTGCTCGGGTCAAAGAGAATGTGAACTCTTTGGTCCCTAACTTCTCCATAAACTCGGAAAAGATCATGGGAACCAAATAACGAAGTATTAAAAGTGCAATTACAAGAGAGTGGGCAGGTAATGACATTTACAGAAATACCTGTCATCGAAACTTGATTAGCTCCTTTAACTTTGGTACCCGGACCCGCATGGAGCTTCGGTCCCGACGCTTGCTTCTAGTTCTTGCGCTTAGGACAATCATTCCTAGTGTGGCCCCGCTCCTCGCAGATGAAGCAACGTCTCTCTTTCTTTAGCTTCAAGGTCGAAGGAAATAGGCACGACCATTCTTCGCCTGAGTCAAATGTTTCTTGGAGGCGTTATCTATAGACTTCGACTCCCCGGTACCAATGGTAGACTGGAAGAACTTCCTCTTGTTCTTCCCACCCGTGTCGGCAACTATGGTTCCCTTTGCACTGGCCATGGTATCATCATAAATGCGTGCGTAATTCATGGCCTCTTGCAACGTGGTACACTTGTTGTTCTTGATCTGTAACTTGTAGGAGTCAAGCAAACCATCCACAAAGAAACCTAACAAGGTCACTGGATCCATCTTTGTAGCTCCGGTCTGCAAATCCCGAAACCTCTGAAGATAAACCTCAAAAGTCAAATTCAGCTTGGACATATCGAGGACTTTGAGCTTGCCTACGATATCATAATCTTCCTCCTTCTTCAGAAACTCTTTCCTGAAGACCCCTTCGAATTCGATCCATGTTGCAGGCTTGGGTTGGAGTTCCTTCCACCACAATAAAGCCTTTCCTGACATAAACCCGGCTGCAAGCTGTATTTTCTTGTTATCTGGGTAAGGGTGAAACTGGAAGTGTACTTGCCACTTGTGCAACCAAGTGTCAACAACCTCCTTGGTACGAGACTTTTGATCTCCGGGAAAAGGATCTGGAGTGATGTTCGGACCTAACACTGAAGCCATGGCATCCACATGCGTGAGCGCCTGAACAGTGCTAGTCAAAAGTGTGAGTGTAGTTTGAATCCCTTGGAGTTGCTGTGTCAACACCGTTTGATTCATGTTAACTTGCTCAAACTTTCCATCAAGAGCAGTGGTGAATTCACTGAAGGCTTTTTTCGTAATCAGATCATCGTAGAGACCCTGGTCATCCTCCGCATGGTAGTTCATATCCTAGTCTCCCATCGCAAGCTCAGGGTCTACAGAATCAGCCATAACTGAATTGAATCTGATGAAGAAAATAGGCTGAGAGGAGAGAAGGGACAGGTGGGCTCGAAACTAGGAGACTGGAACAGAGAGAAAATCTGACGAAACAGAGGGGGATGAGAGAAAGAGGCTGGCCGGTCGAAAGAAGAAGGGGCTGGCGGAGGCTGTCAATCCAGGAGCCGAGCTCCTTGCGGCCTGCACGGAAATCTGCAGCAGGCGGTACCTGAGAGTGGAATCGTCAAGAGGGGCGTAGAGGGGTAGAGACTTGCGCACGGGTCATGATAAGGGGAGGAGCTGCTGCTGCGCTATGCTCTAGAATAGGTGGGTGCAACTCTTAGAGAGTTCAGCTGTCAAAAAAAAACCCACCCTCCTAAGTTGGAGGGGTGGTGCTTTTTTTAGCAAAAAAGTCCACCCTCCTAAGTTGGAGGGGTGGTGCTTTTTGTAGCATCCAGACCCCCCCCGAATTAGCACAGCCTTGCCTGCGACCTGCTCCCACCCATGGCGCACCCCACGACTCACCCCTTGGCTGCGAACTGCTCTAATGAACTGCTCCAGCCTATGGCGCACTCCGGGTCTCTGCTCAGACCAACCATACCTAGGTGCAACTGAAGCTCCGCCTCAGCCCATCGCTTACCAACGATCAGCCCATATCTTCACTCCTATGAGCACTTCTCACCTACAATCGCTCTCCCCTGCAATCGTTCTCTGGCCCTCTAAGCTACACCTCGTTCTCTCTCTTACCTAACACCTCAGTTCAACTTCGAATTCACTCACCCTCTGCTTTCTCCTGCCTTCTTCCCCTAATCTTAACCACTTCCCAAAACCGATGAACCAAACAAGCACTTGCAAGGTAATGAACATGAATTTCGAAATTAGGGCATACCTGGAGAAAAAATTGTCCAAAATTCTTACAACAGAAGTTCCTACCTCAGGAGTTGGTTCTGATACGACACGACCCCAGCACTCCTGAAACCTCTGATCTACAAGCAAACACAAGAACACACCAACGTGAGGAAACTGAGCAGGTTGCTCACCACCCAACCATGACATCCACGAGATGTGATCCCGAATCATGAGATGTCCCCTCCGAGCCACGAGCTGAGCTACTAGCACGAACTCCCAACCAGATCCTAACCAACCTGGTGTCCCATACCACCAGGTGGCGCTGTGAAGCCTGAGATCTGCTGATGGGCCTTGGGCTACGCTATGATGCAGGCGCACGTCCGCAACTCAATCCAGGATCAGACTTAGCACCTGGGAACGAAACTTGCTCCCATCGACTCCTCTAAGAACTGAACCTCTGGGCCCCTTATATAGACTCGGGCCCCAAGCGCCAAAAATAGCGAAGACCTCTAACTGGTTCATACCCTTGCCACTCAACCCGAGAATCAAGCATGCCTAGCTCTAAGCCTCCCCAGGCTACCTAAGCTAGTCTTGTGTACCCAGTATACGTCGGATACCAATCCGTGCACATGACAACCACCCTCATCAAGCTTTAAATCTTTCAACTGCCTGCGGAGATAGGCAACCCTCGCCTCATTCCGCACCTGATACAAAGATGCAAGCTGATCCCATGCTTGCTTAGCTATCTTGCAAGACCGAATATGAGGGATAATAACCCGTTTCACTAAAAGAGCAATCAAGGCATGTGCTTTGGCATCACAACCATCCCTATGAATTTGCCCCTGTAAAGGAGGCAAAGCACCTGGAGCAGGAGATGCAGGAGTCCTGGCTGTAGCAGTAGAACCATCAGCTGAAGAAGCAGAGGCTGCAGGTGTAGCACCAGTAACAGTGTGTGTAGGCCTAGCCTCAGAACCTAAAACAATATGCCATAGATTCTTGGCAACCAAAACATGTCCCATCATGTATGACCACATGGGGTGATTGGTGCCATCAAGCTTGTCATCGGCCCCAATCAGCCCAAACAAATCATCTTTGCCACCAGACATGGTACTGAAATACAAGACAAATGCACCAATTAGCAAAGCAAATGAGAGAAAGGAAACCTCTCAAAATCAAGTGCCAAAAAACTGCCCAAGCTTCAAAGCTTATGTCTGCAAAAGACTCTGCTGTCCCAAGGTGTACCTGTTGCAAGAAAAATCCCCAAAGGCAACACGAGGCCTTTCCAAAATGCAAATGAAGCAGAAATTGGAAAAAGCCAATGCAACAATGGCTTACCCAATGATGAATAACAGTGACAGGCTCTAAAAGCGAGCAAAAGGGCTGGAAATGAGAACTACAGCAAAAGAAGTGCTCCCACTAGGAGGAGAGCACGTAGAAATGGAGAGAGAGATCCAATGGAGAGAAGCTCGCAGCCCGAGGCAAAGGGATGCCAAATGAGGAGGGAAAGGCTCAAAGAGAAGTCTCCGGATCAATTCAGCAGCTCCAAATGGCTCCAAACGCCGGCACGCAGCTCGAGGCAGCTCCGAAATGCCGGCATGCAGCTCGAGGCAGGGCAGTGAGGGGGGCATTTCAATGTCACAATCCAAGTACATTGGACAGCTAGCCATCGGGAGTAAGTGGGAAAGATCTACCGAGTCCTTTGCAGTGGCACAAGAGAGATTGATCTCATTCATGAGGACTTGGGATCATTCCCTTTTTGTTCCTTTGACACCACTTCGGATGTATTGGCACTACAGACAACCCCCTTGGCTTTTCTGTCATATTGTAGAGTCAGGGATGGAGTTCTTATTCTCCCACCTCTTGTATGATTTGTTTTGAATGGAATAAATTACCACGTTTTATTTAGATTTGGTTATGCCACATGTTTAATCAAGCACTCCAAGAAGGAATTCACCCTCACTGGACAGAATTGGACAAAGCCCCTTCATAAAGGAGGTGAGAGAGACAGCTTGGTAGCTACCACACAACAATGGTGAGCTCCATTGTGGCTAAACTCTTTTTGAACTACTATGAAGGAAAAAATCAGCGTGCGGGCAGAAATGCACTCAAAGAGAGCCCGAGGCCAGGCAAGTTTCAGGCATACATTTAGCATAGTGGACCACATGGTTACCCTTAGAGTACTTATGGAGGAAAGCCGACTACAAGGTGAAGGCCTATTTTGTTGCTTCATTAATTTCACAAGAAGCTTTGATACAGTCTGGCAGGAAATGCAAAACGTTGGAGTACCCAAAGACTAAATACAAGCAGTTGCAAAAGTTCATGAGCATGTTCGGTGTCGTGTCACGGTGAGAGGGCACTTATCTGAGACCTTTTACAGCAGTATTGGAGTTCAGCAAGATTGCCCACTCTCACCCACATTGTTTGGGCTTTGAATTGATGAACTGGAGGCATCAGTTACAGAGTATACAGCCCAGAGGTCCGACTTCCGCTTTGCTTGTGTCGAAAAAGCACTTAAAATGACCTCTTCTTCCTTCTCTTTTGCATTCTTCTTCTTGTATTTATGCTGTAACCTGGTGCACTCCGTTTGGGCTACTTGTTTTGAGTGGATTGGAGCTCCACATACCGTTATAGGGGGTGCTTTGTAATAGAGGGGAAAAAGGGCCAAGTTAGAGGTCCTTTAGGTGTAAAATGTGGAGGGACTATATAAGTCTCATCCACTCCCTACTATGTACTTTTTTATGTGACATCTAATCCTATCTACTCTCCCTTCCTCCTTCCTGCCTACGCTCACTCACTCTCTCTCTCTCTTCCCTACTCCCTCTCGTTCTCTCCCTCTCTTTCCTACCTCATTCTCTCTCTCCTACCCCTCTCCTCCCTTCTTCCCCTATCTCTGCTAGTCTATCCCCCTTTCTCTAACTTTGCCCCTACCCCCTTTTCTACATTGGTATCAGAGCTCCGACCCTGGACCTTTGTCTTACCTTTCACCTTTCATTCCGCATTGAAGCCACACACAGCACCAACGCCAAGCACAGCCATTGACGAATCAGCTTGAAAGGCCGTAAGCTATCAAGATTGGGTTGGCGAGCATGACGACCTACGTTAATGTCAACGACAACCAAGCCTTGGCACCGACTTGCTATCCATTCATAGAGCCATTGACGACCATCCCGAATCCTAAATCAAGTTTCATCGCACTAGCGTCAGCTCCAAGAATCAGTGTCAGTGCCTAGTCGTGAATTTTTGAAAGGGGGTAGCCTCTACTAGTCATTGCCTACTCCTGCATCTACCCAACCAGCTCCCTTCCGTCCACCGAACCGTTACCCGCACCAACTCTGTTGCCAACCCGGCAACCTGCCCCGCCACCGTCAGTCGTGGTATCTCCGTCAGCCGCTTCCATTGCTGATCGTTGGCTGTGGCCAAGCCCTCACAATCCCAGTCCATGCCACTAAAGAAAACCAAGCCCTTGCAATCCCAGCCCATGCACCGTCGTCTGCACCCGTGCGTCTCTGCCGCGACGCCACTTTCGACGCCAACCTTAGACTAAGGTCTAAGGTTCCTAACTAGGGTTACTAAATAGGGTTAGTCAGTAGGTCGAGTTAGGTTGGTTGGCTTAGTTAGTGGGGTGGGACAGGTTAGTAGTTAGGTAGGTTGGGTCTAGTTAGCTAGGTTAGGTTAGTTGGTCAATTAGGTTAACCTAACTAGGTTCAATTAGTAAGTTAGGTTGGGTTACGCTAAGTCAGTGTCCTAACCGTCTTACCAATATTTAGGTTAGGAGTCCTAAGTGTCCTAGGTGACTTAGGGAAACCCCCCCCCCCCCCCCCCCCCGAAAAAAACAAACAAAAAAAAAAGAGAGGGACAAAAACTCAAAATTTTTCAGCCTCTTTAGGTACTCTCCACAGCTCTGTTTTGGCTCATTCAAGCCCCGTTTCGAAGCTTCTTCGACAACCTTTCTTCTAAGCCTCTCCATCAACATTTTCGTGTTTCCACACACTATCTCATGTGCTCATTACGTAGGGTTTTGCTATCCATTCCTCCTTCCTACATTCGAGCTCCTCTCTCCAGGGCCAGTCACCATGCCACTGAAGCGTGCCCCTCGTGATATATTGCATGACAGTGATGAGGCTGCTTAGTATGAGCAAGTGCTTGCCACAGTGGCTGCATCCACTAGCGGTACAGAGGTTTCTTCTACTCAGCCTCTCTCTCTTGCATCCCGGAAAGCGCAGGTAGCGCAGACACAGTTTCTGGATGTCTTTTCTTCTATGCTCCAGGGTGCTTTCCGCCAGATAGGACAAGAGTTCAACCAGCAGCTTACCCCACTGCCATGGCTGTTGAGATTCCACATCTCCAGGCGTGGCCAGCCGACCAGCCCCCATGCAGCAAGGGGGGCCAGAGGGGGTAGGCTGGCCGACCAGCTGGTCGGCCCAGTTGGCCTGACCGACCAGGCTGGTCGGTCCAGCCAAACTGGCCGACTCCCCCCCTTGGCCTGCCCTATAAAAGGGCCTCCTTCCCTTCATTTCCTCCATCACTTCTTGCAGCTCCTCAAGGCTCCAGCATACAGCCTGCTCCTGACCATCCCCTCAGAGCCCCCTCTCAGCTGCTCAGTTGGCTGCCCACACTCCCGCAGTAGATCTTGCCTCTTCAGGGCCCTTGCCTCCCCGCTCCAGGCCTCTGCCTCTTCGTTTCAGGCTTCTCCTGCCTCCGTGCTCTCAGGCTTCAGCTTTCTTGTGTTCCCCCCTTTTTCTCTGCTTCAGTTCAGCCTCTCCAGCAGCTCCTGTTTTCTATCTTATTCAAGATATCTTGTATTTCAGTTGCTGCCCTGGTTTAAGGGCTGATTTACAGCAGATCAGTGGTGGTACATTTTGTTATCTCTAGTGTTCTCTGTGTGGCTCTATAATTTCAGTTTGTTTGCATCTTCCGCTGCCATTTTAATATGGTATCAGAGCACCAGGTTACTCTCTGATCTGGGAACTTCTATATTGATGAAGTTGAAGAAGTTTGTCCTCCCCTCCCTTCTCCCCTCCCTATATATATATTTTTTTTTATTTTTTCGTCCTGTACCGCGGGCTATCAATAGCAGCCTACTGCTTCATCAAGAGCCTCTCCCCCCCTTCCTTCATCGTGCATCGGGTCGGCTCCCGTCTTCACCCGTACGACTTTATTCAGGGGTTTCTGGCAGAACTTATTGGCTCTTGATCTTTGGGTTCGATTGTTGAGATTGGCCCTGTTCTAGACCTTGATCTTTTCACCAGCCCCGTTCTCTTCAGCCCCTTGTTGCTGTCCATTCCCTGTTTTCAGTTATGGCTGATGAAACAAAGGATTCTACTCCGGATCTTCGCGTATCCCCTATGTCCAGTTTCTTTCAAGAGTCTGACAAGCCTGTACGTATTCCCACTCTTCCTACATTTCCAGATGCTCGGCAGTTAGATGGGACCAATTATTCTCTTTGGAAAATTCAGATGGCGTCTGTATTGGAATCTTATGATCTTGCTGAGTTTGTTGATCCCGGGATCCCTCGTCCGTCACCTGAGGAGGAGCCACATGCTTCTCTTATCTGGGATAAATTGAATGCTCGTGTACGCTCGTTCATCTTTCTTAATTGTCAACCAGGGGTTCTCAATCATATCAAGCATCTTACTTCTGCACGTGCTATTTGGGAATTTCTTGATGGCATGTATCTTCGCGTCACTCCCATGAAACGTATTTCCTTGGAAGTTCAGCTTCGTCGCCTCGATCCAACTACTTCTCCTTCCATACGGGACCACATCAACAAAATGCAGAGCATGCATCAGGACATCCTCCATGCAGGCAAGGCTATCTCCTCCGAAGATATGGCTATTACTCTCTTATCTCATGTTATTACTAACAGTCGATATGCAGCATTCTATTCTTCTCTTATTACCTCTGGCCGCCTCAGCACCATCACTTGGGAGGAACTTGTCCCCATGATGATGGATCAGGAGGAACAGTTCACTAAAACCTCTGATGGTTCTTCTGAGGCTCTTGTGGCCCATCGTCCCAAATCACGATCCAAGAATGCCCCGTCCTCTGCCAATAACTCATCTCCTTCAGATCCCTCCAGTGACCGTCCTGCTCCCAAAGGTAATTGCAATCACTGTGGCACTCCTGGCCATTATTGGCGCAATTGTCCATACCGCAAACACAAACGAGCTGACGCACCTCTGGCCGCTGCGGCTGATGCTTCCCTTACCCCTACTCCTGCATTTGTTCACCTTGAGCTCTTGAATTCGGTCCCCCTTCCTGCAGCAGAGTCATTGGCTCTCCATAGCTCCGATGCTCGTGAATGGATTGTTGATAGTGGGGCCTCTCGGCATATGACCCCCTCCTCCTCACTGCTCCAGGATCTCACTCTCTGCTTCTGGGTCCACTACTTATCCTGATGCCTCCCTCTACCGCCAACTTGTTGGATCTCTTCTTTGGCTACTTAACACTCGACTGGATCTCGGCTTCTCTGTCGGCACCCTCAGTACCTTCATGCAAACCCCTTCGCTTTCTCATTGGCAAGCTGCTCGACGTCTCCTCCGCTATCTTCAGGGGACCTCTACTTTCGGGCTCTTTTATGCTGCCGGTGGTTCCTCTCCTTCCCCGCTCACTCTCCGAGGTTGGAGTGACTCCGATTGGGCTGGCGACCCCGATTCTCGCCGCTCTACCACGGGCTATGTTTTCTCCTTTGGCTCTGCGGCTATCTCCTGGTCCAGTAAACGCCAACCCACGGTCGCCCTATCTTCCACCGAGGCTGAGTATCGGGCTATGTGTAGTGCCACCTGTGAGGCTGTGTGGCTTCGGCGCCTTCTTCTCGATTGTGGTTTTCAGCAATCCACTTCTACCACACTTTTTTGTGACAATCAAAGCTGTATTGCCCTTGCTCGCAATCCGGTTTTTCATGCTCGGACAAAACACATTGAAATTCAGTACCACTACACGCGAGAGAAGGTTCTTGACGGTACCATTGTGCTCCTCTTCAGCACCACTTCCGACAACGTCGCCGACATATTTACCAAATCTGTTTCTCCTCCCCTTCTCCAACGTCATACCAGCTCTCTGGGTCTTGTGCCACACCCTGGAGCTGAGAGGGGGTGTTGAGATTCCGCATCTCCAGGCGTGGCCAGCCGACCAGCCCCCATGCAGCAAGGGGGGCCAGAGGGGGTAGGCTGGCCGACCAGCTGGTCGGCCCAGTTGGCCTGACCGACCAGGCTGGTCGGTCCAGCCAAACTGGCCGACTCCCCCCCTTGGCCTGCCCTATAAAAGGGCCTCCTTCCCTTCATTTCCTCCATCACTTCTTGCAGCTCCTCAAGGCTCCAGCATACAGCCTGCTCCTGACCATCCCCTCAGAGCCCCCTCTCAGCTGCTCAGTTGGCTGCCCACACTCCCGCAGCAGATCTTGCCTCTTCAGGGCCCTTGCCTCCCCGCTCCAGGCCTCTGCCTCTTCGTTTCAGGCTTCTCCTGCCTCCGTGCTCTCAGGCTTCAGCTTTCTTGTGTTCCCCCCTTTTTCTCTGCTTCAGTTCAGCCTCTCCAGCAGCTCCTGTTTTCTATCTTATTCAAGATATCTTGTATTTCAGTTGCTGCCCTGGTTTAAGGGCTGATTTACAGCAGATCAGTGGTGGTACATTTTGTTATCTCTAGTGTTCTCTGTGTGGCTCTATAATTTCAGTTTGTTTGCATCTTCCGCTGCCATTTTAATAATGGCTATGTAGGATACCGCTCTGGCCCAGATGGGACAGTAGATTGGTTAGCAGATCACATTTGCCATTGCTATGCAGGATAAGGATAAGCAACCCACACCCCAGCAAGGGGACCATTCAGACAGTCAGGATATTTTGTCTACTCCACGTAGGGATTTTATGGTAGATGCCCGGCGTGCCTATGAGCATCAATCTTCTGGACCGTTGCATGTACCCCAGCATGAGGATTATCTGGACTTAGATGATGCATTTTCTGTGCCACAGAGCCTTCTTGCAGGATGTCAAGCCATCTTTTGGCTCACAACTTTCTGCATCTATGCAAGCTGAGCCGTCACTTTTGGGCCGACACGTTGGTGTGCATCCAGTTAGTGCGCAGGTGGATCCTGCAAAAGTGAAATGCATCAAAGATTGGCCACAGCCACAAAATCCCACCCAGTTGAGAGGATTTTTAGGTGTTGCTTCCTTCTACAGGTGCTTTATTTGCAAATTTGCAAGAGGGCAGCTCTTCTTATTGACCTCTTGAAGAAGGATGCTTTTGGGTGGCCAAAGGAAGCACAACACAGCTTTGAAGACCTGAAATTTGCTCTCACACATGCGCATGTCTTGGTATGCCCTGATTTTTCACGTCCTTTCATTGGGGAGGCAAATGCCAGTGACAAAGGATTGGGGCTGTTCTAAGACAGGAACACGGGGTAATAGCCTTTGAAAGCAGGAAGTTTGATGCTAGAGCTCTAAATTTCCATGTTTATGATCAGGAGATGCTGGCTATCTTGCATGCTTTCAAGAAATGGCACCAATATCTGTACGAAAGTAAAATTAAGATGAAAACAGATCATAGGACATTCAAATTCTTCCTCACCCAGCGAAATTTGTCATATAAGCAGAAGAGGTGGTTAGCTGCAGTCCACTCCTATGATTTTGACATTGAGTACAGAAAAGGGAAGGAAAATGTGGTTGCAGATGCCTTGTCCAGGATGTGGGCTTGCAATTTGTCTACTATCTCTACCATATATCAGGAATGGATTCATGGCATTCAGGAAGAGTATATGCAGAATTCTAAAGCAGCTCCCATATTTTCAGATTTGCAAAAGCCTTCTAGTCAGGGTCCTCCGAATTTCAAATTGCATAATGGGCTGTTGTGGTGCCAAGACAGGATTTATTTAGTGCCCATGGCTGGACATGCAAGTATCACTAAAACATATGAAAGAATCAAGCAAAGCTTTACCTGGGAAGGCATGTGGAGAGATGTGGTTAAATATGTGGCTGAATGCTTGCCTTGTCAACAGAATAAAGTGGACAGCAAGTTACCTGCAGGCCTCTTGCAATCATTACCCATTCTAGAGGGCAAATGGACACACATAGCAATGGATTTCATCACAGGATTGCCTTCTACAGAGAGGGGATGGGACAGCATCTTTGTTGTGGTGGATAGAATGACAAAACAGGCCCATTTCGTACCCACTAAGACCCGGTATTCAGCATCGCAGGTTCCTTGGCAATTCATTGAACATGTCTTTAAGCATCATGGTTTCCCTCAAGACATTGTCAGTGACAAAGATGCAAAGTTTATGGGTCACTTTTGGCAAAAGATATTTACAGCAATGGTTACTTTACTCACACCTAGCACTGCTTACCATCCTGAGACTGATGGACAGTCAAAAAGGGTGAACAAATGGGCGGAGGAATATTTGAGGCATTTTTGTCATGATACTCATAAGTCTTGGGATAAATGGTTGTCACTTGCTGAATTTTGCTACAAGAGTACCAAGCATCTCTCCATTGGCATGAGACCGTTTGAGGCAATGTACGGATGCAAGTTCGGGATGCCTTCTTCAATTGGTGACATGTCAGTGAAAAATCAGCAAGCACGGAATGACTTGGAGTGGAGGCCCTTCTGCAGTTGGCAAAAAGGAATATGCAGGATGCCCAAGCCAAGCAGAAGAAATATGTGGATGAACGCAGGAGATATTTGTCTTTCAAAGAGGGAGATTATGTGCATTTGTGTCTCCATAAGAAAGCTTGCTCATAGGTATTACGGTCCTTATAGGATCATCCGCAAGGTTGGAGAGGTAGCACATCAGTTGGAGCTACCCAGTACCTCCAAGATCCATGATGTTTTCCATGTATCTTTGCTGAAACCACATGTTGGACAAAAGGGCTAAGTTAGAGGTCCTTTAGGTGGAAAATGTGGAGGGACTATATAAGTCTCCATCCACTCCCTACTATGTTCTTTTCAATGTGACATCTAATCTACTCTCCCTCCTTCCTACCTACGCTCACTCACTCTCTCTCTCTCTTCCCTACTCCCTCTCATTCTCTCCCTCTCTTTCCTACCTCATTCTCTCTCTCCTACCGCTTCTCCTCCCTTCTTCCCCTATCTCTATCCCCTTCTGCTAGTCTATCCCCCTTTTCCTAAATCTGCCCTTACCCCCTTTTCTACATACTTGGTGGGTGGATCACCCCCTTCAAATCTTGTTCCAATCCGACTTTCCGTTGGGGAGAACATGGGGGGTCTCTCTTCCTCACAGTTTAAGAGTTTTAAGGGTCTATTCGCAAAGGGTAAGTCACCCCATTAGGACACCCCATTCCCCGTCCAAAGACCAAAATTTTCAGAGAAAGCCCTTACCTCAAGGACTCCAAAATCCGGGATTTGCACGATTCAAAAATATCTTCCTCCAAAACTCGGGGTTTCCAAACCGTCTTTTGTCGAGGACTTCAACACATCTCGTGCTTTGCACAAGGGTCGGCCAAAAAAGACTGGTTAGCAATCTATCAGCCTCTGCATCCTTGTCCGTCCGAAAATGTGTTGCTTCCGTTTAGCCCTTCTCGCACGTGTCCTTCCAGTACGGCATTCTTCTGCATCATTTCCCATGCGAGCTTTCCCTGCACATCGCCTCCTTGTACGGCTCTCTCGTGCACTCTTGTTCCGCACTGTGTTGGCTACTGTCCCGCACGCTTATGCCCTCTCTCCTACTCGCTTCTTCTCTTTCTCTTCCTGTCCTGATCGTGGATTGTCGCTACGCTGATGTGAAGAACCAGACTCCTAGAGAATTCGAATGTGTGCAATGCATGCAAAATTTGAATGCCGATTGCCCCTCCAATGGGGAAAGAGCACCCTCGTGAGAGTAAGTGTTTCTCTTTTCGACCTACATGCAAGGTGTGAGAGAGATGGCAGATGAATGCAAGGTTAATAGAGAGAATGCTACGTGAGATTCACAATGAAAAGGTGATACCCTTTCATTAATCTCCCTTGAGATCACTTGAGTTCCATCTTCCCATTTACACCTACCCTTATCCTATGACCCATGCATCTACCATTCAATGCACCTTAATCCACCCTTCCCTTGCTACTGCTCCTAGGACCTAGACACGCGGGTGCACATCTTTATTAATAAAATAAGTCACATGTCCAAATTTGATGCCGTCTGAAGCAGTGGCTCCAACTCGACGACTACTAAGATGATCCACCGCCATAACAAATCGGTCGGTGTCCATTATATATGTTACACCATTGGCGTATAATATATAATAATGTTTTAATGTCTACTAATCACAGATTAGTGATTTCTCTTGTCATGACACTCCCACAAGCCACTATTCCTACTCAATCATTGCTTCAATCACTGCACTGGTCCCATTCAAGCAGGCGTACCACTTCCAATACAACAAGCACATGAGCATCTCGGGTGGGGCCCCCAACGTTGGAGTTTGGTAGGTCACCTTGCCATCTGCGAGCCCCCAAATCAGGAGAGCATGAGGGAGGTGCACCAAGAATCTTGGACCTGGACCAGCAGCATAGGCTGCACAAATTGGAGTATCTTGGACCCTGGCTCTAGATTGTCCCGAGTTCCAGGTCACAAATTTTCAAACTCGATTTTGATGTCCACATCAAGGTTTTCCCTAAGCTCAGGTTTCGGTTTTTAGATTCTTGGATCTAGTTCTAAGTTATGGATTGTGTCCAGGGATCAAATTTCAGACTTTGGTAGAGCCAAGGTCTCAAATATCAATCATAACCCAGGGTCCGAGATTTTGGGTTCCAAGGTTCTATTCCAAGTAATAAGTCAGCAGCGTACTCTTTTCTCGCGCAGTAAATCAACACAATTAGCTCATCCATAATCAGCTCACTGATGAAATGATAAGGAGAGTTTGGAAGTAGAAGCACGTGAGTATGTACCTTGGTCTCACCTTTTTCCGTGGTCAAAGGACATCGCCTATTGGACTGAAGATCTAAGCATCCACCACCTGAGTGATCTCTATCACTCCCTCTTGTTTGTTGGTCATGCGTCAAGTGGCACCATTGTCAACATACCATACATCTTTTGGTCCCCATACCACCTTGGCTATCAAGGGTATCTCCTCAATGATGAGGAGTAATCCGTCAATGATGACATTACTGTTGCTCTCGGTCCCCTCATTGGGCTTCTCATCCCCATCCTTACTAGATGTACTTGACCTCTTTTCTCTTTTGGAATACCTCTTTTCTCTTTTGGAATATGCCCCATCTCGACAAACTCCCATAGTCTCCAAGAGGTGATGAGACTCCTGAGCTTGATCTACCACAAGCGGTAGTTAGGTCCACAAGTTTGCCCTTCCCAAAGTTGGGATGGGAAGGTACTCGGTTGAAAACATTCCTACTCTTTTGCTTGCTAAACACAAGCCTGGAGACTTGTTGTCCAAAAACACAGCAAACAAAGACACCTTACTCTTCAAATAGCCAATTTGATTGCAAGGAGGATCCATCCTCATAGACTAGGCTCTTAAATTCTTATTGTGCAATGTGATGATATCACCATTATATAGCCTGACATTATTCAACTTGCACTAATTAAAGCACCACAAGTCATGTCAAATTTTCATTCTCGCAAAGTGTCAAATCGCTGTTGCATGAGCTTGACGAAAATCAAGGAGATCACTTTGCTCCTAACCGATCTCTTATTACAAACCACCACTTTGGTCACTCTATGAAGGCCTACATTTAAGCCAAATTTATATTCAACGCACAAAAATCGCCATCTTCTATTCTGTATTCCCTTTCCATTATTCCCTCAAGTCCAATAATAGCTCACGATGCCAAGTCTAACTCATATAAGTGGCTCTCTTTGAGATCTAATTTAAAGGAAACACTTCCAAACATTTCCCCAGCCAAATGTACTTATAAGTTATGCTTAATAGATAGTAAAGCCTTTAAAATATTCCCTAGCAGGGAGCATCTATCCTGCTCTTAAACATCTATTTTGCAGGTGATGATATCATTATTATATAGCGTAATATTATCAATTTCCATTAATGAGGGCACCACAAGTCATGTCACCTTTTCATTCTCCAAATCGTTGGGCTGGAAATGAGCATGAAGAAAAAGATTCTAATCTGGGACGATCTCAAACTAAACCATATTTCCAGATTTCAATTGACGGACTGACCGCAAGCACCAGCAATCCGTGCTGATTTATGTATCATGCTATTCTCTTTCTCACATTCCATGCATTAGAATGTGCAGAACATAGCATTTATCCCATCTGTTATCCCCAAATCAAATTTATCACTGTTAGTCCAGTTGCTGAATGGAGCTGTCTCTTCTTTAGATTTTATCATTCACGCTGTACCCACGCATGTGGCGCAAAGCAGTCTTGATAAGCCTTTGGAAAGAAATAGATTTAAAGATGCTGGTATGCAAAGTCTGTTTTTCCAAATCGTTAAGCGACCATGGATACCATAACGTTCAGGCTAGAATTCCCGCGAACAGGCGAAACCGCTCCCAACCCCAGCTGAAAACAAGGGCGTGTAGCGCAAGGTGAAAAGGATCGCGGTCATTGGCTTTTGAACGTGCAAGATGTGACCTTCCTCATTTGCCTGACAGGTAAATCCATGTGAACGCGGGCTATCCTCTAAACGCAGTGAGGCAGTCCCGGCCGCCTCATTAGAGGGCCAAGCTGTCCCAGCAGAGCCAAAGCACGCGTACAAGGCAAAAGTCACGGTGATCCTCAGGTGCTGAAAGCGCACAATGCCTGGGGAATCGAGGAAGGACTTCATGCCAGGAGGGTACTGGATCGTATTGGCAAAAGGGTATAAAGGAAAGGGGAGTCTAAACGATGATAAACGAAGCAGCTGAGGCACAAATGAGAGAGGCAGCAAAGGAGAGAATTGCCGGTACCTTGTTGTCGGCCTTGGATTTGAGCTTACGGAAGAGGGTGTTGCGATCGAAGAGGGCGTCGGAGTCGGCAGCCATAGATGGTAGATAGAGCAGAACAGAGCAGAGAGAATGAGAAGATGAAAGGAATGTTGTTGTAGGTTAAGACAACATACAAGATCTTCTTCTCTGACAGTAGCTCATTACTCTAATCATTGTAACTTACAACTAAGCATATCCTTAATTGCAACGCATATCCTTTTAATCATCCCCTTCGTTATACACCCGAGGTAGCCCCCTCTCTTCTGCACTCGTGGACAAGTTATGGTTCAGCTCACCGCATTCGGGACCAAACTCATTCGGGACCAAGATCGCCGCCTACAGTGCTCACAGAACACACAAAATTCCCGGTTCAAATTGAGAAATCCCGGCTAGAGTTGAGGGTTGCCTTTAATTTTAAGGTAGAGGATTTTTATGTTTTAGTTGTAAATCCCGGTTATAGTATATTTTTATTGGGCTTTTATAATTCCATCCTGGTTCAATGTTGATGTTGCCTTTAAATTTCAAGGCTCGTAAAAAGGTTTTTTTCGAGCACTTATTCGGGATTTTCTAAGTATAAAACCGCATGAAAACCATGATTTCAAAACGTATCAATGGTTGGGCTAGCGGTTAGAACTATCCCTCTGCGAGTGTGGGTTTGATTCCTCGAAGCGAGTAGAATAAAAATTAAAATTTTACACACCCCCTTTAAAACTTGGGATGTGTGATCAACAGCCAAGATTAGGCGACTCAGGGCGGTTACACATCGCCACCTATGCGTGGGCAAGTGAGTGGCATCCACTGCCACGTTTACATAGAGTGAATTGTTTCCCAAACGAGGAGGATAACAAAAAGGTATTGCAACATCACCATGGGTAAGTTTCTAGATTAAGTCCTACAACATCGGTTAGCCATCAAAATATTTTCAAAAAAATATTACCAACATTGATATAAGTCAAAAATAAATTCTAGAAAGTGTTTTATTGGAATTACCAAAGGAAATATATCAATTCTATGTTTGGGAACATATCAACAAGTATTTTGACAATTAGGGTTTTTTGAATCTCGATGGTAGTGATATCGATCGATGCTTAGGACTTAGGGTATTTAAAAATGCCTTGAAAAGTACAAGAGGATGGGTGGCCCTACCTTGTGCAAATTTTCATCTCAATTAACTCTTTAATATTGTCCCACAGTAGCCTTCTCATTCTAAAATGATATCCTTTAAACTCCATTGATGGATATGACTGAGCTATATGGTCAAGGTCAAGTCCTTTTGTGAGCTCAAACAATGTCACATGTGCATTTCCACCTTGTTCAAAAGACTCTAAAAGCTAAGACTTCAAAATTTAATAATGATGAATATGACTATGGATCAAGCAATGTAAGTAGGGATGAATGTACCCAAAGATTACTTTTGAATAACACAAAATAGCTTGTTTGATAGTAGCCAATTGTGAAAGTCTTTGAAATACTTTATTTATTTTGTATATATCTTTGGTCCTTCTCCTAAGGTCACCAAATGATCACAAAAAATAGTAAAGTGCACATAAAAAGAAAATAAACACATTATGTGGAAAAAAATATAGGATCATGGCCCAACATAGGATCATGAACTTATACTCTCCATGGCCCAACATCTGTAAAAACATTATCGAGAACATAAATGTGTGCTTGTTGTAGTTGAGGAAAGGCGGTTTATTTGTACAAGTCCTCGTACTCTCCTTGCAACATATCTTTCAAAATATAAGGCTTAACCTCATAATGGTGACATGTACTCCCTCACATAACGAATAGCTAATTGCAAGAGGTAGAAATTGTTGCATGAACATAATATAGTCATTTAACTTCATGAACATTAGCTTTTGATCTTTAATATGGGGTTTCTATGATACTTCGAGTGATACTCCATACCATCTGGACATGCGAATGTTGCAAGAAACTAGTCTTCTCCTCCTTTGTAAATGTATATGGTGAGAAACTAGTCTCCTCCTCCTTTGTAAATGTATATGGTGCATCTAAAATGTCCAATATATTTTCTTACTTCGGTTCCATGCTTTTCTTCTCCCGTGTTCATTATTGTCTTCAAGAGATTTTCTCCAATGTTCTTCTCTATGTGCATCACATCAACTGTATGGCATATAAGAGGATCCTATGTGGAGCCTATGTGCATCACATCAATTTTATCACACCATGATAAAATTCTAGGATCCTAAATAGATGTATGTTTTCAACCTTTTGTACTTGGATATCCTTAGCATTTATGGAACTCTAGCACCTCATTTCTAGGTGCGATTTTCAACTTTTCTTATATCCAATGCTTCTCTTCTTTGATTTGTTTTATAGTCTAGATGGATCCTAGCTCTTGTTAACAGAATGTACATGACACTTCTATCTAGGCTCCTTGTCCAATTATAAAGCTCCACGATCTCACATTACAACCTCCATGATTTAGAACCTAATCAAAGCTAATAAAGACCAAGGTCCATTCAAGTTGCGGGACCAAAGAGACAATGCAACATTGGAGAGAGAGAAAGAGAGAGGCAACTTTGTATTTGACAATAGTTCTTTCAAGACCTATTTGAATTAGACCTGTGCCCTCAAGTTTCTCCAGCCTAGGGATAGCATGATCAAGGGCTAATTTTGCTTGATGATTGGATTATATCAAAAAAGTCTTTTCTTGCCACCTTTGATGTGGGTTGGTCTTCCTCTTGATGATAGTTTTGTAGCTGTCTGCACAATCTTGAGCTATCTTGAAATATGCAAGCAACTAGCTAGACTCTATGGCAGCAATGCGTCATCTTCTTTTTCTCAAGTTGCATACCATTCTTAGCAGCAAGGCATCACCCCTCTTTAATCCAATGTCTTTTCTAATTTGGACAATGTTTAGTTGATAATTGCCGCCCTAAATTTGAGGTAGTCATAAACACTAAGAACTGGAATTTGGAAGTTAAATCTTATATGATGGTGCTTCCCAAATTTGAGCTCATCACATAGATTCACTAGATTCACTTTGCAATCAAGCTCATCCTTTGGAGCTTTGGTTGTAGGACCACTTGTTGTTTTGTATGTGGAGGAGTGCCTTGGGAAACTGGGGGTTAATACATCTTTGATTGGCAGTTGACCTTGATGAAGTAATTAGGGTTTGATACCCTTTGTTGGGGAGGAGTTTCTTTCCATGGTAGCAACATTTTGTGAAGGTCTCTGGTATCTTTCACTGCATTAGGTTTTTGTGGATCTACTCCATTGTTAGGAGTAGGTTCTTGTGGGTCTATTGCTATGGAGTTGGATTGGATGTTGCATTAAAGGACTGGTTTTGAACTTCCTCATGGAAAACCCATCAAGGCCTGGAACTATCATTGCCTTGTCCTTTGTGGACATCGCAATAGGCTGTTGTGTCACTACTTTTTTGGGAGTAGGTTCTTGCATAGCTCTTTGTTGTCAATGTTGTATGCTCAAACTTATAGGGTTCCACTCTTACTGTTGTGGTGGTTATAGGGAAGGGCAAAGCTGCCCGTGAGGTAAGCAAGAGAAGGTGGACTCTTGTGTTGATTACACTTATGGATCCGCATTGCCATCGTTATATCCTTGAGCCTACAATACTTCCTTCCTAATTTCAACTTTCTTGTGCCTTTTTCAATTATAGCCTCTCCCATGTTCAACTTCCATTTTATCACTGTAATAAAGTGATATATGTTCTCTATAGCAAATGTGAGTAGGATCATAATGTCTTGGAGATCTTCTGTTTTTGTTGAGACAAAGTTTCTTCAAAGAAAGCTATTAGTGAGGTTAATTCCTCATTCACATTGGAAGGTTCTTGTGTGACTTCCACTATGTTTGGCGTGGTTGGGGTGACAAGTTCTTGTGTAGATGCAATGAAGCTTGGTGCCGAATTTCTTACTAAGAAAGGTTCTTATGTAGCTACCAGAGTAGATTCTACTCTTTTCTTGGCAGGTTGTTATGTTACTATCTCTTTTGGGAGACAGGTTCTTGTATAACTCTCGTTTGCCTTGAAGATGATGCAATGAATTCAAGAGAATTTTAATAGATTGAGGTCAAGTAGGTTCATGTGTTACTCTCTCTCTTTTTCAGACAAGTCTTGGTGTAACTACTCGATAAGAGGTAGAAGATGTTCTTTGTGTGTGATCCTCCTTATTGGTGCTTCCCTTGTCCTTGCGAGTAGGTTCTTCTAGTTCTACCTTTTTCAAGGCAGGTTCTTGCAGCTCTTCTCTCTAATATTTGCCTTGATGTTTCATAATTGGTAGGCCTGAATTTGAATGTGCCTCTCATTTGTTATTGATGATGATTTTAGATGCTTTGGCCTCCATTCTTCTACTACTCTTTATTGAGCACATTGGCATTACTCCTTGAAGATGGAGTTGATCTTCTTACACATAGTACCTTGGGTACCCAAATATAAGTATTTCCAAGGTAATATCCTTGGGCCTCTAGTAGTGGGAACCCAATGGTAGTGTACCATTCTTGTTGGATGGTGGTGTTTTTTTCTTCGATGTCGAGGTTTGTTGTTTACATGATGGGGTGGCTTTTGATGTCGAGGTTTTGTCAAAATCCAAATATATGATTCTATCTTCAAAGTATCCTTGGGCTGGTAGTAGATTCTTTTGAACCCACACTTGCTTGGTTGCTCTTCTTCTTTGTCTCCTTTGTTGGTGAGTCTCATGTACAGGTTGAGAGGTGGAAGTTGAAGTTGATGCTAATGCTTGAATGTTAGTCCATTTGGTAGCATCTTGATGGGTTGATTCATCACCAAACAAGCCTCTATAAGTGTCTTGGATCCAAAGGGGATCCAACTGCTACTACTGTTAAGGTACCTACAGGAGTTACAAAAAATTTGCTAGCCACAACATGATTGTTTATGAAAACATTCAACATTCAAGAGCCAACAACCTTAATTGAGGTAGCTCCTATGGACTCAATTTCAGAATCACAGACTTCAAGGAGTACCGGGCTGAGATGTTTTGAGATTTGCTAGGAGATGAGGTGGTTGCTTGCTTGAGCATCTGCCACGGCCTATATTTGGCACGTTGCACTTGTTGATCTTAGCTCTACCAAAAGTTGAGATGGAGTTATACCTGTCTCCTTAGTATCAATGGCATGTTCAATTTCATTATGTAGTACTGCTCTTAAGGTGTAAAAAGGTGTAATGGTGGTTGGTTTATCATTGCCAAGGTGCATAATCTGAGTTCCTTTAGCAATCGGCGAGTCTATCATAGCTAGTGTATGTATCCAATTTAGTGAGTCTTCTAACTTTAGCAAAGAAGCACACTAAGAGTCTTCAGGACTCTTCTTGATTCAGCTCTGCGAATAGAATTTTAGACATAGGATGAACCTTTCAAGTTTGGAGATCCACCCTCATGACTTGCATAGGGATCCCTATGTAAGTATATTCTATTTGACCTCTAGTCATGGACCAATCCTGTAGTATGCATGAAAGGCCTACCCAATATCATGTTTGTTGGGGAAGTCAATTACAACAAACCACACTAGGTAGGTTAGTCTTAATCTTAATGTCACTTAGAACTATTACTAGTAGGATTGTTTCTCCATCAACCAAATTGACTATGAGGTTTGTGTTATCCATCTTAGGTTGACCATACTTGACCCAACACTGCTATGCTTACACGCGCTCCTCCATCCAAGATTGTAGTCACGCTCTTACCTTGATAGGAGATGGGGAATACTACGTTGGTGTCATCACTTTCAAAAGTATTGGTCCGATTTGTTGATAGGTACCTTGGGAAAGTGTTGAGGTCGTTTGGGGGTTCGACAATCTTAGCATCCATGGGCTTAGGAGCTACTATTTGCCCATTCATCCAATCCAAGAGGTCTCTCCATAGTGTAGGATTACCCTATAATTGTGCTGCAATGGGCCTCTTTACCTCAGTGGATAGTAATGTAGCTAGTCCATCTACGTCTCAGGGTTGTGTGATTGGTTCACTGCCAACTGATTGTGACTCTTCAAACCCGTGAAAGGACATGTTGTCCTCTTCATTTGTTTGGTGCCATACAAGGTCCTACTCAAACATCTTATGCCATAAGAGTGAACAACCTACTGATCATCCTTGTGTACCTTCCTCGTCCACTCTTTCACATACATTGGAGGCTTTGGGGGCTCTATTAGCCGTCCGGTAGTTAGGATGGATGGTGTCTAACCCTTCACTTGCCTTGAGTTGTTGCTCAAATCTTTCTTGGCAATCACGCACCAACTATTGTGCCTTGGCTAGGCATTTCTTGTAGATAAGGTTGGGTATTCTCCCTATAAATTGGGAGTCGTGGGTTTTCTATAGGTCAACACTCCTCAAGTATCATCCCTTCCTTTTGGTGGTTGATTGAATTGGTTATCAGCCACCACTGAGAGAGTATGACTAGAAGAGAATGAGAAGGAGAAGGTGCACGTGTCCTCATCGGACCCATTTCGGATAATCACCTTGTTGGAACCTTTTTCCACCTTAATTGCACCCTTGTTGTTTACCTCTTTAGCCTAGGATGTACTAGCCTTATCTCTTTTGGCTTGAAGTTTCTTGCTAGAACTCTAGGCTAGGCCTTGGTTATCACATTAAAAAACAACGAAGATACTTGGCCTCTTTCTACACTCAACAAGTTAATATTAATGAACGATAAGATGCCCACGTCACCTTTCATACGATTACTCCATTGCCAAAGACCATTAATCTTGTCTACCTTCACCAAAGGTGCTATAATGAATTCCTATTTCAAATATAAAATTGAGCATGATTTTGAATCGTAAGGTCAAAAGCATAAAAAAATCACCAAAATCACTCTTCTTTTTAAAAAATCAAGAAAGCATTGATAAAGAACCATCGTCAAACTCGACTAAAATTTTGCTTAGGACATAAATTCTCTAATCATGATTTTAATTATACAAAATTGTCCATTTAATTAGAGAACTCAATATTATTATTAACTCTCCGGTAGTAGATGACTTAGATCAGTTAAGAAAACCACCTAGTCAACAAATCAAAGACTAAATCCGTATAAAAAAGAACTAAATTCTACTAATTTTTCCTTTTACGTTTGCAAAGAGAAATCAAAGGATAATGATTTATTGTATGAATTTCATCACCCATAAGGACATATAGGTATGAGAACATGAATACTTGGTATAATAATAGAGCAATATAATATGTTTCATATTAGTTCTTACTTCATCAAAATTGAAGTAAATATTTGACCCACGTAAATTGTTTGTGGAATAAAACTTTGTTTACAACGGATATCATAAGAAAATTATCTAGCATTCGCATAGTAAGCATCAAAGTTCATTGAACTTTGCAAAATCTCAAAATTGGAGTCTGATCCTTCACACCCATGACACACACTTAATCGCGTCCTTTTGTAGTTGCATTACAGTCTCCACATTTTTTTTGCATATCATAGTAGTATCCTGGTATGTCTTTTCAAGTTTGAATTTGGCTTGTATGTGTGTGTAAGTGTGCACGCACACACACATGTGCACACACACATGTGCATACACCCCATGTAGCATGGATGCTAGTTCATGTAATAGAGAGAGAGAGAGAGAGAGAGAGAGAGAGAGAGAGAGAGAGAGAGAGAGAGAGAGAGCTGGGCTTTAAATATTAGTGATTTGAATTTGTTTTCTCAAGAAAGAGATGCTACATTATAAGATGAGATTTCTTTCCATGAAATACATGATGAGATCTAATGCCACTACATTATTCTCATAGTGTGGAAAATCATGGAAGCACATTCCTTTAATGAAAGCAAAGTTGGTGTGGCTCATGTGGCAATATCGCTTTTTGTATAGTAGCCCTTATTTGTTGCACTTTAAGGCTCCCAAAAGAAGGGACAATATCATTGAAGGAGATGATGTATAATCGGCTATGAGAATTGCACTAGTTTGATATTGATATCTCCATTACTTAGCATTATTTATGGAGCTTGACATAAAAAGAGGAGATCTAGAACAAAATATCCTTTCCTCTTCATGGAGTAATATGTCATGCAATCGTACTACCTCACAAGGGAATTGAACAATGACACTTCAACAAGGCATGCCTACAAGTTGAGATCAATACGAGGCGCATGAAATATTGTCATAACTTCTAAGTGAGGATATAATGTTGCTTGGGGTTTCACAAAAAATGGATGCAGAACTGCATTTATTTTTGTAGTACTATTAATAAACTAAGGTGGCTCTCATGCTTCCATCAAAGTTTGCATGACACTATTTTAGTTTTGATTATGGCTTTAGCGAGGGCTTCCTCTTAAAGTTGCACAAACAAAAAAAGAAATCAAATTCACATGTGTTGCATTCTCTTTTGACAACGTTTCCCTTGGGAAAAGAAAATTAGCCATGTAAGCTTTTAAAAGCTTGTGCCAAATCCACAAAAAAGCATTGCCACAACCAACTAGTTCTAAGGGATAAATAAGATATGAGCCAACTTTTGTATGAACAACTACTTTGAGATAACATCCCATCACCATCATTAATTACCATTTTGAAAATTGACTTGACTAAAGCAATGTCAAGTAGGTAGAGTAGAGGAAGCATCTTGTTTCAAACAGTATATCATTAAACTATAGAAACTTTGAGGGCAATGTGTAGAGAAGTTGTTGCCTTTCATCAACTTCTTGTTGCACAGTCTTTGAAAGTTGTTTGCCAAGTACTTGATGTTGAAGGTTGACTTGTGGAATTTTGTTAAGGAAGTGGTGCTAAAAATTATTTGAGAGCAACTTTTGTATTCAAAACTTTAGTTCTTGCCAAATATGACCACAATGGCTATATGCAACACTTCCAAACAGATTAATTGCAATGCATTTGAAAGAGAACGTAACCCACATTCGTGTCTTTAGTTGCACAAATGTTTAACTATATCACAAGATGACAATTCAAGAGTGCTCATATAGGGGGGGGAGAGAGAGAGAGAGAGAGAGAGAGAGAGAGAGAGAGAGAGAGAGAGAGAGAGAGAGAGAGAGAGAGAGAGAGAGAGAGGGAGAGTTTTGATGCAACAAGTTCTAAACCAACCGAGAGAGAGAGAGAGAGAGAGAGAGAGAGAGAGAGAGAGTTTTGATGCAACAAGTTCTAAACCATGGTTGGTTTTACTTAGCTTAGTAGTGCACATGACTAATTATTGCATCTTTTTCAAATGCTCATTAAGTATATAGTTGAGAAGAATGGTACTAGGGGGAGGGAGCAGTAGAGGAATGCTTCTAGATGGTGTAAAAGGGTCAATATTAAAGGTAGGCAATCCAAAATAGAGCATTATAGGTACTTAGATGCTGAAAAAATGCGATGTTTGGTATGGAGATGACAACCCCATTGTGGCGATCACTTAGAATGTCCATGTGTGTGTTATAGTTTGAAGACCATGGATGTGTTTTTATGATGAGAACCAAAGCATAGAGTTGTGGAAGGCTTGTTTTGTTCAAGTAAGATGGGAATAATGATGATACATTTGCTCCTCCTTCCACCCCATCAACTCTCCCTTGTTGCTATTTCTCACATTGTTTCTCTATTAGTGCAACTCCACTTTCTGTTAATCTTAACACAAACCTATAAATTTTAAGGACAACAAGAAGGTTGATGGGTATTCAAGCTATCCAATTAAGTGTCCCTTGCATGAGGGTGTGCTCACATTTGTGGCATGAAGGTGGGTGAGTGATGGGGATGTGAAACATGTGTTATACACAAAACCATGGAAAGTGGGGTTAAGCTAAAGGAAGTTTGACAATGTGAAATAAAGGAGATTGCTAGAGTGTAGATGCAAAAATAAGGTGCATTAAGGTTAGCCTTGAAAATTGAAACCCTAGGCATTTTTTTGCCAATTTAATTGGATAAAAATTACATTAAAGGTTGGTTTTGCAAGCAAGTAACTTGGGTAAACAACCTAGGATTATAACTATGCATATTAAGACATCAAAACTTGCTTGCAAGGTAGATAAGGTAAGAACCCACTCAAACACTAGTTAAAAAGTCCACCAATGAAATGGATATTTTGTTTAACCTTGTGAAAGAGATGGTTAGCGACTTGTAGAAATACTTGGTAGTGGGAATGTTGCACGAAATTGTGTACTATGCCAAGAGGCTCCATTAATGCACGCATTTCATTGGCTAGTAGATTTTTGACTAGCCTTGGAGTGGAGGAAAGCACTTGACTAAGCTAGTTGAAAATCGACTAGCCAATTGAAATGGGAGCCAAGGGGCTCCCTAAGTCCCCGATGCGGGACTTTGCAGTTAGTGATAATCTTGGTAACATTACGAGGAGTTGTGAAAGAGCCCAATGTGGAGACTGTAGGGGGAGATGCTAGGAAAAGGTCCTTGCTTCTTTGAAAAAAAGAGGAAAAGGTCCTTGCAAAACAGTCGATAGTTGTGGAGGTGGATAGAGTTTGTTAGGAGGTAATGAAGTTGGTGCAAGAAACCCAGAGCTGTGTGGAGACGGACGGGGGGGTATAAAGAGGCTCCAACGATGAACCGAGTCTAGGAGGAGAGGTGACTCTCCCCTCTCTAAGGGCAACAAAAGAACGAGGAGTTCTTAGGAGAGGTATACAAAAAAGCAAACAACCCCCTGGCCCCGTCCCCCTTCAAAAATAAAAATAAAAATAAAAAAAAATAAAAATAAAAAAAATGGGGGAAGACAAATTTAGGAAGGGGCACATTTACACCAGGTTGCCAACGCACATATTGATATAATCGTCATCATCTTTGTCTGTCTCTTTATCTCTGCAATCGCCATAGCCAAAAGCTTCGAGCTTTTCTTCTTCTTCACCATCATCATCTTCATTTATTCTGTCTCTGTTGTGCTCCAAATCGCCATAGCCAAGGCTTCATCTTCGTCATCATCCTCTTCCTGCCTGTGTTGTGCTCAAACGCCATAGCTGGAGCTCCATCCTCTTCATTATCTTCTTCATTTATTCTCTGTCTGTCTGTCTGTCTGTCTGTTTCGTGCTCAATCGCCATAGCCGGAGCTTCAATATCTTCTTCATTTTTTCTGTCTGTCTGTCTGTCTGTCTGTGTCGAAGGCTACATCCTCATCTCCATCTCCATCTCCATCTCCATCTCGATCTCCGTCTCCATCTCCTCCTTCCTGCATTGCATTCCGCCATGCCCTCCCCCCTCTTCCCCTCCAGCCCCTCCCCCTCCCTCCCCCCTCGCTCCTCCCTCGACAACAAAGACAAAGGCGTCAACGTTCAAGTCCTCCTCCGCTGCAGGTATTTTTCCTCCTCCTCCTCCTGCCCCTCGCATTCTCTCTTTTCCTCTCGATTTCTTGCCTCTTTCGTGATCTAGATCCTTTTCATGATCTCCATTTCCGGCTTCTTTCGCAGGCCTTTCAATGAGGACGAGCTCCGCATCAATGCTCCCCCCGCCGTCGTCTGCAACGACGCCCGCCGCGACGTCACTGTCGCCACCAAGCTCATCGATCGCACCTTCACCTTCGACAAGGCAATGCCCTCGAATCTCGATCGACTGTCTGCGTGTTTTTTCACTGGCGTTTTTGTTTGGCGCAGCTTGGAAGGATTCGTCGTGGCAACGATCTCTTCGCCCGCCAAGTTTCCGACATTTAAAACTACGCGCGACTTGAATGCGCGAACGGAATAGCATTCTCGATTAGCGGGTCATTCGAACAAACGCATTTATAATCTTGTGGTCTCGATTAACGTGTCGCCCGCTGAAAGGTCGCAGTCGCCAAGTATTTTCTTCGCAGCATTTTTCGTCTGAACAAGATCTCGTCTGCCATTCCAGGTTTTCGGCCCGCAAGCTCAGCAGAAGGAGCTCTACGATCAGGCCATCTCTCCAATCGTGAACGAGGTCCTGGAAGGTTTCAATTGTACCATCTTTGCGTACGGCCAGACTGGCACCGGCAAGACGTACACAATGGAAGGCGCGGGCAGGAAGAGCAAGGTAACGGCACGCGCCCCCGACTCCCCAAAATCATTCGATGCAATCTGCATTGGGAACTTCCATCGAGAATTGCGCAAACAATGGAGTTCAGCTGCTTCCAGTTCTAGTTCGCGCATTCATCCAAGCTATTGATCCTCTCAATTTCTCCACAGAATGGAGAGTTACCTGTGGATGCCGGAGTCATTCCTCGAGTTGTCGAGCAAATATTTCATACACTAGAGAGCCAGAACGCCGACTACAGCATGAAGGTAACGTTTTTGGAGCTTTACAACGAGGAGATCATGGATCTTCTGGCTCCCGACGATATTTCAAAGTGCCCTGAGGAGAAACGGAAACCGCTGGCTCTCATGGAGGATGGAAAGGGTGGAGTGCTAGTTCGAGGACTCGAGGAAGAAGTAGTCTATTCTGCGAACGAGATTTTCAGCCTTCTTGAGAGAGGATCCTCAAAGCGTCGCACCGCCGAAACTTTGCTCAACAAGCAAAGCAGGTGATTTCTCTGCACGCAATCTCTACACGCTTCTGACCTTTATACAGAACCACATTTTGACACCGCTCCCGCTTTATCTCAGTCGGTCGCATTCCATTTTCTCTATCATCATTCACATCAAGGAGGCGACTCTCGAAGGAGAAGAACTCATCAAATGCGGCAAGCTTAATTTAGTGGACTTGGCTGGCTCTGAAAACATATCACGATCGGGTGCCCGGGAGGTACGCATCGCGACGGAGATGGGTTGCAGCATCAATCCTCACAAGATTTTTGAAACTAGCACACTACTGAATGACTCTTGCGACTTGCCTCCCTCTTAGAAATCTACAGTTTTGCAGGGTCGGGCTCGCGAAGCCGGTGAGATAAACAAGAGCCTGTTGACTCTCGGTCGTGTTATTACTGCCCTCGTAGAGCATCTAGCCCATGTGCCTTACAGGTGGGAATGGAATGATCCACTAGAAATTTGAACTTTCCCATTTAGTGGCTTCAATTTGTCTTCAGTACAGGGGTTTGATCGTCTGTGCGTCGCATCCATCACTAAAGATCGTGTGTGAAACAGGGACAGCAAGTTGACAAGACTATTGAGAGAATCATTGGGTGGAAAGACGAAGACATGTATTATTGCAACCGTTTCTCCTTCTTTTCACTGCTTAGAAGAAACATTGAGCACTCTTGACTACGCTTACCGTGCCAAGAGTATAAAGAACAAGCCGGAGGTGTTTTTCCGTCACTTTATATTCACTCTTAGATCTAGTATTGGTTTACTATGCTTCCCGAAATCGTTTCCCTTCTAGATAATGGAGAGAAACTTATCAACTTTGTTTTCCTGGGCAGGTCAACCAAAAAGTGATGAAATCCGCTCTTATCAAGGATCTTTATATGGAAATAGAAAGGCTTAAAACAGGTTGAAACTCTTGAGCAACTCGATGTATATAGTTTCGTTTCGTTAGCAACCTGTGCTCTTGTTAGTAGTAGAGAGGCAACATTGCACAGCTACGATTATATCATGTGAAGTAACGTACCCAGCCTGATGAAACAGAGCTACTAGCTGCACGTGAGAAGAATGGCGTCTATCTTCCTCGGGATCGGTATTTACAACAAGAAGCTGAAAAAAAGGTGAGGACATATTTTTTTGAGTGCTAGACCTGCGACAGGGCGACATGATGTGACGATGATGCTTTCCACGTTGTCTGAAGCATCAATGCTTATGCGGATTTTTGTTCTTTCCAGGTCATGTCAGACAAAATAGAACACATGGAGTACGAGATCCAAGCTAAAGACAAGGTATTAAACACACTTTAAGTCATAGGACTGATTAATACCAGACGCACTAGTGTTTCAATGTGTTTAATTGGGCTGATCGGAATCGCGTGCAGCAATTGGACGAAATGCAAGCATCACTTGATTCTCAGCACCAGCTCTGTGCATATTTGAGTGCTAAGCTAGAGGCAACGCAGGTTTGTCAAACATAAAGAGCCATGAAAGTTTTTATGCCTGTGGCGCTTTGGTATTTTGGAAAAACGAGTAAACCGTGAAGTTGTCACAGTAAATATTTGTTTTGATCTTTGAAATGTCACAGAGGGGACTTGAGCACAGTGAAGATGCGTTGGTTGATGCTAAAGATAAGATTAAAGAAGCTCACTACACTATCAAGGAAAGAGAATACGTAATTACAAAACTTCAACAATCAGGTTGTTTCGCCTACCCATCCATGCTTTCTCATCAATAATTGAATTTGTAGTGATATGCAAAGGACAGATTCTTACCATCTTGGCACAATGCAGAGAACATTCTTGTTGAAAAAGCCAGTAGTCTTCAATCGGAGTTGGAAATTACTGTAAATGACATCACTGGGTTGCACCTGAAGATTGGTAAACCTCTTTCTGCCTTTTGACAATTGTAGTTTCCTATGTGTTTTGACTAAGGATCCTTTATCTTGTCTTTTGTGGTTAGATCGTAAGGATCACGTGGAGACAGAAAATCAGAAGCTAGTACAAGACTTCCAGTCTAAGCTTGCTCAGCATTTAGAAGCCCTCCGCAGGATTATTGTAGGCGCTGTTACACAGCAGCAGCAGCAACTGCAACACATGGAGGAAAATCTAAAATGTTTTGTGGCCAGCAAAGAGGAGGTAGGTAGATCTTTTATCAGCCAAGTACCATCAAAGGCAATCGTTTTTTTTTGGGGGTGTATACGGGTAGATTTTTTGTCTAGATCCACTCAGCAGACTGAAACTATTTAACAGGCATCGGAGGGAATGAAATTGAAAGTCTCAAGCTTGAAGGCCTTATACTACTCTGGCCTCAAAGCTTTAAGTGAACTAATTCAGTCTCACGAGAAAGAGTCGTCAGCCACATTCGAGAAACTTAACTCCACAGCTTGTGCTCACTCATCTGCAATTGAAGAGGTAAGCATGGAACCAAAACCAAAGTTCTATTAAGTCTTAAGGTGGAATGAACCTGAATGGATTTCTGGGCCTTATACTTTAGTGTTTGACCTATTTTTTCTTCACCAACAGCTTTTCTCAGCATCTGTATCAGAGGCAGAAGTAGTCCTTAAGGACCTTCAAACAGCGCTTCAAAATCAAGAAAGCAAAATTGTGGCATTTACACAGCAACTGCAGAAGGTTACCATCTGTCATTTCTTCTGACGCAAAAACAATTGCAGGTGTTGCTCTGTCTTCTGCTGTATTAGATGCTCTATAGTGATTTTTGGGTATCTACTGAAGGGCTGCAGGGAGCTTTGCAAACCATTGAAGCCACGAGGTCTATTTCAACAGTGACAGTTGAGTTCTTTGTAAACCTGGAGACGAGTGCAAATGAGTTATGCCAATCTCTTCATGCAAGTCATCAGACTCAACAGGAAGATCTCGATGAGCTGGAACAAACATATCAGGTATTTTGATTTCTCTAGATGCGCTTGAGAATTGGGTTTCGCATTTTTATTGCCAACTTTGTCATATTCGAATTTCATATGCAGGCTTGCTCCAAAAAGGAGGAACGACAACTGATTGACAAGATTGCAGAGATGTTGGCAGCTGCAACCACGAGGACTTCAGAGCTAGTGAGTGATGATTTATCATGCTCCGAACTCTGGTCACTCTACTTGCATGTAACTCTATGATCTAATTTCTTTTGCCAATGTGAAACTGCAGGTACGTTCAAAAGTGAAACATTTGCGAGATAATGGAGCCAAAGATTTTAATAAGATGGAACAGGACATGCGTGAGATGCAGGCTGTTTCATCAAAGGCTCGAATCAGATGGCAAGCATACATGAATCAGGCTGAAGCTAGCTATACCGAACACTCTGTTGAAATAATAGAAAAGAACTCTCAGTTTGAAGAGCTTCTTCGTCAATGGTATGGACATTTGCCATACATCACACCAGGCATCCAGAATAACCAGGTGCTAAACGTAGGAGTGCATAAAGATCGACTGATTACCTCATGTGTACTTTTAAATCTTGCAGTGTCAAGGGCACAGTAGCAGCTGGAGACAAGTGGAGAGGCGCCCAAGAGTCATTGCAGGAGCTGGAAATGAACAATCTTCTTCAAGTGGACTCTGTTGCCAAGTACTAATTTGATTATTTTCCATTTAGCAAAATGCGGGAGAGTGTGTACATGTCACTCGCCCTTGTCTGCCTCGATTTTACAAAAATACAATGTTTATCCTGCAGGGAAGGAATGCACAATAACGGGCTCCTGCTGACCAATTTTGGAAAGTCAACGGAGTCGATTTGTTCCGACATTCAGAATAATGATGCTAGTGTTTTGAAATTTATAGAAGGTAAGCTAGAAACTCTGTAAATGGTGAGCGAGCCAGATGAAAGGACAGAAAAGCTTTGTGTATGATTTGGGCATTGGGAATGAATAAGAATCCGTGGTGAATGCAGGCTCCCTCAACAATGACCGAGATGCAGGAGCAACAATGCTGTTTTGCTGTTCTAGTCAATCGAGGGATCTGACAGACCTTCAGACTTGTCATCATTCTGGGACGCTGGATATTGAAAGTCTTGCACAAAGGCGCTTCAATGAAGAATACACGGTAGACCTACAATTGCATCTCTGTCAGGGCTCCTGTGTAATTTTTCATTCAGAGATTGACTCTGTTTGTTTCTGTTAGTAATATTGACAAGCTAGTGTTGAAACCACTTTCAGGAAGACAGGCCAACATGTACCACACCGAGGAGGAGGTCCATTGAAGTACCTAGCAAGGCTTCGATAGAAGCTTTGCGAGCTCCCGACTTTGAAAAGATGCTGCTGGAGTTTCAAGAAGCAAGCAGCTCTCTAATTTGTGAGAAAAATGCAGGGCAGAAGAACCTCACGAGAGAGATCAAATTCCCTACTTTTGCAGGTTCTCCCCTTTCAAGGGATAGCAGAGTGCCCCTTACAGCTGTGAACTAGACTAATGCCATCCTTCGTACATCAGTGCTTGGGAGAAACGCTAATATTTATATGTTGGTTTAAGGTTTGTACCACTATTGTAACATGTAGATGAGTGGAGAGGAGCAGCATAGACCTTGTTCCCAACTTCGGTTTTGCAAAACTAAACCTTCAGTATACATTGGCCATACATACAGAGAGTATACTTTGGCCATACCTATAGACAACATTTACTTTGTATACATTGAGAGAGATTGTATATTTCAGAGTCCGGTCAAGTGGCTTACTCTACAACGCGTGTTGTATGTATTTTGATGATCTCCAAAATTCAATAATCATTCAATAACAACGCCATAAAATTGAAAGATGTACATTTTATATTGTGCTCTTCTTCACCTCCTAAATAAGATCTAGAAGCATGGCACATTTGGGTCTACACTTAGCAGCTATTTTACAATTCCCACATATTCTTACGTACTGTTTTCCTCCACCAGTCCAAGTTTCTTTTATGCTTTCAAGAATGTGGTCTATGGTACTTGGTTTTTTAATTTATGGTCTAGCTCAATACTATTAAATCCATATGCTCTTAATGCTTTTATTGGTCTTCATCCTTTTGCCATTTTGTTCTAGCAATTTGCTAATCCAAGTGAAGTACCATTGGAGAGTCATTTGACATCGTGGTACCTGCCAGAATCCTGATAGATCCACCTCTATGTACAATAGTGCATCACTCTGTGTTTATGTATGGATAGGAGTGTAATATTGCACAAATACCTTCATATAATAGGGGATACTTTTTTGTGACTAGATTTCACAATGTGCAATACCTAGCCACATGGGATATATATATCATGCTCCAGGTTGATCAAAATGAAATCATTTTGTTTCATATATCTAGGTTGAATTATTCTTGTCTTGTGAACTATAGGATCACATGATGGTTCTATAAAGTGAACGGCACAATGGGTAGCACTCACATAGTGGACCTTGAGATTTTACTCATCTTAAACATTAGAGTTCTTCTCTTGGCTCATTAAATATAGGGCCACAATAATTGATCTATAGTGAATGGCATAATCACATAGTGGCCATTGAGATTCACTCCATTTTTTTGTTGTAATTTATGATAAATAAATCAAAAGATGAAATTTAACTTATATATTCTTAATACTATGAAATATAATGAAATTTAACTTATGTATTCTTAATACTGAAATATAATGACCTTTCACACTCATTGCACAAATTGATGACCTTTGTCTATCCTATTTGGTGTGGGCCATCTAGTGAAACATGGATCCTTTGGTAAGAAAGTATGGAAAAAATCCATTGATGGAAGTATTGAAAGGGAAGATATAATTATCATAATATCAATCCAATTAAGTATAAGTTATTGCTTGCACTTTCCCAAGTTAGAGTTACCTTAGCCCTTGTATAGTCAATCGATTGGAAAATGTTGTTTTTGGTATACAAAGAGTGAACACATATTCCATGGCTGATTGGAGGAGAATAGCCATTCCAATGGTTAAATTTTATTTCCACAAGTTAATATAAGGGTGTTGCATATTGTTTGCCCAACTCAATGGCCTTTTCCCATTGTGTATAATGAATCTAGTGGAAAATAGCTTGTTGGGGGTACAAAGATCAAAAAATACAATCTATGGTTGAATTGTAGGGAATAGTGGATTTATATGCTTGGAAGGATTTGCCACAAGATCAACAATATTGGAAAAAAGAATTGTTTCTCCAATTGGATGGCATTTATCCACCATGTATGACCAATCTAGTGGAAACATCTCCTTTGGTATGGGGTTTTGGTATATAGAGCATGAAAAGACACGATCCATGGCTTAATTAGAGGGGCAAGTGGATTTTGATAGTTAATTGACCATTCCACAAGCTTACTTCCATTACATATGAGAGCGTTTCCCACTCTTTCCCCGTCTCAACTACTTGTACCCCCTGTGTATGGCCAATCTAGTGGAAATTGGCTACCTTGGTATAGAAAGAGTTAAAAATTACAATCCATGGTTAAATTAGTGACAATTGAGTACAAAATTACCATCCATGGTTGAATTGGAGTGACAATTGGATTCTAATTCTTGAATGGCCTTGACAAAAGGTTAGTACCAAAAGATATAAGGGCCTTTTGCACTCTTTTCTTGTTTTTGAAAATGGCTCATTCAGCTAGACAATGTGGAAAAAGACCATCCATGGTTAAATTGTAGGTCAACTAGATTCCAATGCTTAAATGGTCTAGACAAAAGCTCAATACCATCAAATATGAAGTCATTGTGTATATTGTTCCAACTTGATAGCTTTATCAATGTTGTATAACCTATCTAGCAAAAAATGGGTCGTTTGGTATAAAAAGTGTGAAAAAACACTATCTATGGTTGAATTGGAGGATAAAGTGAGCTTAAATTCCTAAATAACTTTTCCACTAGCTTCATATTATATATTATAAGGGCCTTGTGTGCTCATTTCCCAACTTGACGGTCTTTACCTATCCTCTCTGGGCAATCTAGTGGAAAATGGCTCCTTTGGTATCCATTCTAGAATTGGAGAGGCAAGTCGATTTCAATGCTTACATGGACATGCACAAGATAAAAAACAACTCAAAGATTCTTTTATCCTCTTTTTTGAGCTCAATTTCCTTTACCTACCTATCTAGTGGAAAATCACTCGTTGTGGTAGTCATGAAAATAGACTATGTATGGTCTAATTCGAGGCAAAATATGATTATGATGGTTAAATGACCTTCACAAAACCATTGAATTTGAAAATCTTTGTTTATTCATTTCCCAACACAATGCCTTTTCCTACCTTGTATGGTCAATCTAGTGGAAGGAACCGTATGTCCTAGTAATGACTATTTGTAATGCCAGTCAAGCCATTTTTAAATTGAAAATAGTTAGTATGAGAGTTGTACTTGAAATGTTGTTAAATGATCCCAAACACATTGTTGTGTAGTGAAAGTATTTAAAAAAGAAAAGCATCATGATAATGTTTTAAGTTTTAAAACTTAAGAGACTGAGGTGTAACTGCAACCCCAACCCATAATATGAAACACCAAAGACAATGTGGGAACACCAATAATCAACATAGAACTAGGTTCAACCCTCCAACCCCTCATCTTCCATCCCCCTTATCTCATCCACCACAATTGCCATCTTCATCGATACGATTGTTGAAGTCATCCTATTTATCCTCTTGCTACCTCTGCTCACTACTTCCTCCCCTCTAGATTCTACATCCATATCATAAAGATGAGTTCAACTGATTCATTCTATGCTGGTATGCCTTTTGTATTAACTAATTATGTGGATATTTGCATACAATCCATAAGATTTAAGCCTTAACTTCTTTTAATTGATATATGATTGTCTATATTTTAAGTCTCTATTTATTCACATTTATATCCTTTTAGTCTATTGCTCCATAATTTTCCTGCCATTAAACACTAGTAAAATAAATTTGCATATGGTTGAGGAATATACTACTAAAGCAATATGAGGACCAATTTAGCTAGATGACATACACCACTAAAGACTCTGTACTTTCCTCTCATATCCTTGTAGGTGTCATTTGATCATATAGAAAACTTTAATATTCTTAGGATGCTACTAGCTAGATATAAGAAAATAATATTTTGCATTTAAGATATTCACATGTATGGCAATTTGTGAGACTAAATCATTAAGTTTTCCAAGTGGAAAGAAAGATGCACTATATTTTGCACATAAGACATTCACATAAATGCATATATTTCAAACAATCATTATCACATGGATTGTTGGAAAAGGTGGGAGAGAGTGAGAGGGAGAGGAGTCCACACACATACTAATTGTACACTACATTATAATGAATAAGAAGAAGAATGTCTACAACTTCATCCCTTAGGGTTAGGGTTGGGGCTGTCCCCCTATGCCCTTTATAGTCCTCTCTAGAATAGTACAATTTGTAGTTCACTTTATTGTCCTAACATTGCATCTTAAATTGAAATGGATAAGTAGAGGGTTCATATACTATTCCTAACACAACCTCTTAAATTGCAAGGGATAAGTAGAGGGTGTATGCAAAATATTTGTTTAGAATGATTTGGTTGCAAAAGATGGCAACCAAAGTGAAATAGTAAAACCTAAAAATAAAAAATAGTAAGTGCTTGAGTGTAGCTAATGGAAGTGTGTACATTGAGTACAACATGTGATAAAACATGAGTACCTCAGGATCTATGGTGTGCTCAATACAATCTAGGGTGGATGAATCGTAAGTGCACACATGATGAATATCTAGAATGGAATTGTTACATTGAGTACAACATGTCATAAAACATGAGTACCTCAAGATCTATGGGGGTGCTCAATACAATCTAGGGTAGATGAATCCTAAGTGCACACATGATGAATATCTAGAATAAGTAAGCATAGACTCAATTTCAATTAGTTACAAGATTGAGAGATACTCATAGAGAGACTTGAGAGCTTGCATATATTATTTCATGAAAGCAACCTTCCTTTTATATACTTGCATTGCTTGTTCAGGCCTTCATACCTTTAGTCATATTTTGCCTTGATTTTGTGCTCATAGCATCACAATTCTCAGCACCTACCCTTGGTGCCATGATATATTGCAAGGTGGTGAGATGTAATTTACAAAAGAAAAAATCCATCACGTTCCCTTAGTGCATACATTGCTACTTAAGGTAGTAGGTGTGTATTACAACATGTCAATACCTCCTCTTGGTGCTTGAAAAACTACTCTTAGGTGTTCAAGTTTGATAAAACAAAACATCGTCTACTCATGTGGTGACCCTTTATAACAACGGGCTAAGGTGGTAAATTTTATTTTTGTGGCTCTTTAAAACATTCTATCATTGTTGTTATCCTCTTTGCTTGATAAAGTCTCTACGTAGTTGGCTTTTTGGCTCTCTAATACTCTAAATCACATCTTCACTTTAAGGTCTATCATTGAGGAGGTGAGGTCTAGAGACCTGAAACTATACACATGTTTTGTAGACTTTTGAAAGGCCTTTGACACTATCCCACGATCTCGCATGGTCAAGAGACTACATGAGATATAAATTCCAAAGACACTGATTTGGGGTGTGGTGAGCCTATTTGAGTCAATCATAGGTAGAGTTTGTGCCCTAGGTGGTTTATCAGACTGGGTTGAGTGCATGATCGGGGTGAAGGAGGGTTGTCCACTCTCACCAACCCTCTTTAGACTTTACATCGATGAGATAACATCCTTCATAAATCTCCTAGGAGGTGAGAGATCACTATTGCAATTGTTCCCATTTTTTGTGGTATGTTTTCTTCTATAGTTATTGTCTCCAGCTCCTTCTAAGCTAATTACATCCTATGGAGTGGAATATCAAAAAATTATCCTTCCTAAGGTGGATAAGTGCATCTTGCCTCTTGTATGCATTATGGAAAAGTTTAACTATCTACAAGGCATGAACTTTAAAGCCACTTTTTTAACCCTTCTAGATGATTAACCAAAGATATTAACATCAATGCCGATTCTCCAACCCCACATGGAGAATGTGGTGCTGATCTCCACAACCCAACGTGGAGAATGGAACTAGTGCCATTGGTGCCAATGTCCACAACCCCACATGGAGAATGCCATTCTCCACAAGCTATAGAGAATGGCACCAGTGCCATTCTCCCTCTGGGGTTCTAGATAATAGCACTTGTGCCATTTTTTAATGTGGGATTGTGGAAACTGGAAAGAGTTCCATTCTCCATCTGAGGTTGTGGAGAATGGCACTAGTGACAATATCCACAACCCCACATATTGGTGACATTCTAAACAATTGCATATGAATGGTACTAGTGCTACTCTCCCCATGGGGTTGTGTTATTAGCACCGGTTCAATTTTCCATGTGAGGTTGTGCACATTGGTACTAGTTCCATTCTCCATGTGGGCCATTCTCCATGACATCATTGGTACTAGTTCCATTCTCCATGACATCATAGGGACAATGGAACTGGTGACATTCTCCAGAAACCCCATAAAAATAAAGGGACTAGTGCCCTTCTCCAAAATCTCAGGCACATTCTATGTTAATCTTGTATATGGTGAATGCTCACATGAATACTTCTTCAATAAGGAAGAATACAATGTATGGCTCCTACTACCTCTTGGAGGATGCTAGATATATAGATCCAACACCCTAATATGGATAAGTGCATCTTGTCTATTGTATAAAATTTGGAAATCTTTAAGTGCTATGCCTTACTATGTATCATTTGCACATTCGATATTAATTTTTCTCAAGAAAATTAGTTATACACTCTCCTAACCTTTCTAGATGTTTAACCATTAGAACCACTACCAATCTCTAATCCCACATGGAGAATGGCACTAGTGCTAATCCCACAACCCCATGGGGAGACAGGCACTAATGCCATTCTCCTCAACCTCATTTGAGAATTTAGGGTTTTCGAGAATGGCACCAATGCCATTCTTCCCATGGGGTTGTAAAGATTGGAAATATGAGGTTGTGGAGAATGGCAGTAGTTCCATTCTTCCCTTAGGGTTTTGGAGATATGCACACGTTCCAATCATTACAACCTCACATAGAGAGTAGCACTAGTGCCATTCTTCACAACCTCGTATGAACTTGTGGAGAATGTAAATAGGACCACTCTTCCCATGGGATTATGGAGAATGAACTCATATGAAGATGTGAAGTCACCAGTATCACTCTCCCTAAAATCAAGCAATTATAGCTTTCATGGTGATCATTTATTTAAATTGTGTGTGATGGCTCAATGTCATGAGTATTCCATGGAGTCACGTAGTCATCATTTGTTGAAGTTTATCCATGTCTTTTTTATGAGTACAAGAAGTTAAGGAGCACAATATGTTGATGGAGGAAAGAAAGAAGCATATAATATAACAACAGAGTTGTAGGAACTTATGCTATGAATAATATACCAGTTTACAAAAGTCTTTCATCAAATTTGTGTCTTCTAGTTCACATAACATGGTGTTTATTAACATCATCCACTAGTTTTTATCAAACTCTAGCAATCGATTGCATCCCCAAATGGTGTTTATTAACACCCCTATATATATGATTTTCAATCCGTAGCAATGCTTCTTGCCAATGTCACTATTACATTTTAGTCCCCAAGAAGTAATGAAGTTTCCCACAATCAATATAGTTTCCCCTAAATAATAAAGTTTCCAAAAATCAACTTATTCCCCGTAATTAATGGAAGATTCCCATAATCAATATAAAATTCCCAAATTTAATGAAATCTTTCCAATTTCAAATTCCCAAAATATAAAAATTTCCCCACTTTATCTAATATGGTGTTCATATCATTTCTATTATGTTTCTATCAGCATTGTTGAGCTACTAAAGTAATAACCATGTGTTATAATCATCAAGTCACTGTGGAAAACTTCTTCATTGGAGCAAAGGGCAACCTTTGACATTAGATAGGACATCCAAATTTTGAACTTGTCTACTATGGTGGTCCTATGAAGTTACTTTCTTTTCTACAAATTATAATAATTCATTTTGGTTGCAGCTTTAACAAACTCAAAAGCCTTAACTTTAAGGCAAACAAAGCACTTTTGTTGAGTCGAGAGAAGAAGAATATATATATATATATATATATATATATATAACTCTTCTTTTTTTCAAAAGGAGGAAGGCGACTTGTCAAGATTTATATGTGCTATAGGAGGGAAAGTGAGGAGGGGTGGGAGGAAAATGAATAGAGGCAATATGGCAAAGAGATAATGAGGAAAATATACATGGCAAGAGGGAGTGTAGAGATGGAGACATTAAAGAAGGAGCATATTTTATTGAAAGTGAGGGAGAATGGGAGATCAAAGTACAAGAGTGGTGGCTATACAATGTCGCATCAAGGAATAGCCCCTCCTTTTATAACCAAGGGGAGGTGCTCTCCTAATAAATGCATCCTCCCACATGCATGGTGTGTTGAGGCATCTTCCATGTGAGCTAGGTGGGTACACACTCTCAATAGCATGCAACAATACCTTTTCTCAAAAATTAAACCTTCTTTTCCAAGTATAAGATTCCCCATGGCTCCTTCTCAATTTTATAATACATAGGAGGATAGGTAGAGGGTTGGCACAAAGATTCTTGCCACCTCATTCTACTCTTCCCCTTATTGAAATATTATTTCTTGGACTATACACAGCCACTCTACATGGGACCAGCCCACATGGAGGAGTAGGTCCAAGATTCCTTGCCAACTCCACCAATTTTATACTATATATCACATTGACTTTGGCCATATCTCACTTACTACTTGCATGGGATTGCATAGGTGGAGGGGTGGCACATGGGGGTACCCTGTCAACTTATCATACTATATAATTTTTGCCAGGGACTATGTACAACACACCTATGGGTCCTCTTACATGGAAGGGTGGCACATGGAATTACCCTACCACCTCAACCTTGGGCCCTTAGCACACTATATTTTATTCTACTAGTGCCACACACAATTTATCTATACCATTTTCCTTGGTAAAATTTTGCCTATAATTGTGTATGTGCGTGTGTGCATGCATGTGTATGTGTGTGTGTGCACGTGCGCACATACACATGCGTGCACGTACGTGAACTTTCCTTTAAGATTATACTAAGTGCAACAAAGTGTAATTAAATGTAAGTGCATTGTCACACCTACACTTTAAGGGCTTTCACATCTCCATGAGTAGTGCGGTATGTCTCTAGCCTACTTTGAACTCTCTCTCTAATTGGAATTAAAAAATTTGTACTTTATTCACTTTTCTTCCTACCAAACATTAAATTAAATTATTAAAATCACAATCATTGCATTTTATTTCAAATCTAAATGTAATATTCAAAAAAAGTATACTTACTTCCACTCAATGTGGATGTTAAGCATGTAGACATCCTTCAACTGCTGCATGCCTTTTTGAAGACATTACTAATAATAAGGCCTCCAATTGCAAGATAAATCACAATATGTGCCTCCCCCTTTGTCCTCATCGTCCTCATCATGGGGATAGGATATAAGAAAGGATGTGAGGAGAGAATATTTATATACTATTGTGTAGGTTGGAGAGCTAAATCTAGTGCCATCATAGGACATGTTTCACAATGTCACACTGACCTAGTAGATTCCACTTGTGATGATGGACCCCTACAATGAGTTGTTTAGTCTCAATGACATATTGGCCAATTTTCCATGGGAAAGGGAATCCTCCATGGGCTTCTTGCTCTTTCTTGAAACAATTTTCTCCATGGGTTGTTGAGACTCATTCAGGTTCCTTGATTGTCATAGGGAGATCTAGACCTCTTAATGGAGCACTGGTCTTTGGAGACTATTGTGAATCAATGGTGTTCACTATCTGACCTTTGGGAAAATGAGCTACATCATTCAAGTTTCATCAACATTAGTTAGAGGCAAGCCTATGTGCATCAACAAAAGCTCTCAATATTACTAAAAATCCAAATTAGGGCCTAGATCCATGAAAACCCTCAAAGAGAGCAAAAATGAACACAAGATGATGCAAAAGCGAGGGGTAGAGCTATGTAAGGATAGAGGAAAAGGGAGGGCAAGAGGGTAAGAGAGGAAAAGGTTGGGAGGGCAAGTGGGCAAGCGATCATGAAAAGGAAGGGTAAGAAGTAATCCGATATATACTAGATCAGGAACATGAAGGCTAATATTACATATGCATAAATGAGGGAGGCAAGAGATGTTGTAGAAAGCAATGCATATTATGTATTAGCTCTAGGTCTCGAGCCTAAAATAGAATTGTTTTGAGTTGCTATGGGTGTTGTTTTGTGATGCCTATAGTACACCCCTAGCTAGATTTTTTTGAAAATTTAAATTTTTTGTTGCTATATGATGCTCTTTGGTTTTTTGAAATAATTGCATTGTCAGTCTCTACCCTTTTTAGTCTAATTTATAGTGGTATTGGTTAAGAGTGGCAACATGTGTGATGCATGATTGAGGCAAAATCAATTCATGGTGCCTTCTAGCCAAGGAATGATAGAGATGCCCTTGAACAATATCTTTAGATTCTAATGAGTGAAGATGATGCTATAATTATATGCTATGATGAGAGAAACACGAGAGCACCCAAGTAGTACCCAAGCTAGAATCAATTCGACTAGATGGAGTAATGCAATTCAATTTTAATAGTGAATATTACATATTATACTAGATCATTGTTCTAGATTATGTGGAGATCATGGTTTCCATTTCTTAAAGGATTGCCACCAGTTATCCAAATAATGCTATCTCTAACTCTAATGGATCTAGGTGAAGTAGAGGCAATTGAGTTGTGGCATCAAGGCTCTCCTATTAAAAAATAAAGTTCAAGATTTCATAGCACTACAAGAAGACATTTGTATTTATGCAAAACGTATCAAAGTAGCTTTAACTTTGGACACCATTGAAGCTCGTTCTCTTGATTAAATCCCATCCAAAATCAAATATTAATATCATAATCAAGATTGACAATAATTATTCTCAACTAATGTAGATCGTTTGAATACTCTTCTTCATAATTAGCTTGAAGAATCATTAAAGTTGGACCTTTGTGAGTTAAAGACATTGGTGTCGATTTGTGATTTTCTATTTTAGGTTTGAAAGGAAGGTTAAGAGGGAGAGAAGAACATGTGTGCTGAGAGATCCATAGGCTCAAGTAGCATTTGGCTTCCATTTGTTACAGCCAATTAAGGGGCTTTTTCTTTTGAAGCTCACTTCTCCCTAGGACCTGGAGGAGAGGTCCTGTCTTAGATGTGTGAGCCTAGTCTTCCAACATGATTATGCCAACCATACCATACAAGAATTTATCTAACTAACCAAATTAAGGATTGACCACGATCGATTATCTAGATATTTAATATCCCCTACCCCCAAGCCCTTAGATTTAAGATCCAATTTTCCTAAGTAAGACAAATACGTCATTGGCCCTAACCATATGATTTAGGGCCACTAGAATTTTGCTATATAAAAGTCCCCACTTTATGTACTTAGATTTAAGATCCTATTCTTCTATCCAAATGGGTGAGCCTAGTGTTCAATGTCTTATCTAGAGATTTAATATCCCCTACCCCCAAGCCCTTAGATTTAAGATCATGTTATCCTAAGTGGGATAACACTATCATTTCTCCTAGCCATATGATTCAAGGTCACTAGAATTTTTCTTTCTAAAGGTCCACACTTTATATACTAAGATTGAAGATCATATTCTCTTAAGTAAACTAACAATGTCATTGGCCCTAACCATATGATCTAGGGCCACTAGACTTTTACTTTCTAAAGGTCCCCAATTTATGTCCATACTAAAGCACAAAGTAGTGGATAAATATTGAGAGCAAACATCTCTTCTTTGCAAATTCTTTGCCAAGAGTAGTGAATTATTCCTTGAAGCTTTTGACGATTAAATAGATGATTAATCTGATTTCATTTAGTAGGTGTTGGTGCAACCATCACAAAGCTTGCATGAGTTTTTCTTTCATCCAAATTTTCTCATTCATTTTTCATTTGATTGGGCAACTTGTCACCATTTGTCAATCCATTTAGTTGATAGTATCCTTCAGATGCATTTATCTCATGATCCTATCATTGTTGAAATTATTGAGTCAGAATGCTTCTACCTTGGTCAAATTTTTTTGCTATGGTATTTGACATTTCAAATCAATTTCTTTCCTTGACTAGATTTTTCCTGTAGAGTCCAAGTCAAGCTTGAATGTTTGTATTATATTAAAGATGAACATGCTATTAGTGACCTGGTGTTTGTAAATTGATTGAGCTACCCTCATCCATAGTCTTCCAAGGATGACATCAAATGAATTTGGATTGTTTGAAAAATGCATTAGGGAAAATTTAATAATGAGTGAAACGTTCTACATTGGTAAATGAGTCTTATCACTACCCTCTGCAACTCCTATCGGAGCATCAGGTATTGTGGCTGAATACAAACACAGTCGTGAAGCCCGTGTATGTTCTAGCTCACTATGGTCCAGCTCATGAGGATGGGGGAGTCGAGCACAAGGCTCTCCTGTGAGTGGGTGCCTATCCTAGAAAGACTGCCTTGTGTGATTTTGCTGGGGGTTTGGAGGGCGAGTAGTCAGTGTCTGTGTGGCATCGTACTAGGGTGGATACCAACTCAATACGGATCTTTTGTGCCCACTTCATCATGAAGGAGGCTTCCACCCCAAACAACTCCTCACACGTCTGGAGGGGCCAAAAATGTGCGTGCTCCACCTTTGCCTCCATCGGTAATCTGATAACTCCTATCACCAAACCACACACCAGCTCCTCACGTGTGAAGCTCAGATATGAAAGTTCACCTCCGTGCCATGGGCATACCAAAGATCTAGTCCCTGTGGTCCCATCCACTCGTCCATCACGAGCATAATCTAATTACCCAAAATAGCATCAAACACCTCCAGGGACCACTTCTCTAATCCTGTGGAGGCAAACGGAAATCTCCAAATGGGGTGTGTGTGAGATCTCGCTGTATTATTCAAACCCACATTTCGGGGCTGAAGGACCATGAGCGTGACCTCCAATGGTAGAGGGTATGAGTTCGGAATCTCCAAATAGTTACAGGGTCCTAACCTCTAGAAGTCCCGCGGTAAGGGACACCCAAGTTGGAAGTTAGGAGTTGCTGGCTAGGAAGACGAGCCTCGTCGTCCCTTAGGATCCCTCTATGAGCATAAGTGCTGCTATGATGAGGAGCAGAAGGGGGCATCGTCATTCCCTTGCCTGATGGCAGGGGTGTCGAAGCAGAAGAAGCTGTTACTGAAGTGGAGAGTGGGGCGATGGGAGAGTGAGAGGTAGGGGCACGGGGGAGGAGGGTGGGGGGCAGGTGGTGAGAGTGACCATAGAAGGACTTAGGGGGGGGAGGGGGAAGTGAAGAGGAGGGGGAGGGGTCAAGGGGGGGAGGGGGAGGAGGAGGAAAAAGGGTGACCATAGACCCCCTTGCTGATCAGGCTCACTGAGGCTCTGGATCGGCTCCTCCATGGCCCTCATCGGGGCTAGCATCTGCAGCTTCCACCATCGTCGCATCTGGAGCTCCTAGGGCTCTCTGCTACTATAAGGGTGGGTGCGGAGGTTGAACTTTCGAAGCTGGAGGATCGGTTGGATGGACAGTGGCCTCTGCTACTAGGGGAGGTGGCTCTTGCCATTCCTCTTTCGAGGCCTCTCGGTCAACCTTGTCCCTCTCCCTTCGGTTGGCCCATTGTCCACTGTCAGCAGCGTTTGCAGGTCTGCTTGCTTGATTTTTTTTTCTTTTTAACCTGTGTGCAGTTCCCTTTCAAGGGGGTAACCCATGGGGTCTAAGACTCCTACTACTCCTACTTGAGAGGGCACTGGAACTCGTGCCTGCTGACTCTACCTACTTTTTGGAGGAGGGGGGGAGGCACATGAGGGAGGCCACGGGGGCAATCTCTGGCAAGGTGACCCATCTGTCTACATCGAAGACACTGGCCTGGTAACCTGGAGATCTCCACCCTCTGGCGAAGTGTGCCCCCTTCTAGGGTCTTGAGAAGGATCAACTTTGGAAGGGACTTCGGGCTCTCCATCACCAGTCTGGTTTTGGGGACTCCATATTCTGCTAGAATGGAGCGGCATCTTTGGCAAGGCCTCGAGCACTGTGCCAAATGCCCAACCAATGGAAGGGAGGATAGCTCGATACTCCTTAGGGAGCCTTGGGAAGTGGAGTGTAATTGGAAACTGTGGAACATGGTGTGTCATATCCATGTCCTCCACTGTGAACCCATGATACCAAGGAAAGAGGTAGACAAGGTGCACACCAAGGAGTATGGGGCTCTACTCCACAAGTGTCGAGGCGGTGTGAAGGGAGCTTAGCTAGATGAGAAAATGCCTCATCCATAGATGGTGACCTCCTGGATGTGGTCGTCCTCTAATGTCAAGCTCGCCTGGATCCACTCTTGCACTTGTCTCCGTGTTGGCATGAGGCCCATAATTCTGCCCACAAGCACCTTGTCCTGGAGGGACTGAACTGCTTGATGTACCTGTTGCTTGTCAGCTGGGGAAAGAAGAACCTTAACAGCTGTGGGAGTCGAGGGTGTTGCTATAGAGCCCCTCTCGCCAGAGACCAAAGGTCACCACCAAGATTTTCTTTCATCGTAACAAACACAAATGCTCCCGCTGCAGGGAGACAATGAAAAAGGATGAAGTGGAGAGGTGGAGAGAGAAGGAAAGGGCAAGGGGGAAGGAGAGAGCAAGGGGAGGAGAACGAGGAAGGAATGAAGAAATGGAAGGAGGCAGGAGAGGCAAGAGAAGAGGAGAAGAAGACGATGGGGGGAGGCAGAATGGTGGGGGGGCACGCTAGCAGGAGGGCAGAAGGGCAAGAGGAGGTGCGAGGTATCAAGGAGGGGAGGCAAGGAGGCAGAAGGAGGGGGGAGCAAGGGCAGGGGAGTAGCAAGGGGAGGCAGAGTAAGGAAGGCAGTGGGTGGGGGGCAGAGGTGGATCATGGGAGAAGGTAGGGCAGAGTGGAGAGGGAGGAGGGGTGAGGCAAAGCGAGGGCGATGGCAAGGGTGAGGCAAGGAGGCAAGGCGGAGCAAACAAGCCATGTGGGCAGCCTACAGGCCACCACAGGCAGAGGGGGGGAGCTCATCGAGTAGCTCCTCCATCAGGATACCAGTTGTTAAGTGGATTATCACATGGTACCTACTAGGGCATATGGGCAGAGGTCAAAGATAAGGTGATTCATAGAGTTCATGGAAATGTGTGCAAGTTAAAAGGACAAAGAAGCACCTTGAATGCAACCGCAACTTTAAAGCAAATCCTTGAAGACAATGCATTGCCACAACCTCATCTTCCACAAACAATGCCAGATGGAAGTATCATGTGCCAACATCATCTTCCTCTAGGAATGACAAAGAAGTGTGCTAGAGTCAGTTATTAACAGAACATTACAAGACAGAGAAGAGAGCAAAATTTCTAGAGTTACTTTTTATAAAATTTGGCATCGGCAATTTTGCAATGTGAAGACTCCATCAAAGCAAAGAATGTCAAAATGCAAGACATGTGATGAATTGAAAAATGCCATTGAGCTTGAGAAGTGTTGAGGAAAATATATAAGATGGAGAGAAATCCATTTACGTCATGTGCAAGATGCTAAAATGGTGTATGCTTCTTGGAGGGACGAATGCATCACCATTGATGGCATGGATCAGAATGCAACAACTTTGCCTACATTCAGACGCACCCCACCTCCATTGGAAGGTAAACGTGGACTTAAAACACACTTGTGTGCAGTATTAGTACACGGATTTTGACTCTTTTGTGATCTATGGATTGATTGCTTATAGGAACATCATAGTAACCAAGTAGCAACATCCATCATGAAAGTAATACAAAAGGTCAAGGATGCACGTTGACGTTTACCTCACATCTTGCATGTACAAGCTAATAATTGTTGGAGAGAAAATAAGAATAGATACATTTTTTCTTTGTGCTCTATACTAGTTGGTTTGGAAATATTTGAACAAGTGGAAGTCAGTTTTCTTCTTGTTGGCCATAAGCACGAAGACATAGATCAAATATTTAGCATTATCTCTAGAGAGTTTATGTTGAGATATCGAGCTCCACTCGCGATATGCCAGGGTGACCGTTGTGTATTTATGTCACCGACTTGTTAGCTGGAGATGCAGTTGGTACACCGCCCACGAATAATAGCTGGATGACAGCTATCCTTATCTACTCTAGTTTGTGGCTCAGTTAGTATGCCACCTTAGTTAGTTGAGTTTGGTTTGAGACCCACATATAGGGTTCTTCTATTTTCTTTGTACTAGAGTTCTTTTGGCTTTCACAACTAAGAAGAGGAAAACTGTTTTCAGCCTCCACCTTTGTGTGTATTCCCCCATTGTGCATGTGAGAAAGCCGCAAGTGAGACTCCTTCCCTCTCTCCCACTATCTTCACATGGTATCAGAGCCTTGTTCGTGGTAAGGAGCTCAAGAAAGCAAACCAAGTTCGCAATGTCCTGGTAAGAGGACCAGTGTTGCTTTCCTTTTTCGAGTTTGGGAGCAAATCTCTACAGGGAGCACAGTCGAAAGTGCAAGAGTGCACTGTCTCAGATTGAGATGCCCTTCGCGGTGTGGCGAGAGGGCAAAGCCCTTGGTGACTTTATTTTTCTGATTCGAGGTCATTTCGGGGCTCGTTTTGGAGGCGGAAGTTCTCCGCAGGCACTCAGGAGGAGGAGGAGGAGGCCCTGTTTTTGCTGTGCGACCACTGTTCTGCAGGTCAATGAAAAGTTGCCGCAGAAATTGCATCGTATGCCTGTACGTAGAGATATTAGGAGTTGCAGAATCATGCTTGTTGCCTGTTGATGCAAAATCATCACTAGGAAGTGACTGTGTGGTGAAATACCACTTTCGTCAGTTTTGCAGATCTGCCCGTGTGAGGCAAAAGCTGTGTTTTTTGCAGTACAGAATATTTTGCAGTGTTTTGTAATGGCATCTGATTCTCTTTCATAGATTGTCACTGAAAAGCTTGACAAGAACAACTTCCAAGCATGGAAGTTTAGAATGACGAATTTCATTACAGGAAATGAAGAAGAACCTGTTCTTCCTAATGTTCCCAATCAACAGGAAATGCAGGCATTTAAAGGATGGCATGAGAGAGCCAGGAAAGTTATGTACTGGCTGTCTATCAGTATTTCGGACTCCATGATTGTGCATATTCAGGATGCAAGTATGCCAAAGGAGGCATGGGATACTTTGGCAAAAATGTACAGCACAAATACGCAAGCCAGGAAAATGTAGGTCAAGTAGGAGCTGCACAATGTGCAGAGAGAAAATATGAGCATCAATGACTACCACATGAAGGTGAAGAAAATTGCGGATGCACTTGCTTCCATTGGGTTGCTAGTGGATGATGACGATTTAGTTTCTGTGACCTTGAATGGTCTAGGAAAGGATTATGCACAGTTCCGGACATCCATTGCCATTCGTGCAAAATTTCCTGATTTTGAGGAGTTGATTGCTCTTCTAATTTCTGAATAGCAGAGAAATGGTGGTGCATCTTCTTCAGCAGGAACTTCAAAAGAAACTGTCTTCTACTCAAATGCTGGCAGAGGTAGAGGCAGAGGTAGAGGAGGCCGATCTGCAGGCCATGGTAGAAATCAGAATATGCAGCAAATGCAAGAAAACCAGTCCTATGCAGGAGGACGTGGTAACTCTAGAGGCAAGGGGAGCCAAAGAGGTCGCGGTGGATGGCAGAGAGGCCAAAATGCAAACAACAATATTGAATGCTACTACTGTGGTAAAATGGGGCATATAGCTAAAGACTGCTACAAAAAGCAAAATGACATTATGAATGGAAAATTGCAGCAAGGCAATTATGCATCCTCTAGTGGACAAGGTGATGACAGAAATGAGCATTTGTTTATGGTACATCATATGACAAATTCTGTGACAAGTGCAGAAGAAAGGAATGATGTGTGGTATGTTGACTTAGGTGCATCAAACCACATGACAGGTCATGCTGAATGGATGCAAGATGCAAGGAAAATGGAAAAACCAGGATTTGTGGAGACTGGTGATGATACTGCACATCCTATTGTGCAGATTGGCAAAATTCCTTTATCTATGCAGGATGGGAAAAAGAAATACTTGTCTGATGTATTTAATGTCCCGAACATCACCAAGAACCTGGTTTCTGTTGGTCAGATGGTTGAGCAGGGCTTGCAGGTTAGATTTAATCCTCATGGATGCTTTGTTGAGGATATGAAAAATAATGGTCGCTTGATAGCAAAAGGAAAGAAGAAGGGCAGGATGTTGGATGCGGACATGCCTGAATTGAGTGCAGCAATGTTTGCACATGGGACCGGTGTAGTTGTAGATATTGATATCTGGCACAAACGCATTGGTCATGTTAATATACAACGACTTAAATCAATGCAAGCCCAAAATATTGTTGCAGGATTGCCTAAATTCAAGGTTGCAGAAATGCACAAGGTTTGTGAAGCTTGTCAATTTGGGAAACAGGCAAGGAAACCTTTTCCTAGGCATGTTCAAGAGAGTAAAAAGCCATTGGAATTAATCCACTCTGATGTGTGGACTACTAAAGCTGCATCTATTGGTGGTTGTCACTATTTTGTCACATTTATTGATGACTTCAGCAGAAAACTTTGGATGTATTTTATGAAAAAGAAAAGTGAAGTGTTTGGGCACTTCAAAGCTTTCAAAGCTATGGTTGAAAAAGAAACAGGCCTGCAAATAAAATGCCTAAGGTCAGATGGAGGGGGAGAGTACCTCTCAAATGAGTTTGCAAGGTTCTTGCAGGAGCATGGTATAAAGCAGCAATATTCATGCAGTCATACCCCACAGCAAAATGGAATTGCAGAAAGGAAAAACAGGCATATTGGAGAGGTATCTCGGGCTATGCTAAATGAAAAAGATCTACCAGATTATTATTGGGCTGAAGCAGTTGCTACAGTAGTTTATATAATGAACAGGACTCCCACTGCAGCAATACATGGCATGACACCAGAGGAGATGTATACTGGTAGGAAACCAGACATTTCTCATTTGAAAATTTTTGGTTGCATTGCCTATGTTCATGTGCCAGATGAGTTGAGGTCCAAGTTGGATCCAAAGGCTGAGAAGTGCATCTTTATTGGTTATTCTCTGCAGCAGAAAGGGTATAGATGCTATAACCCTTCTACACGTAAGTTCACAGTGAGCAGAGGTGTTGTTTTTGATGAGATGAGTAGCTGGTATAAACCAATAAATGTGATGATTGATGTAGATGCACAAAATGGTAATGCTACACAAAATTCACAGTAGCAATCACAAAATATCAGTGGACCTGTAGTGTCCTCTAGCAGTGGTTCACATACTTCGCCATGGACAGGTAGATTGAGATCAAGAGAATCTCCTCATAGCAATGCAGATAGTGGTACGCAGGTATCACGAAAAGGAAAAGAGAAGGTAGATCAGCCCATGTTTGATGTGAATGCAGGTCACTCTTATGTGGATGGTGAATCCAGTGGCTCAGAGCAGAGCATTGATGATGAGTTGGGTATTCCTTCTGTTGTTACACTTGGAGTAAGGAAGACCAAGGATGTTTTGAGAGCACTTGGAAGTGAGCCTATTTTGCGCAGGTCTACCAGGGTTAGGTATCCTGTGGATAGGCTGAAATATGATGGATTTACAGCCATTCACTATGCCTATATGGTCAAAGTGATACAAGAACCAGAACCCACTTCTTTTGAGCAAGCCATGGGAAATGAAAAATGGGAGAAAACCATGGATGAAGAAATGGATGCCTTGGATGCAAATGCTACATGGGAATTGGAACCTTTACCTAAAGACAAGAATGCAATTGGCTGTAAGTGGGTTTATAAGATCAAGCACAATGCAGATGGTTCTGTGAATAGATACAAGGCAAGATTAGTTGTCAAGGGGTATGCACAGACATATGGCATTGATTATGAAGATACTTTCAGCCTAGTTGCAAGGATGGCAACTGTAAGAGCAGCCATTGCTATGGCTGCATCAAAGGGATGGTCTTTACATCAGATGGATGTAAAGAATGCCTTCTTGCATGGTGATTTGCAAGAAGACGTCTTTATGGAGCAGCCAGCAGGTTATGTTCATGCTATTCATCCTGAGTTTGTTTGCAGGTTAAAGAAAGCCTTGTATGGCTTGAAGCAAGCACCTAGAGCATGGTCTGACAAGATAGGACAGTATCTTGTCACTATTGGCTTTCAGATTTCCAAGGCAGATTTCTCACTCTATGTGAGAAAAACAGAGAAAGGGATTATGCTGCTTGTCATTTATGTTGATGATTTGATCATCACAGGTGATAGTGATGAAGATATCCTTCATGTGAAAATGCTATTGAGGCAAAAGTTTGAGATGAAGGATTTGGGAGAGCTGCGTTATTTCTTGGGCATTGAGGTGATTAGATCACCAAGTGGGATACAGCTCTTGCAGAGGCAGTATGGATTGGACATGCTATCCAAATATGGGATGACAGGCTATAAGCCTATTTTAGTTCCTTTGGAGCAGAATGTGAAGCTGAGCGCAGATGCAGGTGAGCTTCTGGAAGACCCTACTATGTACAGACGCATAGTAGGAAGTTTGATTTACATGACTATTACCAGGCCAGATTTGAGCTATGCTGTTGGGTTGGTAAGTCAGTTTATGCAGGCTCCAAGGAAACCGCATTTGGATGCGGCTAGACGCATACTCAGGTATGTGAAGTCCACATTGCAGTATGGACTATTTTATGAGGCTGGGGTTCAGATACAGTTGCATGGATACATTGATGCTGATTGGGCTGGTAGTATTTCTGATAGACGATCTACCAGTGGATATGTGTTCTCTTTTGGGAGTGCTGCAGTCACTTGGAGCAGCAAGAAACAGCCTACAGTTGCCTTGTCGAGCATAGAGGCTGAGTACAGGGGTGCAGCAATGGCTGCATGTGAGGTAGCTTGGTTGCATAAGCTACTTTATGATATGCATCAGTCTACAGATGGGCTAGTTGTCATTTATTGTGACAACATGAGCAGTATACACTTGGAAAAGAACCCAGTCTTTCATGCGAGAACAAAGCACATTGAGGTGCATTATCACTATGTGCGGGAGAAAGTGTTACTAGGTCTTATTGATCTAGTTTATGTTAGCACAGAGGATCAGGTAGTTGACATATTCACGAAAGCATTGGGCGCAGAGAAGCTGCGCAAGTTCAGAGACCTGCTTGGTGTGCAGGAATTGGGATTGAGCTCGAGGGGGAGTGTTGAAATATTGAGCTCCACTCGCGATATGCCAAGGTGACCGTTGTGTATTTATGTCACTGACTTGTTAGCTGGAGATGCGGTTGGTACACCGCCCACGAATAATAGCTGGATGACAGCTATCCTTTTCTACTCTAGTTTGTGGCTCAGTTAGTATGCCACCTTAGTTAGTTGAGTTTGGTTTGAGACCCACATATAGGGTTCTTCTATTTTCTTTGTACTAGAGTTCTTTTGGCTTTCACAACTAAGAAGAGGAAAACTGTTTTCAGCCTCCACCTTTGTGTGTATTCCCCCATTGTGCATGTGAGAAAGCTGCAAGTGAGACTCCTTCCCTCTCTCCCACTATCTTCACAGTTGAAGTCCAGGAATGTTTTGATAATGGATGACATGAAACATCGAATTGGGAAAAAAAGCGGAGGTTCTCAAAAGGAAGAGTCAGAAGTGGCTATCCTAGAGAGGATGGTAGAGTGGAGAGCATTCATAGAGCCTCATTTAAAACAAGGAGATGATGCACTATATGGACACACAAATCCACACTACTTCTCATTTAACATGCATGACAACACTCCAATGATGCAGTGGAAGTACTGCTCAGTAGTGGACACAGATCATTTATGGAGTGCACCATATGCATTATTAGAACAAATAATCCCCTTAGAGGAGACTACATTAGTTCTCACAAAAGACAAAGCATTGGACATGAATGAAATGAAAGGCTTGCAAGCATTCATTTCTCATGTTAGGAGTATGATGCAAAAATATCCAAAACAGTCTGAGAAAAATATGGAGATAATCACGGCAAAAGAATCTCTTCTCAAATATCTAAAAGAGCGATAAAATTTACCAAGCATAGAATAATCAGATCTATTTTGGCTGTAAAAAATTGAGTTAAGAGAAGATTCTATATTTGCTAGAGAGTCCATTATAGCTGAAGATATGGAAGAAGATGATCAATGCTTTTGCCTTGTATATTTTGTGGTAGCAAGGGTGATAAGCCATTGCTAGAGTTTGTACCATCCGATGAGATCCAAGAGGAACTTTTTGTTGCCGTTCGTGTAGCAGATCCAAATCTAGAATCAGAGTTGGATGACCAAGGGGGACCAATTTGGGTTGCAAAGGTTGCTCGGATAGCAAGGGATGAAATGGGAATCCCTAGCACATTCACAACATTATGGTATGAACCCAAACCATTAAAAAATCTCCCAAAGAGGTATACCATGAAAGAATTTTATGAGCATTGTTTGGAAAAGAAACATGAATGGGTTCCAAATAAAGAGGGCTTGGCTAAAGTGGAGGTGAGTAGAATCATCCATTGTTGGAAATCAAGGACTCAAAATCTTAAAAAGAAGCATGGGTATGATGTGGAAAAAGTATCATGATCCTTGACAGCAGCCTTGCACATATCAAGCATTGTTTGGGTAGAGTTTATCCAACTAAAGATGTAATAACAGGGTCTGATGACTCAAAAAGAGATTCCAAAGCATAAGAGCAGATATGTCCCTATGTGGCGGTCCCCTCTTGGTGATCTTATACATCATCTTCCAAAATGGTGTATCTTTACACCAACTCTATGTTGATATGAACAACTCTTGAATTCTATCTATTAATAATTAAGTTTAAATTAAGATATTAATTATTAATTAATCAAAAAACTAGTTAGTAATAAAAATAATTAATAATTAAATAATTAACAAAAAGAAATAAAAATGAATAAGCTAATAATTAATAAAAAATTTATTCAGTAATAGAAAAGGATTAGTAATACAAAATAATTAATAATTAAGAAATTAATAAAAATGAATGAAAAAAATTAATTATAAATTTAAAAAATAACTAAAAGTTAGCTTGTAATATAATGCTCAAGTATTAGGTGGACATGTAAGGATCAAGCCCTGTGTGGCCACATATTAAGGGGTGTGTCACATGTGGCCCCTCACATTCACTTTCCCGCTCACTATACCTGCACCGTTGCTTCCACAGATCATGTTGTAAAAACACCCTTTTTTGAGTCTACTAGGTCAACATCAAGTGGAGGTGATTGGTTTGGGAAAAGAGTCCAAAACAAGAGAAAAAGTCCAAAAATTATGAATACAATGTTAGTGAGAATTTTCTCAGTTGAAGCTGTATGTTTGATTGAAAAGGCATTTCCAACGAGCATCATGGACATCCAATTGCATTTGCTCATGCACTTTGCAAATGAAGTGGCATATGCAGGTGCTTTGCATAGTCGATGGATGTTTTTCTTGGACTCATGCAGGACATGCCTCTACTTTGGGATGATAGCCACGTTTTGTAGGAGAGATTGGATAAGGGAAGGGAAAATAGAAGAAAATGAGTATCACCTTGCAACAAAAAGTGAACACCTTTTATCTTTACAATTGTGAAGAACTGGAGAAATGGCTCAAACAATACGAAGAAGAAAGAGCTAAAAGAGAGTAGGATAGAAAATCTTGGTGAAGGGACAATAGAGGTAAGAAGTATCCCCTAGAGTTATCGAACATGCCAACTAAATGCACCATTGATTAGTTGGAAGACACTCTTGAAGTTGCTAGTCGAAGAGAGGGGATTGTGATAGACAAGGAGGAGGAATTTGCATGAGATTGTATCTAAAGGTATGTAATCATTTTGCTTTTATTTGCATTCATTTACAACCTTTTTGTATAATCTAACGAGAACCAATTATCTTTGCATGAGATTGTGATAGATTGTGATCTAAAGGTATGTAATCATTTTGCTTTTATTTGCATTCATCTACAACCTTTTTGTATAATCTCACAAGAACCCATTATCTTTGCAATACCATTCATTCAATGCAATGTGGGCATACGGTATTCATTATCGAGTAGAGAAAATTGATGTAAGGCGCAACACATTTGATCGAGTCATGGCCAAAATTTCACAAGAGAGTAGAGCTAGTGTGATGGATACAAATCTTATCAGAAGCAAAATGGATTATGTTAAAACCATACAATATATTTTTGCAAGTGAACTTTAGGAAATTCCAAGTATTTATATTTGATGTGAAATTGCTCAAAGTTGACTGTGAAGGTGCTCAAGCTATGGCTAGGATGGATCCAAGTGGATTTTTTGCCATTGACTAAAAAAAAATCTGGGATGACCTTAGTGACATATTTGTCCTATTTTTTATTCAACACCATCACAAATAATATGAACATATCATGGATTTTTTTAAAGGTGGTCTTTCAACCCGATCGAATGGACAACTAGTGGTGGTTTGTGATTCAAGTTGCACCTAGAAGTCGACATGTATTTCAAGATATGGGAGTAGAGAATGAAATGGAAGAGCAAGAAATAGATGGTGGAAGCTAGTAGTTCCATTACCCCTTCCATTACCCCTTCTACTAGCACTTCCATTACCCCTTCTACTAGAGTTTTGGAAAGTGAAGATATTTTGAGCTCCTCAGAGGGTCTATTAGATATATTGATTTGGGAGACCTTAATCTACATGCTGAAGATGTGCGAGACAACTTGGCAACAGATGATTGAGAGGATGAGCATCAATCTCACAATGAAGATTCTAGTGTTACACCAAATATATTCTAATCCTAATTTAAACACTTACATTTTAAATTCAATATAGTTTGAATATATTTTCAACCCGATCGAGTGGACAACTATTAGTGGTTTGTGATTCAAGTTGCACCTAGAAGTCGACATGTATTTCAAGATATGGAAGTAGAGAATGAAATGGAAGAGCAAGAAATAGATGGTGGAAGCTAGTAGTTCCATTACCCCTGCCATTACCCCTTCTACTAGCACTTCCATTACCCCTTCTACTAGAGTTTTGGAAAGTGAAGATATTTTGAGTTCCTCATAGGGTCTATTAGATATACTGATTTGGGAGACCTTGATCTACATGCTGAAGATGTGCGAGACAACTTGGCAATAGATGATTGAGAGGATAAGCATCAATCTCACAATGAAGATTCCAGTGTTACACCAAATATATTCTAATCCTAATTTAAACACTTACATTTTAATCCTAAATAACATAATGCTAACTAATACATTTTAAATTAAATATAGTTTGAATATATTTTAAAATAAAAGTAGCTAAGAAATATATTCTAATACTAACCTAATAGTAACTGATATATTCCAAGTGAAATCCATAATGCTAACTACTAATTTTAAATTAAATATAGTTTGAACATATTTTAAATTAAAAGTATCTAACAAATATATTCTAATACTAACCTAATTGTAACTAATATATTCCAAGTTAAATGGATTTAATATATTCTTAATTATAGTAACTAAGTAAATTAAAATAGATATATTCATATGAAGTTCCTAAAGAAGAGAAAAATTATTTTGTTACAAGAAACAAAGTAGGATTGTAGACATTGCATATTAGAATGCTTTATGGAAATACTTTATTAGGGTAGACAACCTAGAGGGAAGTGTTCCTTTTTTGAGCTCCCATGTAACCTTGTGTCATAATCTCTTGACATTGATCTTCCTAAATATCTAATGGTGGGAATCATCTTGATTGCTTTCTTTTATGTTAGCATGAAAAATTTCGAGGACAACTCTTCCTATCTTCTTCCTCTGTATGTTGTAAAGCTAATTGTTTTCTTTGAGCTTTGGATAATAGGCTTGATGAATCACTTGCTTTCGTGATGATGGAAGCAAGTACAGACACTCAATTGCATAATTTCTCAATGTCATTATGTAACAATGGCTTCTATACCAATGAGCAGTGGTCGATTATTGCATTACCATTCGACACCATCTCATCCACCTTCCTAATTGAACCATTGGCTGATGTGAGTAGAGCAAGGGTCACAGGCTGATTATTATTGGAGCTACCTTTGCTAACAAGAACCTCAAAATTTCTAGTGATGCTTCATGCACCCATGATGTTTCCGATGCCTCTACAATGAAGATGACAAGCTTATCAAGGTGAGGGTGTGTGACTCCTTCATTATAGAGAAGTTGGGGTACATCTATGAGAAGGTGGACAACTTATGGCTCAACATGACTTAATTCCATTAGCAATAGGACTGTAAGCCTCTCCAATGATGCAAACCTCTGCATCCAAAATTTATTCTCTTGTTTCCATTTGTTATTTTTGAATCATCAGAATAGGTCAATTGCATTTTAACATCACACTTTACTTTATAGGCTACTCCAGCCAGCACTAGGTTTCCTTGTAAATTTTTGTTGAATGTGGGAATCAGTTTTGCTTTCAATTTGTTAGGCCGAATATAATTGGAGGCTCATTTTGGGCACAAGCCCTTTCAATTGCTATGACTGCAAGAAAGGATACAACTCTTGCTTGTATGAGCCAGTGATCTAGGACAATGGGTGTCGAATTTGTTGGGTCTTCCATAAGAGCAACAATGATGGTTTTCAAAGGTAGCTGGTCGTCTATTGTCTTAATTGCAAATGTATTGTGCTATCCATTGAGCATGGTGTTAACTAAGTGCACAAAGAATTGGTATCATCTTATGCACATGATGAAGCTGCACTACTCAAATTTTAAGCTACTTATTCAATTTTGCCACTAAGAGGTAGACTAGGGTGTCCATATTAGGAAAAGGAGCTTGATGCTAGACATAGGGGGCACATAGAAACACACCAAGTAGAAGCGTTAGCTGATCTAACAAAAATTCTAGTATTAGAAACTAGGCATCGCGAGGACGTCATAATATTTTCATGCGCTCCTTGCAATCCAGAATGGAGCCGTAAGATGACGACGAGGAGACATTGAAGTGGTTAGTACTGGAAAGGCTCCCAACTTATGACTCACTAAGGACTTCCATTGCGAAGAGTTTGGAGGATGGAAAAATTGTTATTCGAGTCGATGTGGGTATGTTCAAGAGGTAGATGCTCATGGAGAAGTTGATAAAGGTTATGATGTTGAGAGTTCACGCTCAACATCATGTGATCATGTGTGCATAGCACCATCATGTGATCATATGTGCATAGCACTAACCTTATAAAGTGCTATAAAGGAAAGGATTAGATCCCCTAGCCCTAACACTAAATGGGTTTGTATATATTCTATTTTTTCAACTAAATATAGTGTACAGTTAGTCATTTGTGGTGTGCTCTCTAGCTGTGCCCTCTCTCCTCATTTCCACTCTTCTCCTCTCCCCTCTTCATATTTTGTCATGGTATCAAAGCATCCTTGCCTTCCATTGAGGCATTGTGATTCTTGAAAGTGTGAGAGAGATTGTGAGATTGAGAGTTCTCGAGTGTTCTTGTGAGAGTTCACTTCTATAGAGAATTTCCATTCATTGGAAAGATTTCCGTCCATTCAACTCCAGTGCGAGAGTTCTTTGATTGAAAGCGAGAGAGAGTGATCTTCTTCAAGTGTTTGTGGTGAGAAAGATAGGAAGAGTTCTTCATAATTTACTGAGAGAGAGAGAGTTACTCATTCTATCTTCATTTCAGATTGGAAAGATCAGGATTCTGTTTCCTGGAGCTCAAGTTTTGAGAGATTGGAGTAGTCTCTGTAAGGTCTCTCATATTCTTTGAGACATGTTTGAGTTTTTTATAGAGAAGGCTCATTTCATGATACATTAGAGGTCTTCCTCTAGCCATTTTGGGTTTACTTCCTAGTTTTTTGGTCCTCTGCTCCTACAATAGCAGCCCTGAATCTGTGCCATCAACAACTTCAGTCATCAACTTTGCAAGAAAGGCCACCTCCATCTTCAACGCCTAGCAATCAAAGCTTCAGCCATGGTCTGTAGCTTCAAAGCATCTCCAACTGAGCACACAGGCTTACAACAGCTCTCGGCTCACAAGAAGCATGCCCACTAAACTATAGCCTCCAATGCATCAATGAACTTTGTAGCCTCAGTTGCAATAGTAGATCCGCATGCAATGCCAACTCCTAGCTGTTCATCCCCGAATAACTCGCACGGCCTAAGCTTCATCAACCTCTCCTATGAATGCTCAAGACAGCAGTGCCGCCTTGCTCTCCAAGTCACCTCACGTCGCCTTGCTCTCCAAGTTGCCTCGCCAACATCCTTGTAATGAAATCCAACAGATGGGCTCCTTCAACAAGTAGCACCTATGATGGGCTCCTTCAATAGGCAGCACATTCATCACTCCAATCGATGGGCTCTTGCAACAGTAGCTTCTATCGTCAGTCGCCCGCGCAGCGCTGGGCTCTATAATTGGCTCCAAGGCCCTATGTAGCTCCAACGAGTCCTTGACCAACTGGCCTCATAGTAGCTCCATAGGCAGCTCCTTGCAATAGTTTCCAATGCCCATCGAGCTGCCTCCATCCACGAGCAACCTCTTCACTGGCTACTCCACTCATCACGCTGCAGGACTTTATAGCATCAATGACCACTAAAGTCTCCAAGAGCTTCTCAGCTCATCGAAGCGGCACCCCTATAGAAGGAAGAAGACCAAACGGGGAAGATGACGGAATCTGCAAGATTTTGTCATAATCCAGTCAAGACATCGAAAGAAGCATGGGATATGTTCACAACTCTCTAGAGTCCAAGAACACATCTAGGATTCTCACATTGAGAAACCAAATCAACCAGAGTTTTCCTAATAGCAGTGAAACCGGTCATGCTTATGTACTCCGCATAAAAGACTACAACAATCAACTTGTAGCAGTAGGAGAGACTATGAACCCCACAGAGATAGTTCAAGTCATTCTGAATGGGCTAGGAGAGGGATACGAGAATCTAGTCCAAGACCGTATTAGATAATTCAGGAAAAATCCAATTCCCAAAATGGCAGTTTTGGAAGAAATTGTAGCTCCCCTCAATGAAAAAACAGGAGAAATATGTGAAAATAGACTAGATAGCCATTCATGAAGTGTGAAATATCAACTACATTCTCAAATAATAAATAAAATATTAGTGTCTAAACTACGTTATCATCAACAAAATAATAAACTTTGAAACCCATTTGAGTTAGATTCATCTCGTGAGACATAGTGATGTTCAAAAACACCTTCATAATAGTGAGTCTCTGGAATTTCCATTGATACTGAGACTCACTTTTGTTGTGAGCATTCTCATTTGAAAATCTCCAAAACATTGTTTAAAAAATGTAGAGTGTAATTAATAACCATGAGTATTGCAATGAAAATGCACAGGCTCTTTAACTTAGTAAGATATGTAGTTGATGGAAAATCAAGATATGTAGTTGAGGAGAATGTATGCAAGATATGTAGTTGATGGAAAATCAATGGGCAATGACAAGCATTTGATGTAATTTAGGTGGCAATGACAATCATTTATTGTGCACTTTCAATGTTTAGACTGACTAGCATTATTGTAAAATGATAACTTTACATGTCATGTTGATTACTCATTGCAAAGTTAAAAAGTACACTTTAGGATGAAAACATAACAACTTATTGATACACCATTGAAATCCCTGAAATAAATCATGATTCCAAAGAAACTATCAATTTCTAGCCCCAAAGAGAATGGCACCGGAAAGAATGGCACGAGAGACACTCCTTCAAAATACATTATGAATGTAGTTATGAACATGTTTGCATATTATTCACACACAACAATTATGCACCAATTTACATAGTTGGCAAGAAAGTAGTAATTCCCATAAGTAATGATTGTATAAAGAAATACAATGTTGTTATTCAAAACTCATAGTCTGCAAATAGCTCCTCTCCTGCATGTATATCATCTAAGGATTCAATACAAATGTGACCATATTCTGCAATATCTATGTTCATCATGGGGTCATACCAAGGTGGAACATCAGGGGAAAATACATAACAAACATTTGGCTTTACATTGGTATTTCTATTACTGTTAATAAATCCTGCCACATTGCCATATTGAACATCACCAACAATATGCACCATATCCTTCATAGGGATAGTAGGGTCCTCTTGAATAGAGTACTTCTTTAGCCTTGGATGAACTCTACATAATTCCTTCCAGTCTCTATAGGAGTACTTGTCACCTCCATAATGGAGAATAGTAGTCCCTCTCTTGATGGAGCCATGCACAAACAAGCCCAAGCCAACACCTGTAATGGTTGACTCATGCACCTCGAAAGCCAATTTTTTATCCAAAACACTTCGTTGATAGGGACAGGTAACTTTGGTGGTCCAAATGGATCTCGTTCTGGTATGTACCTACTCAAGCTTGATTTGAACGTATATCTATCTACATCACAAAAGAAAAATTCAATTAGCTACAACAACAGTTATATATATTGAGATAAAATTAAAAAACACTTTGACATATGTACCTTCATGAAAAATACGCATTCTGTAGTCAGTTTATGTAGCCCTTAGCAATGTATTTCTTGATATAGCGACCTTTGTACCCTAGGTCTATAGCCAATTGAGAAACTTGCATAGCATTCATGCTAGAGAGTTGCGGAGCATTCCTTAAAAGTCTTATTTGGGATGCATTGAGTTTAGGCACCTGGCCATCACCACCATGGGTTGCCCTACCACCTATATCCCTCTCTCTTAGTTGATCTGCAAGAGGAAGATTTCTTGTTTTATATTCCATTCTTGACCATGCATGATTTTCCTCCCTCCATTCATCAATTACTTTTTGGACAAGGTTAAAATCCTTATGCCCCTCCATCACAGGTAATTGTCCATACCGATTTGTCTCAATCATGCTGTGCACATCTTTAGTCTCATCGAGTTGTAGTAAGTACGGCATCAACTCTCTCAGTAGAATATTATCATCCTTGTCTTGTACATCAAACGTTGAAGGAAATATGCAATTTGATGGAGGGCTAATGCAAGCCTTGTATGGGGAGTCATCAACAAGGATTGTCCTTCTAGCATCACATCCAAATGCCTTTGAGATTTTTGCTAAGGGTTTGAACATTGCCTCAACACCAACCTTGTCAGGCCTATTTATCGTCGTCTTACTGTAAGTGTAGCATCCTTGCTGAGACCATATAACAAAGAAAGGGAGGCTCTCATTTGCATAATTTTGCAGCTTTCCTACCATATCAAGTACGTTATACTCCATCGCAGTTGACCAGATACCTACATTAAATCTTTGTAGCAAGATTTTAAGAAATTCTATGCACCCAGGATGAACAACCATATAACTATTTTTGCCATGCATAATAGACGGATGTATTGGAGACTTGAATAGGCAGCGACTTAATAACAGGCCATTCAAGTCTAATATGATTGTTAATCGTGGCATATCCAAAGAAATTGTATGTGGATATAGATCCAAATTCTCCTTGAAGTTGCTGGGTTCTGACTCATCCAAATTGTCAGGTGCTATGATTTCATACATGTTTGCATCAACAATAAGATTATCTAGTTTTGTCCCCAATGTTGAGACAGTACGTTCATCCATGTTCTCTTCTAAAAGTATAGGATTCATGATATTCCTTGCAATTTTCTCCATTTTTGGGGTTATGTTTTCTTCTATACCTCCTGTATCCATCACATAATTGATAGTCCCCATTTTGGGTGGTATGTTGTCCTCTACATTTGATGTCTCCACATCCTTCCATGCATCATTGGTCCCTGTGGAAGTTGAGGAATATAGAAATATTTTGATTCTTTAGAGTGTATTCAGCAATGTCGAAGCACAAAAGCATATGAAACTAATAAATAACAATAAAGTATGAACATTATCCATCGTCGTTCACTGATTCCATTGTATTTTTGGGGAATGGCAAAAGTGCCAATCTCTCTAAAGGTCAATTGAGAATGCAAATAGTGCAACCTTTCTCTCTGAACTCATAGAGAGAATGGCAATAGTGCCATTCTTCTCTTGGGGTGGTGCTAGTGCCATTTTACATATAAGGTTATGGAGAATGCCACTAGTGCCTTTCTCTATACCCTCATTGGGAGGAGAGAATACTACTAGTGCCTCCCCCCATGTCCCAAAAGAAATGTACAATGCATGATCTGAAAGCATAGATATTGTATTACTTTGGTCCAATAGATTTGTAGAAAGCACCCAAATCAAAACTTTGGTAGCATAGTTAATACTATACAATTTTTAATCTCTCTAATGCTTTCAACTAACATAGATTCAAGAAAGGAACATAACAGTATTACCATTTGTACATAACCACAAAGAGAGAATGGCACTAGTGCCATTCTCCATATGAGGTCACATAAAATGTTAATAGTACCTCTTACGTATAACCCGACATAGGGAGAATGACACTAGTACCATTCCCCATGTCATTATGTCACACAATTTTATCATACCTAATGTTTAATATCTTTAATATAATGAGAGTATGTGCAATCGAGAAAATCCATAAAAGTCATATTATTTTGAAACTGAATACACAAGGCATAAATGAGTAGCTAAAGACCTTGCTCCAAATCTTCCAATGTAATCTTTGGGATAGCTTCAAGATCTGCTTCAGTTAAAGGTCGCAAGTCTTCAATGTGATGCTCACCCTCTTTAATTCCTTCATCGATAGGTGAATCAGCTCTATGTGTCTCAAGAGGCCTCTCAATGCTAGACCAAATCTTAATATGGGGATTATTTGATGCATGTGCCACACACATAGCCTCAACCTCTGTCGCCTGTTGGGATGTCTTCACCAGTGAGATCACTTTTCTTTTGCTTGACAATGCTTGTAATGCCACACATCCATTAGTAAAGACGTCAACAACAACTTCATGTTCCCTACTACAATAGCACCTGATGCACTCCTTGATGATGCCATGCTTCACAACCGCCTCTTTTTCATACTCATCGCCCTCATCAGAATAAAGAATATTGTCCTCAATTATTGTGTATGGCCTTGTGTTTTCTAACATGTGCTCAAATCCATCAAACCCATCATGTGAGCTGACAAATGACAAAAAACAAAAGGTCTCAGACAAACCCTTTTGTGCACTATCCGATTCATGGATAACACCCACAAACCTTCTATGCCAAAATCGAGCCTCTATCATTGCTTCCTTGAGATTTACCATCTCTATCATTGTCATAAATGATAGCAATACATACTGTGATGGAGTGGCAACGGTCTCCATCAAGCCACAGAGCAACTTCTTGAAGGCATCCTTATCCCAACACATGCCTTTGGCAGATCCCTCTGAGGTGTCAAGCACACACAAGCTGATTGGAAGTTGTCCCTTGGAGTGACGTGTTAGAAAGCTCTCCCCCTCCATCTCCATGTTCACTTGAATAATTGTCCAAGGAAAACAAGACTGCAATGTAGACTTGTTACCCTCTATTGAACTAATCACCCAATCAACATAGATTGATGCGGCTTTTGGGAAATCAGGTGTGGACTTGCCAACTTGCAGCTTCTCTTTGACCCATGACTCACATGAACCCTTGAAGCTCTGATAAACAATTGAATCAATTTTGAAGTAAGTTGCAAGGGCATCCCATGTTTGATGTTGGGGCGAAGGGTGACGTGAGTTGAACTCCTTGATGAGCGCTTCTTTCAGGGCTCTATCATGCTTAATCTCCATTGCCCATTGAGACATTTCAATGGAGTCCTTGTCTTTGCTTGACTTGACCAAGACTATTTCTTTAGACTCAATCTCTACTTGAAGTGCACGTACATCTTCGTCTTCCAATCCTAGCAGACACCTCATATATGTTATTGTGGGATTTTGACCCTCAAGATCCCCACAATCAATGGAAATTTTCCCAAATTTAATGAAGCCTTTCCCAATTTTAATGAAATCCACCCAATTTCAAAATTCCCAAAATGCAACTTTTGTCCCACTTTATCTAATACTGTGTTGTCTAGAGTATTGCCATCGAACGGCAAATTTTGACACTGGAAGAACTTCAGTTAGTCCTTGGTGAAGAACTCAGAACTCAGGCAATTCAAGCACGTAAAGGTTATTCTAATGATCAGGCATTCACAGCTTCAGACAGAAGTAGAGGTAGAGGTAGATCATTCCAGAAAAGTGGTCATCATCAGCAACAACATCATTAGCAAAATCAGAATCAGCATCAGCATCATCCTCATCAGCATCAAAATCAGTAAAGAGGAAATCATTCCAACCGAGGAAGATTTCAAGGACGAGGGAATGCATCCACCAATGTGTCAAACATTCAGTGCCACTACTGTCACAAGTTTGGACACTATGAAAGAGATTGCCACAAGAAGTAGTACGGCCAAGATGGTCAATCTGAAACTGCTCTCAACGGAAGCAAGAATGGAAGAGGGAGAGAGAGAAATAGAGAGCCACACAAGTTTTTGTGGGTGCAAAACACCCTAATCTTCTTTTTCATTCATTTATATATGTGTTTGAGTATTGTACATAACTAGGGTAAAGGCACAGTGACCTTTAACCCCCACAACCTCCCACTTAAAGGATAATGTGCCTTTAAGGGAGAACAACCAGTGAGCATACTAGCCAATGCCCATCAATACACGACAATACTCAAACCGATGACTAGGTAGACTCTTCGTCAGCATATCTGTAGGGTTATCATCTGTATGAACCTTGACAAGCTCTATGCGCTTGTCCTCAAGTACCTCCCTGATGAAATGGTACCTGACCTCAATGTGTTTGGTCTTTGCATGAAAGATCGGATTTCGTGCTAGTTGAATAGCACTCATGGAATCACTATGCAATGTCGGTACACCTGTATGAATCCCCAAATCTCCCACTAGCCGATCAAGCCATATAGCCTTCTTGCAACCCTCTGTGGCTGCAACATACTCAGCCTCTGTGGTAGACAAAGCAATGCACTTCTATGTGCGAGACATCCACGACACTGCACCACCTACAAAGATGAACATATAACCAGAAGTGGATCTTCTACTATCCACATGCCCCTGCATAGTCTAAATCTATGTACTCAAGTACACGCATGTCTCCTTTACCAAAGCAGATGCACATCTCCTTGGTACCCTTCATGTACCTCATGATGCACTTAACTGCCTCCCAATGCCTCTTTCCTGGATTAGCCATATACCGGCTAACAACTCCCACTACAAATGCAATGTTTGGTCTAGTAGCTCTCATAGCATACATAAGACTCCCAACCGCTGATGCATAAGGAACCTTGGCCATCATGGCCCTCTCCTCATCTGATTTGGGACTATCTGTATGACTCAGTTTCACATATGGAGGCAATGGAGTACTCACTGCCTTCCCCCCCTCCATATTGAAACACTGCAATACTTTTGTAACATACTCCTTCTATGAAAGCCAAAGGAGTTTCCTACTCTGATCACGCGTGATGCGCATACCAAGAATATGACCTACAAGTCCCAAACCCTTCATATCAAAGGCCTCATGCAACTTGGCCTTTAATGCATCTAGCTCATAAGTATTCTTGCTAGCCAATAGCATATCATCCACATATAGTGTCAGGATTATCAGGCTATTATCCTTAGCCCTTTTAGTGTAGAGGCAGTGATCAATTTCACTCCTTCTAAAACCCTGGGACCGAATGAAAGCATCAAACTTTTGATACCATTCTCTAGGTGCTTGCTTAAGACCATAGAGACTCTTCTTCAGCTCATCTTTTCTGCAATTGGATTTTGCTATGGAGTACGAGGGGATGTGAGCTCCCTCTTAATCCCATGTGTATCACAGAAATGCTGAAAGTCATGAGAGAGATACTCTCCACCATTGCCAGTTCGTAGGCATTTAAGCATTCTACCTAATTGATTCTCAACCAAGGCCAACCATTTTTGAAATACCTGGAACACATCACTCTTCCGAGCTATAGCATAAGCCCACACTTTCCTAGTTGCATCATCAATGAATGTCACATAGTATTCAGCCCCGCCTAATGACCATGTAGGCATGGGACCACATACATCTGAATGCACCAAATCAAGCTTTTTAAACTCTTTCTTTCCCCTTATTTTATGGGCTGATTTAGTCTGCTTCCCATAGAGACAGTGCTCACAAAATTCAAAATCAGAGAAACTCAAATGCGGTACATAACCCAAATGGCATAAGAGTTTCATTCCATTCTGGTTCATGTGCCCCAACCTGCAATGCCACAAAGAAGTGCTTGGCTGCTTGGTTATTGCAACAACATGATCAAATACCCCTAATACATGTAAGGGATACAAAGTCCCACACTTGGCACCCCTGGCCAAAAGCATAGAGCCCTTCTAAATTTTCCAACTCTGAAAGCCAAAAGTGGTATGAAAACTAGCATCATCTAGCTAACCCACTGAAATAAGACTCTTGGTCAACTTAGGCACATGTCTCACATGTTTCAAAATAAATGCAGACCCATTTGCAAAAGAAAACTTTATGTCGCCTACTCCCACAATGTCACATGCATAGTCATTTCCAAGATGCACACAACCTGTCTTTCCATTGTCATAAGTGGAGAACCATTCCCTATGGGGAGGAACATGGAATGAAGCACCATAATCCAAAATCCAATCCTGGGAATATGCATCATTTGAAGTGATAAGCAACTCTGTAGATAAACTAGACATGAAGAGTACGTCATTGTCACTATCATGTGTGACTGCATTGATCTCCTCGATCTTCACTTTTCCTTTGTCCTCCCTTGGACTCTCTTCCTTTTGATTTGCACCCCAATTTGCATTCTTTTTCTTATCCTTTTGCTCTCTTTTCAGCTTGTAGCAATCCTTTTTCATATGGCCCTTCTTGCCAGTGGTAACACTCAATGTTCCATGCCCTGGATTTGCTATAAGACTTCCCTCTTTCTTGGGACTTCCCCCTGAACCGTGATCTGCCCCTTTGCACATTTAAGGCTACATCCTGCTTGTTGCCATCCATAGACTTCTGTCTAATCTCCTCGGCCAACAAGCTACCCACAACATCATCAAATTTCAGTACTCCATGAGGTGCAGAGTTACTGATAGCTGTACGGAAGGTATCCCATGAGGATGGCAATGAACATAAGAGAAATATTGCCTTAGTCTCTGCATCAATTCTCATCTTCTGAGCCTGAAGCTGGTTGAAAATAATATTGAATTCATTTAAGTGAGAAGCAATGGAGACCCCTTCCTTCATCTGTAGCTCAAACAACCTCTTCATGAGGTAAACTTTATTAGAGGCAGTTTCCTTCTCATAAGTGGCGCACAGTTTCTTCCACAAATCTTTCGTAGTCTGCTCATTTACTAGTGTGAAATAAACTAACTCTGCAAGATGAAGTCTAATAGTAGACTTTGCTAATGCATCCAACTCATTCCAATCATCCTCGGACATATTTGCAGGCTTAGCTTCAATCCTTGCCCAGGATTTAATCTGCTTCTTTTGAATAAGCACATCCCTTATCTGTTCTTTCCACAAAGAGAAGTTTGTCCCATCAAACATTTTAATGTTGAAAAACTCCTTTTTAGACATGGAAGAGGATGCCATAATGCAAATAAAGCAAAATCCCAAATGCTAGTGCCTGTAAGAGAGAATCACACTAAATACTAGGTGCACCCAAATGTGTATGCCACAATAGACTGAAATATCACCAAAGCTCAAAGCTCAAAGCATCAAAAGATGTAGCTGACTCATGTGCATGTACTACGCATCCATATGAGCAAATCTGGCCCAAAAGAAAATGCCAACTGCAATGGCAATCCAAAATGCTAATAAGTGCCAAATGGCTCAAGCATAAACACCGTCCATGGGCATATGCATCAATAATATCTCATCCAAGAGAGCATAACACTATTAGTGCATCACTTGCAATGTGTCAAAGTTGTCCCTCAGCATAATATAGCATCCATGTGGAAAGCGTCCATAAAAATAGCATCCCACAAGGCAATCTGGGCCTATCAACGCATCCAATAAGGATCGCAATGCATCCAAATGGCCTATAAATCATCCACTGCAACCCAATGCACACCACGAATGAGTGCACATGGCTCAAACTGCAACTAGAGTGATCTGCATAAGGTATGCTCAAGAAATCATGGTCCCATGGAAAAGACTGCTACTGAAAATAGAACCTGAGATGCCTCAAAACATGGGCGCCATTGCATAATCGGACTCAGCAAGAAAATCTGCAAATATCTCTCTTCTGCCAAAACTCCAAAATCCCAACCGATGAGTGAGAAATGGGAGTTAACACTTATCCACTGCCATGTGGCATAAGTCTAAGGTTTCAAAACCTTAGAATGAAAAAATGCATAACAGAGAGACGAAATCCAATACACAAAGATCTATAACTCTGAAAATACTCCACTGAATCATGCAAGAACTGATAGGTAGGGATTTTTGGGCATCCGGAACGCAATGGGACAGACGGTTTTGGAAACCGTGGTCTCAATCACTGGGCCCAACACATGGACTGAAAAACGTTTTTGGAAATAGAGCTGTTTGTAAACTCCATCGGAGTGTAATGATGAGTCCACCGGAACTGAGAGATCTGCAAATGGTTGCTCCAAACTTGAGTTCCAACACGCGAGCATAAAAACACAAAAACTAACATAGTGAGTCAGAAATCCAATGAAATGATCCCAGATTCAAGAATGAAGGTGTTTCCAAGCTCCTAAAGTGACACTAAAAGCAAGTAATAGTTGCCTCTACAAGTCAATACGGAGTCTCTGTCATTGAACGGAACAGGGAAAAGCTCAAAAAACGACTTTTTCTTTGAAAACACTTAGGCTCTCAAAACCACTTTGCAAAACCAAAGTGACTTTTCCAAAAGATCCTCCAAGGCTCTGCACACTCGGATGCAAGTAAATTCACCCACAAAGCTTCCCACAGAGCTTCTCCTTCCTTCCATAAAGCTGCTGAGCTTCCAAGCATTCACACACGCTCAGCTAGATCACCTGGGCTCTGATACCAGTTGAGAGTGCTCTCAACGGAAGCAAGAACGGAAGAGGGAGAGAGAGAGAAATAGAGAGCCACACAAGTTTTGGTGGTGCCAGAACACCCTAATCTTCTTTTTCATTCATTTATATATGTGTTTGAGTATTATACATAACCGGGGTAAAGGCACAGTGACCTTTAACCCCCACACAATCCAGCAGTAATTGAGGGAATTCTCGAGGTAGAAGAAATCATCGTGGTGGAAATTCTAGTATCAGTCATTTTGCAAATGAACATGGAAATATGTTTCTTGCAAGAGAGGAAATGCATCAAACTGATAGAGTGTATCTAGACACTGATTTCAATCCCAAAGAAAGTTACAGCTCTATCAAGTCGACCAAGTGGAACAGGATCCTTGGTACATTGGCAGCGATGCATCATCTCACATGACAAATCATCAGGAATGGTTCACAGAAATGAAGCCATTAGAAGGTCAAAAAAATGTCATCTACAGAGCAGACAATACACTGAATCCAGTTCAAGGGACAGGTGTTATCCCTATGAACAATTTCACTAGTACGAAAGGATTAGTGAAAGATGTGCTCTATGTTCTGAAGCTTAGTAAGAACCTCTTGTCAGTAGGTCAAATGACGGAACACAACTACAGAGTCATCTTCGATGGTGATGAATGCACTATCAGAGACAAATCCAAAAGTTTTCAACTAGTAGCAAAAGGTGTCAAGGAAGGACGCGTATACAAAATGCTAGCTATAGTACCAGATAAGCATGCCATGTCAACTCAACCGCAACAGATGTCACTATCTACAAAATGGTAGAAGAGATATGGTCATGTTAATTTCAAGTACTTGTTAGATCTCAGGAATCAAAATATGGCAATTGGGATTTTGAAGCTACAGTTTCTTGGAAAAGTTTGCGAAGCATGCTGCTTCGACAAACAAAAGTGAATCAACTTTGGTAGAAGTAGCTCTCGTGCACGAGGTATTCTTGATTTGATACATACAAATGTATGGGGTTATGCCTAGACCCGCAGCATCAACGATTCACTTTACTACTTGACTTTCATCGATGACTACAGTAGATATTGTTGGGTCTACTTTCTGACAGAGAAATCTGAAGTGTTTTCTAGATTTCAAGAATTCAAAACCATGGTAGAAAACCAGACAAGCAGAAAGATCAAGGTCATGAGATCAGATAGAGGAGGTGAATACATGGGAGGTGAATACATGTCTTCAACATTCATGAACTTTTGCAAAAATCACGGCATTCGGAGACAATTCACATGTGTAGATACTCCTCAGCAGAATGCAAGAGCTAAAAGGAAGAATGGGACTTTAGGAGACAGTGCTAAAGCAATGCTTTGTGAAAAGCATCTTCCGAATCAATATTGGTGGGCAGAAGCAATAGCTACAACAAACTACTTGCTTAATCAGCTTCCTACTACAGGGTATGACTCCTAATGAAGCATTCACTAGACAGAAGCCACATATTGGGCATCCGCATATTTGGTTGCATACCATATGCCCACATACATGATGATCATCGCAGGAAATTGGATGTGAAGTCATGCAAATGCATCATGGTTGGCTATAGTGAAGAAAGCAAAGCATACAAATTGTATGATCCCATCAACCGCAAAGTCATTATCTCCAGAGATGTAATCTTTGATGAGGAATCAGAATGGAATACCTCACCTACACAGGAGATAGAAGCATCGACTTCATAGTCATCTACAGAACACATTGATGAAGAAGAGCAAAGAATTGCCAGCAACACCCCAAGCAGAGCCACCACAACTCAGAAGGTCTACTAGGGAAAGTAGACCTCCAACCAGATTGACATATGCTCAAAAAGGCAAAGCAATTCAGGTGGAAACCACAAACTATGCTCTTATGACTAGCATCATGGCTACAGAAGAGCCAGTGTACTTTGAAGATGCAGTAGACAAGCCAGAATGGCAAACTGCTATGAATGAAGAAATGGATGCTTTGTATAAGAATAATACTTGGGAACTATGCGACCTTCCACCAGGAAAGAAGGCCATAGCAAACAAATGGGTATACAAAGTGAAGTACAATCTAGATGGCAATATTCAAAGATACAAAGCCAGACTAGTTGCAAAAGGATTTGCACAGCAATATGGTCAACATTATAATGAGACTTATGCTCCAGTAGCAAAGATGGATTCCATAAGGTTCTTGATATCACTAGCGACACTCAGCAGATGGAATGTGTACTAGCTCGATGTCAAGAATGCATTTCTCAATGTTTACCTAGACGAGGAAGTCTACATGCAACAACCAGCACGTTATGTTGAACTAGGAAAGGAGAATAAGGTTTTCCATCTCAAGAAAAGTCTCTACGGCTTAAAGCAAGCACCCATAAGTTGGTACAACAGAATTGACAAGTATTTTGCTAATCTGGGATACATGAAATCCAATGCAGATCACACTCTCTACTACAAATTTCAAGGGGAAGACATTACTATTGCACTTTTGTATGTAGATGATCTGATTGTGACAGGAAGCAAGGATAGCTTCTTTAGAAAACTAAAACAAGACTTATCTGCAGAGTTCGACATGAAAGATCTTGGACTTATGCACTATTGTCTTGGAATTGAGTTCTGAAGAGATTCAAATAGCACATTCATGAGTCAGCTCAAGTATGTTGATAGTCTCCTGAAGAAGTTTCATATGGTAGATTGCAAGATTGCAGCCACTCCCATGGAACAGAGTTTGAAACTTACTAAAGATTCAGAAAAGCCTACAGTCAATGACAGATACTACAGGCAGCTCATTGGATCTCTTATATATTTGACTATCACTCGGCCAGATATTTGTTATGCAATAAGCTCACTAGCATAGTTTATGGCAAATCCAAAACAGTCTCACTGGAATGCAGCCAAAAGAGTCTTGAGATACATCAGAGGTACAAGATAGTTTGGGATAGAATATACAGGAAGTCATCCACGGTTGCATGGATACTGTGACAGTGACTATGATGGAGATCATGAGACTAGGAGATCGACATAGGGATATGCATTTTTCCTTGGTCAAGATGCTATATCATGGTTGTCAACAAACAAATAGCCAACTGTTTCTTTGTCTTTGACTGAAGCAAAATATAGGGCACTCACTACAGGTGCATGTGAGGCTATATGGCTTAGAAGACTATTGTCAAAAACCGATTACTTTGATGAGTCAAAGCCGGAGTCAAAGCCAACAACAATATACTGTGATAATCAATTGGCTCAAGCATTGGCGAAGAATCTAGTATATCACTCCAGGACAAAGCACATTGATGTTAGAGAGCACTGCATCAGAGAAAGAGTGTTACTTGGTGACATCACACTGCAGCATTGTGATAGCAAAGAGAATGTTGCAGACATCTTTACCAAACCATTCGGTAAAGAGCTATTCGAGAAACACCGACTAGCTCTTGGTTGATGCAGAGGAAGGACATTTCCATTAAAGGGGTGTGATGGAATGTAATGCTCAATCCTTCTTCGATTCCCCAGAATCATCATCTTGAGGGAAGGCCTACTTCATGATGTTGATCTTGAGGGAAGGTGTTGAGAGTTCACACTCAACGTCATGTGATCATGTGTGCACAACACCATCATGTGATCATATGTGCATAGCACTGACCCTATAGAGTGCTATAAAGGAAAAAGTTAGATCCCCTAACCCTAAACCTAAATGGGTTTGTATATATTCTATTTTTCCAACTAAATCTAGTGTACAGTTAGTCATTTGTGGTGTGCTCTCTAGCTGTGCCCTCTCTCCTCATCTCCACTCTTCTCCTCTCCCCTCTTCATATTTTGTCATATAAAAGAAGACAACAAGAACTTTTTGATGAACTGAATTGATAGCAAGTAAGCATTCATTTTGTTGTTGCAAAGCAAGAATCATTTGTGATTAAAGACGTGTGTACTAAATTATTTGCACTTACCTTGAGGTGCTCTTCACACCTTATCTCTAACTTTGTTAACAAGACGTATACACATCCATCCTATAGTGACTACATTCCCTTCTTGGGCTTGCAGCTTACACTCTTGCCATATAGAGTTATATAAACACATTCATCCTATACTCATGATGACTAGTTGCCCTTCATAATCTTACTGCTTGGGCTTGCAATTTGCACTCTTGCCATCCCAAACACTTGAATAGGATCACTTCCATAAACAAACTTGCTACTTCTCGAATTTCATAATTCCCCACATGGGCTCATAGAATTCTCCATCCCATCGGCTCAAGGATGAGCTAAAATGAAGGAAAACAAAGCATGATCATAAATGTTTGAATCTACAAAATTTGAATTTTAGCATTGTTCAAGAACAATGGATATCATGTTTTAATGTGCCTTCTATTCTGAATGTATTTTTCCTTGTTTACAAAAAGTGAAAGAGATCTACGTCATTGGTGCATGCAAGATATTGATTTCTCAAGTTGCAATGCGAATATGACTATTGACATTCAGGCAATATGTCAGTATCTTATAAATTCGCAAGATGTACTCTCGATGCTACTCATTGCTAATATTCATGATGCCACTTGATACTAATATTCTCGATGCTATGAAACTTGATGCTTAGGGAAGGTTCCATTCCCTCGGATTATAATTCTTTGGGGAAGGAAGCGTGCCACCTCCCCGCCCAAACTATGTGTGATTATAAGAGTTATATTATAATGTAATAAATATAATGTTATACACTATGTGTGATTATAATAGTTATATTATATATACAATAAATATTTTTATTTGCTTGTCCATACAAAATTGCTCGTCTTCAATGTTGGACGCAAGATCAAAGGATGACAACACGTTTACTCATATGATTGTAGCCAACATCACAATATTATATAGATTACAACAAGGATGAATTATGAGCTTTGATAAGCATCACCTTATTCATGTATTTTTTGGGCTTCAATTCTCAAAAGGCACAAATCTTCGAACATCACCAATTCAATAATAGAGCACCACTCGTAACATTTGTAGGAAGGATCGGGTCCTAATGGACCCTATGTCATGTCTCGTGTCCACATCTTGTTGTGATTATGTTATTGTATTTTTTATCTCCTCATGTTTGTGATTTCGTCTAACCTAGTCTAAAGGCTACTACCACAACCTCAAGGGTCATCACACAATCAATAGACGAGGCAGAGGGCACTATTTCATTCCTTGCTTTATTTTAGCTATTCGGTTGCCTACCATAATCTAATTCCAACCTTGTAGGCTCAGATTGTCCTCTTTCAAGCATCACTACCTGTTGCCAGTGTGTCCATAGGCTAGATACATTTTTTCTTGTCCTTGGACCCAAAATGTGTTTCCTTGAGCTTCTACACTCATCGTTTCATGTCCTCCCATTCCAAGGACACTAGAATGTGGAATGTATAGATCTTTCCAAAGACATTTTGCATGAGTCTAGGTTTGAGGGTTACTCTTGAAGTCCTTGTTGCTTCAAGGCTAGTGCAATTACTTTGTCATAAAAATCCGTGTTCGTGGATGCTTTTATCAAAGCTATGCTTATATACCACATAGGTCAAAGGATGGAGGAGGAGGCATGTGGCTGGAGGGAGGAGGAGGATGATTGTGGAAGGGAAGGGGGAGGTGAAGGCATGTGGAAGGTAGAAGGAGGGAGGAGGAGGGGAATGGTGGGAGGGAAGAAAAGAGGGTTGTTGTAATTCAAATTTTAAATTTTGAATTTTTGAATATTTGGAAGGAGTGGTCTCCTCCCATGATGCTCTGTAAAGGTTGGTGGTGGGTTTAATTATGGGCTTAGCCCACCTAGATAGGGGGAATTAGGCCTCCTTGGGACCCCACAAGTCAGCCCACTAATCCTCCTGACAAAATATGTGTGCCTCAGGATCTATGGAGCGCTCTAAGGTAGATAGAACCTGTGTGGAAACATGATGAAGTGCGTGCTCATGACATGTACCTCAAGTCAATTAGGTTCCAAGATAGATTAGCTTGGACTCATAAAACATAATCTTGAGTGAGTGTGCATTTCTCTCTACTCAACAATACATGATAAGCCTCTCATAGAGAGTGCCCTTTGAATAGTCAACCATGTGGGATTCTCTCATCCACATCTCTCCTTGTGGATATCCTCAATCCACATCTCCACATCATGTAGTCCACATCCTAGGGTGGCTACTTTGATTCTTTCCTATACCATACCTTAGCCTCTAATTATGTGCTCATGGCACCGCAACTCTCAACACCTCCCCTAATCCATTCCTTAGGAGGCCCTTTTGAGACTCCATTTCTCCCCTAATAGCATCGAGAATCCAAAGCTCTCAATTAGCTTTATAGAACATTGGCCAAATAATATTAAGAATGTTTATTCTTTACCCAAGCACCGATCCATCTAGAAAGTATTAAACTATATACCAATTACTAAAACTAAGGGTCCAATTGTATAGGTTTCCAATTCCTATCCATTAGGAATTTTAATGCATCCATCAATAGTATCTATAGGGTCCCATTCCATTATAAACCATCTATTTGGATGACCTATCTGGACCATTATAAGTTTAGACTTGGTAGGGTGTAAAAAATCTATTGCTAGACTCAAAGTCCTTCCTAAATTTCTCTTCTTTGTCCCATAAAGAATAATAGGGCTGCCCAGACCTATACAACCCAAATACCTTGCCTTGAGAGAGAGGTAAGGGTGGAAACTCAATTAAGAATATAACATGACTCCATAGTGCCTATCAAGTTTGTTCACACATGAGCTAACTCAATCAAGTACATAAATTGACTTACACTGTCTATCATGTGTATTAACACCTTTTCACACTAGGAAAGCAATCCCTAGTCAAGTTCTAGCTTCATCTTTCCTTGCATTCACCAAAGCATAGGAAAGTGTATCCTAAACACATCAAAGTGGGGCTACTTAATTCTCCAAAGCACACATGTTAATACTAAGCAAGGCATATAACAAGGGATTCCATAGTTCTATAATTAATAATACCCAACATTCCTCTACCTGGTGCTCATGTCAAGCACATGAGGAATTGAGAATAAGAAGTTTCTCTCAATTTAGGTGAGATCCAAACTCCAGACACTGATCTTTATTGAATTTGTCTCAAAAGAGACACAAGCATGTCACCTTAGTGACCTACAAAGTGTTGATTTTAAACTAAGTGGATTATCCTAAAGTCACACACTATTCTGTTGTCATCAACATAGTGATGCATGCAACGAAATCCATGGCTAAGATATTCATAAGTGGTCAACCTAAGTCGAGATTTGCCTTGCTCTCAAAAGATGGTAGAAATGCTCCTTAATCAATAAAATTAAAATACACACGATACCAAACTTATCAAGTAAAAACATTTTAAGTTTATGACATTAAAAATTACTTAGAAATCATCAAGAATGGTATATCATAAAATGCACCAGTGAATATGTAATATATATGAACATAATGAACAATCTATCTTTTTTTTTTGGTCGAAAAAAGAAAGAAAGGTAGTTTCCCCTTTTTCTTTTATCTCTTTGTATCGACAATCTATATTTTCTCCCAGCATAGTAGAGAAATATACTCCCATAAAAAGGTATGGTAACCTCATAATTAACTCAGAGAATTACACTCATTGGAGTCCAAATGTACATACGTGCCATAAAATTTCCCATGGGTCTCTAAACAAGATAGGCTATCCTCCTAAATTCACATCATTCTCATTGTTTCAAGATAGACTATCCTCCTAACTTCACATCATTCTCATTGTTTCCTTTTTGACCCATCCTCTTTTCTCGACCCATCCTCCTTCACATTGGTTCAGAATGAGCGAAACGAGCTAGCAAAACTCTCAGCTGCGGCTTCGATGTTTTCGTTATGATATAACCAAGAAAAATATGAATCGTCACCTTTGCATGCACCTTAAATTAAAAAAACGTGCAGCTAATCTTGGAAAAGCTATTTACTTTAGCAAGTTTAGTAAGGACTAAGCGTACAGATTCGATTGTGACAAAAAATCGTTTGCGAATTCGTTCAACATTTATGTACGCTAGTTGACACTTGAGCTGACAGATTTTTGACAGCAGAATTTTTGTAGCAGGTGCACGTGGGTGCAATTGCAAGGTCGGCCTAGAGGGCTCCCAATCGGCATTTGGCTTTGTTCGTAGCGTTCCTTGTCTTGGTTCAAGCTCGTAGAATGCTTTATAATCATTTTTTAGAACTTATGGTAATCACCCATCTGCTCCTTCTCTCTCGCAGACACTTACCTCACGATGGGATGCTGCAAATACCGTTCTGATCTTCGTTCAAGCTTTCAGGTTCATATATCTCTGACACTTTCTCAAACCTTTCTTTGATCATCCACTTGCTCTGTCTCTATCATGTACACACTTTTTCAGGTGCATTATAATCTTTGATCATGTGGATCCCTCCGACTGCTTTTATCGGTTTTTAGGCGATCCTCCAAGGTCTATTGACTGATCACCCATCTCGTTCCTCTCTCTAATCTCTGTCACACGTTTCCCTTTCACACTTTTAGTGATAAGTGGTATAAACGATGCACCAAATACCTTTTTCAATCGTTGATCAAGCGTTTGAGTTTCCAATATCAATTTTGGGAGATCCTCAAATATTTATTATCACTATCTGATCCATTTGTGTCCCACTCGTAATAAAAAGCAGTTTGATGCCATGGATGGTATATGGAAGGGTAGTCTAAATCCATAAGCTCAAGGCCTTAGCCAAGATCTTGTATGTGTTATCCGAGGGGTGGTACTACTGAATATATGTTTGATCCTCCCTTTTTGGAATGAGACAAATCCGCTAATGTCAATTGCTTTGAATTAAATGTCTCATGAAAGGCCAAGCGCAAAGGGCTCCTAATAGCTATTGATGAACGACCATCCTCCCATGAGATCACGCCTCCTTTTTGTGTGCTCTCACTTAATGGATATCCTCCTATATTTGGGAAAGTTTTAGGTAGAATTCTGAGTGAAGCTCTTGCGCCTGGCCTCTCAACCTCTAGAGATGGCTCCTATTACATCCCGTCTAGGATGTATCCCTAAACACAATCCAAAACTATAATTAGCAAAACTATAAGTGTAGTCAACATGTGACTCACCTCCCAACCACCCCTGAGCAAGTGGGCTAGAGATCAGCTCCCACATGCCCATGCCTATAGCTATGGCATCCCATACCACTGGAACCTATTCCCAAGGAACCCGTAGAAAGCAGGAGTCTAGCTCAAGATCAAAGCAAGACCATCCAGTGGTGTGTACTAAATGCCAACACAATAGCCTTGGCCACTCTTATATAGAAGAGCATCCGCCAATTCCCACGTCAACTTGCTTCCCTTAATCCTAGGGTCCCCTAATACTGCCACACTAATTCGAGGATTAGCACCTAAGTACATAACATTCTTTCCTCTTTTAAGCACTCTAAGAAAATTTGAAAAAGTTATTTTGCAAACTAGACCTATCTTTCCACTTAACTTTGAACTCCGGATTAACTTATTCCTAACTTTCCTTTCTCATAGGTCCAATCCTCAACTTGTAGAAGTTCTTGGGTTGAAATGAGACTATCTCCAGCCCCCAACACCTCTTTCAATCGACTGACATGAAAGACCGGGTGAACATTTACATGTGGAGACAATTCTAGTTAACATGCAATCTCATTAAATTTTTCAAGATTAGGAAAGGTCCACAATACCTAAGGGATAACTTTACTAGCAAACCCTCCCATAATGTCTTTGAATCCTTTGGTATTCACAAGTATACATGCATTACTAGCAAAGGGGTTCCTGCAACGTGGTTGGAGCACATGGATCTCTACCTGAGATTGCTGCGATGCCACATGGCATGTCCAGGAGGAAGTTCAGCATGTGTACAGCCTGTTTTAGGGAACAGACCCGGATTTAAATCCGTCCTTGTCTGGATCAGTACGGAGGGCTCCAGCAAAGAATACGGGACTGTTGAGGTCAGCATCAGGTCCTGGAAGAGAGGCGGATCAGTAGGAAAGATCTTTGCCTGTTTGGAGCAGGCAATAGGCTAGGCAAAGGGCCTGGAACAGGTGTGAGAAAGAATCCAAGGGAGAGAATATAGCGGGCTTCCGAAGGAAAATAATATATAAACAATGTTTGGCCATAGGGCTGAGTACAACTATATGAAGGGAAGAATCCTCACTACAAAACTGTAACGGAAAAGTACTGAAGAGAGGAGGTGAATCCTCACTGCTAATCCCTGTAGGCCAAGGCCTACCCTGTTGGTCTTCTGTTGGGGCTCTTTTGGCTGCTACTGCTTGGCACTTGAAGGCCTAAGGCTGGATGAAGCATGAGGGCCAAGGGGCTGCCTTTTCTAGGCCCCCTTGGGCCCTGAAAATAGCCGACTGCTGCACCCTGCTGCACCCTGCTTCACCAACGGGAAGTCTTCCCACCGACCTGCCATGTGGCTGCTGACATCTTCTACCAACGTGGCACGTTTGCTGATGTCATCGCCTATGCGTTGTTGCTGACTTGGCCTGTATGTTGCCTGCATGGCAGTCCTCTGCTGACGCTGTCTGCGTGGCAGCTGCTGCGCTGGCTGTCCAGCATGTCCACGGGGCTTTCAGCCCCTGGAAAAGGGAGCCCATTGGGGCGCATTTCTCATTGACTTGAGTAGTTAATCCCCAGCAACTTGGAGCAGCAGACCAACACCAATAGGACCTACATCCAAGAGGTCTAGAGGAGGCTGAAGAGCTGTAGGATGACATTCAGGGCAACAAGGTGCAGGGATCAAGGCACGGTGACTCAAGTCTATAGAAGCTCGACGAGGAGCACACATGCTTAGGGATCTAGAAGTTCCATGGAGGTACTAGGACAACATTTTGTTAAGGACAAAGGGCCACGCTTTGGTGGGACTCTGGACTCCTTTTGTGTTGTGTCCTTCGGACGGAAACATAATTTATACAAAATTGGGGAGCTTCTTGAACCAATAGTGGTTCAAAAGATCCAGTCGAGCAAAAAATAATTAGGTGTCGGTCAAAACTGAGGATTTCAACTTCTTCATCGCTTCTTAATAACTCGGAAGCGGTATAAAGACCCTAAAATAAGCAAATATATTTTGTTGTTTTTATATCTCTTGAGTAGCATTGTCTATTTACTGGCATACACATATGTTATGGTTGTGTACACACAGTAAAGAAGTTTTGGATTCCGTAGTTAAACACTTCTGTGTGAATGCCTGGGCTATTTATCAGTCTTTCGCTACAGGTACCCTCTGTTTGGTCATTTCTAACATGGTATCAGCGCCTTGGTCAGAATTTCACGAGAAGTGGAGCCTAAAGGCAAGGGCCTTTGTCATGTGCATGCTAGGGACATGTAGACAGATGACGGGCTAGAGTGCTGTCCATGGGAACGGTCAGCAAGATTGTTTTTTTGCTTTTCGTGATGCTTGTGTGCTATTCTTGGTTTTTCTTGGCGAGCACTCTTCCTTGAGGCTATAAAGGGAGGGCCATGACCATAGTTGCACACACCGGCCAGTGAGGGAGCAGAGCTAGGAGCTATCAGTGCGGCTGTTCACCGGGCGGTATGTGACGTATAGCTACTAGGGAATGGGAACGTTCCGAAAACTCGAGTGTCAGAAGGGAACGTTCCGGGAAGGGGGAATGGGAACTAGAACGCCATGTCATATGACATGCCATCAATTCATATGAAAGTATATCAAACCATGAAAAGAAAATGACTTTTAGCAGCTCAACTTTCTATTTCAACTTTAGGAACACCAAATATAGGTTCGGAATGCCAGATTTAGGTATGGAACGCTATTGGAACACCAGATGGAACGCCAAAATTAGATATGGAACGCTCCTTTTAGGTATGGAATGCCAGATTTAGGTTCGAAATGCTGTTCGGAATGTGTTCCGGAATAACGGAACACTGTTTTCTAGTAATGACCTGTTTGGGAACGTTCCGTGGATGTTCCAAACGTTCCCCGTCAGCCCTTTGTCCGGAACGGCATTCCAAACATTCCGGATGTCGGAACGCCATTCCTTGGTAACTATGATGTGACGCCAGGGGTGAGGTTTGCAGGGCTGACACTTTCCACGAGGCTCTCTAGCCTTTGGTCGGTGGGGCTGATCAACTTTGGATCAGCATGGTTGGGTAGTGAGTTGCTTGCACATGATTTTGGTGTTGCAGACCATGGTTTCGATAGGGTTAGATCCTGTGAGGGCGTGATAGATGGTATCAGAGCTGCCCTATCGTGGATGATCTTGATCGTGGTCGAAGTGACGCAAGGTATGATGGAGTGACAAATTCTAGGTATGGATCCAATTTGCAGTTCATGAAGATTTGCAGTAGCTTGTGATTTTGTCAGCTAGCGAGATGATCCTCGTGGGGAGGAAGATTGAATCAGAGAGAGGACTTCGCCAAGAATCTGGGAAAAGAAGAGCAGTGGTTGGCAGTCGTTGATTGGGGTCAGCAAGAGAGAAGACAAGATTATCCTGAGAAGGAGAAATCTAGTTGCGAGTCATTCTTGAGTAAAAACGATGGGAGCATGCTGAGTTTCGTGGAGATAGGGTGATGCAAATTGGACCTGGATAGGCTAGGAAATCAAAGCATGGGATGGCATGACAGGGAGAATTGCTAGGATGCAGCGCAACTACTGGCTTTGCTTTTGGAAATTCGTTTTTGGAGCCGTGTTTTTTGGAAAGTGCTTTGGAAAGCTTTAATTGCCAAAAGCAGGAGCCCTTGTTTTAGTCTTAGAAGGCTAAAAATGAGAGAGGAAAAAAAGCAAAAAACGAAATTCGTTTTTAAAGCTTTTGGATGCATTTCCGGAACCAAAAGCCCAGGCAAGCAGTTTTACAACCCGTACCCTCCCTTGTTCAAAGCCCCGCATAGCTTATCTTCATTGCAATTTAGCAGGAAGCGATTCTAGGACAGATTCTGGAGTGCACAGTCTACTACATCGTAGCACTATTCTCACTTCTTGCACTGGGCATCCTTTTCTCAGATTTTTCCATCATTGCTAGCCCTCTGGGTGAAATTCTCGTGCAATTTGCCATCTCTACCTAGCGCAAGCTTTGTAGATCCTTCTCCTTTTTGGCTGAATTCCGTCCCTTGTGCTATACTCCTCTTCTACCATATCTTGCAGCCATTGCCTTCTAGTGGACAATTTCCCTTTCTTTCATAGGGATCTCCAAGGTTTGATTGGTATAGATAGATACATACGGACGGCGGACACTTCTTTCAAGCCTGGATCACTTTGAGGGACACGTACAAGCTGAACAACAAGGAATGAGCTGGCAGCAGTTGGTCAAAGGACGGATTTGACTAGGATGGCTCGGCTATTGCTTGGCATGCTTTCGAGGAGCTACAATAATTTCGTGACCATGATGATTGCAGGGCAAAGAGCGGTGCTAGTCACATTTGAGGAGCTGGACCATTGCTTTTGCAATAAGAGGCTCGGGAGAACAAATGTTACGCTCAAGTTGAGGTAACATGACCTTGGAACGGTCAGTGGACATTTTCCTTTAAAGGATAAATGTTTGTATTATATTTGTTTAGGTTTCACGTAAATGATCAAAAGGAATCAAGGTCAAGGTCCTTGGTGAGGTGACATGGCACAAGACTAGGTGGATCTAAGGCTAAGGGGTCTAAATGCATTAAAGGTGCCAAGGGGCAAATGATTTCAATGTTATTCCAAGAGAGGGGTAAATGATGCATTTAGGAGATGCCCTCAAATGATGACATTTGGCGGACTAGATCCATCTAGGGATATGTGGGCTCTATGTGTAGCATGCAAGTTTTTTTCCTACTTACGTATCTTTTAGGAGCTTGCTACAGTAGGGGTTGGTTGGGTGGAAGTTGTGCCTACGCCTGTGATTTGCAGGAAAAGTTTGGCGTTAATGGTTTAGTCGTTTCATTTGGTATCAGAGCGGTCAAGGTGATCGTCGATCCAAGACTGTGGTGAAGCGTTCTTGCTGCTGCCGTAATTCTATTGGAGAAGTGCATAGAGCTATCATGTACATGGAATTGGGGCTTGGTGGAATATGCAAGCAAGAGATTTCATGTTATATGTTAGTGATTGTAATAGTTGGTATTAGAGGGCGTCGATGCATTACACGACGGGTAGTTAATATCCGGATTCATGCCTTCGTCGTGAACGTGGGTGATATTATGAAGAAAGGTCTGTTGCTGATCATGGACGAACCGGAGTTTTAGGAAGTGACGTAAAGTAATATTCATCCATACAATTCCTTTTTACTAGCGCACGTCAACCGACTTGGCACAGCTAGGCGTCATCTTTCAGCATCGGCAAAAGCTAGAGCTATTGTATCGTATGTCTAAGAAACTGTCGGAAGACTGTTAGCGTTCAAATCGTGGGATCAGCTGCTTTGCAAAGTTTCTGCGCTATGATAGTGGTTGGCTTTGCTAGTCGTGGGATCGGGATTTGGCAGTCAAGCGGAGCTACATGCATGGGGAGCTTGGTTGCAATACAGTTTGCCCAAGAGGGAAAAAATTAATTGATTAAGGAAATTCGTCGATCACTGACGGAATCCCGTTTTTTTCCATCCGAACTTGACGGAACATGACGGAACTTGATGGAACTTCAGTTTAGAGGCGCTTTTGAGTGGATTTGGATGTATCGAAGGGGCATGGTGTCGAATAGAGGCGATCAGGAGCCTGAACACTGAAGTTTGGACCAGGGAGCTTTCTATTTCTTTATGCCTCGGAGTTGTTTGAGTTTCGAAATTTTATTGTGGGTTTGGTTATCTCCCGTTACTAAAGATTGCTGATATCTCCCTAGTATAGGAAAGGCGTAGTTCTTTCAATTGCGAAGTTGTAGTTGTCTGGATTGCAGGCATTCCCTAGCATAGGGAAGTTGTGACAGTTTGTACTTAGAGTTTATATAGAGTGCTATTAAAAAAAAAAAAAAACCCAATCGACCTAAATGAAAGTGGAACTTCAAGGGTAGATCCTGTAGAATCGGGAGTCCGGCCGACCCCGCAGGTGTCGCGCTCAGCAGGCCATACATTGTCTGGTAGAATTGCATTATTGGAGGATGCCTTGCAACAGATTTTAGCTCAACAATTGCAAGAAAATGTAAAGCAATCCGAGCTCAGGAAAATGGTTCATAGTATGTCTACTAGACCATCTTGTGAAGAGAAAGGTAAATCTCCAATGGAGCCTGAAACCAGTGTTCATACGGTTGAGCCTAGGAGGGCTAAGGTGCCTAATATTGCCAATTATAGGCCAGAAAAGTATTCTGGTCGGATGTCTAACCGTAGTTCCGATATCATAGAGACTTGGTTACACAAATGGGACGAGACCTTCGCCATTTGTGAAATCAGAAATGGTATGAAGAAAATCCACGAGGCTACCCATATGTTTAATGAGGCAGCGGATAGGTGGTGGATAAAACAGGAGAAAGATGGAGTGGCATCCACTACTTGGGAGGGGTTTAAAAAAGAATTTAGAAAACACTTCTTATCTCTTGACGAAGCATCCCGAGCTTGGGATCAGTATCAAAACCTTCGTCAGAGAAATTTATCAGTGGCGGAATACATTGATAAGTTCAGAGAAAGTGTAAGAAAACAATACAACGTCTGTGCTCAACAGGTAACAGGATCTCGTACGCAAGAGAGAAAAGCAGATAGTATGGAGAATAAAAAATTTGATTACTGTAGAACTGATACAATAGATGGCGCTGCTCCCAGTCGTGCGCTCCTATGAAAGAAGCTTTGATGGCGAGCTGGAAACAGTAGAGGACGGAGGCTGGATGCTAAGGAATCAGGGTTGCTGTAGCCAGTGATGAAATGGGCTTCACGGGCTTGCTCTTATATAGCCACCACTAGTAGTCGGTTAGACCCAATTGGGTGACCGACCCAGTCTGTCCAAAACGGTCGACTGGGGGTCGGTCCCGAAATAGGCCACCGACCACACGATAGAACCGTGGCGCAAAATAGAGCAACTGACCTACGGTGACCGTTCGGCCTAGAGCCATCCGGGATCATCTGAGGCTCCAAACGGGCCCCGCAACCCGAGAGTGGGCTGCCCTGAGAAATGCTCCATCTACCCTCAGTGCGGTCAGTCATGGGATGCCTTGCTGCACTTGCATGTAGCCAAGTTGGCAGTGTGCCAACTCCGTCCAGCCATCAGGCCACACATGGCTCCCATCTGGTGTCCAAACCAGGACCTACTGGATAACCGAGCTACTCAAATGCCTTCTCCTCATATGGGGGGGCTTACAAGTAGAGTTAGCTGGTTCCCGCGTAGTTACACGAGAGTGGAGCATTGATATCTAACACTCCCCCTCAATGTCCACCTGCAAGTGAACTTACTTTTTCGGCCCAATGCCAAGTCGATGAAGATGCCTCTCCAGCAAGTCTCTTCCAAGAGCCTTCGTGAAGATGTCCGCAGCATTCTCTGTAGTCGGACACGCGTACAAAGTGATATTGAATCTCAATGTGTTTTGTGCGAGCGTGGAACACAGGGTTATTTGCAATCACCATGCAACTCTGATTGTCACATGATAATTGCGTAGGCTTGTTCTGCACTGCACCCATGTCCCCTAAAATCCTCCTCAACCACACTGCCTCGCAAGAAGCAAAGCATGCTGATTTGTACTCAGCCTCGGTAGAAGAAAGAGCATCTGTAGGTTGCTTCTTGCTGACCCGTGACACAGCTCCAGATCCAGGTGAGAAACAGTAACTTGTCACTGATCTCCTGCTATCCACGTCTCCTGCCCAATCCGAGTCACAGAATCCGGTCAAGATGTTGCCCTTGGTATAGGTGATGCCATAATTAAGTGTGCCTTTGATGTATTTCAGCACCCGCATCCCTACCCTCCAATGGTTCTCCCAGGGCTTATTGGAAAACCTGCTTAGTACACCAGTCGCAAAGCTGATGTCCGGCCGTGTGTTGCACAAGTAAATCAAACTACCCACAAGCCTTCTGTACTTCGCTTCGTCCACCAGTGGTAATGAATCCTCGTTTGAGAGCTTCACGTTAACCTCCATATGGGTACCAATTGTCTTGCACTCAGCCATGCCAAATGCTTTCAGTATCTCTCCAGCATACTTCAGCTGTGAAATGAAGATCTGTTTCGGCTCTTGCTAGACTTCAATCCCCAAATAGAAATGCATCAGTCCGAGGTCTGTCATTTCAAACTCTCTTCCTAGCAAATGCTTTGTTTGCGAGATCTTCTCTTCATGGTTTCCTGTTATGATAAGGTCGTCCACATAAAGGACCACGATCATACACTTGCCTCCTTCTCCGAAGATATATAAATTTGCATCAGATGGGCTCCTCCTGAACCCATTTTGCAGAAAGTAGGCATCAATCCACTGGTACCATGCTCGTGGGGTCTGTTTCAGCCCGTAAAGTGCCTTCTTCAGTTTACAGACTTTACCTTCTGAACCGGGGATCTCAAAACCTGGTGGTTGTTCCACGTATATCTCCTCCTTGAGATCTCCATTCAGAAAGGCGGATTTTACATCCATTTGAAACACGGGCTAACTTCCCTGGGCAGCTAAAGCCAAAACATTGCGAATTGTGATTAGTCGAGCTATGGGAGCAAAAGTATCCTGATAATCAAAACCATGTACCTGTGCGAATCCTTTTGCCACGAGCCGAGTCTTGTACTTATCCAACGTGCCGTCGGACTTGTACTTGGTCTTGTATACCCACTTGGTGCCGATTACCTTGCGTTTTGGTGGACGATCCACAAGGTCCCAAGTGTTGTTCTTCATTATGGAGCCATACTCCGACTGCATAGCCTCCATCCACCTATCATCACCCTGTGCTTCTTCAAGACACTTGGGCTCATCAGCACGGATCACCTTTGTTATCAACGCGTAGTTGACCAAGTGTTCCTGCGTCCTTCTTTGCTCCTCTAATCTCTTGGACCGGCGGTGTTCGGATGGTTCCTCCTCAGTGGCTGGAGGTTCTCTGCCGTCCAAAAGCTGCTTTACCCACTTCAGGAATGGCCGTTGCCATTGTGGTTTTGCGGGCTCTTCTTGCTCTTCTTTATCTTGAATCCTCCCAAGCACTGTTAGGGGAGTTCGGTCTGCTATTGGTGGTTGTACTGGATGGATATCCTGGTCCTGGTTGTCTGGCAAGGAAGCATCCTCCTCCGATTGATGCGGCTGTTCTGAGAAGATCACCTCGCGACTTACTTTTACCTTCTTGGTAACAGGGTTATAGAGACGGTAACCCTTCGTCTCTTCACTGTAGCCCAAGAAAATACACTTCTGGCTCTTCGGTTTCCATTTGGTCTTGTTAGCATCAGGGACATGCACAAAACAGTCACATCCAAAAACTCTGAAATGTGCAGCTGAAGGTTTCTTACCAGAAAAGGCCTGCAGTGGAGTCATCCCGTTCATAGCCTTCGTGTAGCTATGATTCAGAATGTAAACTGCCGTGTGCCATGCTTCAGCCCAGAAAGTCTTTGGCAAATCTTTCCCTTTCATCATACTCCTGTCCATTTCACAAATGACGTGCATCTTGCGTTCTGCTACTCCATTTTGCTGTGATGTATGTGGCGGGGGTTTCTGCCTCTTGATCCCGTGACTTTTGCAGTAACTTTCGAATTCAGTTGATGTGAACTCTCCACCTCTGTTTGATCTCAATTTCTTCACCTTCCTCCCCGTTTCTTTCTCGACCATACATGCCATTCCTTGAACTTACTAAAAGCCTCGTCTTTAGTCTTCAGGAAGTATAGTATAGCCAATCCTTCTACTGTAGTCGTCGATCAACGTCATAAAGTAGTAGGAACCACCCAAAGCTTCCGTCTCCATCTTTCCGCAGAGATCCGTGTGAACGAGCTCTAGAGGAGCCTTTGCCCTGCTGGCCTGTTTAGGAAAGGGATGCTGATGCTGCTTGCCCATCATGCAAGCTTCACATACATCGGACAGATCTGTAATTTCTGGTAGGTCTGCAATTCCACTTTTATGCATCTCCTTTAAAGAACTAAGGTTTAGATGACCAAACCTCTCATGCCACAGCTTAGTGTTCTTCACATCCGCTCGAGCACTGAAAGCTGAGAGCTCGTAGATGTTGTTGCGCCGTGTACCTTTACCAACGACCTTCCCTTGAAGATCCAAAATCTGTGTACCATTCTTATCGAAGTGAACTTTGAGGTCTCGATCCGTGATCGCAGAAACGGACAACAAGTTCCTCTTGATATCTGGCACATAAAGAACATTGGACAACTGTTTTACAACTCCATCTGACTTGAGAGCAATCGTACATTTTTCTTTTGCTGGACATTTTTCATCATTGCCGACTGCTACCAGGATATCATTCCCTACTGGCTGTAGAGAGGTATACCAATCCTTTCGACTGGTCATGTGGCGCGATGCACCACTGTCAATAATCCAAGGTTCATCCGCAGGTACATGAACTGCCTCCATGCAAATCTCCTCAATTGCTATGAACAGCTCTACTGGTACTGCCTACGCGCTGTTGCTAGACTCTTTCTTTACTCTGTTCTTCTCATCTGCAATCTTCTTTCGGCACTCATTCTGCTTGTGCCTTGCCTTGTTGCAATAGAAGCACTTGATCTTCTTCTTTCTCTTTTTATTATCAGAAGAAGATGGGTTACCAGAGTCCTTACCCTTGCCTTTCTTTGATCTAGTCCAGAAAGCCGAATCTTCTCCAGTCCTCGTCTTTTGATGCATCTCCTCCTCCAGAAGCATTGCGCTGAAATCCTTAAAGTTGGATAGCTAGAGCCGTCCAACTTTCTGCTTTCGTTGAACGGTGGGATTCGCAGTCTTGCGGGCTGGGCCATCTCTCACAATTTGCTCGCAAACAGAAACACACTACCAAATCTTCTTGCTAGAGTCCAGGATCTGATACCATGTAAGAAAACAATACAACGTCTGTGCTTAACAGATAACAGGATCTCGTACGCAAGAGAGAAAAGCAGATAGTATGGAGAATAAAAAATTTGATTACTGTAGAATTGATACAATAGATGGTGTTGCCTTCCAGCCGTGCGCTCCTATGAAAGAAGCTTCAATGGCAAGCTGGAAACGGTAGAGGACGGAGGCTGGATGCTAAGGAATCAGGGTTGCTGTAGCCAGTGATGAAATGGGCTTCACGGGCTTGCTCTTATATAGCCACCACTAGTAGTCGGCTAGACCCAATTGGGTGACCGACCTAGTCCGCCCAAAACGGTCGACTGGGGGTCGGTCTCGAAATAGGCCACCGACCACACAATAGAACCGTGGCGCGAAATAGAGCAACTGACCTATGGTCATCGTTCGGCCCAGAGCCATCCGGGATCATCTGAGGCTCCAAACGGTCCCCGCAACCTGAGAGTGGGCTGCCCCGGGAAATGCTCCGTCTATGCTCAGTGCGGTCAGTCATGGGATGCCTTCCCGCACTTGCATGTAGCCTAGTTGGCAGTGTGTCAACTCCGTCCAGCCATCAGGCCACACATGGCCCCCATCTGGTGTCCAAACTAGGACCTACCGGATAACCGAGCTACTCAAATGCCTTCTCCTCATATGGGGGGGCTTACAAGTAGAGTTAGCTGGTTCCCGCGTAGTTACACGAGAGTGGAGCATTGATATCTAACAAAAAGTTTATGAACCTCTACCTCAGTTAGTCCAGGTAAAAGATTTTATCTTTGGACTGAATGATGGGATCAAGATGGGGTTGAGTATGCAAACACGCTAGATGAAGCAATTGCCATAGCCCTGAACTATGAGAATGCCAAAGGGAACAGACCAAGTGGGTTTGTGCAGGTTGGGACTTGGTATGAGTACCCGAAGAAAACTGGGTTTAAGAAGAACCGCCATGATTCTTCCTGCTAGTTTCTCTCCAAAAGTAGATAGTGCCAAGTCCCGCCTCACCAAAATACACTTGCGCACAGAAGGGGGTGAAGGCACAAGGGAGACTAGCTTTGAAAGTGCCCTGTACTTAGTCATCTCCTCCTTCCCATAAGGGGAGAACAAAGTATGGAAGCACACTAGGCTACCGCGCTCAAGCATTCCTATGTAGTGTCCTAGTGCTGAATCTACACCGATGCTATCACCTCAACCCCCTTTACATGTCGCAAACTGATTCCATGGCGTCCTGAAAATTGAGATAACATCAGTAATCTTCTCAATGCCAAACTAAGAACATAAATTCATTCATATTGACAAAATATATGAGGATTAGCAAAGGGAGTGCCTCACAGCCTAGTAGTCAAGCCAAGTAGGCGAAGCCAGTTGAGACTCCTAAACCAAGTATACCATTGGAGTGAAAAGAAAAGTAACACCAATGGCAGCCCAGGCTTGGTCGAAGTCTTATTTGAACCCAGAGCAAAGAGAAAAAGCAAGGAGAGAAGGCTTGTATTTTGGATGCCTTCAGCCTCATCAGTGGAGGGATTGTCCATGAAATAAGGATCGTCGGATGGCTGAGATGGTGATCTCAGAATGCGACGTGGAAATGGAGGAAAGTCCCAAAGCAAAACAGATGTAGATTCAGCTAGCGGGATCTTCTTAAAGGTCAGTACTTGTTTTGTTATGTGTGTCTGTTGCTAAGCTAGTAACTAGTGCACCTGATAATGTCCTATCAAAGCCCGCAGCAACAGGTTATACAGCCTTTAACGATACGGAGTTAATTAAGATGAAGGGGCAAGTAGCCAATCATGACGTCATTGTGTTGACTCAGTGTCAACGCACAATGTAATTAACTTCAAGCTTGTAAAGAGGCTGAAATTAAAGACTAGCCCATCTGACTATGCATATACAGTCAGAATGACAGACGGAAGTTCAATTGAAGTATGGGACCTAAGGGTTATCCAGTTGGAACTTCGAATTCAGGACTATGCTGAGAAGCTTGATTTTGAAATGACAAAGCTTGCTCACGCAGACATAGCCCTGGGTAAGGCTTGGCATTCTAGGAAGAATCCAACCATAGATTGGAAAAAGCACATTTATCAATTCAAGATGAATGATGTGCTGTATGTCTTACGAGGTGAAAAAGATATATCTCAAGGACCGTTGGTTTTCGTAAAGTTCAAAAAGCTCAAGAAGAGTTTTTGTTTCTTTGTACAGCATCGGTAGAGTCGATTGATGGTCCTTCGGCTAGCACTGATGTTACCCAAAATGGAGAGATGGTCAAGTTGGTTGATCAAATAGCAGGGGAGTTCTCTGATTGTTTAAGGGATGAGTTACCTCCAGAATGGAATGTTCAGAATAAGATTGAACTAATCCCGGGGGTAGAACCTGTAAATAGACCTCCCTATAGGTTAAGTTTTACTGAAGAAGCGGAGGTACGAAGACAACTAGAATACCTCAAGCTGGGGCAGATTTAACCCAGTTTCTCACCTTTTGCTTCGCGAGTGATATTAAAAAAAAGGAAAGATGATACTTTTTGCCTCTGTATAGATTACAGAGCATTGAATAATATCACTATTAAGCATAGGTATTTGATGGCTCGGATCGATGGTTTGCTAGATGCATTACATGGGGCCGTAATTTTTAGTAAGATAGATCTTAAATGTGGCTACCATCAGATCCATATTAGAGCCGATGATGTGCATAAAACCACTTTTGGAAGCAGGTTTGGACATTATGAGTTTTTGGTAATGCTGTTTGGACTTACCAATGCTCCAGCTACATTCGTCATATGCGTATATCGGGAAGTTTGTAGTACATTTTATTGACGATATTCTTGTGTTCAGCAAAAGTATTACTGAGCATCATGAACACTTAAGAATAGTGTTCAATACTTTGAGGAAAGCCAGTCTTTATGTAAATAAAAAGAAAACTGTACTGTGTATGGTAAGACTTGAATATTTAGGATTCATTATTACTCCTGAGGGGGTAGAAATGGATCCAAAGAAAGTGGCTGCGATACTGACTTGGCCTATCCCTCAGAGTTTGACCGCTTTGCGATCATTCGTAGGATTTGTCCAATTTTATCGAAGGCATATCAATGGATATTCCGAAATAGTATCGCCATTGATTGATCTGACCTCAGATAAAGTACCTTTTATATGGGGACAGAATCAACATGAGAGTTTTAACACCATAAAACAAGATGTGGTCTCAGGTCCGGTGTTAAAATTAGTTGATCCCCAGAAACTGTTTTTTCTTGAAACCGATGTAAGTGGCATCGCGGTAGGAGCAGTTCTCCTCCAAGAGGGAAGGCCAGTAGCCTTTGAAAGCAAGAAACTTTCTCCCTCTCAACGAAATTGGCAAACTCATGAATTAGAGTTGTATGCTGTTGTCCATGCTCTGAAAACATGGAGACATAATTTGTATGGATCAGAGTTTTATGTTGATGTTGATCATGATACTCTGAAACATTTTTGTAAACAACCTGACTTGAGAGGCCGCCAAGCTAGGTTTGCAGAACTCATGCAGGAGTTTAACTTGACGATTCGGTACCGAAGAGGGAAGGATAATAAAGTTGCTGATGCATTGTCACGCATCATGCATAATATGAGTTTCACGGTGTTAGAGAGTGCTCTAATGACCGAGATTAGAGAAACTCAAAAGGTGGACGAGTTCATCCAGAGCCTTTAGCCTAAGGCTCATGTATTTGAACCCGGGGAAAAGGGTGACCTGGCATCCAGAAAAGGCCAAACTTATGCAAGATATACCATAAGAGATGGTATGCTGAAAAGAAATGGCAAGGTAGTAGTACCTAATTAGAATGATCTCAAGCAGAGAGTCATTCAACAATGCCATGATAGCCCATGTGCTGGACATCCAGGAGTCGAGAAAACATATGATCTCGTGAAGCGAGATTTCTTTTGGCAAAAAATGAAAGAACATATTCATGAATTTGTGACACGTTGTTTTTCATGTCAGGTAAGTAAGGCAGAGGGGGTGAAGCCACCCGGACTTTTACAACCTTTGGAAATACCACTAGGTAGGTGGGAGAGCATTTCCATGGACTTTATTGTAGGACTGCCTATGACACAAGGTGGATATGATTCTATCCTTGTGGTAGTTGATCGTCTTACTAAGATGGCTCACTTCATTCCAACTAGAGAGTCTGTTAGTGCCCCGCAAGTGGCGGATTTGTTTATTAAACATATATTTCGTTTGCATGGATTACCCAACATATATTTCGTTTGCATGGATAGATGGACCTGTGTATAATGGTTTGCTTGTATGGGACCGAACCTACTGGAGTAGGAGCCACTGGATGAAAAGCCAAGAAGCGACAAAAACGACACCAGAGTGTCCAGAGGGCTACGACATGGGAGCTACTAGAGCATCTTCATTGATGAGTTGGGATCAGGCCAAGATGTGTCGGTGAGAGGGGGTGTTGGAATTTGTATGGTCACCTCTGCATTTGTAAGCCCCCATATGAGGAGAGCATTAGGGGGGTGGGGGGGGGTGAGCCAAGAAATGATATGGTTGCCACATGAGCGGCATATTTCCTGTCATGTGGACAGCATACAAACAATAAAAGATGAAAGCATGGGCCTGCCACATGGGCAGGACATGGCTGCCATGTGGGCAGTACAGTCAAAAGGAGTACCTGGATGCAAGGAGGTTCCTGCAACAAGGTCGGAGCACATGAATCTATACCAGAGATTTCTGCAATGCCACGTGGCATGCCATGAGGAAGTCCAGCATGTGTACAGCCTGTTTTGGGGCACATTTCTCATCTACTTAAGCAGTAGAGCTCCAGCAGATTGGAGCAGCAGATTAACACCAATAGGACCTACATCTAGGAGGTCTAGAGGAGGCTGAAAAGCTGTAGACATAGCTTGGAAGGGGCTGCACACCTAGCCTGACATTCATAGCAGCAAGGTGCAGGGATCAAGGCACAATGACTAAAGTCTATAGAAACTCAACGAGGAGCATGCAGGCTTAGGGATCTAGAATTGCCATGGAGGTAGTAGAATAACATTTTGGTAAGGAAAGAGGACCATGCTTTGGTGGGACTCTGGACTCCTTTTGTATTGTGTCCTTTTGGATGAAAATATAGTTCGTTGGTTTTATCTCTCTTGAGGGGCGCCCAAGATTGGGACATATTTTATTCTAATAAACATTATTTGCCAAGAGAGTTCTCAGAAGGAATGAAGGTATTTTTACAAGTTTCCAAGGAATCTAAGAGTTTAAGTACTGGTACGGTTATCCCCCATATACTGTGGTCCATTTCAGATCAAAAGAAGAATTGGACAAGTTCCATATGAACTAGAATTGCTTCTAGAGTTCATCTAGTTTTCCATGTCAGTAGACTAAAGGAAGTCCTGGTGGGTGAGGATTAGTTGGTCACTCCTCAAGAACTTATAGAGGTTGTATTCTTGGATTTCGTGAACGTCAAGTAAAAAATAGGACGATCACTCAATACAAGATTAAGTGTTGACTCTTGAGGAGGATTCTACATGGGAGACATCGACTAACCTTCCATGGAGCATAACTAACGTGTGCTTAGATCAGGAAGCTTGGGGAGGCTTGGGGCTAGGGAGACGATTCTCACGTTGAGTTGCAAGGGCACAGATGGATTAGGTTTTGAATTAGGGTTTTTGCTATTTTTTGCAGCACTGGGCTCAAGCCTATATAAGGAGCCCAGGGGTTTAGTTTTTAGTATGCAAGTCCGAGCAAGCTTAGCTCCTCCTTGCTGGTCTGGATCTTGGATCGCATTGCGGACCCGTACCTGCTTCCTAGCATAGCCCAAACCCAGCGGATGATTCAAGGCCCTTGGGTGCCACCTTGTGGTATGGGACGCCGGGCTGGTTAGGAGATGTGCCAGCAGCTCAGCTTATGGCTCGGAGGGGACATCCCGATTCTTGAGTCTTTTCCTCACAGACGACATGCTTGGGTGGTGAGCTAGCCTGCACCCATCTTCCTTGTTTCTATGGTCGCTTATCCGTGTTTGTTTGCGTCCAAGATTCCAAGAGTCTAGAAGTCGTGTCAAAAGGCCTCAGAATAGGGTGCCCCCCAGTCAGGTTTTACAGAGTGGGTGGGTCAATTTATGAAACTGCTAGGTCAGCCAATGTAACCTCCTTCGTAAAAGACAGCAAAGACATTCTCATTTTCTCTCCCTCTCTCCCTCTCTCTACAAATACACTAGGCCCAGGACAAAATCGTCGGGCTGGACCCCCCCGAAGGTTTTTATTCATCAGAGAGAAAATGCAGTACATGAGTACAGCGTGGAAGCTGTTCATTAAAAATCCAAACGTGAATGATTCATTACATGAGCTCTTAGGCTCTCTTTCTTGGCAACAAGCCACTTGTCAAACTCTACATTACTTTTCTAATTACATGCCACTAAGGGCAACTCTGGAGTCTTCAAAGCACTTGGTCACGTGAACCGCCTCCTAGCCTCTTGTTACGCTCCATTGCGCTTAGGAAAATAACTCTTCCTAGTACCTGTAACAATTAATTAAAGCGCACCACCATGGTATCCATTAATTGTTAGCGCTTTGCATGCAAATAACACACTGTGGACTAATTCTAGTCACGGTGGGCATCCCCATTGAACACATGTGCACACATAACAAATATAAAAAAATATATTTATTCTCTGGTTGACCAAAGTCAATGCTCTTGATCATAAATGAGGGGCTTTGACCAAGCGTCCTATAGTCAAGTCTCTCCAACCGAAGTTGGCACAACTCTCCAATCGAAGTTGGCACATCTTGGTTAACCGCAGTTAACCTTCTTGATATAAACCAAGTCTTCTTGATCGAGATTAGGCTTACTTGACCGAAGTCAAGTATTTTCAACCGTAGTCAATTCTTTGACCAATAGAAAAACCCTTTTGACCATAATTAACCCAGATGGAAAACTCTTTAATTATGATCAAATAAATGGTCAACTATACTTTGACTTAGGATATTTACATTGTGGTGACATCCCCTCGGCTTCTATTCAGTTGACCTCAACTAAAAAGCTTCCTTGTAAACATCCAAAAGCTGTGGATGATTGGACAACATATCTTCATCCATCCCTTGGCATCCAATGCCGTATAATTCTTGAATTTTACAACGTACCTGTAAAATTCTTTGCCTTGAGGGCCTTTGCGTATGGTATGGTACACGATCTGCTCTGGCTGAAGAACCTCCTCTAGCTCATCCACTTTTGGTGGATCCTCTGATATTGCTTCTGTAGGCTCTGGCCCCTGAAATTTCTTTAGAAGATTCACATGGAATGCATTGTGAATCCTTCAATGTTGTGGCAATGCTAACCTGTATGCAACCTCATTTATTCTTTCTATAACCTGAAAGGGCCATAGTACCTGGGAGATAACTTTGCATACACTTTCTGTTTGCCTTTGAACTTACGGAGCCTAGCTTTCTCGAACTTTAAAAGTACCCAATCCCCTTCCTTGGGATCTAACTGTCTCCTATGCTTATCTGCAGCTCTTTTATGCTTCTCTTGAGACCTTTCAATTGCTGTTTGGACTTGGCTATAAGCTTTCTGGAGGTCTCTCACAAACTGATCAGCTGCAAATATTTCGTCCTTGGTCCTCAGGATAGGTGGCAGAATCACCTTTCCATAGATGACCTCAAAGGGGGCTTTCCCTGTACAGCTGTGTACTGTATTATTGTAAGCAAACTCTACCAATGGTAGGTACTTTTCCCAGTCTGAATCTTGGTCACCCACGTAGCATTTCAGCATATCCAATGCTGTAGAATTTGCTACTTCACTTTGACCATCTGTTTGGGGATGGAAAGAAGAAGAAAAATTCAGATTCGTCCTCATGTTATCAAATAAAGCTCTCCAGAATAGACTGGTCATTCTGGGATCTCAATCACTGACAATGGACTTAGGCATACCATGGTGCTTAAAGTTCTGTGCCATGAAAACCTTAGCCATATGATCTGCCTTTATGGTTTTGCGAACCGGAATGAAATGAGCTTGCTTGCTGAATGTATCAATGATAGTCCAAATCCCATCATTCCCTGACTTTGATGTTGGCAAATAAAAAATGAAGTCCATTGTAATACTTTCCCATGGTGCCTTAGGCACGGGAAGAGGCAAAGTAGGCCAGGTGCCTTTCGTCTATCATACTTCACTTTCTGACACGTAAGGCATTCAGTAACAAACTGATGTATATCTTTCCGCATCCCTGGCCAAAAGAAATACCTCTCTAGTGCTAGAGTTGTTGTTGTAATTCCTCTATGTCCAGCATAGGGAGGTGCATGGCATTCCTCCAAAATCTTTTTCCTCATCTCCTGGGTGATGCATGGGCAGTCATCTTTTATTAGATACCCTTCTTTGAAGGAATAGTGACTGGTGGACTGCCCCTCTTGCATTTGCTGTAAAATCTTGCCAAGGTCTGCATCATTAGCATATTGCTCCCTCATGCCTTCCAGGTCCCGATGATAAGCAATAATCACATTATTGACCTGGGGTCTTCGGGACAAGGCATCTGCCACTCTGTTCCGAATTCCTGGAGTATGGACAATGAAAATGATACATTGACAGCATATTTGCCCATTTCATATGCTTCTCGGAAAGTTTTGTCTGAGTTAAAAAATATCTCAGACTTTGGTGATCTGTTTTAACAGTAAAATCTGCACCCAAAAGATAATGCTTCCATGTGTTCACAGCATGAACTACAACCAACAATTCTTTTTGATAGATTCCCAGATATCTTTCAGCATCACGCAATCTTCGGCTCTCGTATGCTACTACAAGTCCATTGTGATGTAATGCAGCCCCAACACACTCTCCACAGGCATCGCAATCAACATCAAAAGGTTGATAAAGATCCGGGACTACAAGAATAGGCTCTGTAGTCAACTTCTGCTTGAGTGTATTGAATGCTTTCTTCTGTGATATTCCCCATGTGAAGGCTTCTTAGTAAGGTCATGTAGTGGAGCTGCTATATCAGCAAAATGCCTGATGAATCTCCTGTAATAGGAGCAAAGTCCCAAAAAACTACGGACTTCATGCACAGTTTTCAGCTCAGGCCATTCTTGGATGGCTCGGATCTTTGCAGGATCCATTTGTATCCCATTCTTGGATATTATATGCGTCAGATAATGGATCTCTTCCAAAAAGAATTCACTTTTCTTGCTATTGGCAAAAAGCTGATGATTTCGAAGTTCTTGAAATACCAAAGCAAGACGTTCCCTGTGCCCTTCTTCTGTCTTTGAAAAGACTAGGATATCATTAAAGAAAGTACCCGTGAAAAGCCTGTACTTTCGGAAGATGCGATCCATCATTCTATTGAATGTGGTTGGAGCATTTGTCAACCCAAAAGGCATCACTAAGTATTCATACAACCCGAATGTAGTGCGAAAAGCTATCTTATGCACATCTTGTGGTTGTATTCTGACATTATGATAGCCACTCTTCAAGTCTATCCTGCTGAAAACTGTTGCTCCTCTGAGCTGGTCAAGCACATCATCTATGCGGGGTATCGGAAATCTATTTTTGATAGTCATCTTATTCAATGCACGATAATCAATGCACATTCGAAAAGAACCATCTTTCTTCTGTACCAGAAGTACTGGTGAGCAAAAATGAGCTGGGCTGAATCAACCCTTTGGATAGCAAGTCCTGCACTTGAGCCATAATCTCCTCTCTTTGAGTCGCACTGACTCTTTAAGGTGGTCTATTTTGTGGCTCACTACTAGGCATTAACTTTATCTGATGATCTTTTGGTCTCTCTGGGGGTAACTCCCCTGGCAAAGCATCGGAAAAGCAATCTTTAAAGTTTACAGAAACTGAAATTTATCTTTGTCAGCATCATTCATTTCAGCATCATTCTCTTTTTCTTTTACAAAAAACATGTACGCAGAAATTGCAGACTTTATTGCTTTACCACATGTAACATCAAATACAATGGGGATAGTCTCCCCTTTATTCTTGGCAACTAAACTCTAGTTTTTCCCCCTATGGATAAAACTCAGCACCCTCTCAGGGTAATCTATCGTTACTTCCTTTCGATAGAACTATGGTGTATCAAGTACAACATTATGCTACTTGAGAGGAGAGATTAAGAAGTCCTCTTGATCTACATAGCTCTGTACATGGACACGAAGCTTTTCAATCAAAGGAGTAACTTGCACTGGATTCCCTTGGAACATTTGATCAGCATCAAGAGCTCTACCTAGCTCTTCAGTTTTTTTCCCTAATCTCAGGACTAAATAATCATTTCTCTTGTCATGACACTGCTAAATCTTCAGATATGAAATTGTCTGTAGACCTTGGATCAAATAGGATTAATGCTTGGTGATCTCTTATCTTTCCCCATGATAGCAAAAGCTCTTTTTCCTTTGGGTCTGACATCTGGGACTGCTCCCACCATTGGCCTCGGTGGTACTTGTGGCTTTTTTTGCTCCTTAGAACCCGAAGGCTTCTCAGGGCACTGGGCAGCCATATGCCCCTCTTTCCCACATCTAAAGCATTTCCCATCTCTGCGAAATTCAGCTATCTGTTCAAGAGTGAATGGGGATTTGCCTTTATATGACTTCGAAAACTGAGTACCGCTCGGCTTCTGAAAGTGAAACCCTTTCTTTTCAACCTTGGGATACTCTTTCTTTTCTAATTTTTAAAAATCAGTTTTTAGCACCTCCTGCATGCAAGGATAGTACTGTGGATGGATCTTGTAACGGCACAAGACTAGCTACTGAAGCTGAATGCATAAGGTCTTGAATGTTCTTTGCCCCAAAGCATTCTTGGACTGAGACCTGCTCTATACTTTCTCATTTGGGTTTTTTTGGAGATCTTTTTGAAAGGTGCAACCTGCAAATAAGCATCCCAAAACTTTTGGTTGTACACATCCACTGTATCTCCTGCATCCATATGCAAACTGTCCCAATCTTGAAGAACATGATCTCTAAACGGTTTAGGCATGAACTGCTGGTAGAAGGCTTTCTTGAAGTCCTTCCACCTCTTTGGGGCTGACCCATCTGTGGTTTGTGCACTCCACCATGCACTAGCTGTCGCTGTCAAGTGCAAACTGACCATTCTTAACTTGGAGGATTCTGAAAACTTTTCTGTACCGAATGCAGCATCAAACTGCCTGATGAATTGCAATGCTTTGTTTGTATGACCATATTGTCCATTATAGGTCATAAACTTCACAGATTTACCTCCATCTTTGAATTCCTTGGTTTCTCTGGAAGACTTGCTTTTCCTAAACTTCTTGTGTTTCCTTCTTTTCCTGGATGGTTTATCTGATAAAGAAGAAGATACAGAAGCCGAGCTTGAGGTAGACGGTGAAGGACTTGGAGATCGGTGATGATGCCTTGATCTCTTCCTGCTATGAGACCGTCTCCTATGAGATCCCTGTCTCTCGGGTTATACACGAGAGTGTGCCTCTGGCCAATATTGGCACATCATAAGCTGCATTAGACATATTTTCTGCTTGAAACAAATGTTGAGCTCTTGGATCCCTTTTGAGATTTTCCATCTCCTGCATATGAAAGTGTACCATCTGCTCAAATTCTTGTTGATTTTGGTCCTCTTGAATAAGGTTGTGCCGATTGCGAAATCACTAGCATACGCCTTAACTACGAATGGTCGGGTAGGTTCTGGTAGAGCCAATATAGGTGCTTCTTTCACCTAAACTTGAGTGTTTGAAAAGTCTCATTAAGCTTATCATTCCTCGAGATAGGACTATAGTTGGGCAATGCAGGCATATATGGGCATGGACGTAGAATCTACAATACAACAATTCGAATACATGATCAAGGAAAGAGCATTCCTTAGTATCTACAATGCAGTGTGTGTTCCATTTTAACATGGGCTGCACCCTAGGCATGAAAGGGGACGTGTAGTAGAAAAGAGTCCCAAGTATTTTTGGGAATCACACAAGGAAGCATGTACAAGAAAGAAAAAGGGTGGGCTCTTGGGTCTATTCTTTTTGTCTTTTCTATAGGTAAGGTATGTTTTCCTTGGAACATATGAGTATGTTACAAACGTTTTTGATGTTTGAGAGAACAGTACGAGTGTGCCTGAAACTATGATCTGAAGATGGCTTTATTATGTGTCCATTATGTGTGGCACAAAGTGAGATTACTGTCATTTTGGTAGTTGTGAGTTATTTTTACCAACCTAGACACCACCACACACTGGTGCACTTCACACACAATTGGATCAATGTAGCATGCAAGTGAGAAGACACACATCAGAACTCCATGTGCTTGTGGTCTTTGACCTCCAATAATCCTTTTGCAAGAGTGAAAAGCTTGTCTTAGACATACATTTTGAGGACATGGAAAAGTTTTTGGGAAACAATATAATTTATCAAAGTAAAACACAACAGCAACGAGAAGAAACATACCAGACAGAGAGACAAAGCAATGAAAGTGGTGGTAGCAGGAGAGTGGGCTCACAAAAACAAGAATTTCCTGTGACTTCTTTCGTAGATCATATTGAATTTGATGTGTTTATCTAGAACCATACTTGTCCAATTAAAAGCAATCCCATGATTGTATTGGAATATTATTTGTTATGAAAATTCAATGCCTTGTGGATTCTTGTCGGTCTAGGGTCGTACATAGGTTTTTGTTTCAAATTTCAAATTTGAATTTTAAATTTTAAAATTTGAATTTTGAATTTTGAACTTTAAATTTTAAATTTTAAAATCTGAATTTTCAATTTTTAAATTTAACATTTGAATGTTTGAAGATTTGGCCATGTGGCCAAATCTTCCTACTGATTTGAAAGAAGCTAGCAACATTTGGCAGCACGGCAAAATTTTCCCAAGCCCTAGTGCTTTGAAAGATTTGGCCACACGGCCAAATCTCCCAGAACCTGGTGATTTGAAAGAAGCATGCAAGATTTGGTTGCATGGCCAAAACTCCCCATACCCTAGTGCTTTGAAAGAAGCCTACAAGATTTAGCCACATGACCAAATCTCCCCAAGTTTGAAAGAATGCCACAACCAAATCTTCTCAGTGCTTTGAAAGAAGTCACCAAGTCTTGAAGGATTTGGCCGTGCATCCAAATCTTGCTATCTTCTTTGAAAGCACCAAGGTCTGAGTAGATTTGTCTGTGTGGCCAAATCTTATTACTTCTTTCAAAGCACTAGTGTCTTAGGAGATTGGCCATGTGGCCAACTCTTGTTGGCTCCTTTCAAAGCACCAGGGTATGGGGAGATTTGACCATGTGGCCAAATCTCGTGGGCTTCTTTGAAAGCACCAGGGTATGTGGAGATTTGGCTTCTTTCAAACCACCAAGGTCTAAGCAGATTTGGTTGTGTGGATAAATCTTGATGGTTTCTTGAAAGCACCAGTGTCTCGAGAGATTTGGTTGTGTGGAAAAATCTTGCTATCTCCCTTTCAAAGCACCGTGGTTTGTGAAGATTTGGCCATGTAGCCAGATTTTGCTAGCTAAAATTCAAAGCACTAAGGTTTAGAAAGATTTGGTCGTGTAGTGAAATCTTGTAAAGCATTTTCATCCTAAGTCACACCATCAGATATCAATATTGAACTATGACAAATGTTATGTATGAATGGTACAATGTTACAAAAATAAGTCTAGTGTTGCAACAAGTTTTAAAGAAGCATAGATGTTCTTAAAACTTTGAGGGTATGCCTTTTGTTTTTGTTTTGCATCTCCCTTCAATAAGCACATTTTCATTGTGATGAATGTAGGATTTCTTATTGGATATGAGCATATCTGACAATCCACAACGTCATCACACTTGTGCTGCTTGCAAATTCCAGCGTCGGAAGTGCTTATTAGCAGAGTGCCCATTAGCTCTTTTTTTCCCTACTAGTAAGATGGATAAATTTTTGAGTGTACACAAGCTTTTTGGCGTTAAAAATATACGGAGGATTTTGAACAGCATAAATGAACCTTCTAAACAAAGAATTGCAATTGAAACCATGATTCAAGAGGCTCAAATAAGAGAAGCCCATCCAATAGGTGGTTGTGTAGAATTCAATTTAATTCTTCAAAAGAGAAAGATTGACTTGACAAAGGAAATAAAGGAAACAAGGATAAAGCTGTCTCTTTTGAAACAAAAGCGCTATCAACAGCAACAGGAGCTACATTTCCAAGAAGGTTCTTTTGTCAATGGCAACATCGCCTACATGTTCCCACATGATCAAGTTAAATAGCCCTTACAAACCCAAATCAGAGTACTTTCAATTGACTTTGTCCATGAAAGCTATGGACAAAAACTACTCTGATTATTATGTATTTATTACACAATGCTAGTTGTTTTGAGACATGCAACATCAAGTAACCAATTGTACAAGATATTTGAATTTGAACCTATTGATGTTATTTTTAAAATCTTAGTTTAAATCATTGCTTTAATTTCAAGATAAATCAATATTTTGTGGTCATTAGATTTCTCTTTCTTGATTCATAGATTGTTTTGTTCGTGTTGAGAAACATGCATTCTTTCATTAGGTAAGAGAATTCTTTCATTAGGTAAGAGAATATTCCCCCTCGCCCCCCAACACACATGCGCGCATGTGCGCATCCACGTTTACACCTATGCCAACACCCCCATCCACACACATATGCATGCGCCTGCACTCGCATGCACGCGTGCACACACAATGTGTGCACATGTGCTTGCTCACATGCTTAGTGCATATGGAGATGCATACATAGGCAACAAAACTTGTTCCTCCCCTTCATTGTATTTTAAGGGTCCATCAAGTGCTTTTTAGTATTTTTCGTAGGGGCTAGTATGCTAAGCACCAAGCAATGTTCCTGGTATTATTTCCATAGATTTACTTTCTATGATTTCATGATGCCTCTTTAGGGGATACACTTGGCCTTTTCCTCCGTTTTTCGGCCCATCACTCCTAATGTTCATAATGATTTTTCAAAGACGAGGATTTTATTGTGCATGGGAGGGTAGAGGCGAATGCCAACAAATCCATCGATCAACTTTGAAGGTCAATGGCCAAGACCCTTTTTGGGCTAGTTTTGTGAAACTTTCCTGGTGTGGATTACCAAGATTTAGAGGCCGTGGTAATGCAACAACAAGTTAGGGATTATCTTGCACGTTTCCAATATGCATTCTGTTGTGTTGCGTAATTCTTCTATTCTGGGGTCATGTACCTTGAATTTAATTTACGATGGTGTCAATCCTAAGCAAATCTGTGGAGAGTGATCCATTTTTTTTAAACAGATGACCTATCTCCTGCTTGACGTCAACTTGTATGATGTAAAGAAGCATTACCCATTATCTATACATATTGGGCAGATCTTTTTATTGTAGTTTAAGATTGAAAGTACATGATTCTAAGTGTAACAAGGTTCTTAGATGCATGGTTGCCAAGGACATGTTCCATCTATCTGGTTTTACACTAAATTATTTTATTGAGTCATCTCAAAGTGAAAATGAGAACTTTGGGCATTTGAGGTTACCGCTTAAAAGATAGTATATTAAATTTGTCAAAGGCGGTCTTCCATATAGAATCATTTCCATGTCAGCCAAAAAGAGGACAAACGTAACATAAAATGTTGATAAATCCCTTTTTAGAGGCCCAAGAATCACATGGATAGATTAATTTGATAGAATCGGAAGCAATACGACCTATGAACTAGTCCAACAATTGTTTATCTAGGCTTCTTAGCTTCACTTTGTCAGAAAGCCCATGGTGGGGGAGTTAGCTGGGACATATTTAGATTTTCAGATCTGTATGCCAAGGATGCCACGCCCCATTGCTTTGGTAGAGGCTAGGTATCTTTTTTTGAGATCTTAGTGTAGGATCCTAGGCTTGAGATTGTCTATCAGATGGGATGGATTTGCTTGATAGTGAATTTTTAGGTGATACAACCGTATGCTTGGATGCCTCCGCTCAGACTCTTTAATTCTTTCAAATTGGCATTGGACACTTCTATCTCGTAGAAAGCGCTCTGATTAACTCACATAAATCCAATGGATCTTGGCTCAGTAATCAACCTTCCCTAGACTAGGGATTGGATTTTTGGTTCAGTTGGATCCAGAGAGGTACCTCAGTCAGGTATTTCTAGGTTGGCATTGGGATTTTTCCCTCGCAATAATTTTTTCCTGTCAGCGAGATTATCAAGAGGAAGCTTTTGTTTTGGATCTTACAAATTTATGCCTTGCCTCTAGGGTTTGGTCAACTAGGTTCTTTTGGCAACTGCTTAGTTTGTTTGCTCTTGTTGTTGGTATCTCTCAAAACGAGGATGCATTAGGTAGCTCAAAAGACCGATTTGGAATTTTCTGCAACACTTAAAAGCTATTTGCGATCTTGTAGATTTTGTATCCTTTGACAATGCTCTTTGCTTCATCCACCCTCTTTGCCCACCTTGGTATGTGTCTAGATGATGTGGCTTCTTGTCTTACTAACCATGAGACACATTCTCTAAATGAGAATTGTAAAATGTCTAGGAGGTGCTCCCTCATTCCGTAGATGACCACTACTCATGGTAGGTAGCATGTCATCAAATATTTCACATTTTTTGGATGTCTTCAAATCGACATCTTTGGCATTGTCAACCACTTTGTGTGTCTACTCTTCCATCTAATTCCCTAAAACCATGATGGCAAGTAGCTTGCTTTACCTTCTCATAAAACACCACATCACGAGAAGCAAACATTTTATGAGTTCCAAGACTGTATAGCTTATAAGCTTTATGTTGTTTTGCATACCCATCCATAATGCACTTCTCACTCTTGGAATCAAACTTCATCCATCTTGCCCTTTGATACATGAGCATAGGTGGTTGATCCAATAACTCTAAGATGCTGGATATTTCTCTTATGTCCACTCCATACTTCCTCTAGTGCCATATCACATAGAACATTAGTATAAAATTCATTCAATCAATAAACAACCATAATGCAAACCATTTTGGCCCAATACTTATCAAGAATGTCATTAGCTTGCATCATTCTCCTTGCACACTCAACAATGGTGTGGTTCTTTCTCAACCCTGCACTGCTGGCCTTTGGACATGGCTCCATGGCCGCTTGTCCGCTTTGAGCTTCTTTCGCCTCTCCTCCCTTGCAACCACCTCTTCATACTCCTCTTCCTGTGTCTGGTGGGTCATTTGAGGTGGCTTCTTGCACCTAGGGGTCTGCTTTGTCCTTGGTCTCTTTTCCTTTTCACAAGGTTGTGAGACAGTAGGCTGAGGCTCTTGCTCAGCTCGTACTAGAGGCTCCTCATATCTGATAATCTCGAGGCACAGAGGGTTGATGGTGCTCTTTCGTGCGGTCTACTTGGTTGGAGGATTGGGGCCAAGGTTCATTATTTCTGTGAGCCCGCTAAATACTTCCTCTTATTGTGGCCCCTGTAATCTCTCCATCTCCTCTCTTTGCCTTTCTTGCTCCCCTTATTCGTCTAGATGCTCCACGTCAGGACCCCACGGAGGAGGGAGGGGCAGTTGATCAGGATTGATTGGACTATTTTGCCCCTCTTGGGAGACCTCTCTACTTCCACAGTTAGTTGTGTGAAAGGACTGAGAGGACCCTTGATCGTGCTTGGATCCTTCATCATGCTGGGATTCCTCATGGTGCTGAGATCCCTGGGATCCCCCATGAGAGTGGGATGGTGGGGACTCACGTTGCTTGGACTCTTGATGATGAGAACCGCCTTCAGATCCCTAGTGATCATTGCCCTCTTGGCCACTAGGGCTTGCAGTGTGTTCAGAGGCCATGGCGTTCTGAGGAGAACAACGGGTAGCATATAAACGACGTCTAGTGGGTCTAGCAGTTTGTTTAACTCGTGTCATAGAAATGAGGGATTTTAGGTTTTTGAAGTGCTTTATATAGTCTTTTTTAAAGCACTTTAGGGTTTTTTGAGTGCACCTCCTCCCCCCCAGTGTTTTGTCGCCAGTTCGGTAATACTTAATCTTCACCACCCTCCCTCCCAACCCACTCACCCCTCCGCCCTGCCATGTCGCACATGCAATTTTGCAATTACCAAACAAATTTGTGAATTTTGGAATCTATAATTGACTTAAAATAGTGTTAACTTTATTCATCAAACATTTTACATTTGGGGCTCTCTTAGGAACCAACGCCTCCCTTGTCTGACTCTACATTGCAACCAAAGTGCAACCCCTTGGCTCCCTGTTGAGGACTTCCAAGCAGCACATCTCCTTGTCTTCTTGACATGTTGAACTGCTTTTGCGAGACTTGAGACCTCTACCTTATCGCGCTTGAGAGTCCTAGCCTCTAGACATCTATAAAACCAATCGAACATTTTGTGTAGTGCATTGCTTCGCGCGATACCACCCCCATGCCTTGTATTCTTGAAGTATGCTACCTTTGCTTTGTAGTATGATTTCTCCATTCCTTGAGTGTTCCAAATGGACAGAGGGCCCCATTGCTCCACAAACCATGGTGCATGTGCATAAAGAATATGCTGTAAAGAAAAACATTGTATTAGAAACATAAACTGACTCAAGTTTAGAGCACAAAATTTCAGCCTAAGGAGGATTACCATGTAATGTGTAATATGTGACTTCCCCCATGCTTCTACCATCAATGATATGAATTCTCCCAATGCTGTCCTGAATCTCTCATAATAAAGCTCATCTGTTTGATCTTGTCTAAGCAACTTTATAAATGCATCAAGCTTTGTCCATAGTTTTGCTCTCAAAGTAGCAATTCGCAGATGTGAAGCTTGATTTGTGAGATAGAGTTGGCACACCGCCAACTAGGCTACATGCAAGTGTGGGAAGGCATCCCTTGACTGACCACACTGAGAGTAGACGGAGCATTTCCCGAGGTAGCTCATTCTCGGGTTGCGAGGCCCGTTTGGAGCCTCAAATGATCCCAGATGGCTCTGGGCCGAACAAAGACCGTAGGTTAGTTGCTCTGTTTTGCACATCGGTTCTATCGTATGGTTGGTGGCCTATTTCGAGACCGACCCCTAGTCGACCGTTTTGGGCGGACTGGGTCGGTCACCCAATTGAGCCTAACTGACTACGACTGGTGACTATATAAGAGCAAGCCCGTGAAGCCCATTTCATCACTGGCTATAGCAACCCTGATTACTTAGCATCCAGCCTCCATCTTCTACTGTTTCCAGCACGCCATCAAAGCTTCTTTCATAGGGGCGCATGGTTGGGAGGCAGGGCCATCTATTGTATCAGTTCTACAATAATCAAATTTTTGATTCTCCATACTATCTTGTTTTCTCTCTTGCATACAAGATCCTGTTATCTGTTAAGCACAGACGTTGTATTATTTTCTTACATGGTATCAGAGCCTGGACTTTAGCAAGAAGATTTGGTAGTGTGTTTCTGTATGCGAGCAGATTGTGAGAGATGGCCCAGCCCGCAAGACTGCAAATCCCACCGTTCGGCGAAAGCGAAAACTTGGACGGCTTTAACTATCCACTCTAGAAGTTCAAGATGAAGACCATCCTAAGCGCATATGAGCTTTGGGACACTGCTACTGGGGTGGACGTGAAGCTGGTTGTGAGACCGAATCTAGCTAATGCAAGACAACAGATAGTACCAACTGCAGATGAGATTCTTGCGTGGACAAGAAGAAATGCAGATGCACTGTGTTCTATTGTCTACAGTGTTAGTGATTCCGTCATGGCATTAATTCAACATGTTACCACAGCGGAGGAGGCATGGACGGTCTTGAAAAATTAGTACGAGACCACGAATCAGAAACAGATTCAGAATCTGGAGACTCAACTCGCGAGCGAGAAGTTGTCTGAGTCTGAAGCGACAGAGAAGTTCATCACTAGGGTGAAGAATCTGCGCGATGAGATGACTATGATTGACATCACCATCACCAGTGAGAATCTAGCACGAAGGTGCATACGGATTCTCCCACCAAAGTACGATGGTCTTGTTACGGTGCTGAAAATGCAGAACAAAAATCCGCCACCCAACTTTGAGGATTTCAGCGCGATGCTTCTAGAGGAGGAGATGCGTCAAAAGACAAGGACTAGAGAAGATTCGGCTTTCTGGACCGGATCAAAGAAAGGTAAGGGTAAGGACTCTGGTACCCATCTTCTTCTGATAATAAAAAGAGAAAGAAGAAGATCAAGTGCTTCTATTGCAACAAGGCAGGGCACAAGCAGAATGAGTGCCAAAAGAAGATTGCAGATGAGAAGAATGGAATAAAGATAGAGTCCATCAACAGCGCCCAGGTAGCACCAATAGAGCTATTCGTAGCAATTGAGGAGATTTGCACAAAGGCAGTTCATGTACTTGCGGATGAACCTTGGATCATTGATAGTGGTGCATCACACCACATGACCAGTCGGAAGGACTGGTATACCTCTCTACAGCTGGTAGGGAATGACATCCTGGTAGTAGTCGGCAATGATGCAAAATGTCCAGCAAAAGGAAAAGGTACGATTGCTCTCAAGTCAGATGGAGTTGTAAAACAGTTGTCCAATGTTCATTATGTGCCAGATATCAAGAGGAACTTGTTGTCCATTTCCGCAATCACGGATCAGGACCTCAAAGTTTAATTCGATAAGATGGTGCACAAATCCTGGATCTTCAAGGAAAGGTCGTTGGTAAAGGTACACGGCACAATAACATTTACGAACTCTCAGCTTTCAGTGCTCGAGCGGATGTGAAGAACACTAAGCTGTGGCATGAGAGGTTTGGTCATCTAAACCTTAGTTCTTTGAAGGAGATGCATAAAAGTGGAATGATTGCAAACCTACCAGAAATTTCAGATCTGCCCGATGTATGTGAAGCTTGCATGATGGGCAGGCAACATCGGCATCCCTTTCCTAAAGAGGCCAGTAGGGAAAAGGTTCCTCTAGAGCTCGTTCACACGGACCTCTGCAAAAAGATGGAAACGAAAACTTTGGGTGGTTCCTACTACTTCATGACGCTGATCGACGACTACAGTAGAAAAATATGGATATACTTCCTGAAGACGAAAGACGAGGCTTTCAGTAGGTTCAAGGAATGGCATGTAATGGTCGAGAAAGAATCGGGGAGGAAGGTGAAGAAGTTGAGATCAGACAGAGGTGGAGAGTTCACATCGACTGAATTCGAGGGTTATCGCAAAAGTCACGGGATCAAGAGGCAGAAACCCCCGCCACATACATCACAGCAAAATGGAGTAGCAGAATGCAAGATGTGCGTCATCTGCGAAATGGGCCAGAGTATGATGAAAGGGAATGATTTGCCAAAGACTTTCTGGGCTAAAGCATGTAACACTGTAGTTTACATCCTCAATCGTAGCTACACGAAGGCTGTGAACGGGATGACTCCACTGCAAGCCTTTTCTGGTAAGAAACCTTCAGCTGCACATTTCAGAGTTTTTGGATGTGATCGTTTTGTGCATGTCCCTGATGCTACCAGGACCAAATGGGAACCGAAGAGCCGAAAGTGTATTTTCTTGGGCTACAGTGAAGAGGCGAAGGGTTACCGTCTCTATAACCCTGTTACCAAGAAGGTAATTGTAAGTCGCGATTTGGTCTTCTCAGAACAGCCGCATCAATTGGAGGAGGATGCTTCCTTCCCAGACAACCAGGACTAGGATATCCATCCAGTACTGCCACCAACAGCAGACCGAACTCCCCCAACGGTGCTTGGGAGGATTCAAGACAAAAAAGATGAAGAAGAACCTGCAGAACCACAATGGCAACAGCCATTCCCGAAGTGGGTAAAGTAGCTTTTGGACGGCAGAGAACCTCCAGCCATTGAGGAGGAACCATCCGAACACCGCCGGTCCAAGAGATTAGAGGAGCAAAGAAGGGTGTAGGAAATCAACTATGCTTTGATGACAGAAGTGATCCGTGCTGATGAACCCAAGTGTCTTGAAGAGGTATAGGGTGATGGTAGGTGGATGGAGGCTATGCAGTCAGAGTATGGATCCATAATGAAGAACAACACTTGGGACCTTGTGGATCGACCACCAAAATGCAAGGTAATCAGAACCAAGTGAGTGTACAAGACCAAGTACAAATCCGACGGCACGTTGGATAAGTACAAGGCTCGGCTCGTGGCAAAAGGATTTGCACAGGTACATGGTTTTGATTATCAAGATACTTTTGCTCCCACACCTTGACTAACCACAATTCACAGTGTTTTGGCTTTAGCTGCCCAGGAAAGTTGGCCCGTGTTTCACATGGATGTGAAATCCGCCTTTCTAAATGGAGATCTCAAGGAGGAGGTATACGTGGAACAACCACCAGGTTTTGAGATTCCTGGTTCAGAAGGTAAAGTCTGCAAACTGAAGAAGGCACTTTACGGGCTGAAACAGGCCCCACGAGTGTGGTACCAGCGAATTGATGCCTACTTTCTTCAAAACGGGTTCAGGAGGAGCCCATCTGATGCAAATTTGTATATCTTCAGAGAAGGAGGCAGGTGTATGATCGTGGTCCTTTATGTGGACGACCTTGTCATAACAGGGAACCATGAAGACAAGATCTCGCAGACGAAGCATTTGCTAGGAAGAGAGTTTGAAATGACACACCTCGGACTGATGCATTTTTGTTTGGGGATTGAAGTTTGGCAGGAGCCGAAACAAATCTTCATTTCACAGCTGAAGTATGCAGCTGAAGTATGCTGGAGAGATACTGAAGGCATTTGGCATGGCTGAGTGCAAGACAGTTGGTACCCATATGGAGGTTGACACGAAGCTCTCAAATGAGGATTCATCACCACTGGTGGACGAAGCGAAGTACAAAAGGCTTGTGGTCAGCTTGATTTACCTGTGCAACACACGGCCGGACATCAGTTTTGCGATTGGTTTACTAAGCAGGTTTTCCAATAAGCCCACGGAGAACCATTGGAGGGCAGGGATGCGGGTGTTGAAATACATCAACAAAGGCACACTTGATTATGGCATCACCTATACCAAGGGCAACATCTTGACCGGATTCTGTGACTCGGATTGGGCAGGAGACGTGGACAGCAGGAGATCAGTGACAGGGTACTGTTTCTCACTTGGATCTAGAGTTGTGTCATGGGTCAGCAAGAAGCAACCCACAGTTGCTCTTTCTTCTACCGAGGCCGAGTACAAATCTGCATGCTTTGCTTCTTGTGAGGCAGTGTGGTTGAGGAGGATTTCGGGGGACCTGGGTGCAGTGCAGAACAAGCCTACGTAGTTATCATGTGACAATCAGAGTTGCATGGCGATTGCAAAGAACCTGGTGTTCCACGCTCGCACAAAACACATTGAGATTCAATATCACTTTGTACGCGAGCTCATCATGGATGGAGAGGTCGACTTAGTGTACTGTCCGACTATAGAGAATGCTGCAGACATCTTCACGAAGGCTCTTGGAAGAGACTTGCTGGAGAGGCATCTTCATCGACTTGGCATTGGGCCGAAAAAGTAAGTTCACTTGCAGGTGGACATTGAGGGGGGGTGTTAGATATCAATGCTCCACTCTCGTGTAACTATGCGGGAACCAGGTAACTCTACTTGTAAGCCTCCCATATGAGGAGAAGGCATTTGAGTCGCTCGGTTATCCGATAGGTCCTGGTTTGGACACCAGATGGGGGCCATGTGTGGCCTGATGGCTGGACGGCTTCAGATAGAGTTGGCACACCGCCAACTAGGCTACATGCAAGTGTAGGAAGGCATCCCTTGACTGACCGCACTGAGGGTAGATAGAGCATTTTTCGGGGTAGCCCACTCTCGGTTTACGGGGCCCGTTTGGAGCCTCGGATGATCCTGGATGGCTCTGGGCCAAACGGAGTCCATAGGTAAGTTGCTCTATGTTGCACACCGGTTCTATCGTATGGTCGGTGGCCTATTTCGAGACCGACCCCCAGTCGGCCATTTTGGGCGAACTGGGTCGGTCACCCAATTGAGCCTAACCGACTACGACTGGTGGCTATATAAGAGCAAGCCTGTGAAGCCCATTTCATCACTGGCTACAGCAACCTGTGATTCCTTAGCATCCAGCCTCCGTCTTCTACTATTTCCAGCACGCCATCGAAGCTTTTTTCACAGGAGCGCACGGTTGGGAGGCAGCGCCATCTATTGTATCAGTTCTACAGTAATCAAATTTTTGATTCTCCATACTATCTTGTTTTCTCTCTTGCGTACGAGATCCTGTTATCTGTTGAGCATAGACATCGTATTATTTTCTTACAAACAAGAATATCCCCTTTGGATGCCCTTAATTTTAATAGAAACCATACCTTCATATTTGGTTAAAAAATTATCCAAATAAAGGGTTAAGGCAAAAGAAATTCTTTGTTTTTCTTCGTGAGCACAAATAGTTTCCTATCTTTTTAAAAGCCATAGTATCCAAAATTCTCTAAGATTTTGATAAAATTATGGAGTGATTCAATTAGGCTATTAACTCCATGATCATTAGGGGAGAATTGGGGTCTCAAAAGGGCCTCATAAGGAATGGATTAGGGAATGCTTAGTGGGCTAATGCAAGGGGCTTGGAGGGTCCCAAAGAGGCCTAACTAGCCCAACCTAGGTGGGTTAAGCCCACATTTGAGCCCACCTCTCCCCCCATCAATGAGGGGAGGGGGCCACTTTTTGAAATTTGAATTTCAAATTTCAAATCTCCCTCCCTCCCTCCCTCTCTCTCTCTCTCCCTCCCTCCCTCTCCCTCCCTCCCTCCCTCCCTCTCCCTCTCCCTGCCTCCCCCTCCCTCCTCCTCTCCCCTCCTCTGTCTTGCTCCTCCTCCTCCCTCCTCCCTCTCCCCTCCTCCTCCTCCTTCTGGCTCCTCCTCATCCTTCTGTCTCCTCCTCCCTCCTTCTCCAACCGCCCAGGATCCCTCTCCTCTGGTCCCCCCTACTACAGAATCTCTCCCCTCCTCCCTCCTGTAGCATCTCTCCCCTCCTCCTCCCTTCTACAGCAGCTCCTTCCCTCCCTTCTACACCTGTCGCCCTACTCTTCTCCTCCGCTTTCTCTTTCCCTCATTTGCTTCTCCTCCTCCCTCTTCCTTGCTACTCTCTCCCTCTCACTGCTCCATCTTTGCCAGCTCTCCCCTACGTTTTAGCCTGCATCACTGATACCTCTCTTTGAGTACTCATGGCACCATTCAAGGACATATCCAACAAGTACCATGTGAACCTACAACTGGAGGCAGAATATGCAAGCATACGCTCTTTGGGATATAGTGGAACTCCTCAAAGTATGCTCCCCAGTCTTCGATTGCAAGGGAAGAAGCATCTTGACTTTTGGTGGATGGAAACTTGTATCCTTTAGACCCTACCACCCAAAAGAGGAGTCCTTTTCATACAATGCATGATGTTGTTTGGTTTGTTGGCAAGGGACATGCTGGATTGCTTGGTTATTGCAATCGATTGAACCATTCTCAGACATTGGCTATGCAAGCAAGTGAGGTGCAGAGAGCCCAAGCAGAAGAACTTGCACATTTGGGAAATATTACTATTGTGGTAGTGCATAATAGTATGCACGATCTCCAATTGCAAAACAAAGAACTCAGTGACAAAGCACATGCACTAGACTTGGAGCAACATGAATTGGAAGAATCAATCCAGAAGCTTGCTGAAAGCAAACAAGATTTGGAAAGGTCTATCTATGGCCAAGTTCAACGTGCTGTGGAGAAGGAACGAGAGAAGTTGATAGAACGAGTACAAAAGTTGAAGGGAACACCTTTGGGACTAAAGGAGAGGAAAATACAATTGCAATCTATGGATGCATTGTCAACCAATAGTGGTGCCCAAAAGAGGAGAATACGGGCTACAAGGTTAGTTCCCTAAATTTTCAATGAAATTTCTTACCCCAAAATATTTGTGGTGTTGCATTCTTTCCACTAAGACTCATTTGTACTCTACTTTAGGAATTTTATGGAGGATGTGATGGGAACAATGGAAATGGATGATAGTGATCCTTCATATGTTCTAAGAAGTTTAATAAATCCAAGTGATGTCATGGAAGTGTTGAAGGCCCTAGACAAAAAGGGCTACGTAAACAAGTTGCTAGAGAGGTAATGAAGGATTTCAATGGCCTCGTCCAAGCAAAGGAGGTGCTTGGAGCTTGTGATGCTGTTGGTGTAAGTCGTGAAGCTTACAACTCTATTTTTAAAATTTTCAAGTCTGCTATAGAGGAAAAGTATAAGATATCTACAATGCCATTGCCAACACCGTGGTCTGTAAGGCTTGCACCTCAAGAAACAAACCAATGTGCTAGAGAAAAGCTTGGAGGATACCATTGTGTAAGTGGCACAATGACTTGGAAGAGTAAAAAGAAATCTGGCATCCAAACGTTTGAGATGAATGCTTTCAATAATGTTTACGTGGATGTAGAGAATTTGCAGAGAGCCATGGTCAAATTGTATGGGATGAGAGAAGAAGGTAAGAGAAATTCCCTTTTCACATTCAACTTTATTTCTTTTGAATTCTATATGCTTATTGAATTTCTCTTTCATTGTATAGATGGCAAGCTAGTATTTGTTATAAAAATGGATGAAGCTCAGTTAGTAAAAGAGCACAAGCTAGAGAGGGTGAGCATTTGTATTATGAACGAGCAATCTGAAGCTGTCCAGCCATCAGGCCACACATGGCCCCCATCTGGTGTCCAAACCTGGACCTACCGGATAACCAAGCTACTCAAATGCCTTCTCCTCATATGGGGGCCTTACAAGTAGAGTTAGCTGGTTCCCGCGTAGTTACACGAGAGTGGAGCATTGATATCTAACATTGTTCACCCCTCTGGTGTAACCTATACTTAGCTTGATTTGAATTGCAATTTATTCAAAATTGAAATGCTTAAATCTTCCTATTTGACTGCATGTTTTGATGTTATTAATGATTTTATCTAAAATTGCCAATCCCAAAATAGGCCCATTGATTCATGTGAGCCTTGAGTATATAACCATTGGATATTATTAACAACAAACCCACTTATGACACATACCTTATATCAAACCTTATATCACACTTGTCTCAAACCTTATATCACACTTATTAGACCCTATATTTGGGATTTTGAAACACATACTAATTGGGAGAGAGATAAGTAACTTGGCAGGAGAATGGCCGAAGTCTAGAAAGTGTCAAGACAAGCCAAGGACCATAATGTCATACCGAATATCTGCCACAATGTTCCTTTAATTCATGCAAATATCAATATGCCTAAAATTGTTCTTAGAGAGTTTGTTTATCCTAAGTATCCCCACTTATCATTGGAAAAAGGTACACTTGATGACTCATCATGCAAGGCATACTAGTAGTCATTCATAGATGTACACTAGACAAAGCATTTATAAGAGTGAAAATTATTATAGCAAGATGTGACATAGATAACAATTGGGGAATTGCATTCTAAACCTTCCTACCCATCATAACATATATTGTTCTAACAAAGTGCTATGTTGGATGGTGGAAAATTAATACTTCCCCGTCAACCTATATGACAAGTTTTACAATGTTCACTATTACAAGTTGGTAGTTTTATCACCAGGGCTGTTATAATTTCTTGGATTCATTGATTGAAATAAAATTTGAAGTACATCAAGATTTTGCATGGCAGAAAAGGTTTGACACATGCATGCACACACACACACATGCACATGCACACGTGCCCCCCCCACATGCATGTGTGAGTGCACATGCATGCACACACACATGTGTGTGTGTGTGTGTGCACATGCATGCATGCATGTGTGTGCGCACATACACTTGGGGACCATTGCAATCCCTTGGGACCTTATGGGGAATCTCTACGGGCTACCTTGATATGCCCCTTGGATCTTTTAGGAACTTCAATACGATGTGTGTGTGTGTGTGTGTGTGTGTGTGTGTGTGTGTGTGTGTATATATATATATATAGAGAGAGAGAGAGAGAGAGAGAGAGAGATGGCCCCTATGGGCACAAATGGCTTTTGGACTCTATAAATGTGAGTATGCACATTTAAATTATGGGTTTTATTTTTAGTGGATATATATCCAACTATGATGATATTTTGAGAATAGATCCGTGATTTTAAGGGGGAGGGACCAATGGGAAGTACCCTCAATAGAAAGTGCCTGCCCTATTATAGTGGGATTGCCCCACTACAATAAGGAGAACAACATGTGAAAAAGTCTTAATGGAGTAGCATTGAAGAACCCTTGGATAGAGAGGGGCAAAAGGCAAAGTGGAAATCAACAAGGATAGTGGTTTCACATGCACTGACCACTACTCCAAAACTAAGTTATGTGACACATTAATAATTGTCACATGTCTCTTTTAATGTCTCTTATTATATTTTAGAGTAGTGCTCTCTTGCCAAAGAAGCAACAAGTAAGGTCTAAGAATATCCCAAAACGTTTTATAAAATTCAATGGGAAGCCCATCTTCCCTAGGAGTTTTGCCATCTTCCATAACTTTAAGTGCTTCCTTGAGCTCCTCCATGGTTAGGGTTTTTTCTAGGTAGACATTGTCAAAGTTCTGAATAGTGATCTCTCTAGCAAGTTTGCATATCTCTTTGGCTCTATTGACCTCCCTATCAAGAATTATTGAGGAAGATAGAAGATTCTTGAAATGCATTTGAATAAGCTCTACATTCTCTTCTAAAAAAGAGACTAGAGTGTAATCTGCTTTTCTAAAAAAAGGTACTTCGTCATTTGACCTTTTCCTTCTTATAAGTTTGAAAAACTCTCCTTTTCCTTCTTATAAGTTTGAAAAACTCTCTGGTCGTCTATCTACCTTATCTGCCTAGCAATCCTTGAAGTAAAATTTTGAATCATTGAGAATGATTTGTTCTTGTCTCCTCAACCCCTTTCTTTAATAACAAGATTTGCTTGAGCTTGCAAATCTCCCTGCTTGGCTAGCTTTTCTAAGCTGATGATTTTTTCTTGAATAATGTCCATTCTTTTAGCTCTGATTTTTGCCCTGTCTTTTGTAGCTGTTTTCAACAACTCTTGAGTTTGCTCAACTGCTGTTAACCAGGAAACAGAAGCAAATCTAGCCTCAAAAAAAGCACTCTGGTAGATACTCTTTACACTATCCTGCACATTTTTTTATCCCAAAAAGTTTGGGGTTAACTTTGAACCAAGAAGAGGACTAATGCCCTAGTCCAAAGTCATAGGTAACAAGCACAGGTTTGTGATCAGAGAGGTAGAGGGAAGAGTAAATTTGATTTTTTATACATCTAATTTGACTAAGCAAGTCCCATAACACATAAATTCTATCTAATCTAGCCTCTCCTCTATTCAGGCTTGCTTGAGTATTGCACCAAGTTAAAGTGCCCTTTACTCTAGAATCCACAAGGCATAAAGACTCTTTGGCCTCTTCCCAAATCCATAAGCTTACCTCCTCTGATAACAGTCCCTTTTCCAAGCCATCTGTCAGCACAGTCCTCCACCATATTAAAGTCTCCCAAGGCTGAAAAATTGCCCTCTGCAAAACAAGCAAAGACTCCCATGTATCCTTTCAGTCCTGAATGTTGTTTGGTGCATAAATAGAGATTAAGTTGAAGTCTTGCACTTTGATTGAACATTTGAGCATAATCCATCTATTTTGTGCATCAAGAATAACACTTGAGATACCAGCGTTGTAATGAGAGAGAACAGCTATAGCAGTTCCTCCCTTACCTTCCTCATGCTGAGTGAAAAACCAATCCCTTATTTTGTCCACAGCTTTAAGTCTACTTTCAAAAATTGGACCAAAAACTTTGATCTCTTTCAAAGCAAGAAAAGTAGGGGAAAGATTATTAGCTTCGAGCGAATGAGCCAATTCGTCTCCTCAACAAGACGATCTATCAACTAAATGCGGGCCGCCACCACCACCGTAGTATATCTAGATATAGTCTCAACCAAAATTTTTGACTTCAAATTCTCTAACTGGGTTGTCAGCTCTTGTAAACCTATAAAAGCTTTCATGCAAAATCTGTTTACTAGTGTTGGAAATACGTCACCATGCAAGTCGACAATTTGGAATGTTCCCTGTATTAGATCCTCCATAATTCAGTATGGTCCTTGATATCTCAGCTTTAGCTTGCCTAGAAACCTCCCTAACCTGGAGTTGTACACTAACACCAGATCACCCACCTTGAAAATCTTGAATTTGATATTATGGTTCACCCATGCCCTTCTCCATTCTTTACTGACCTACACCGTATATTAACTTTGAATTCGCTCTTCCTTCAATTGGAGCAACTGTTCCTGGTGAAATTGAATTGACACTTCCGGGCTCATCTTCTCAGTTGCAACCCACAAACTTGAGGATATAAATTCCATCGGTACTATAGCCTCTGAGCTGTAAACCAGTTGGAATGGTGTCATTCTAGTATTGACTTTAAAAGCTATTTTGTATGCCCACAAGGCTGAATCCAGTTTTGTATCCCAATCTTTCCTATTCTCTTATATAGTCATCTTCAAAATCTGATTCATCGTCTTGTTCCTACTCTCTACCTCCCTGTTTCCTTGCGGATGGTACGTTGTAGCCATTTTATGAACCATCATGTTCGCATCTATAATTGCTTCACCATATCATTTAGGAAATGAGTCCCCTAATTCGAGATCAACTCGATCGGTCATCCAAACCATGTAATTATATTTTGGTACAAAACTTTTGTTATATACGGGTTGCCATTTAGTGCTTCTGATTCAAAGTTATTGTTGAATAGTCTATCACCATCACCACATACTTATTCCTTGTATACTATGTTGTCGGCCTAAATGGACCCATGAAGTCAAGGATCCATGTTTAGAATGTTCCAATGGAAGAATTGGATTCAAAGGCATCTTGTTTGCATTCCTTGGATGACCATCTCTTTGACAAATACTAACAACGCTTTACCAATTTATGCACATCTTTGACCACAATCAGCCACCATCACAACCCGAGCTGGAAAACCTTTTTCACCATAATGTCTCCTGCAAACTGGCCACCGGATACCCCCTGATTGCCTCTGTCAGCACCCCATTTTTTGTGTGTTTTGATATGCATTGTCATAACACCTAATCAACCCCTCTTTAATACAACATTCCAGTAATTACCATGAAATGTCTACTATTCAATGCCATTTGTTTTCTTTGATCCAATGAAATCTCTTTCACGAACAGACCATCCATCAAGAACTGAACCATCCAAGCATACCAATACATTCCGAAAATGGGTTTCACTTTAAAAAGATCTGCATTCGGTAAATCATCCAGAATGCCCTCCAAGGGTGGTTCTCTTGAATCTAGCTAGCTCAAATAGTCCACCACCAAATGCTACCTTCCGAGTGTGTGTACCAATGTATAATCAAACTCTTACAATAGGAGAATCCATCTAGCCAATTTGTCCATCGACTAAACCTTATTCACTAAATATAGCAATGCTTGGTAATCCACATGAAATACAATCTTGTTTCCCACGAGTAACTAATGATGAAATTTACCCAAGGAATAAATCATCGCTAATCCTTCCCACTCCATCACTGAGGAATTCCTTTCTACACTTATGAGCATACGGCTTGCATAATAGACTGGTTATACCAGCCCTTTTGCCTTTTTTGCATCAATACTGCACCAATGGCAATATCTAATGCATCAACAAAAACATGAAAGTCTACGCTCGGATCTAGCTATAATATTGGTGCAACCACCACTAATCTTTTTGAGCAGTTGGAATGCTTTTTCTTGTTCCTCCCCCCAAATGAATGGAACTTCTTAGTCAGTTTTGTAAGGGGCTGACAAACATGTGATGGGTAGCTTATTTGGGAATTTGGCCGACCTAATTTTGGGGTTTCCCTCCTTTTGAAAGGAGCTCCAGAAAAAACCATCCAAAAGACAAAAATTTGAAGATTTCTCCGAATCAAAAACCGGTTATGCCATTTTACTTGGCCCACAAACCTCCACAACTCCTTGACATTCTTGGAAATTTTAGCTTTCTGGATGGTCTCAATCTTATGAGGATCAATCACCATCCCTTCTTCCAAAATGATGTTTTCCAATAGTAATCCCCTCTTCACTGCAAAGGCACACTTGGATTCTTGTGTTTTTTCAATTACCACTGTATTTTTTTCTATCAAGATGGATATTTTACCTTTGGATGCATTTCTTTGCTTGGAGTCGAAGTTAAGAGACTATAAGGATCTTTAGGTTCCCATTTTGTGTCAACAGAATAGAATTGCCATTGCATTAGTAGTTTTTTATCCTTCTAAAAAAGCTAAAGTAATGTGGATTGGTATGGCATGTGAGAGCTTTTTTTTTTTTCCCAATGTAGTCAAACACTTCTTTTTTCTTCAAGCCCAATTGAAATGTACTTTTTAGTTGCATCTTTACCATTACAAGTTTGCAAGGTAAATGGGATTGAGGCAAACGATTTTCCAATATGAAGTCTTTCAAAATTGCATGTGCCATTACAGTTGTGCTTCTTGTTTTGGATGTTCCTTTGTTTTCATGAATATTAAATTTATCTCCTTCTTTGGCCTTAACAACTAAGTCCCAATATGTGCCATGTAATAATCCAGTAATAATGTAATATGCATTGTAACAAATTCTTTTTCCATCCACAAGTGCACTGATCTTTTGTCCTTAACCTACTTTTTTTGGGTTGGCATGGATTTGCTTTCTCTTCATGCATCTGTATGTTCGTATTTGTTCCTTCTGTACATAGTTAGATTTTCTATTTGCATTGTTTTCTCCCTCACAACTGTCTCTCTTCTTGCATCCTTCAACAATTCACAATCAAAGTCAAATTCCTAATAATCTTTCCATGGTTTAATCCTTGCATTAAATGTCCTTTGAGAGTGTTGAGAAGCTTGAAAGCCATCTACCCTGAGAGAACATCACTCATTGACACACCCTACAAAATCGATACATCTTTCACCAAGATTCCTAGTATCCCCATGAACTCATCCACTCCTAATAAGACCTTTCTTTCAAAACCCTTTTATTTCTCAAAGTGCATGAATTCTTTTACAGTAGATAAAGCATCACTTCTAGAACCTTTCAATTTGTTGACGTCAATGAGATCCATGCTTAATAAGCCATCGCCAATGAAACCATTTCGTTTGTCAATGTGCATGAATTCCTCCACTCTAGATAAGGCATCACGTTTAGAACCTTTAACTTGCTCAATGCTAAGGAATTGATCCAGTCTTGATAAGATATCACTTCTAGTGTTGAGTATAGAAGATTCTACATGAAGATGACCCACATCTGATGGGTAGAACTAATTTGTTGTCCTTCCATATTCTAATATAGTACCTTATCTAAGTCATTGAAAACCACATGCTGCATTCTAATCTCTAGAAATTGCAAGCTCCATCTCTTAACCTTGCCTACCTTATAATAGGGATCATCCAAGGAGGTTTTATTATCATATATTCCATCATCATCGAATTTCATGATTCTCTTTTTTGCAATTGACAAGTTACAACTCCACTTGTTCAAAAGCCAATACCTTCCTTGTGCTACATCCTTGTTTGCAAATGACTTCATTTGTAATATATCTCCCACTCTAAAATCAAAAGTATTGTGCGTTGTACCAAACCTAAATATGTCCTTTGGATAAGTCTCATATTTGTCCCATGCAATAAAAGCTTTGTTGGATGTAGTATAGAGCATAACATCTCTGAGTGTTTCCATATCTCCACATTTATGCTTTAACTCACGATGGGGAGTAAGGATCCTCTTACAATAAGGGCTGCCTTATCTTCACACCAAGTCTTGTAAAATGAAAAACCTGAATTCGAATCACTATCATGAATCATAGCAAACCCAACTACTTATTTCTTAGAAGTTAAAATCCCGTCCATCCCAGAAACAAACTCTATTGCGATATCCATATTACGAGAAGTAGCAACAACTATAAGTTACATTAGTCTCCACTCAATACCCTACTTCTCAAATACAAATTTTATACAAGAGCGACGCAAAGATAGAGAGAAGAGAGATTGTGGGGGGAGAGAGAGAGAGAGAGAGAGAGAGAGAGAGAGAGAGAGAGAGGCTAGAATAATGGGGCTAGAGAGAGAGGAGAGATTGTGGAGAGAGAGAGAGAGAGAGAGAGGGTTAAAATAATAGGGACACAATTGAGTGAGTGCATATACGTATGTATGCATATGTGTGTGTGTGTGTGTGTACACACACACACATACACACACACACACACACACACACATACATACATATATACACACATACATATACATATACATATACATATACATATATATATATATACATATACATACATACATATATATACATATACATAGATACATACGTACATATATGTACATACATACATACATACATATTTTACATATATATATTTATATTTATATCCACATATGTATGCATATATGTGTCGTAGGAAGGGGACGAGAGAGGTGCTGGTCGGCCATGCAACCAAGTGTAGAGAGAGAGGATGAGGAGGACGTGAGAAAGGGATGAGAGAGGTGCCCACTATGCAGCAGCCAAGTGTAGAGAGAGAGGATGAAGAGGAGAAGAAAAAAAAAGAGGAGAGAGGTCCTCGTTGCCTACCCCATGGCAGCCAAGTATAGAGAGAGAGGAAGAGGAGGAGGAGAGAAAGGTAGAGAGAGGAGGAGGAGAGAGATGCCAGTTGCCGCAGCAGCCAAGTGTACAGAGAGAGGACAAGGAGGAGAGAAAAGGGAGGAGAGAGGAGGAGGAGAGAGGTGCCAGCTACCATGATGGCCAAGTGTAGAGAGAGAGGATAATGAGGAGGAGAGAAAAGAGAGGAGAGAGGCGCTCGTTGCCATGGCAACCAACTATAGAGAGAGAGGAGAGGAGGAGTGAAAAATGCGAGCGAGGAGGAGGAAAGAAAAGGGAGAGAGAGAAGACCACTACCGCTACCATAGTAGCCAAGTGTAGAGAGAGAGGATAGGGCAGAGGAGAGAAAAGAGAGTAGAGAGGCACTCGCTAGTGCAGATAGAAGGAGGACAGAAAAGGAGAGAGAGGACGAGGAGGAGAGAGGTGCTTGTTGTCGAGGCAATCGAGTGTAGAGAGAGAGAGAAAGAGGATGAGGAGGAGCAAAGAGAGGAGGAGAGAGGTGCACAGTGCCATGGTAGCTGTGTAGAGAGACAGGATGAGGCAGAGGAGATAGGTGCCCGCTGCCATGCGGCAGCCGAGTGTAGTGAGAGAGGATGAGGAGGAGAAGAGAGAAAGGAGAAGGAAAAGGAGAAAAGAGAAGGAAACAAAGGGAAAATGGAAAAGGAGAAAAGAAAAGAAAAGGGAAAGGGAAGGAAAGGAAGGGAAAGGGGAAAGGAAAAAAAAACATGAGAAAAAAAAACAAAACCAACATACCTGGTACAATACTTCGGAGAGAAGAATGACAGTGACGTGATTCGGGATTGGGTTTTAGCTCGTGCAACGTCAATAATATCGTTGATATTAGTATTAAAAAAGCCTTTACATTACTTGGTGAGGTTTTCCTTTTGAGTCTCAAACTTTAAATGGTTGTCCCTATTCCAAGTCTTGATAGAATTTAAAAGATGATAGCATGAAATGGATTGTGAAGTTTTGAAACCTATGAACATGGTTATCCCGTTTTAATTACACCAGTACCTTGTGTGACCATGATGTCAGTTTGCCATGGCCATGTTCGAAATCCATTCACAAAACAAGATGAAAGGTTGTAGTACTATTGAGGTGTGTGAAAGGTACCATGGCCATCGGTTCCCATTTGCATGGTCAATAGTGAACATTTCCTTGTTTTTTCCCATGCATCGTCTCTGTGGTATTAAAAATGCCTCAGTGGTCTTTTAGTAATGCAAATGGGATGCGATGGACATGATATTTGCAAGGGATTTAAAATAACCTAGGTTGAGGCGTGTGTAAAGTATCATGGCCATCGGGTCCCATTTACATGGTCAATAGTGAACAATTCCTGGTTTTTACCCATGCATCCTCTTTGATGGTACAAAAAAATGCCTCGGTGGTCTTCTAGTCATGCAAATGGGGCCCGATGGCCATGATACTTTGCAAGGGCCTTAAAATTTCCTATATTGATGCCCATGCAAAGTATCATGGCCATCAAGTCCCATTTTCATGGTCAAGAATGAACATTTCCTTGTTTTTGCCAATGCGTCCTCTCTTATGGCACAAAAATAATCCTAATGCACTGCCGTAATGCTATGCTATACGCATCAAACTATGTGAGTACATGTTATGGAACCTCCATTAGTCCCATGTGGTAGATTAACATTTTATTGGATTATAAAATTCGGTGCTCAAAGTCTTGTCTACAAAGCAAGTCTTTGACGCTTATTTTGATGCAAACATCGATGCAAATATCAACTCTGATAAATTTCCAGAATGTATTTCAATAGAAATATCAATGGAATAGAGCATTGTCAATTATTAAACAAGTAGGCTCACTTTTTGACATGTTTGATATCATGTATGGATTATGCAACACATAGTGTTGTAATGATCATGTGTAACCTTTGTAGATGTCTTCAAGCTCATTAGAGTCCAAAGAAGAGGCTAGTAGAGCAAATCTTTATCAAAACTAGCCTTGTGTGATTGTGTGCCATGAAAAGGATAAATAAGAAGACTACACAACATATCAATAGAACATATAAAGAGATATGGTCGCTTTGAACCTTTACCTGAGATATAGTTGTTCGACGAGGTAGAACTCTAGTTTTAGCTTCTTTGTGAGTGAATTCATTAAATTTGTATCATGTATTAAAATTTTGGGCTTGTATGTAATTTTTTCGAGTTGAGTCGATGTTGACCCAAGGATATCAAAACAATCCAAGGGAAGATGGACAACCAAAAGAGCAACATGGCAGAAGCATTGAAGAGAAGGATGCTTTGACTGAGGATGAAATAATGCAAGACATGATAAATACTTACTTTGATGCTCCTTCACCCCAAAATGAAAGAGATAAAGATGTGGAAGTAAATAACGAGGATAACATGAGTTCTGTTGAAGAGGAGGTCTTCTTATGTGAAGCAAGCACCATGTTGTATGTAGGGGCAAGCAATTCTTGTCTTGCAGCCATTCTTTGGATCTAGTATTTACAAGCAACTTATGGATGGCCAGATGCTAGCGTTATGTCCCTCTTTCGGTAAGAGTTTTGATGTGGTCTAAACTATAGTTTCATGCATGCACTTCCAAATTGTTGCTTCAAATTCATTGAATGGATCAATGTTCTAGGTTACTCCAAACACTACTTTCAAAAGGAAATACAATGCTTGACTCAAGAAATGATTCAAAGAAGATGTTGGCATCATTAGAAATGGATTACAAGTCAATTCATACATATCCCAGTGATTGCATCCTTTACATATGAACATACAAGCACTCTACAAGCTATCCACAATGTGGTGCATCTCGATATTGATAAGACAAACAAGGAGAAAAGATTCTGAGAAAGGTACAATGCACTACACATGTTGATCCTAACACGCATCACGAAATTGTTTTCATTGTGGATCGTTAATTGGACTTATGAATCGACATTCTTGTAGCTGCTCGACGGATGGAATATTAAGGATCCTTGCAGATGGAAAGGCTTAGAGACATGTAGAGAAGAAGTGGCTAGAGCTTGGGCTTGAGCCTTATCTCATTTGCATCTTGGGTTCGGTGTTAATCCCTTTGGACATTAGTCCACATCGTGGTCCATGTGGCCAGTAGTAGTGTAATACAATATTACTCCTTGGATGACCATAAAGAAGAATTCGGGCAAGCACAAGGTAAAAAACATGGATCTGTATCTAACCCCTTTGGTGGACAAGTTGCAAATTTTATGGAACATCATGAAGGTTTATGACATTTCAAATCCTTCGGGTCAACGCCATTGTCAAGTGAAAGGCATTTTGATGTGGACCATGCATGATTGCTTAGGTAGTACAACATTTCTATTTCTCCTCATTCTCTTCTACTTTGGTGGTCTTTCACTGCTACAAGATGTAACTTGTGTCCTTGCATTTGTATAGGTCTCCACGTGTCCACATACTTTACATATCCCAATTATGGAGACAGTTTGTGCAATCGCCACTCAAAAGATCTTTTGAAAGTGTTATATGAGAAGCACAGGCGGTTGCTTCCTATGGACCATCAATATCGAGTGGATCCATCTTTTGAGGATGTAGAACTTGAACCTATTCCTCCAATCATGAGATCTGGTGATTAGGAGCGACTTGGCATGATCCACAAGTCAAAACACCTCTGTCTGGCATCATTAGGAATGGATTACAAGTCAATTCATGCATGTCCCAATGATTGCATCCTTTACACGTGAACATATAAGAACTCTACAAGCTGCCCACAATGTGGTGAGCATCTCGATACTGATAAGACACATAAGGAGAAAAGATTCCGAGAATGATACAGTGACACATGCCGATCCTAACACGTGTCATGCAATTGTTTTCATTGTGGATCGTTAGCTTGACTTATGAATTGGCATTCTTGTAGCCGCTCAACGAATGGAATATTAAGGATTCTTGCAGATGGAAAGGCTTGAAGACATGTTGAGAAGAAGTGGCTAGAGTTTCAACTTGAGCCTTGTCATTTACATCTTGGGTTGGCTATGGATGGTGTTAATCCCTTTGGACGTTAGTCCACATCGTGGTCCATGTGGCCAATAGTAGTAATATACAATATTCCTCCCTGAATGGACCATAAAGAAGAATTGTGCTAGGCAAGCACAAGGTAAAAAACATGGATTTGTATCTAGCCCCTTTGATGGATAAGTTGCAAATTTTATGGAAGGGCATGGAGGTTTATGACATTTTAAATCCTTTGGGTCAATGCCATTGTCGGGTGAAAGGCGTTTTGATGTGGACCATGCATGATTTCTCAAGTACAACATTTTTATTCCTTCTTATTCTCTTCTACTTCGGTGGTCTTTCATTGCTACAAGATGTAGCTTATGTCCTTGCATTTTAATAGGTCTCCACGTGTTTGGATACTTTGCATGTCCAAATTATGAAGATAGTGTGTATAATCGCCACTCAAAAGATCTTTTGAAAGTGTTATATGAGAAGCACATGTGGTTGCTTCCTATGGACCATCAATATTGAGTGGATCCATCTTTTGAGAATTAGAACTTGAACCTATTCCTCCAATCATGAGATCCGGTGATTAGGAGTGACTTGGCATGATCCACAAGTCGAAACACCTCCACCTAGCATCATTAAGAATGGATTCTATTCCTCCTAATTCTCTTCTACTTCAGTGGTCTTTCAATGCTACAAGATGTAACTTGTGTCCTTGTATTTTAATAGGTCTCCACGTGTCTGGATACTTTGCATATCCAAATTGTGGAGACAGTTTGTGCAATCGGCACTCAAAAGATCTTTTAAAAGTGTTATATGAGAAGCACATGTGGTTTCTTCCTATGGACCATCAATATCGAGTGGATCCATCTTTTGACGATGTAGAACTTGAACCTATTCCTCCAATCATGAGATCCTGTGATTAGGAGCAACTTGGCATGATCCAAAAGTCAAAACACCTCCGCCTGGTATGCAAAATGTCTCCATATTTTCTACGCTTCCTTACTGGAGACAACACAAATTCACATATCTGTTGGACCCAATGTATGTATTCAAAAATATCTAAAATTTTGTGGAAACATATGATTGTTGATAGAGACATGCCAAAGGTATGAGCTGACTTGAACGTGATGAAACCAAAAGAGCCTTCTAGCCAAGACAATACCGGGCCGATAAGGTGATTTTACCAAAGGCACCCTAGTTGTTGACAAAAGTAGAGGAGACCTGGGTGAAGAGTGTTACTATGGGTATGAAAACCCCAATGGGGTACATGCATAGCTTGAAGGGTGCCTTTACTTCAAATGGAAAACTAAGTGGTCTAAAGTGCCTGATTGGCACAAAATGATTCATGTAACATACTTCCACTTCAGTTCAATCCATTCTTGAACTCTTGTTTGAATTGTTTCTATAGTATGTACTTCCTATTGCTTTGCAGGGATGTAGTACTGAAGAAGTATCAGAGGCCATCAACAAGCTCAATATATTTGTAAGGTATGTCAGGGCATCTGTAAATGCATGTCTCATTTTTGTACTCGTTGTAAAAGTAAGTTCCATTGCTCAGGACATGTAAATGCAAGTGGATATCATCAAAAGAGATCAAGAAACCATCCATTTTACAGATGAGACTTCTCACAGTGATTCATATGTTTGATTGAAAAAGCGTTTCAAACGAGTATCATGGACATCCAATTGCATTTGCTCGTGCACATGGCAGACGAAGTGATATGTAGGCACTTTGCATAACTGATGGATGATTTTCTTGGAATGGTTTATGAAGGTGTTGAAAGGATATGTAAGACAAAAGTCGAGACTAGAGGGAAGCATGGTAGCAGAAGGTTGGCTGGTGCAAGGGTCAATGTTTAACATTATGGAGTTTCTTGTACGACTCATGCTAGACATGCCTCGACTTTCAAATGATAGCAATGGCCCACATGTTGTAGGAGAGATCGAACAAGGGAAGAAAAAGAAGAAGAAAATGAGTATCGCCCTACAATCAAAAGTGAACAAGTTTTATCTTTACAGTTGTGGAGAAATGGCTCAAATAATATGAAGAAGAAAGAGCTAAAGAAGAGAAGGATAGAAAATCTTGGTGAAGGGCTAATAGGGGTAGGAAGTATCCCCCAGCATTATAAAAAATGCCAACTAAATGCACCATTGATTGGTTAGAAGCCTACAAGATCTTAATAGTAAATAGGGCTACACAACATTGTGAAAAATAGTATTAGTAAATAGTCCTAGGGTGCCAATTCCCTTTAGTAAGAAAACCCATCAAAATCTTGAGTATGAATGAATTTAACAATATGCCATGAGTAGAAATTATTCAAATTAACATGATTGTGTTCTACACTAAAAGAGCTTCAAACCCCACTACCCATCCCCTCCCTCAATTGCTTACTAATACTATTTTTCACAATATTGTGTAGCCTACTATTAATATCTCGTAGGTTGTATTTAGTAGTGTGATTGTGGCCAACAAAGTTCACATAGTACTATGACTAAAAAAAAGCACACTTTCTACTTGTCAGTCGATTCCATGGCATAGAGGTCACCTAATTTTAATGCATATGGTTTCCTAAATTACCGCTTAAGGATAAGTTGCTACTTTTTGCTCGTTTCTTAAATTTCATTATTGGCATTCAGCTTTTGCAACTCCTCTATGTGTATTATATTTTGATTCTTTCCTTCCCTATACAATTATCTAGAACTCTACCCCACCACCACGAATTAACCTAATTAAGCTTGCTTAATTAACACCCCCACTACTTGTCTCCTCCCTTAATTGTTTACCTGGGGTGCCAACTCAATATGAAATATGTCACTATCCTCATCCAAAATCTAGGGTATGGGGGGACAAGGTCCATATATAATATGCATGGATTTCTTTTAGGAAATTCAAATACGTAATGAAAAAATATGAAAATTTCATGTCCCCCCACCCTTATAATATAAGGTATATACCTTGAAAAATATGCAAGATTTTAAGATTTGTACATATTTTTCATAATATGTGAGGCCCAAGGGGAAGGTCTTTTGGATGAGGGGGGGTAAAACAAAAAATACACTAAAATATGAAAACCTATCTCCTTTCAAATTAATGTAACTTTTTCATGTGTTACCCAAATTTCAAGGTATAAAGACATATTTGAAGCTCTTTTAGTGTAGAACACAACCATATTAATTTGAATAATTTCTTGAATGAGGGGGGGTAAAACAAAAAATACACTAAAATATGAAAACCTATCTCCTTTCAAATTAATGTAACTTTTTCATGTGTTACCCAAATTTCAAGATGTAAGTTATTAAGCAAGCTTAATTAGGTCAATTCGTGGTGGTGGGGTAGAGTTCTAGATAACCGTAGAGGGGGGCCCTATGTGCATGACACGTGTCCCCCCTCATGCAAGATAGTTAGCACACCTAGAGGGCCTTAGATGATTTGAATCATGAGGCGACACCTTAACGTCGCTAGCAGAACGGGATGTCAAGGGAGAAGGTCAAGGAAGGTAAGGGAGAAGTGGATTTATGCTCTTGTTGCAAGATGGTGAGGGAAAAGTGGCAGCATGAAGCTCAAGCGACTGGCACATGCTCAAATGGAGAGTTGCAATGACGAAGGTGAAGGGGATGGTGAAGACGAAGAGTGAAAGGAAGGAGATGCAAGAAGCACATTCGTGGTTTGGTGGACATACTCTAGGATGTTTCATGCACAATTGAAGTGCACAATTGAAGAGGAGGGAAAGAGGTAAGAAGTCGTTGCATGCATGTTGTTTTGGTTGCATGGGTCTTTGTGCTGATGTGTGTGTTGTTGCAACTTGCAGGTGTGCCAGAGAGGTAGAGGGAGGCCTATGGGCTCAGGCCAGCACTGATGGAGCTTAGTGTCACCATTGGAGTTGGAGGAAGCGACATCGATGTTGGTCTTCTAGGATGCATGGTTAAGTTTTTAGAGGAATACTATGTTGAGAGTTTATGTTCAGTTGAGAGAGGTGGTGCACTAAAGACAAAAGAATATGCACTTTCCATGGCATGATTAGGTATTGCAAGAAGGAAGCAGAGCTACCTCATTTCTAAACTATATAAAAAAAGGTGACTCCAATTTCCAAAGGATCTCAAATCGGGTTTGGAGATATATGTGCACTATGTCATGGAGGAGATGAAGAACATGGTTTCTTTGAAGAGCAATAATATCTTTGCTCGATGTTTCATGTATGGAAATTTATATTGGGTTGTAGGATTGGGATGCCCTTGCGTGCTTGCTAGCTGAAAATGCTCCAAATAGGCCAATACTACCCCTCTATTTCATGGGTAATTCCATTCCAAGGACATGTATGGATCGTGATTGTGCTCAATCTCTTTAGAAATCTTTGGAAACTGATGGTGGCACCCTTTTCGGTAGCTATGAATGACACTGCAGCTATTTTCTCCTCTGTGGAGACTCTAATGATGTAGCCTCGAACTGATCTACACATAAAATGTGTTCTCAAAACCTGAAGCGAGATACTTCATGTTAACTGTTGTTTATTGTTGGGTTGCTGGGGACCCAAGGAACATCAAACTTGGTTAATTTCCGTTCTTGGAGAAATGGCAACGGTTATATACCAACAAGTTGTGGAGCTTGCCAATAGATGAACAGACATCTCCGAGGGCAAATTGATTTACATAGTATACTAAGGCTCTACTTAATAGTCCTCTACCTTGTGCTCATGGAGTACCAATTGGCAACTAATCTCCACACATTCTCTCCTCTCAAGTGGGACCTATGAGTGGGGTAACTACCAAAAGAATTGTGACTATCAATTTCCATATTGTGTGTGTGTGTGGTTTGTGGGGGACTCGGGAGGGGGCGGGGCAGATAGAGACATAGAGCCGTAATGCCAAATGGAGAAGTTATCCTTTTCGATATAGGGAGATAAATTTTGGTAATAGAATTAGTAGAATCTTAATTGCAAGAATCTATTATATTGTGTTTGGCTTTATACATCCACTACCCTTCAGTATGAGCATCCATCGGTTACAAAAAGGAACAACCCCTTCCCCAACGCAGCATCATGCAAGATATCCGTAGGACACAGTCTAGACCGTGTGATCAAGAGAAAGGCAACAGCACATCGAAGTGGACAGTCTGCACGCCCAATCTCAAACTTGCATCTCTTAATACTATAAACATCCTCAGGAATATCATTGACCAAACCCAGTTTGTGAATCGTGTCTTTGAAACACAGCAACTGATGCTGAACTCCAGCCCGAGTTCCAATTCCTGCATCTAGAGGGAGTTTTCCCGCAGACAGAAATTTCCTCTCGAGTAAAAATTGTGCTATTTATGTGGCTTGGATATATGATAGCCTCCTAATCAGCCAACAGTGTAGACAGCCTATAAGATCTTAGCAAAGACCTTGACCTTTGAAATGATGAAAGACAATTTGACAAATCAAACGCCCATAAAGCAACATTCCCATGAAGCAACGTTCCCAGTCCCATGAAGCAAGGTTCCCAGTGGCTCGATGGGAAAAGTTCAATACTTAAGATAAGGCGAAAGGCAATGCCATGTTCAAGAGGCAATTGTGTAGTAGGACGAAACAACTCAGTTGATCAATTCGAAGAACTCGGTCCGATCTGAAAGAAAGGATTTAATCTTGCCACAAATTACGAGTAAAATTTGTTTTTACAGGTTGTTGGCACGGGTGTTACGAGCAAAGATGCCCAACGTACTCCACAAGTTCTCTTTGTGGTATTTGTTGAGAGTGGCCACTGCCATTCCGCTCAACAAATACAACAAAGACTGGTGGAGCATTAACCACTCCAGTCAATAAATACAACAAAGACTCTGTGGAGCATAAGCACTCCTCTGAAATTAGATGAAAGTTGAGAACTTGGGGAGTGAATATCACATAATGCAAGACCATGCATAACCTGATCTTTCGTTCTGTAGAATTGACAGCTTCCTAGCATTTGCGTAGATTCTTTTGCAATGGGCAATCCTGATTATGAATGTAATATGCAATTGAAAGCAAGTTTTGATGAACGTTTGCCGGTGCAAAACGTAGCTAGCTGCATTGCATGGGCTTAACCAAGCTATAGGCTATGCAAATAGAAAAGAGGGTGCACCGCATGCGAAGATACTTTAGAAACTTGCATAAACACAAGATTTAGGATCCTATGCACTACCCAGAAGCTTACACGGGGATGGAAGGTTGCAGATCTCAAAAACGAAGCTTGTCAGTATTCATATAGCAATTCACCAACATCCCACAAGCAGCCTGCTGATGGCTGTGATGGAAGCGTACTGACGATTCACATACACAAAATTCAGCTCAAATTTTTATGGTACTCGTATCGAATATCATAAGCAAAACACAAAACTACAGGTATGTGAAACGATTCCAAAATCGAAGTACCAAGGGAGAAATCGGATGTGAAGGACCATCACTAGATCACAGCATGCTCATTTCGATTCTTCCTTGATAAGAACGTGACCATGCTCATTTCTTCCTCGATAAGAACCTGACCATTCGCCCTTCTCTCCAGCTTTGATAATTATGGCCCTTCTAGGATGCAACCATTTTATACGGTCCGCTCAGATTTGTAGCCAGGATTGTAGCCTGCTTGAGCATGTCAGTTCGAGTGGTTCTACACCTCCGCAAAGCTGCACCAACTCGAAGATAAGAATTACTGGGAAAACCATTTCGGGCGATTGCATCAATCCAATACGCAAAAACGTGAAGAGGAAGGAACGACGAAACCAATATGGCTTACTTGGGAACTCCTGCAAGCGTAAGGTGGTACAGGAATCACTCTCTAGGACTGCAAACCGGGGACTCTGGGAAAAGATTGAGGAGAGTCGGCCCCTTCTTTTGAGGCCGTTGAGGCTGCACATAATAGTTCCCATCCGTGCCCTGTACTCCATCCGATTGGGCTCTTTGTTCCACACTGGTGTAATCTTCCACTGCGGCCCTTCCAGGAGAGATCACGACGCTTCTCTGGCTTCCAGTGGGAGTGGTAGCCGTGCAGAATTTCTCGAAGTCCGAAGCAAGAGGAGTCACTGGACTTGGAACGAGCGGAGGTAGGTCTGCGTAAGATGTTGAGAGCTTCTCCAAGCTCCTCATCGCCTTCCTTCTCTCATGGAGCTTCAGGGGAGCCTTTCGCAGACCCAACTCAGCAACCGACCTTGTCGAGGCTGCGGAAGCCTCGCATTTAGCATTTGAATCATACTTGCCGCCACCCTCGTTGTTGGCACGGTTCGTCAATCTAGCAGGAAGAGTGACAGGAAGCAAGTCCTTATCATCACTAGAAGCCCCTGTCAGCTGGCGAACGACATCACGAAAATTGGAGGAGTTCGTATGGACGATCGTCTCTCTCTCGGTCTGTGAAACCGAGATCCTAGGAGAAATAACACCACTTTCCGATATCCCGAGTGAGTTCTTCCCAGGTGGCGTGATGGGAGTTGTCCCAGCAGCACTCATGTTTGGCATTCGACAGCCCATCGTTGGGAAAGATTTCTCGCTGCTGTCTCTGCTCACGTTACAGGTTGAGCCAACCTTGCTGACGGTCGACGACGGAGAGGAGGGAGGAGACTCGAGATGAACGATTTCCGGCGCGGCATTAGGCCAAACCAGGTGAAGGCCCTGAGGGGGAGCTATGGGTCGAGAGCTGCTCTCCATGCGGTGGAAATTGGAGTGGACAGACACAGGATGAGCGTGTGGAAAGCTTGCAGGGCGATTGCTCACTGCAAAGGGGTCTACAGAGGTGACTGTGAGAGGGACAAAGTTGTGAGGAGAAGAGTTTGGATAAGAAGCATTGCTGGAGATGACTGAAGAAGCAGCAGACACAGGGGGAAGGCACAACATAGCTGACGTTCCTGGAGGCTGCTGGAGGACGGGACGGGAGAATCCCACAAACTCTAAGACGGCATAGGTGGGAACGGCTGCATCAGGCAAGTTGAGAGGAACGTAAACCCGAGGACCTGATCTTTCCATGTCTCCAGGCGCGTCGCATCTCTTCATGGCTTGTAACTTCCGAGGCAATTTCGACCGAGCTGGTTGACAAAGCTGAAGGGAAAAAGCTTGCTGCTGCAAGAGCTGCCGCTGGCTGAGGTACTGGATGCTACAGATGAGCAACAGCGACAGCAGCAGCAGCAGCCAAGGCGAGCTCGTAAACAGTTGGAAGTGAAACTTCGCCGCACAGCAGGAGAGTCGAGGAGCTCAATGGCAAAACCAGGGAAAGGCTAGCTGCTTGTCTGCTTGCTGCAGCTGGCGTCGTTTAACGCTTGACTCAGGCAAAAGCTTGGGATCAAGCAGCAAAAAAAATTTGAGAAACCTTGAAAGCAGCTGCTGATTGTCACTCACCTGAGGTGGTGCTGCTGCTGAGAGCTTGAGGCTAAGGCAAGATAGGCAATGCTACTGGTGACTTTCAAGGGGTGCTGTTGATACTCAAAAGTCTCGGGTAAGCTCGAAACTCAGCAGTACAACGAGGAGCTCCCTGTGAGGAGGAACAGCTATCTAAATTTGGATAAGAAAGTCCTTCACTTTGAAGCCTTGAGCAGAATACGACACCTCTGCAGCTTCAAAGTTTCAACAGGACTCCTCCTTTCTCAGCAGGACGACTCCTTTCTCAGTTTACTCTCTCATCAACAAGAAGAAGGACGAGGAGCAGAGGAGCATGAAAGCAAGCTGGCTATGTTGCAGGATGAAAGCGAGCCTACATACAACAGTGAACACACTGCACAAGATGAGGCTGGAAAAAATGAAAAGTGGGATATTGGTAGCCTCACCCATGTGTTTGAAGTGTAGAAGAATGCATTGGGGGAGAAGAATCACGACTCACGAGGTTTACAGCTACACACCAAGGAAGAAACTCCACTGCCCACTGGGGCTCACTCACATGAATACAGCAGGAAAAGGTCTTTAGCCCTATATCATATATATAGATAAATTTGGATAGATCATGGACATTGGATGGTGTCCATTTGTGGGCCAAAGCTTCATTGGCTTTAAGAATTGCAACGGGAAAAGTGTTCAAGACGAGATCTTTGGTAGATGGGCATCTAATCATCTCTGCCCTCCCTCACTACATGGAGATGCGAGCAACATCTATTGCCAAGAGGTGATATGTTGGAGCATGCTTGATTTTTTTTTGAGTTTCCTTGGCTCAAGTATGCAAGATTTGCATGCTTTTTAGCATGCTTGATTGTTTCGAGTTTCCTTGGCTCCGTATACAGATTTGCATGTTGCTCCTACTCTTAAATGCAGCAAACTCTCTCACCTAAGATCACATCAAGCTAGACACTCTTTGGTAAAGAAATTGTTGATTTTTCAACTTCCAAACCATCCAAATAATAACATAACATTAGCATTTCCCTCCTTGACCAGCAACATTTGTAAAGCCGACTGGTAAGATCTCTCGAAGTAGTTTTTACATGCCCAAATATAGTTGAATAATGGAGTAGTTCTGGCCTTCCCCACCCCAATTATTCTATTACTTTACTTTCTTTCTTTCTTTAAACAAACCTATACTTGTTGTGTCCATTGTATAAAGGTCAACCCCTAGTTCTAAAGTGGGTGTACTTTTTACATAGATTAAAACCATTATCATCAACCTACCCAATTTATGAAAGGTTGCATCCCAAAGGATGCACTCATCTCTAAGATGATGAAACCTCAAGCCTTATTAATGTAAATCATGTAAAAATAGATGCTAGAGCCACTAAGAGGGTAAGTTGAGAGAGGCCAATTAACATGTCAGAATGCAACTACATCACAAACCATGTCAGAGTGAGTGAACATTCTTGGGTGAAGGGCTGCACACTGCACATGTGCCCCTTAGGCCCCACACCCTAAGGCAAGGCCAAAATGGATTGGCAAAAAGAAGAGTGACATGGTAGTTGTACCAAAAAGTGTCTTCTTAGGCAAGGTGGGCACATGCCTAATGTAAAGATTAGGGACCCATGAAAGCACGTTGGGATGTGAATGTTCCTAGAAATCAACTTTTAGAACTTAACTCCTCCACCTCGATAAAACAATGGTCCCATCCAAGGGACCCAAAATTTGACCAGCACCCCTATAAGAAATGGTGGGGACAACAAGAGGATGGAGAGGGGCCAATTTGGACTTTGACTCTATGAGATAAAAGTAAGGTAGATAAAATGATCTTTGCTTGATGCAAATCTTTGAGTGATACACTATGGCTACATTATGGCTAGAAATATGTTTCAGTCACAATGGAGTAATTCCAACAAGAAAATACATGAAGGGGTCTAATTTTGTCTCTCGTTTGTTTATTACATTAGTCTATCAAGAATGGCCATTTGGAAAGCAGTGGTAGACAAAAAGAGTTCACGTAGGCATGAATGCACATAGCCAAATGGTTCAAGCATGCCATTGCAAACTGCAAGAGCACATAGAAACTTCAATAGGGCTTCTTCACAATTGATCCATCTTATGTTTTTTCCTCTCTCATTGACTAGCTCCGAGTACAAAGTTTGGACTTGAATACTACAAGTTGCAAAAACAACATAGGTCTCATGTGCTTTATAACTATGGTACAGCTACTTACTTCTTTATCAAGAGCCCATTGATGTGCCCCCAATTTGAGATTTCTAAAACCTCTTGAGGTCTTATGGGCTTAGAAACTTTGAAGTCAAGAGAGAAACTCCTCTTTTTGGTTGTCCATGCTTTGGCGCCCATTTTAGGAGCATTTTTCGGGAGTGAACTTTTCCCTCCATTTCACCTCACCCTCGAGGATGAGCTATCTCTGACCTCATTGTCTCCACGATCAATATCATCTCTACATCCTCATCATATTGTTCATGAACAATGCGCACCGGCCCTCTAGACTTCTCGCCGTGGAAGGCTCCGAAGTGACGATGCCACCTTATGTTATGCAACAAAAATGGGCTTGAAAATAATCCTGTCTGGTTATTTGTAGCAAATATATATATATATATATATTCCCGAAAACAATGTTGCAAATAATTTTTCTTCAAAGGGACAATTAAAATTCGTGGTTGGACCCAAGGAAAGCGGTACGACAATACTATCGTGAGTCGTGCGTGACTCCAACCAAAGCACTGACCAGGTCAGGTGACCATGTTCAGCTCAGTGTCCGCTGTGCAGTGTCCACCCACCGCACGTTTGACTTGAGAATCGGGATGCTCATTGCGCAGTCAGTGGATTGACTGAGAGTCCTGTAGCAGTCATCGTTTCTCATCATCATCGAGTTATTAACGCCTGGGTGCGCCGGAGTCGCGCCCCAACCAGTGAACGACGGGTGGTAGTAAGTATTAGTGGTCACAGTTCTCAACAACGGCGTTAGACAGATTGCTTTCAATGTGGAAAGTTTTGTGTAATAAACGTAGGGATGCTCGGGCCCGTGACCACCCTCTCTGCAGACGGCCGCCTCTGCCCAGCGCCGACATTACTTTTTCCCTTGGTGGTTCCCACTCGCAAATTTTTGGCCTGCCCTTAGGTATGGTATGACTCATTAGGGAAATGAATTCCCCACATCTGAGGCATTTCCCAAGCATCAAGATCGCTCGCGCTTGCTCCTTGGTGTCGCCCCGTGTTCACAAAAACATTTTTCTCTACATATCACAAAACTCGGGGTTTCCAATTTTGAAGGTTTTCCCTGATTTTTTCTGTAAAATATAACTAAATTGCCTAAAATTTTGTAGATTTTACAAAATTGAGGAAATATTTTTTATGGGTGAAAATGAAAATGTTGCAAGTTCATTGTATATAGTTTGCAGGTTTTCTATGAACACTCGTGCCGCCTTGCCGCTGCCATGAGCCATCTCAGTGCTTGGGAATTGCCTCCTGTTAGCATTTCCCGAGAGTCAAGGGCTCACGGGAGGAGCTGTCACGAATATCAAGGTTGCTAGGATTTGTATTATCACCAATAATTCTTTGCCGGCTCTGCATTCCGTGCATTTTCTAGCTTTGACAGTGGCTTGCAAACCATCTTCTCACCTGACACAGACATTTAAGGTTGATGGAGACTTGCAACTTCACAAATTTAGCCACAGAACACACGGTTGAAATGATTTTCGATCTGACCACGGCCCTTGACTAGTAGGTCTTTGAGGGCTTTCTAGTTCAGCGCCACTCGCAGGGAAATTTGTAGCCTCATGAACGAAAAATGCTAGCTCAGTTACATGCTCTAGTAGTCCACTACCAATCTAGCTTGAGCTGAAGATTGGATTCCAACCCAGCGTTCCACTGCTAGGACTGGGATGACCGATTGATGATTTTGTCAAAAGTCATCAATTCCTCTCTCTTCAGCAAATTCTTTTTTTGGTTTTGTGATCACGATACATATTGGGTGCATGGTGGAGACCTGCAAAGCAAGTTCCACCCAATGGTTTCACCCAATGGTGGAGACCTACAAAGCAAGTTCCACCCAAAAGTAAAACTTGGAGTCGACCTAGTTTGCAAACTACCCGCCTGTCATTTGCAAGTTTTTTCTATTTCCAATCTTGATGATTAATTTTTAAAAATTTCCATTGTCCTAACATTAAACCTCACCTTTTCATGGAAACTGCATGGGATAATCAATGCCTTAGTCAAGATTGAAGTAACAAGGGCTTGTTGATCCTGTGGTAGTCACTTTGTAAACATGTAAGTAAGCAAATTCATGGAAGAGGATTTTTAAATTTGGGGGACTTATAGACCATTTACGCATAGGAGGGTCTTAGAAAGCTACTTATCTTATATAGTTATGGTATGTAAATGCAAGGAGGGGACTTTTAAATTCAAACTTACAACATGTATACGTACGAAAGAGGCATAAACATTTGTGCAAAAAAATGTAAAATCTCAAATGTAGGAGTATTTGAAATAAGTGCTTGCTCGCCCATGTTTTATGGGTTTTCACTGGTCCTAGCGACAAGCTTTTGCACTCTCCGCATCAATTACTAGCAGTGCTAGTCTAGCATTGCAGCAGTGCAAGCCCATAGTTCCCTTTTTTCTCAATTCTAGCCCAACAATAAGTCATTACTAGAACATTTTGTGAGATTTTTGGCTGATGAAGATGGGTCAACAAGTCTTCATTAATAATTTAGCTTCCCTTCAAGCACATTCTCCACTCCATTCAACTGCGCGGACCATAGTACTATATGGTAGAGAGCTCCAAGCACCCCCTTGTGTCTCTAGCTTATGACAATAAATGGGCTTGACCACGAGCTTCTGCTTTGTCCAGTTTTTTCCATCTTAAATCCGCTCATCAGATCTCCCCTTCTAGATTTCCAAAGCTATGTTGGCATAGGGGAAATCGGCATTACTGAACCGACATTGTAATGCCAACATTCATTGCTCTCTAGAGCCCTCACAAATCATGGGGCATGGAGCCTTCTCCACTAGTGGTGCTAGAGGAATGCTAGCAAGGATAGGGAAGCCTTATTATCAATGGGCAATGAGGTATCAATGTACATGTAAAGGATCTAGGGGGAAGGTGAAGGTTACTATTCCCAAGAACCCCTCTTTTCTAGGTCAATCAAATGTCCAACTGTGGTACATCCTCTAGACCATTCATTGATGTTCCTATGTATGGGTTTGGAGATGGACATCCAATTGCTCCAACTGGGGTGGTAATTTCTTATCCTAATGCCAATCTGAATAGACGTGAAACCAAGAGCTAGCTACAAGCTCAAACAATGGCCTTTGTACAATGTGAAAACCAAACTCTAAAACCAGTAGCCACCACGACTAGCTTTAATTTGTGTACTCATCAATGAGCAAAGAAAACTTTAAGAGGAGATTAGAACAATGTGATCGATATTTATAATTTGGCAATGCCCTATGCATTGATAGGAATTCCCACTATTAGGAATACCCCAATGCATTGCTAGGAATTCCCACTACTAGGAATACCCTGAGGAACTCTCATCACAAGAATTTACTCTAAGATGGAGATTGTTATACCTTAAAGCCATCCATGTGGTTATTGCAATGGTGTGATACCAGGCCACCTAAGGATGGCTAGACTCCCTATTTTAATAAGGGCATTAAATGAGCTTCAATTTGCACACTTACAAGCATCACAAGAGTGTTGCAAGGGCCACCAATCGACATGGGCATGTAAGTGTGTGCTTGAGACTATCATCATGCAACCAAGTTGTCATTGCACAACCATGGTCAGCTAGTTTACACCTCAACTCCTTGCATGCTTGAGCAAGTAGACATTTTTTGGCATGTCTTAACGAGTACGACTTTTTTCTCTTGACCACCACTGAGTGATGACACGGGCATACAATTTCCTCCCCTATTGTGTGAAGGCATGTGATATTATAAACACACTCTTGTAGAGCACATAGTTGTTTGAAGGTTGTGCCAAGGGTTGGGGAAACAAGATGCCACATTCTTTTTAGTATTATGCTCCATTTAGAGATGTTCCACTTGATACGTCACTTTTATGCCCTTCTTTTATATCACAAGCACATAATGTTTTCCCAATACCCCTTAGATTTCATATCCTTGACTAATGGCTTGTCATATAGCATGCAATTTGTAGCTTCTATCCATAGCAACTTGGTTAGATTTATAGGTAAGGATCAAGAATGCTTTCATAGGTAAATTATCAAGGCTGGAAAGGCAACAAGTAAGGTTGAATATGTGTGTTTAATTAGTCAATAACATCGATTGAGAGTTGTGTAGACATGAGACATTGAGGTAATACACATGTGGCCATGAGGTTACGTTTGGATTTTGACATCTTTCCATTTGAATAAGAATGGTATCCCCTCCACATCATATCCTTGCTTTTGATCTCTATGTAAATAAGTACTTTAAATGCTAACGTTATGGAGGGATTCCATAAATTCATTTGGATGTATAGTTTTTAAGCGAGAACACATATAACAGGGTTCACTTTAGGTATTGGAAATCTACAAATAATTCTAAGGTTGAGTAGAGTGCAAATATGGTTAGCTATACATACATACATATATAGTAATGTCTGATAAATTGCGGATTGAAACTCTGATGCAAAGTTTCAAAAACCTACTTAACTTGCTTAGAAAAATGAATAATCAATTCCATGAATGGAAAGGAAATCAATTTGAAGAGGGAAATAATGAAGAGCATGCATAACTTAGATAGGCCCCATTAAATTTTGTAAGAAAATATCACAATGTTTTCTTCCCACAAAGATCACCACACATGGTCACATCAAACAAGTCATGCAAAGCTCCTTTACCTTTTCCAATTCTTTTAATGGGTTCTCTTTAAAATTCCAATCCCATTGAAAGTTATTAACAAACTGATCATTGTACTCTTTGTGATCTCCATGTATGGCATTGAGAATTGGAAAATGATGCAGCTAATATTTTAAAAATCATACCCCTTCAAAGTCATGGCGTGAGACAAAACTAAAGGTCTTTCATCTATATTTCTTTCAAAAGACTAGTCTTTATTCAAATCTACAATTAATTCAAGGAAGATTTGTCTTCTTGTAACCCCACTTGAAATGCTTTTATCGTGATACAAAAATCAAGATTCCATGTTGCTTTTCTTGAAGTGGTAATATGAAAAGCTTGAAAATGAAGTAAAAGGCTCATTGATGAATTAACGTAAGTACACTTGAGAACTAGAGGGTGATGGATATTCCAAGTATGCAATGAAGAGAGATAATAAAGGTAGCAAAGACAAGGATAGAGCCATTCTCTTAAATCATGAATACAAATATCACTAAATTTCATATGAAGTATGGGGCTCAAAGTCTAAATAATTAAAACATGAGATTTCACAACAAGATGTAACACATGGTAGACTTTTATTCCCATTTTGGTGATCCAATCCTCTTATGAATATATCTTTTTCTAGAATGATACTTGACATTTTATGCTGGTATTGCTATAAGATATGAGAACATTGGGAAATGTCTTGCTTGAAGCCCTTGGGGCTTCCTTACAAGGAACTGTGTATGTTATTCTTAGTATCTCAATTAATTATATTTTATAGAGCATGTCACAATGGTACTCCTAGAGCAAGCATGGCAACTTGAAGTAGTGATTGTAGCCTTTAATCTAAATATGTAAGCTCAAATAAGTTGATAATGGCTAACATTGCATGGATTTCATTAATCTCTTTAATCATTCAAAATAGTTAAAGATAGACAATGTGCCAAATAAATCGAGTATGTACACAATATCATTATTTTTTACTTCATTATTGATAAAATGGGAATGCAATAAAGAAAGGTGTACTCAAGAGAGAAAACATGAAGGGAGAAATTTTTAAACAAATTGAAATAGAATGAAGGTTTAGAGTAAGAGATGAGTTTGAATACACATCTCTTAATAAGAATGGCTATAAACCATCAAGCAACATTGTGGTAGACATAATAAAGAAATTGTACATATGATTTTTATGTCATCCTTTTCTTTTAACACCATTATCAACAAAAGAATATGGTTGGTATTCGTTGTCATTTAGATTGGGATGAATTATTGATGCTTGGGTTGGAAATAATCCAAAATTCTTCTCACATATGTTCAATTCTATTAAAATGTAGATTATTCACATTCTCAGACATATAAATGGTTATTTCAAGCCACATAATCTTACTTAAGCTCCCTCACTATACTTAATCTTATGAGAGAGAGAGAGAGAGAGACAGAGAGACAGAGAGAGAGATAGAGAGAGATGCCTATTAATATAAGAAATAGATAAAAACATCCAAACTCATAATGACATTAAGCGTAGTTTATATGTATATTTGAGATCTCAACCATGCAGAGGCTCTTTTGTTTGTTTGTTTGTTTTTTACTATACCATTTGAGACTCAATCTTGAAGCGGTTTGTTACCATACTACATCATTTAGAATGTAAAGAAAAGTTTAATATATACCTTGTACATACCCCCTTCATGCTTCTTTTGCTACATCTATCTTTGGAAAGATCTCGTTGCACAAAACTTTTAGCACTGGGTGGTCACTCCATGAAAATCCATGAACATGTGTGAGCAAGAACACATTTAAAGTACCCTATATGTTATTTTTAACATTTTTAAGTATGATTGTTTTCCCCAATTCTATATGTATGCATGTTGTAATTTAAATTTTAAAGATCCTCTCCATACATGTGCATGCCATTATTATTATTAGAGATGAATAGTAGATCTTTTGAGAAGTCAAAGGGTCTCTAAAGGCATTGATGGAAAATAGAGGGGAAAGCTAGAATTGATACACCATTGAAAGAAGAAGCTGAAAAATATGTAAATGATGCCATTCAATGAGACTTTGGAGGACATTCCCACCTATACAATCCATGCTAGCATGAATACCAAATGTTGGTTTCAATATGAGGATTACTACACACATGAAAATTTCTCTCTTGAAAAGAGTACAAGAAGCCCTAAGGTAGTCATTATGTATAATAAGTAACATAGCAAGTTTGTTAATTAAGGGGATTTTTTTCAAGACATATGGGCCATTTATCGATAGAATGGGATTTTAAACATAATTATTTAAAGCAAGCCTATATATTAAGGCATGTATGGTTCTCTCTAGATCTCTTGGCAACCTAAAGGTCCTCAAACCCACTACTTACCATTTGAGTAGAATCTATTGCTTCACCATTTGGACAAGCTAATAGGATAGTCAATCAATGCTGCCCACACTTCCAACAAATACTTTACAACCTCAATTTTGGTAGTTTTGGGTCTCAAATATGGATCTTCTTTTTTTGAAGTTTCATAGTTATGAAGAGGTTTGATTACACATTTTTTTCCTCATAGAGCCTTGCTATAGATACCATTTTTTGAAAATGTGCAAAAATATAGGAAGAAAGAGCACGTGAAGGGAAGGATTGTTGCTTTTGCAATGCAAAAAATAAATTGCAAGAAAAGGTGGAAAATGCATTTATGAAGCAAAATAATTGCATATTAGTAAACAAATTCCAAAAGTCAAGTTATGTTGGAAGTACTTAAACTCTTTGAATGGCTTCACATGATTTTGTTATGTTCTCACATGTGCAAAATCTTCATCATTCTTTTCAAGGCTTCCTTTGCAAAGATCCCAATTGAAACTATCAACAATGATATAAAAATTGTATTTTCTTGCATTTTCTTAAGGGGATTCAATGCTTTCACACAAATTGCATATATAGAAAATTATTGATAAGAACAATCTCAACATCCTATAAATAAACATGTGCATATATTCTTAACAATGTACAAGGGTAGAGTGGTGTAGACTACGCTCCACATTGGGGAAAATCTAAGGCAAATTGGCAGAAACATTAACCCTTACCCTAACCCTAATTGTATATAAGTGTTTATTTGCCAAAACTTTCAATAGTGTTGTACATCTTAGGCTTGTACAAATTTGTCTCTCCCTCTCTCCTCTCCAATCCTTTCATCTGGTATTAGAGTGTAGTAGGAAAAGCCTATACTCTTGAATTAGAATTTAATCTTTACATAATCATGTGCCCTTTTTATGTGATTTATGTACATCAACATCATTCTCATATAATGATGGTGCAAGCGCACATGTCGACCTTCGAATGATAATTACCTATAAATTGGTGGACTACCACAAATAATGGCATGACTAACATTGGTAGTTATTGCACCACCACCAGTAGTATGCCAATTACCTCTAATAAAATGCTAACTACAACTAGTAGTAGGGTTGCTACTTCTAGTTTTAGGTCAATTATTGACCACACTACCACTAGCAGTCCTTCGGGATGCCAACGAGTTGCATATGGCTTTGGGCCCAATCAGTTTAGCAAGTCAAAGAAGATGATTTTTGGGCTTGGGGATTTATATCTACATTGCCACTAATAATGCCATGTAAATGTAAGTAGCACGGATTTGATTATATGCTATATATAACCAGTGCCAGCCACCTAGCCACTCCATGGACCTCGACCCCTCAAAATGGATCTAGGTTATTGGAGGTTCTCTCCATCCAAGGCTTATATATGCCATAGTGTTTGGGTACCAATTTGACTTATGGGTTTAACCTTTATACATATTGCCACATGTCATCTCCTCATGCACTCACTCATGATTGCACATTCCAACACAATCCTCATCATCTCTACTGAGTGTCCCATACTGCCTATATTTGGAATTTGGATGCTTTTGGTAATTTGTTATTGAAACGAAACACTCTTATAAGTGGATGTCCTTTGGTCTAGCTGATAATTATCTTTTTTGTCACACTAATGTAAGTGGAATAATGTCACCTCACAAATTCATTACATGGTAGTTTTAAACTTAACCATTCTAATGGAAATGTGGGTCAATGTATTCTTGGGTGTACCCATTTTGGTTGAGGTTCAAGGGATTTTTTGAATATAGGTATCTTACCTGACCCATAACTTATGCATTGTTCAACGAAATTCGACAAACTTTGCCTTCAAGTTGTAGTGCACATTCTAAACTTTGACATGAAACCCTAGAAAAGGTGGAATAAAGATTTGTCATTAAAGCATTACTAGTGCTATGTTGCATGTAAAGCATCCTAAAGAGTATAAGATATAACAATTTATTCAAAAACATCAATATTTTATTTTGCACATACATGCAACCAAGTAATCATTCAAAGGTACAGTACATGAGCTTCTCGTCAACCAAAGGACCTAATTGAGAACATTACATGTGGTTTTAGGGGCCTCCAATGTTGTGCTAAAATTATGCACACCCATTTAAGGGCACACTCCATAACTTTTTGATGATTTGTTGAAATCCAAAACCAATTGAAAAAATGGAAGCCAAACTAGTGGGACTAGTCTTAAAACAATCTATATTCACCCTAGAATGGAAAAATTTGAAAATGTGAAATTTGTGCATGTGCAAAGATCTTTTAATCAATCCAATACTATTTACAAATTTGTATTAGTTCTTCTTCCATGCAGTTCCTTGCTATATGGCTCATAAACATGTCAAAGGCCATTGAATTTCATAATACATAGCATCAAACCCAATAGCATGCCCTTTGGCCTATTTGTATTTTGAAGCAATTTGGGCCACATTGCACCTGCTTGAGGGCAAATGATATATCCAAATTTGCTGATGTCGGTGCATGGGGAAAATCATGACAAATGAAAATTTCTCTACCCCCATGCACTTTCAAAAATTTTTCCCTCCCACTCTGCAAAATATTTGAATATCAAAGAACATACTCCTCTTGCTTCGCTTGCAACCTACTCTGCCTAGAGTCAACTCGACGTGATCTTGTTCTGTTGGTTTGGCATTATCTTATTTACTTCGATAAGTTGTCTTCTATTTTTTGCTCACCTCACAAGTTATCTAGTCTCTATTTTGGTGGTGGTTTACTAATCATCTCCACGGCATAAAGGGAAAGATGCAGCTCATTATGGATTACAAGAGAAGAAAAAAGTGGCTTCAGGATATGAAAATTGAAAAGCTTGGTCAAGGCACAAGAAATAGATTATAGCACAAAGAAAGAAATGGCATGATATAGAAATGGCAATAGAACACACTTTTGCAACATTTACAAAGGGAGAAACTATAAGAATAAAGAGGACTCCTTGCAAATTTATTGCATATGCACCATTTGATCATTGCCATTGGAGCGAAGAACATGAGTTGTGGTCTCACAATTGGTGGGATTATTTGAGGTAGCAACATCAAGCCATTCAAGTGAACACCAATCTTGAGTCTTCACAAGCTTTATCTTGTACCCTAATATTTGTAGAGTGACACCCCTACCAACAACTCAGAAGATGCATGCCCAAGAGACGATGCTCTCTATCCTAAGAAATGGCCTATAGAAAGTGAAAGGGGTGCATAGATTATATTAACTAGCTATAAAGATGGTGACATTAGCTATGTTGGTATCATCTGAAACAAAGGAGAGATAACTTGGGCACACAATGTTGAAAATGTTGTCAATCACAAGGACCAACATGGCTCCAACGTGGTTGGACATAGAGTAGAAACAATGCAGGATCGTCCCAATCCAAGAAGACTATGGGCTTCCAAAAAATGCAAGAAAAGGAGAGAGAACCCTAAATGCAAAAGTTATTGATTGAGTGAAAAAGTCCTGGAATGAGAATACGAGAGTTTCCCCAAATAAGGACATCTTCAAAAACTGAAGATGATGTAAGTGGTGGGATGAGCACATCATACACATGGCTGATACAATGTAGGTTAGTGGTAGCCTAAACCATCTTGGTGGTTGTCTATAATTGATTTTGAAATAGTTTAATTATTTACTTTCTAAAATGGGCTGGCTTGGACTTAATGTGATTGTCCTAAACTAGCCTGGTAATTGGAACATCATGCAATATATCACCGTGCTGGTTCAAGTCAAGCACCAGTTATGTGTAGTGAAATTAGTTTAATTAGCTTGATTAGACTGTGTTTTTGCATGTGCTTGTGTTTGTTTCCTCATATTAGTGGCAAAGCATAGTGCTTTTTCACCAAAATTTTATTCCCGCATGTTGGGTTAGCAAACGAAGCTATATCTAAAGTTTATGTCTCAAAACCCTAACCTTTTGATTGGGCAAAGAAGCCCTAGTACATAAGTGAACTCAAAGATAGGAATGTGTGTTATTGTAAAACACACATAGACTTTGACCTAGTTTGGCAAGCTTTGAATGACTTGAGATTTGGTCTTGTTGGAGCATTTCTCCATGGAGATAGATGCCTATGTCTCATAGATGAATGTGTAGTTTGTAGGCCACCTGCAGCAAGGCAATTATGCATCCTCTAGTAGACAGGGTGATGACAAAAATGAGCATCTGTTTATGGTGTAGCACATGACCAATTCTGTGACAAGTGCAGAAGAAAGCAATGATGTGTGATATGTTGACTCAGGTGCATCAAACCACATGACAGGTCATGTAGAATGGATGCAGGATGCAAGGAAAATGGAAAGACTAGGATTTGTGGAGACTGGTGATGATACTGCACATCCTATTGTGCAGATTGGTAAAATTCCTTTGTCTATGCAGGATGGAAAAAAAAAATACTTGCCTAATGTATTTCATGTCCCAAATATCACCAAGAACCTGGTTTCTATTAGTCAAATGGTTAAGCAGGGCTTGCAGGTCAGATTTAATCCTCATGGATGCTTTGTTGAGGATATGAAAAATAAAGGTCGCTTGATAGCAAAAGGGAAGAAGAAGGGCAGCATGTTTACGTTGGATGTGAACATGCCTGAATTGAGTGCAGCAATGTTTGCACTTGGGACCGGTGTAGCTGCAGATATTGATATCTGGCATAAATGCATTGGTCATGTTAATGTACAATGACTTAAATTAATGCAGGCTCAAAATATTGTTGCAGGATTGCCTAAGTTCAAGGTTGCAGAAATGCATAAGGTATGTGAAGCCTATTAATTTGGAAAACAGGCAAGCAAACCATTTCCTAGACATGTTCAAGAGAGTAAGAGGCCATTGGAATTAACCCACTCTGATGTGTGGACTACTAAAGCTGCATCTATTGGAGGTTGTTATTATTTTGTCACTTTTATTGATGACTAAAGTAGAAAAGTTTGGGTGTATTTTATGAAAAAAAAAAGTGGTGTTTGGGCATTTCAAAGCTTTTAAAGCTATGGTTGAAAAAGAAACAGGCTTGCAAATAAAATGCCTAAGGTTAGATGGAGGGGGAGAGTACCTCCCAAATGAGTTTGCAAGTTTCCTACAGGAGCATGGCATAAAGAAGCAATATTCATGCAGTGATACCCCATAGCAAAATGGACTTATAGAAAGGAGAAACATGCATATTGGAGAGTTATCTCGTGCCATGCTCAACGAAAAAGACCTGTCAGATTATAATTGGGCTGAAGCAGTTGCTATAGCAGTCTACATAATGAACAGGACTCCCACTGCAACAATACATGGCATGACGCTAGAGGAGAGATACTGGCAGAAAACCAGATATCTCTCATTTGAAAGTTTTTGGTTGCATTGCTTATGTTCATGTGCCAAATGAGTTGAGATCCAAGTTGGATCCAAAAGCTGAGAAGTGCATCTTTATTGGTTATTCTCTGCAGCAGAAAGGGTATGATGCTATAACCCTTCTAGTCGTAAGTTTACAGTGAGCAGAGATGTTGTTTTTGATGAGATAAGCAACTGGTACAAACCAGTAAATGTGATTGATGATGTAGATGCACAAAATGGTAATGTTGCACAGAATTCACAACAGCAATCACAAAATATTAATGGATCTGTAGTGTCCTCTAGCAGTGGTTCACATACTTTGCCATGGACAGGCAGATTGAGATCAAGAGGATCTCCTCAAAGTAGTGAAGATAGTGGTATGCAAGTATCACGAAACAGAAAAGAGAAAGTAGATCAGCCCATGGTTGATGTGAATGCAGGTCACTCTTATGTGGATGGTGAATCTAGTGGCTCAGAACAGTAGAGCCTTGATGATGAGTTGGGTATTCATTCTATTGTTACACTTGGAGTAAGGAAGACAAGGGATGTTTTGAGAGCATCTGGGAGTGAGCCTATTTTGCGCACATCTACCAGAGCTAGGTATCCTATGGATAGGCTGAAATATGATGGATTTACAGCCATTCACTATGCCTATATGGTCAAAGTGATACATGAACCACAACCCACTTCTTTTGAGCAAGCCATGGGAAAAGAAAAATGGGAGAAAGCCATGGATGAAGAAAACGATGCCTTAGAAGCAAATGCTACATGGGAATTGGTGCCTTTGCCTAAAGACAAGAATGCAATTGGCTGCAAGTGGGTTTATAAGGTGAAGCACAACAAATGGTTCTGTGAATAGATACAAGTCAAGATTAGTTGTCAAGGGGTATGCATAGACATATGGCATTGATTATGAAGAAACATTCAGTCCGCTTGCAAGGATGGCAACCATAAGAGCAGTCATTGCTATGGCTGCATCAAAGGGATGGTCTTTACATCAGATGGATGTAAAGAATGCTTTCTTGCATGGTGATTTGCAAGAAGAGCTCTATATGGAGCAGCCACTAGGTTATGTTCATGCTGTTCATCCTGAGTTTCTTTGCAGGTTGAAGAAAGCCTTGTATGGCTTGAAGCAAGCACCCAGAGCAGATAGGACAATATCTTGTCACTATTGGCTTTCAGATTTCCAAGGCAGATTTCTCACTTTATGTGAGAAAAACAGAGAAAGGCATTATGCAGCTTGTCATTTATGTTGATGATTTGATCATCACAGGTGATAGTGATGAAGATATCCTTCATGTGAAAATGCTATTGAGATAGAAGTTTGAGATGAAGGATTTGGGAGAGCTGCATTACTTCTTGGGCATTGAGGTGATTAGATCCACAAGTGGGATATGGCTCTTGCAGAGGCAGTATGGATTGGACATGCTGTCCAAATATGGGATGACAGGCTGTAAGCCTATTTCAGTTCCTTTGGAGCAGAATGTGAAGTTGAGCGCAGATGTAGGTGAGCTTCTGGAAGACCCTACTATGTACAGACACATAGTAGGAAGTTTAATTTATGTGACTATTACCAGGCCAGATTTGAGCTATGCTATTGGGTTGGTAAGTACGTTTATGTGGGCTCTAAGGAAACCGCATTTGGATGCAACTAGATGCATACTAAGGTATGTGAAGTCCACATTGCAGTATGGACTATTTTATGAGACTGGGGTTCAGATATAGTTGCATGGATACACTGATGCTGATTGGCTGGTAGTATTTCTGATAAACGATCTACAAGTGGATATATGTTCTCTTTTGGGAGTGCTGCAGTCACTTGGAGCAGCAAGAAACAACCTACAATTGCCTTGTCGAGCATAGAGGCTGAATACAGGGGTGTAGCAATGGCTGCATGTGAGGTAGCTTGGTTACATAAGCTACTTTATGATGGGCCAGTTGTCATTTATTATGACAACATGAGCAGTATACACTTGGCAAATAACCCAGTCTATCATGCTAGAACAAAGCACATTGAGGTGCATTATCACTATGTGCAGGAGAAGGTTCTAGTAGGTTTTATTGATCTATTTTATGTCAGCACAGAGGATCAGGTAGCTGACATATTCACGAAGGCATTGGGTGCAGAGAAGCTGCGCAAGTTCAGAGACTTGCTTGGTGTGCAGGAATTGGGATTGAGCTCGAGGGGGAGTGTTGAGATATTGAGCTCCACTCATGATATGCCAGGGGGACCGTTGTGCATTTATGTCACCGACTTGTTAGCTGCAAATGCGGTTGGTACACCGCCCATGAATAATAGCTAGATGATAGCTATCTTTGTGCACTCTAGTTAGTGGCTCAGTTAGTATGCCACCTTAGTTAGCTGAGTTTGGTTTGAGACCCACATATAGGGTTCACCTATTCTTTTGTACTTAGAGTTCTTTTGGCTTTCACAAGTAAGAAGAGGAAAATTGTTTTCAGCCTCCACCTTTGTGTATATTCCCCCATTGTGTATGTGAGAAAGCTGCAAGTGAGACTCCTTCCTTCTCTCCCACTCTCTTCATAGCTTGCCTCTTGTTAAGAGAGGTTTGTCGCTCTACATCTGCAGAAAGCTTAAACATATCACATAGGAAACCTGAACTGATGGGCACAATTTATGATCACCCCCGTAACTCTTTAGACCGAACAAAATACCTACTACAAACTCAAAATAGACCTCATGAACTATAATAGTATTTGAAAAAAGAAGGTAGCGGTAAGGAAAAAGTAGAATAGTTAATAGAATTCAACAAAACTTACTGCAAACTCAAAATCGACCTCATGAACTAAGGGCAGCCTCTTGCAAATCTCTTATAGCGGTGAGTAAAAGGTTGGCATGAACCAAATTGGCCTTCCCTTCAATCATTGGAGCGAACAAAACTCGCTAAAAACCTCATGAATTAGTTTTTTTACGTTCACCTTCTGATCCCGACCTTGATGGCTAAAAAATGATTTCTTTCACTCCCAAAACACAAAATGGGTACTTGTATGGCTTGATTATCCCATGCTCTTTGAAGTGACTTACTATATGCATCATCACTAACCATAAACCTCCAACTTTCACTATATTAATACGTGAGCAAAAAGCTATAAAGCTTTCAAATATAGAGTTTCTTATTGAAAAGCAAGATTTACATCAATGATGCAGATCAAGACACATGGATGAAGGAGGGCTCAAGGAACCCAAACACCTCTTAAGGCTGCCAATCGTAAAAAGCCCAAAATTTTGAGGAAATTAAACCAAATCAAAATTTGGGGAATCAATATTTTAGGGAATCAAAGCAAGGAAGGAAACATCAAGTCTACTTAGTTTTTAGAAACTTGTTATTTGTCTCCCATTGATGCCTGCCCTTTTTTAATTCATTAATATATAAATAGACTTTTTTTTAAATATACTCATATAAAGATATAAATAGACATATGCAAATAGATAAATAGATATCTAGTGTATTTGTTTTAATATACCCATATATAGATATAGATATAGACATATACAAATGTATTTCTCAAACACACACACACACACACACAAATGCACGCGCATGTGCACATGAATGCACACATACACACACACACACACACACTCTCTCTCTCTCTCTATGTTAAATTACATGGCACAGTGGAATAGAAGCTAAAGAAAGAATAGAGAGTACACAACAAACTGGAGATGAATAAAATTTTCCTTCAATACTGATGTAGTATAGATGATGGCTCCATCCACCCATGCACTCCCACAGTGGAGCTTAGATGGCGATCTAGACAAATACTAGGTGAATAGCTACTAGTTGGAAGATCTCTACTGGAAGATCTGATCTGATTTGATTGATCTGATCTGATACAATGGACTGGGAAGGCCGTCTCTTTATAGCTATGAGGGTGGTAATCAGATCAACATAGTCGATGGAACCGACCGGTTATCCTAGTCGGTGGAGCTAACCAGTCAACCTAGTCGATGGAACCGACTAGTCGTCCATGGAATATTCAGCAAGAGCAAGGTGCTCCCACACAATCACCTTTTTACCATCAATGGTCTCATTGATAGACCTCATCTGACATGCAAGGCAAGATCCATCCAGTGTCCCGAGCTCACACATGGCTTCTCCTCATATGGGGGCCTTACAACTTGAGCACCTTGGACCACTGGTGGTTACTAGGAGGGTGGGGCATTGAGCATATCTAACTCTGTGTGTATGTGCATGTGTGTGTGATGATAATCACATAATGTATATCCATGTAAATATCTCCATCAATGTTTTTGCGCAAACCAATGTCTATTATTTATCAAAACCATCAATTAAAAAATAAAGATAAAAGAAAAGTGGAATTCATCAATGTGTAGCCTCGTTGATATATTATTGCAAATATTCTCTCTTTTACTCTCCCTCTCTCTACAAACACAGTTGGGCCCAGGACAAACGTCAGGTTGGACCCCCTCGAAGGTTTTATTGATGAAAAGAGAAATCTGTTACAAGAGTTCAGCGTGGAGCCGTCCGTTCAAATTCTAAACGTGAATTCCTTTAATAAGAGCTTCAAGCACATTTCAAAATGGCAACATGCCACTTGTCAAAAATCTAGAGTAAATCCTATTACATGCCTTCAAGGCCAATTTTTGGGGTCTTCGTAGCATTTGGTCACACGAGTGGCCTTTGAAATGCTTGCTATGCTCCAAATTGCTTGGGTCTTTAGTCCCTCATAGTACCTGCAACAATTAATTAAAGCACACCACCATGGCACCCATTAATTGTTAGCGCTTTGCATGCAAATAATAAACTGTGACTGAAGCTTGCAAATTCTTGTGTATGGTTTTGACTTGAAAATTTTTGGACAACTAAGCACCGAAAAGTAATTGATATTTTAAAGAAAAAGGTCTAGGGACTTTCCTTGTTAAATAGAATAGTTCCTTCTACTTTGTAATTTGTCATGTTTTCAAAATTACAGGTTCGAACACTTTTACCAATTCATAATATTGGACGTTTTTAGGTTTTATAGTAAGATGTAAGTAATGTTTTTTCCATAAAAGTAGCTATTTTAGAAGGATGTTTGACATAAAATTGCATATTTGTCTCCATAGTTTGGAAAAAAGATACTTTTTTGTTTATTTTAAATAAAGTTGTGTTGTCGGTTGCATGGTTTTGTTGTCATTTTTTATGACTCCCTATTGGGTGCAACAACTTGACTAAAATGCTATGGTGATGGCTTACAATTTTTTTCTAGTTGCTCAACAAGGAAGATCTCATCGAACTTGGTGAGCTTGCAATAGCAACATGACGGTTAAGCAAGCAAGCATCAAGGAAGAAGAAGGGGGGTTTGCCAACCATCAGTAAGATGATGTGGTATTGGTTTGGTTTTCTTTTTTCTTTTTATTTAAAAACACTTTTTCACATTGGCTTGCTCAGGAGGGGTTTGCTAGCCATCATCAACAAGCTAGTGTGGCACAAAAAAATGAATTGCCACATTAGCTTGCAGATGGTTGGCAAACCATCTGGTTGGCAAACAAAAAAATGAATTGCCACATTAGCTTGCAGATGGTTGGCAAACCATCCCCCCCATTGCGAGTTGACATGGCAGTTACTCATTGAGGTAGATTTACAACCAAAGAAAGGTTAGTATATTTGTATCTCAAAGTTTGTACATTTGCACGATATTTGTTTAGCGTAACAAAAGAGATTTTTGGCCCTACCCTACAAGGGAAGGGTCTAAGGGATGGATAGATTAATTTTTTGCTAATTAGGTCCATCCCACTTCTTTTAGTTCATTTGGTCAACTTGATCAGTTTAAGATTTTGCTTTATGGTCCTTTAAGGCTTTCTAATATGTTCCTAATGTGTTGTTAGGGTCAAGTTTTTGTCCTCTTGTGGAGATTTTTAAATGCTTTTGTCTTTTGTTGGGTATTTCTATCTAGAGATGGAGGCTCTCTTTGTCTCTTGTATGACACCACACCACTCTTGCCAAAATAACCATATCCCCACTTTTATTTAATGGTACATCCCTACTTTTATTTAATGGTACACACACACACACACACACACACACACACACACACAGACACCTCTTTCACCTCTTTTATGTAGTCTCTTTCACTCATCTACCTAGATAAAAATGCTAGGGAGGATCAAAAGGAAACAACATGATAAGATAGAAGGTGAAAGACAAGCGATACAATTCCATTAGAGGCTGGTTTCTTAAATAGGCAAGTACAAGGTCAATGTCATCTTTTTCTAGAACACACGTCATCAATTTATTGACGCAATCTACTCTACCAATCACATATTTCTCTTAGTATTCTATGGCACCACATTTTCAAAACCCCCAAGCTACTTTACACTTACACGTATAATGAAATTCCAAATGGGCCTTTGTTTATCTATATCTATATCTATATCTATATATATCTATTCCTTGAAGGAGAGGTTTTAGAATTGGGCATAGAGGAGAACCCACGTGGAGGTTCAAGGAGTTTTTGGAGCTTTGAAAAAAACATTTTGGAGCTTCGGGAGATTTTGGACCTTGCATGCTATTAGATCATCATCTTCCTATATGGGATTGGAGGGAGGTTTGGGAGAGGGAGGTGTGAGAGAGGTTCAAAGGAGCTTGGACGAGGTTTAAAGGAGCACCAATGCACCACGGTTCATTGTTTGCTTGGGTGTAGCCATTTTTGGTGAGGTTCAGGGACTTTTCTGTATATAAGTATCTTGCATGACCCATAACTTATGCATTGCTCAATGGAATTTGGAAAAATTTGTCTTCAAGTCATAGTACACATTCCAAATGAGAGAAAAAATTATGGAATAAGGATTTGGAATGAGACCATTAAAGCATTACAAGTGCTATGTTGCATGTGAAGCATGCATCCTGAAGACCATAGGATATAGTGATTTATTCAAAAACATCAAAATTTTTTTCTATACATACATGCAACCAAGTAATCATTCAAAAATACACTACGTGATCTTTTTAAATGTGAACATTAGGCATGGGTTAATGGGCCTCCAATGTTGTGCTAAAGTGATGCATACCCATTTGAGGGCATGCTCCATAACTTTTTTTTGAATAGTTGAAAACCAAATGGATTGAAAATTTGGAATCCAAACTAGTGGGAGTACTACATGGTGGTCTTAAAACATTGATAGTTGTTGGTATTGGTATCTCGATTCACATAAAATGGAAGAAATTGAAAAAGTGCAATTTGTGCATGTGAAAATATATTTTAATAAATCCAACCTTTACACTGTCTAACTTGATGGCATCTCAACCTTGCATCTGTAACCTATTCATCATTTGGGTCTACTATACTGAGCAATTTCTTGAAATGACCAACAATTCCTTGAAATGACCAACAATGATCTCCATACTTTCTTCCTCTGTTTTGACAAGAGATCCATCATCCTTCCACAAAAGAGGAATTTCCTCCTGGCTTCTTTTTTTTCTAATCCTCATAAAGTTTTATTTGCCGTTGTGATACACAGTGCCCTTGTTGAGCTTACTGTTGAAGCCGAAAGCTTTGTTGATAGGTGTTGTAGGTCTGAGACTACATATATTGCAGAAGACTAGTGCTGAACTGAAACCCTTGTAGTCAGCTGATGATCCCATCACACCAATTGATCCCTGATATGGAGACATCTATAGATTCCTGATTGCCTTCTCTTTTCCACCTGAAAGCACCAATTTTGAGTAGAATAAGATCCACAAAGATAGTAGGTGTTATACCCTCTTTGATGGGGTGTTGTATCGCTAAGGCATTGATGGAGTGATGAAGAGAGCTATTGATGCAGATGAAGTGCCCAAAGTGCTGAAACAATATCATGATGGTTTTTGTGGAGGGCACTATGCAAGAGATTATACCACCAAAAAGATTTTGCATGTAGGGTACTCTTGGCCAACTTTTTCCAAAGATGTTGCTTTGTATTGAAAAACTTGTGAGCCTTGCCACTTTTTTGGCAGGAGAGATTTGTGACCGAGGCAAAACCACCCGGTAATGTCAATTTATCCATTTCAAAAATGGGGAATAGATTTTGTGGGACCTTTTCTTATGACATATCGCGAGAAGAAATACCTTTTGGTGGCCACACTGTGCGTCACCAAGTGGGCAGAAGCCATGGCCCTTGCTGCTGCAAATGGAAAAGTGGTCTCAAATTTCATCTTCAAATGGATATGCATAAGGTTCAAAATGCCCACTAAAATAGTGTCTGACAATGGGAGCCCATTCTTGAATGAAGCAGTGGGGCTATTCATGGACTGTATGGGCATTAGTCACCATACTTGTAGCATCTACAACCCTGCATCTGTGGGGTAGGTGGAGTGGACCAATGGACTCTTATGCAAATTGATGGGTAAGATGATGGCAAGACATTGTAACCAAAGGTTTTTGAAGCTTTATGGGCATACAACATCACTCACAAGATGTCCACAGGACATACCCCTTTTGAATTCGTATATGGACCTGAAGCATTTTAACCGCTAGAAATAGAGATTCCTACTTTAGCAAAAAATGAGTGAAGATGAAAGGATAGAGGCTAGATTGGTGCATCTTGAAAAATGGATGAGACCCATCGGCAAGCTCAACATCATGCAGAGATTCAAAACAATTGGCAAAAAGCATGAATGGATGCCAAAATCCATAAAGGATGGGAAAGGCACTATGAAGATGATGATTTAGTATTGTGCTTTGACAGCAGGCTGGACCACCAAATGGACAAGAATTTCCTCCACACTTGGTCTGGACCATACAAAGTGGTGAAAGAACAAAGCAATGGCTTTATAGTTGTTCAAGAACTAGAAGAGCCCTATGATAAAAAGGTCTTCAACAAACGTTACCTCAAGCCCTTCTTTGTTTGGTTGTGACCTAGGCATGTAACACTACGTATTCCATGCCTGGGGGGGGGGCTGTTATTGCTCAAAAATTTCCAATGTAAATGTAATAAGTGGAAGCGCTATGCATGTATGTGGCAGTAGTCACATAATGTATTGAGTAGTCAAGGCCCCCTGGTTGAGGTGGCAAGGGAGTCCAGGTGCCACCCTTCCATGTTGGAAGAATCTATGAAAATAAGACATATAGTCCATGCAACTTGCTATATTTTATATGTAAAGTAGTTGATGTGGGAACATACCCCCATGTACCATGTTTCCACCTTGGAATCATTGAATGAGGTGAGGACAAGGTCAATGGGAGCTTGAAATATAAAATGTGTGAGAAAGGGTTATGGTGGCAAGCATCTTTTGTGCTAGCCCACCTATGTGAATATTAAATAAGAGAGAAAATCAAATTGCATCTTGCACTAGGGATATGGGTTTGGATTATGAAACCCTCAAATTGTCAATTGCAATTGATGGTGCACAACACCATGCACTCACATGGAAGATTCCCCTTCCACACCATGTAGGTGGGAGAGGGACAATTAATGTGAAGCCCCTTCCTTTTTTATTATAAAAGAGGGGGGAGCTCTTTGATGCAACACTTCCTCACTTGTATAGCCACCATGTTGGAGAATCAAGCCATTATTTCTTTAGTGTGCATATCACTCTCCCTTTCTCCTCCTTCATTATCCCCCATGTCTCCCCCCCTTCTTCCATGATGTTCATACCATACCTCTCCTTTCCCCACCTCCTACTCCCCATAGCCTCATGTTGTATAAACTTTTCCCTCACTCCTCCTCTTCCCCCTCATTTTCCTACATGTCCTTTTTGTTTCCATTCCCCCTCCCCCTTTCCCCATATCTCACTTGTATATTTCTATTCTACTGATGAGTTATCATCTCTCTTTTACACACGCGTTGTGAGGTTCATATGCATGAATGCCCAATCATGCCATGTTGGAGGTTTTCAAATATTGCAACAATATACAATTCACCTTCAAGCTCCTTGAATGAAATGCCAGGTAAAAAAAAAAAATCTTTTTTGAAGGTTTTTGGTTGTGAATCACCTGTCCATGTTGATAAGGAATTAAGAATAAAGCTTGAGGCAAAATCCAAGAAGTGCATCTTTATTGGATATGGAGGTAGTGAGTTTGATTATCGTCTGTGAGATTATGAAAGTAACAAAATCATTAAGAGAAGATATGTTCTATTCAATGAAAATGTTATGCATAAAGATCACTTGTTGAAAATAAGAAGGAAAATGTAGACACAAAATACACAACTCTTAATGAAATCACAGAAGATGAAATTTCAAATGTTGTAGAAAATGAGAATGAGCAATAGTAGCAATAGCAAGAACCTCAATTCCCTCTAGGAATACTTAGAAGGTTTATGAGGGTAAGTAGACCATCTAAGAAATTTTCTCCTTCTTTCAATTATGTTTGCTGATTGATTCTGGTGAACTAAAAATGTATAAAGAAGCAATGCAGGTTGAATCCAAAAAGGAGTGGGAGTAAGGCATCTAAGAGGAAATGGACCCTTTGCTACTACAAAACCATACTTGGGATTTGGTTCACTTTCCTGTGGGGAAAACATCAATGTAAAAAAAATGGGTTTACAAAGTGAAGGAATAAGATGGAAGAAAAAGGAGGTATAAAGCAAGGCTTGTAGTAGTAAAGGGGTTTGCATAGAAGAAAGGTATAGACTTTGATGAAATATTCTCTCCTTTTGTTGTTAAAGTGACTTCAATCAAAACTATTTTGAGTCTTGTGGCTATAGAAGACTTACCTCTTGAACAATTGGATGTGAAGACAACTATTCTTCATGGGGATGTAGAGGAAGATATTTATATGCAGTAGCCTCCACAAGGATTTAAAGGTCAAAGGAAAGGAGGAATAATTGGTATTCAAGTTGAAGAAAAGTCTATATGGATTAAAGCAAGTTCCAAGGCAGTGGTATTTGAAGTTTCATAGGTTTATGGTAGAACAACGTTATAGTAGATGTCATTTAGATAACTATGTTTATTCTCAAAAAATCCGACAATGGTGGATATATGATCTTGTTATTATATATTGATGACATGATTATTGCAGGATCTAATATGTAGGATATAAATGTGCTCAAGAGAAAGTTGGAAAATACATTTGCGATGAAGGATTTTGGTGCTGCAAATCAAATCCTTGGCCTGAGAATAAAGTTGGAAAATACATTTGGAATGACGGATCAGCTAAACTTTTCTTACCTATTGTGATAAATGCAAACAATGGATGAAAGAAAACCAACCATCAATCCTCTCCATTCTCCATGGTAGGTCTAGAAGGCACTTCATCCCTCATGACTACATGCTGTGTTGAACATGATTGTATTTCTCCAACCATGTAATGCAATGTCCTTCAAACAAATATTATGCCAATATGTTAGAAAGGCCAAAACTCAAGCAAAATCTCATTCAACTGAGAGAGAATATTTAAATTTTGTTTACCTGCAAAAAGATAACTAGCCATCCATCATCACAAAGTGTCGCAGTTGCTACTACTAACTAATACCATATCTAATATGGTCCTCTATAAACTTATTCCATGTGGGAATGCCAACATGTCCCTCCATCTCCAAACCCATAGGGAAGTCTAGCAGTATAAAGTCTATAACCCATTTTACTTTCCTTCCCATCCTAGTATAATCCCTCCCCTTGCTAGCAACTCCAAGAAAGAACTTATGTATCTTTATGTAGGCATCGTTCTTCTTGGCAGTTGCAAAATCTAATCCCATGGAAAAAAAAGTTGAACCAAACATTAACATGTCTCTGACAAAATATGAAGAGGGGAGAGGAGAAGAGTGGAGATGAGGAGAGAGGGCACAGCTAGAGAGCACACCACAAATGACTAACTGTACACTAGAATTAGTTGAAAAAATAGAATATATACAAACCCTTTTAGGGTTAGGGTTAGGGGATCTAACCCTTTCCTTTATAGCACTCTATAAGGTTAGTGCTATGCACATATGATCACGTGATGGTGCTATGCACACATGATCACATGATGTTGAGCGTGAACTCTCAACACCTTCCCTCAGAGGCAGTCGATAGAGCGAGCGAGGAAAAGCGAGCGGGCCCAAAAAAGCGAGCGAGCTTTTCCACAATTTCCTTATCGAGGTATTCAACATAGCTTTGTGGAAACCACTATTTGGGAAAATTGTCGAAAATAAAACTTATGTCACTATGTGTAACTATACCAATATTGCGAATTATAGTCTACCTTAACTTCCAATTGGAGCCATACTCACATTATGCAACAATAGTATGTGGTTTGAAAGAAACTGAATTTCCACTCCAAAGCGGATTCCATTACTAATACAACAATTCTTTTGCATTTGAAATGGGTCTTATTATCAAACTCCTTCAATAATCAAAACAAATGCATTGCTTGATATGTTGAACTTAGTAACATAAACATCACTTCACCCATATGTGGGGAAAAAAAACTTTCTGTAGACTTCATAGCATGGGATTGCATCAACACTTATGACATTCAAAATGGTTCTTCTTATTAAAAGTGTTATCAACCATGAAAGAAAATGTTTAAAAATAGTTCACCCATATGTTGAAAAACCCAAGTGTCATTTATGACATTCAAAATTGTTCTTGCAACCATCCTGTAGTTCCTAGAGATTTTGCCCATACTTCCAACCCCTTCCCTTCAACCACTAAGAGGTATCTAATAGTTTTATAGAACACTTGAGATATCATCACCTCCTAATACAAAACCATTATTACTATTTGTAGAACACTTGAGATATCATCACCTCTTAATACAAGACCATTCTTACTATTTGTAGAACACTTGAGATATCATCACTCCTTCCCTTCAGCCACTAAGAGGTACCTAATACTTTTGTAGAACACTTGAACCATTCTTACTATTTGTAGAACACTTGAGATATCATCACCTTTTAATACAAAACCATTCTTACGGTTTGTATAACACTTGAGATATCATCACCTCTTAATATAAGACCATTCTTAGTATTTGTAGATCACTTTAGATATCATCGTCTCTTAATACAAGACCATTCTTACTATTTGAGAGATTGATGGATTAAAGGTTTGAAGCTCATAGGAGACGAAGGAAGAGAAAGTCAGTTTCGACATGAGGACAATAAAACTAATTGGAATATTTTGACTTATGTATTATATCTTTTTGAAGACTATGAATTTAAGTCAGTTTCAACATTAGGATGATAAAACTAATTAGAATATTTTGACTTATGTATTATATATTTTTGAAGACTATGAATTTTAATGAGGAGAGGCATGCACACTACTTAGTAAATACACTAGTACTACTACTAGTCTACGACTATTAAGCCTAGTAGCACCAGTGTGATTTTGAGCCTTGTATCAGCCTTTTGATAATTTTCTTTCATCTTTAGTGCAATAGAAATTATTCCTTCTATCAGAAGAATCTTGCCAAATTTATTCAAAGTGATGATTTTGTAGTCTACAGCCACTATCCTCTGACTCTCAAAAATATATTAATGTGAGCACCCATTTATCTTGTTTGATCAACCCTAGACTATGTTGCGATAGGACATTACTAGAACAAAAAAAAAAAGAATTGATATGGCGATGTTCGGTATGAAATAACCAAATTAAGGATTTAATAAGAAAGAAAACAATCAGAATCAATAGGCTATTCAATGGCTCAAATCTACACAGAAATTATAATGTGCCTCCCAACTCTTATGCATTCCAGCTCCTCATGTTTGACAAGAATGCAAACAATAATGAAATCACATTATCTTTAGTTTCAAAGTAAGCAAAGCACCAAAAATAAATGCAAACGTACTGGATGACGAATAAATAGGTATAGATATAGATAGACCTATATATATGCATTCATAGATATAATGATGATTAAAGTTGGACGGTATAATAATATTATGTGTACTATCATTGGGATTAGGACTACTATTGGTAATATTGTATGTAGTAGTAGGAGAACTACCATTAAGGAACACTCAAATAAAATTACTAATGGTGGTGATAAAACTACCACTAGTAGTTTGGTAATTACCCCTAACATCTACAACAAATATTTGATGGGTAGCTAGTATTAGGTCAAAAGGCCCCAATTGTGCTATAATAATGGACCAAAAAAGGGAGTGCTATAGCATCACCTAAGGGTCACTTTTTATCCATGAAAGAAACAAGTCGGTGCAACCTAGGTCATACAGATCTAGGTCATGTGGAGTGGTTCGCGTCTCTTTCCTTGACAAAAAAGTTACACTACCTTTGATAGTAACTACAAAGATTGCTGCCATAGTGCCGTAGAGTAGCCCCTAGGTTGCACCATCATCCCTTTTTGCTTTTGAGCCATTAAGTTTGATCCACTGATTTTATGTAGAATTATTCTACTATATGTTCACATGTCCTTAATAGGATCTTGATATAATCCCTTCCATTGTAAGTACTTTTACTTCAAGTTTCACATATCTTTAACAAACCACTAGGCTTCAACACAAATTCATTCTTATGTTTCAAGCCTTAAACTCAAACACTCTTGTAAAAGGGATAATGTATTAAAGCTACATTCAATCCATCAAATCTTTTGAATAACAGTTCTATTGAAAATTCATGTATCATCAATAGGATTTCATCCATTATATGTTCATTTGTCTTTAATAGTATGTCTAAAAATTCATGTATATTCAATATTATTTCTCTCATGTGTTCCAATATCTTCAAAAGGATACCTTTATTTAATAATGTCCAAACTTGAGCATTGATTTGTATTTATCAAACACAATTTCACTCCACCTATTCTTTAGAATGAAATTTTTTCGCCAAAAGTGGGCCAAATGTAAGGTCTTTCCACATATTCTTAAGAATGAAAATTTTGGCCTTACGTTGGCAAGTCTATGGAATGAGGGTAAGGCCAAAGTCTCTGGTACGGTGCATTAGGTCTTGATTAATTCTTCTTTAGGCTTGAATATTTAATGCATTAACTTCACAACTATTATTTATGCTTGAACTTGTAATGTATTAATTTCATGACTTAGGATTTTTATGAAGTTATATCTAACATGTCCCAAATTTAATGGAAATTAATATCCTACATAACACAACAAAGTATCATCATATCCCTTCCCAAAATCACTGCTACCTAGCAACTCTCCTGGCATTTTCACTGCCTTGCATTTGAGTTAGCTATGATGAAGAATGTTGCCTGCCTTTGGAACCTCTTAGAGTTACCGTTAGCATGATCTAATTTCATGTACCCCAAAACTTGAGACTTGGAGATTCCCACATCACACCAGTGGTAGCTATCTTTTCCACTCTCAATGCTAGTAAGAGCTAGGCCCCATAGACCGATAAAAGAAGTCTTTTTGGAGGTTCAATTTTTTCCCTCCGTCTTCTGCAGGCCCCCTGATGAAATAGGATATATTCATCACCCTACATTTAATGCAATAATTGACACAACTTTTTTGGACCTGACTATGTAGTTGACATCCCAAAATTGGTGCTAAAATTGCAGATTGGGAAATTCCCATATCACACCAACGGTAGCTGTCTTGTCCACTCTCAACACTAGTAAGAGCTGCGGTCCCCATAGACTGGTAAAAGAAGTCTTTTTGGAGGTTCAATTTTTTGCCTCCGTCTTCTCCGGCCCCATGACGGAATAGCATATATTCACCACCCTACATTTAATGCAAGAATTGACAACTTTTTTTGGACATGACTATGCAGCTTACATCCCAAAATTGGTGCTAAAATTTCATACCGGGCATCTCCATTTGTCGGGAGGTGTCCCCAGCGACCCCTTGGACTTGCTCTATTTGTCTAGTTGTGTCTCTCCACAAAAATCGGAGTAGGGCCTATTTTCCCCATCTAGTAAAACTATATGCATCAATATGTATGTATGTATGTATGTATGTATGTATGTATGCATGCATGCATGCATCCATGTATGTATGTACACACACACATATGTATGTATGTATGTATGTATGTGTACTAAAACTACTAAAACTATATGCATCAAATAATGTTGTTGATCAATTTTTGGCATACCCCACCAAAATCAAGACCCCCATTGCAAAGAAAGGTAAGGAACACAAGTGCTTGTTCTTATGCTCATGAGACAACAAAATGCATGACATAGGCAACCAATGGGGTCTTACTTTTGATGTTTGTATGTATGTATGTATGTATGTATGTATGTATGTGTGTGTGTGTGTGTATATGTATGTATGTATGTATGTATGTATGTATATATATATATATATATATATATATATATGTATGTATATGTATATGTTGATGCATATATGTATATATTGATGTATATATTGATGCATACAATTTTGATATATGGAGAAAATGGACATGAAAACCATCTAAATTGGTTCTTGTCGTTCGATTTGATATATGACATGATCCTATTTGGATTCGTAAGTCCAAAGATATGGGGTCCTACTTTTAGGGCATGAATGCCTAAAATAGGTAGCGCGTTAACGCGCTACCTATTTCATGCATTTAGGCCTCAAAAGTAGGACCCCATTGGCAACACAATGGGGTCCTAGTTTTAAGGCCTAAATGCATGAAATAGACAGTGCGTTAATGCGCTGCCTATTTTAGCCATTCAGGCCCTAAAAGTAGTACCCCGTATCTTTGGACTTGCATATCCAAATGGGGTCATGTCATAAATCAAATCGAACGGCAAGATCCACTTTAGATGGTTTTCATGTCCATTTTCTCCATCAACTAAAACTATATACATCAAATAATGTTGTTGATCAATTTTTGGCATACCCCCCAAAATCAAGAACCCCATTGCAAAGAAAGGTAAAGAACACAAGTGCTTGTTCTTATGCTCATGAGACAACAAAATGCATGACATGGGAAAGCAATGGCGTCTTACTTTTGATGTTTGTATGTATGTATGTATGTATATATATGCATGTACATACATACATACATACATACATATATATATATATGTATTTATGTATATGTTGATGCATATATGTATATATTGATGCATACAATTTTGATATATGGAGAAAATGGACATGAAAATCATCTGAATTGGCTTTTGCCGTTTGATTTGATATATGACATGACCCCATTTGGATTTGTAAGTCCAAAGATACGGGGTCCTACTTTTAGGGCCTAAATGCCTGAAATAGGCAGCGCGTTAACGCGTTGCCTATTTCATGCATTTAGGCCTCAAAAGTAGGACCCCATTCGCAACACAATGGGGTCCTACTTTTGAGGCCTAAATGCATGAAATAGGCAGCGTGTTAATGCGCTGCCTATTTTAGGCATTCAGACCCTAAAAGTAGCACCCCGTATCTTTGGACTTGCATATCCAAATGGGGTCATGTCATATATCAAATCGAACGGCAAGATCCAATTTAGATGGTTTTCATCTCCATTTTCTCCATCAACTAAAACTATATTCATCAAATAATGTTGTTGATCAATTTTTGGCATACCCCCCCAAAATCAAGACCCCCATTGCAAAGAAAGGTAAAGAACACAACTGCTTGTTCTTATGCTCATGAGACAACAAAATGCATGACATGGGAAACCAATGGGGTTTTACTTTTAATGTTTGCATGTATGTATGTATGTATATATATGCATGTACATACATACATACATACATACATACATACATACATACATACATACATATATATATATATATATATATATATATATGTATGTATGTATGTATATGTTGATGCATATATGTATATATTGATGTGTATGTTGATGCATACAATTTTGATATATGGAGAAAATGGACATGAAAATCATCTAAATTGGCTCATGCCGTTTGATTTGATATATGACATGACCCCATTTGGATTTGTAAGTCCAAAGATACGGGGTCCTACTTTTAGGGCCTGAATGCCTAAAATAGGGAGCGCGTCAACGCGCTGCCTATTTCATGCATTTAGGCCTCAAAAGTAGGACCCCATTGGCAACACAATGGGGTCCTAGTCCAAAGATATGGGGTCCTACTTTTAGGGCCTGAATGCCTAAAATAGGGAGCGCGTCAACGCGCTGCCTATTTCATGCATTTAGGCCTCAAAAGTAGGACCCCATTGGCAACCCAATGGGGTCCTACTTTTGAGGCCTAAATGCATGAAATAGGCAGCGCGTTGACGCGCTCCCTATTTATTTAGGCATTCAGGCCCTAAAAGTAGCACCCCGTATCTTTGGACTTGCATATCCGAATGGGGTCATGTCATATATCAAATCGAATGGCAAGATCCAATTTAGATGGTTTTCATGTCCATTTTCTCCATCAACTAAAACTATATTCATCAAATAATGTTGTTTATCAATTTTTGGCATACCCCCCCCAAAATCAAGACCCCCATTGCAAAGAAAGGTAAGGAACACAAGTGCTTGTTCTTATGCTCATGAGACAACAAAATGCATGAAATAGGTAACCAACGGGGTCCTAATTTTGCTGTATGTATGTAGGTATGTATATATGTATGTATGTACATACATATATATCTATATGTGTATATATATGTGTGTGTGTGTGTGTGTGTGTGTGTGTGTGTGTATGTATGTATATATATATATATGTATGTATATGTATATGTTGATGCATATATGTATATGTTGATGCATACAATTTTGATATATGGAGAAAATGGACATGAAAACCATCTAAATTGGTTCTTGTCATTCAATTTGATATATAACATGATCCCATTTGGTTTGTAAGTCCAAAGATACGGGGTCCTACTTTTAGGGCCTGGATGCCTAAAATAGGCAGGTCCAAAGATACGGGGTGCTACTTCTAGGGCCTGGATGAACGCGCTGCCTATTTTAGGCATCCAGGCCCTAAAAGTAGCACCCCGTATCTTTGGACTTGCATATCCAAATGGGGTCATGTCATATATCAAATCAAACGGCAAGATCCAATTTAGATGGTTTTCATGTCCATTTTCTCCATCAACTAAAACTATATTCATCAAATAATGTTGTTGATCAATTTTTGGCATACCCCCCCAAAATCAAGACCCCCATTGCAAAGAAAGGTAAAGAACACAAGTGCTTGTTGTTATGCTCAAGAGACAACAAAATGCATGACATGGGAAACCAATGGGGTCTTACTTTTGATGTTTGTATGTATGTATGTATGTATATATATGCATGTACATACATACATACATACATACATACATACATATATATATATATATGTATGTATGTATGTATGTATATGTTGATGCATATTTGTATATATTGATGTATATATTGATGCATTCAATTTTGATATATGGAGAAAATGGACATGAAAATCATCTAAATTGGCTCTTGCCATTTGATTTGATATATGACATGACCCCATTTTGATTTGTAAGTCCAAAGATATGGGGTCCTACTTTTAAGGCCTGAATGCCTGAAATAGGCAGCGCATTAACGCGCTGCCTATTTCATGCATTTAGGCCTCAAAAGTAGGACCCCATTGGCAACAAACGCGCTGCCTATTTCATGCATTTAGGCCTCAAAAGTAGGACCCCATTGTATTGCCAATGGGGTCCTACTTTTGAGGCCTAAATGCATGAAATAGGCAGCGCGTTAACGCGTTGCCTATTTTAGGCATTCAGACCCTAAAAGTAGCACCCCATATCTTTGGACTTGCATATCCGAATGGGTTCATGTCATATATCAAATTGAATGGCAAGATCCAATTTAGATGGTTTTCATGTCCATTTTCTCCATCAACTAAAACTATATTCATCAAATAATGTTGTTTATCAATTTTTGGCATACCCCCCCCAAAATCAAGACCCCCATTTTGCTGTATGTATGTAAGTATGTATATATGTATGTATATACATACATATATATCTATATGTGTATATGTGTGTGTGTGTGTGTGTGTGTGTGTGTGTGTGTGTGTGTGTGTGTGTGTGTACACACATGTATGTATGTATGTATGTATGTATGTATCTATATATATATATATATATACATACATACATATGTATATATTGATGCATATCTTGATGTATATATTTATGCATACAGTTTTGATTTTTGGAGAAATCAGGCATGAAAACCATCTAAATTGACTCTTGCCGTTCGATTTGATATAGGACATGATCCCATTGGGATTTGTAAGTCCAAAGATACGGGGTCTTACTTTTAGGACCTAAATTCCTGAAATAGGTAGCTTGTCAATGTGCTGCCTATTTCATGCATTTAGGCCTCAAAAGTACGACCTCATTTGGTCCTACATGGGGTCCTACTTTTGAGGCCTAAATGTATGAAATAGGCAGTGCATTGGCACGCTGCCTATTTTAGGCATTCAAGCCCTAAAAGTAAGACCCCATATCTTTGGAATTACAAATCCAAATGGGGTCATGTCATACATCAAATCAAATGGCAAGAGCCAATTTAGATGTTTTCATGCCCATTTTATCAATTTAATAAAACTATATGCATCAAATAATGTTGTTTATCAATTTTTGGCATACATCCCCAAAATCAAAACCCCCATTGGAAAGAAAGGTAAGGAACACAAGTGCTTGTTCTTATGTTCAGGAAACATTAAAAAAGAGGCCTAGTAGCCCAAAAATGGCAGCGCATCAATGCACTATCATTTTTGGGTTGCCAGGTCTCTTTTTTGTTGTCTCATGAGCATACATATGGAGGTTATTATACAATATAACTAAGAAGTAGTATTGAAGTAGTTCTACAATTTGGATGCATTAAGAGCATTCATATAGCAAGGAAGAATATAATAATTGAATAGATTTTTTTTTCAATACATATTGCTAGTGAGACTACCAAAAAGAGGCTCTACCCCTCATGATGTCTCTGGATACAGAATATGAGATTGCTTGAGGCTTGGATTGTAGCTGGAAACATTGCATGGGCAAAGCCACTATATGCCTCAAGTGTTGGAAATTGATATATGGCTCAAGTGCTAGAATGTGCAAATCATGGCCAAAATCAAGACCCCTTAGAGATTCCATGAGGGCTATCCTTTTACTACTACACACGTCACCTTTAGTCGAGGGCAGAACCATTCGTCGTCATAGGCAGCAGGTTCATGGGACCCCATCCCATGATCCAAGGCATTATTCAAAGACAAAGTATTTCTGACCATTCCCAAATTGAGTTTGCCAATTCCTAATCTTATTGATTTCATTTACTGGACTTGCAATGCTTGCAAAGCCCTTGCTTAAGCTTGAATGAGCCTCTTGATTTTGGGGGTATAATGGTCAAAAATGGCTTAACACGCCCAAAATCAAGAGGCTCATTCAAGCTTAAGCAAGGGCTTTGCAGGTCTTGTTTTTGGGTGGCAAAAGCACGAAAAATGACAGCGCATTAAGGTGTTGCCATTCTTATGCTTCCCCCCTCCAAAAACAAGACCCCCAAGCTATTCATTAGAGACACCAAAATGAGGAGAAGGATGACGTGAGGAGTAGAGGAGCTGGCGAATGAGGGGAGGGACAGCCTTGGAATTGCCAGCAACAAGCATGATGCAAGGAGGTGAGAAGGCAAAGAAGCAAGGAGGTGAGGAGGTGAGGAAGCAAGGAGGCGAGGAGGCAAGAGGCAGTCTTGAAGGGCAACAAGAGGGTGGAGGTGGCTGAAAGAGTAAGCAAGAAAGGGAGGGATGGAGATTGCTTGTAGTAAATGCTTGGATTAATGCTACAAATGCCATTTTTTTGTGTGTATTTTGCAGCATGAAATGTTTATGGCATTTTTCTTTTAAAAAATACAAAATTGTTGTGATTAATTGCGCTACAAATAACTCAAGCCGTAAAGCACCATGGATTAGTACAACAATATACATCACAAATGGATGCATACACTCATATACATCACCGATGGATGCATACACTTATACTCACATCAATTTCCAATATTGTATTAGATGGACCCTTAGCATATATGTGTGCATAGAAGACCATTTCCTACATTGATCCCTGATTTCATAGTTAAATTATTCCCTTTCTCACATTCTAACATGTGAAGATTTAATGTACATGCATTATGGGCACATTATATTGCAGTTTATGACTAACTTTTTTTATGAATGCATGATACTTGTATATGGTCAAGGAAGGTATATTATTATTTTTGAATGATAACATTACTCTATGCTCCATTTTATCCTATATTAGAAACTATGATCACTAGATATTACATAAATGTATTGCTCCATTATATCCTATACTAAAAACTATTTTGACCCAAATACATAATGCCAATTGAGGTTAGTACTGATGACAAGTGATGAAAACAATCTAATGGTACGAATGAGATCTTGTAAATTTTGGATATATAATATGGGTACTATGTTGATTGAGCTATTTTTCTAAGGGAATATTTTCAACTTAATTACTAAATACATACTTACAATGGTGACCTGATTCCCATCTATATGTATAATCAAGTTTTACTTTGTGTTAAAAAAAAAGCTTTTGCATAAGGTTAAAATTTGAATAGTATTTATATTTGTTTAAGACTACCCATTGAGCTGGCTCCTATCCTTATATTGAACATGATAATGTTCATAAAGATTTTATGAATACAAATACATAGCATTGGCTCTCTTTTTAGTGGTTGGGAATGAACCCTAAAAGTACCCTAGAATGACTATGTATTCCCTTATTTGTAGCATGGAAGTGATCATGGTAGAGTGGCATAATCCCTATTTTGCATTTTTCATAGGTTCTTTTGCTACTCATGGTTGGCGGATACACCACGGCATAGATCCGAATAGATATTTGGTTTTTTGCTTCAACTTGCTTGACTAGACTTTCCTTTATGATTGTTTGATTGTGCATGATGAGTAGTCACTGGCTTAACTGATGCATTAAGTGAAATGTTTTCCTTAAAGTTTTTCATACTACAAGATACGAGTTTGCTTATACGGGTGGAAATAAAAGCTTGTTAATGCCTGGTGCATATTTTTCGTTAGATGCAGTAGGATACTAGTTATCGAGTGTCTTTGCCAATTATTTCACTTGAATCATGCTCCTCTTATGCTTGAGTTTGTGGTCACGTATTGACTTTAACATAATAGTCTATAGGATACTGGATGAGCACTCAACATAGTGGTTAGATGCATTCATTTCTAGTTCCGATAGAACTATCATTCAGACATTGGTCATAATAGAAATATGGAGGGCTAAAATCCTTTTTGGGCTCCCTAAGTTTTTTAAAGCATGGTATTGTCCAGATTACATAGGTATTTTCACTAAGCAAAATTAATCCTTATGATGAAAATGTGTTTTTTTTCTTTTGACATAGTTAGTTCTGTTTCCATGTTTTTGGATCGAATGTATGGATGATCTTCTGCAAGCATAAAAGACATGATATGTATATGTAGCACATGATCATGTTTACATATTTTCAGTCATATATTCTACATTGTGATCTATCATTATCTTGCTGTGTGGATGTTCAATCTAAGTAGTGTTTGCTTTTTCTATCGCAAATTTTATGTATTGTTGTGTCTCTACCTCTCCACAACGACTCAAATTGATAGTATGGGGATGAAAGAGAAGTTAATTGTGAGTTTCAGGCATGCCTTCATTGTTGGAATATGTTTAATTTGCTTATGATCACATCAATTGTTCCAATGATATTGAGAGGAATAAGATCCTGGATGAGGTTCTCACTCGCTTGAAACCTATTTAATCTTGCTCGCTTATTTGGGGCTGCTCGCTTTTCTTCGCTCGCTTTTTGGTAATCCTCCTTCCCTCAAGATCAACATCATGAAGTAGGCCTTCCCTCAAGATGATGATTCTGGGGAATCGAAGAAGGACTGAGCATTACATTCCATCACACCCCTTTAATGGGAATGTCCTTCCTCTGCATCAAACCAAGAGCTAGTCGATGTTTCTCGAATAGCTCTTTACCGAGTGGTTTGGTAAAAATGTCTGCAACATTTTCTTTGCTATCACAATGCTGCAGTGTGATGTCACCAAGTAACACTCTTTCTCTGATGAAGTGCTCTCTGACATCAATGTGCTTTGTCCTGGAGTGATATACTGGATTTTTGGCCAAATGCTTGAGCCGATTGATTATCACAGTATATTGTTGTTGGCTTTGACTCATCAAAGTAATCTGTTTCTGACAATAGTCTTCTAAGCCATATAACCTCACATGCACCTGTAGTGAGTGCCCTATATTCTGCTTCAGTCGAAGACAAAGAAACAGTTGGCTGTTTGTTTGACAACCATGATATAGCACCTTGACCAAGGAAAAATGCATATCCCTGTGTCGATCTCCTGGTCTCATGATCTCCATCATAGTCACTGTCACAGTATCCATGCAACCGTGGATGATTTCCTCTGTATTCTATCCCAAATTGTCTTGTACCTCTGATGTATCTCAAGACTCTTTTGGCTGCATTCCAGTGAGACTGTTTTGGATTTGCCATAAACTGTGCTAGTGAGCTTACTGCATAACAAATATCTGGCCGTGTGATTGTCAGATATATAAGAGATCCAATGAGTTGCCTGTAGTATCTGTCATTGACTGTAGGCTTTTCTGAATCTTTAGTAAGTTTCAAACTCTGTTCCATGGGAGTGGCTGCAATCTTGCAATCTGCCATATGAAACTTCTTCAGGAGATTGTCAACATATTTGAGCTGACTCATGAATGTGCTATCTGAATCTCTCCAGAACTCAATTCCAAGACAATAGTGCATAAGTCCAAGATCTTTCATGTCGAACTCTGCAGATAAGTCTTGTTTTAATTGTCCGATGAAGCTATCCTTGCTTCCTGTCACAATCAGATCATCTACGTACAAAAGTGCAATAGTAATATCTTCCCCTTGAACTTTGTAGTAGAGAGTATGATCTGCATTGGACTTCATGTATCCCAGATCAGCAAAATATTTGTCAATTCTGCTGTACCAACTTCTGGGTGCTTGCTTTAAGCCGTAGAGACTTTTCTTGAGATGGCAAACCTTGTTCTCTTTTCCTGGTTCAACATAACCTGCTGGTTGTTGCATGTAGACTTCCTCGTCTAGATAACCATTGAGAAATGCATTCTTGACATCGAGCTGGTACACATTCCATTTACTGAGTGTCGCTAGTGATATCAAGAACCGTATGGAATCCATCTTTGCTACTGGAGCATAAGTCTCATCATAATCTTGGCCATATTGTTGTGCAAATCCTTTTGCAACTAATCTGGCTTTGTATCTCTGAATACTGCCATCTGGATTGTACTTCACTTTGTATACCCATTTGTTGGCTATGGCCTTCTTTCCTGGTGGAAGGTCGCATAATTCCCAAGTGTTATTTTTATGCAAAGCATCCATTTCTTCATTCATAGCAGTTTGCCATTCTGGCTTATCTACTGCGTCTTCGAAGTACACTGGCTCTTCTGTAGCCATGATGGTAGTCATAAGAGCATAGTTGGTGGTTTCCACCTGAATTGCTTTGCCTTTTTGAGCATATGTTAATCTTGCTGGTGGTCTGCTTTCCCTAGTAGACCGTCTGAGCTGCTGTGGCGCTGATTGGGGTGTTGCTGGCAATTCTTGCTCTTCTTCATCAACCTGTTCTGTAGGTGACTGTGAAGTCGATGCTTCTATCTCCTATGTAGGTGAGGTTTTCCATTCTGATTCCTCATCGAAGATTACATCTCTGGAGATAATGACTTTGCGGTTGATGGGATCATACAATTTGTATGCTTTGCTTTCTTCACTGTAGCCAACCATGATGCATTTGCGTGACTTCGCATCCAATTTCCTACGATGATCATCATGTATGTGGGCATATGCTATGCAACCAAATATGCGGAGATGCCCAATGCGTGGCTTGTGTCCAGTGAATGCTTCATAAGGAGTCATACCTTGTATCGGTTCGGTAGGAAGCCGATTAAGCAAGTAGTTAGCTGTAGCTATTGCTTCTGCCCAATACTGATTCGGAAGATGCTTTTCACTAAGCATTGCTCTAGCACTGTCTGCTAAAGTCCCATTCTTCCTTTCAGCTATTGCATTTTGCTGAGGAGTATCTGCACATGTGAATTGTCTTCGAATGCCGTGATTTTTACAAAAGTTCATGAATGCTGAAGACATGTATTCACCTCCTCTGTCTGATCTCATGACCTTGATCTTTCTGCCTGTTTGGTTTTCTACCATGGCTTTGAATTCTTGAAATCTGGCAAACACTTCAGATTTCTCTTTCAGAAAGTAGACCCAACAATATCTAATGTAGTCGTCGATGAAGGTCAAGTAATAAAGTGAACCATTGATGCTGCGGGTCTGGGCATAACCCCATACATCTGTATGAATCAAATCAAGAATACCTCGTGCACGAGAGGTACTTCTTACAAAGTTGGTTCGCTTTTGTTTGCCGAAGCAGCATGCTTCACAAACTTTTCCAAGAAATTGTAACTTCGGAATCCTAATTGCCATATTCTGATTCCTTAGATCTAACAAGTACTTGAAGTTGACATGACCATATCTCTTGTGCCATTTTGCGGATAGTGGCATCTGTTGCATTTGAGCTGACATGGCATGCTTATCTGGTACTGTAGCTAGCATCCTGTATAAGCGTCCTTCCTTGACACCTTTTGCTACTAGCTGACCTCTTTTGGATTTGTCTCTAATAGTGCATTCATCACCGTCGAAGATGACTTTGTAGTTGTGTTCTGTCATTTGACCTACTGACAAAAGGTTCTTGCTGAGCTTCGGGACATAGAGCACATCTTTGACTAATCCTTTTGTACCAGTGAAATTGTTCATAGGGATAACACCTGTCCCTTGAACCGGATTCGGTGTATTGTCTGCTGTGTAGATGACATTATTTTGACCTTCTAATGGCTTCATTTCTGTGAACCATTCCTGATGATTTGTCATATGAGATGATGCACCACTGTCGATGTACCAAGGATCCTGTTCCACTTGGTCGACTTGATAACTGAAATCCTCTTTGGGATTGAAATCAGTGTCTAGGTGCATTGTATCAGTCTGATGCAATTCCTCACTTGCAAGAAACATATTGCCATGTTCATTGGCAAAATGACTGTGACTAGAATCTCCACCACGATGATTTCCTCTTCCTCGGGAATTCCCTCGATTATTGCTGGATTGACCGCCTTGGTCATACTGCTTCTTGCGGCAATCTCTTTCATAGTGTCCAAACTTGTGACAATAGTTGCATTGAATGTTTGACACATTGGTGGATGCATTCCCTCGTCCTTGGAATCTTCCTCGATTGGAATGATTTCCTTTTTGCTGATTTTGATGTTGTTGAGGATGCTGCTGATGCTGATGATGATTCTGACTTTGATTTTGTTGATGATGACCACTTTTCTGATATGATCTTCCTCTGTTTCTGCCTTTGCCTCTGCTTCTGTCTGAAGCTATGAATGCATGATCATTAGAATGACCTTTACGTGCTTGAATGGCCTGAGTCCTGAGTTCTTCACCAAGTAGAACTGACTGAAGTTCTTCCAGTGTTGGAATTTGCCGTTGGATGGCAATACTCTGGACTAGATTCTCATATCCTTCTCCTAGTCCATTCAGGATTACTTGAACCATTTCTGTGGGATTCATAGTCTCTCCTGCTGCTGCAAGTTGATTGTTGTAGTCTTTGATGCGGAGTACATAAGCATGACCGGTTTCACTGCTGTTGCGGAAACTTTGGTTGATCTGGTTTCTCAGGGTGAGAATCCTCGATGTGTTCTTGGACTCGTAGAGAGCTGCGAACATATCCCATGCTTCTTTTGATGTCTTAACTGTGTTGAGCTGTCCTAGCATGACATCTTGCACATTCTGCTTGATCAGGTGATAGGCATACTTGTCTTTCTTATCCCATTTTGCTTGAGCTCGGGCAATGGCAGGATCTGCTACTGGTGTGGAAACTATTTGTGTAGATGTAGATCCCGATGTAGATCCCATTGCTGGTGCTGTGACAACAGATGGAGTAGAGCTACTGGTGGCTGGATCGGCCAATGGTCTAGGTATAGATCCATCGACATACTCCCATTTGTCCTGAAGCACAAGAATGGTCTCCATTCGGTATTTCCATGTACCGTAATTGGAGTTGTCTAACTTAGTAGATGCCTCCAGATTGAGGTTGCTAGTCGACATGATGCAAACAATGTACTCAAAAGTGTCCTGAAAACTCTGTATGAATCAACTGCAAATACACTGAAGATGCCAAGTGAAATCTCTGTACCGTCGGTGAAGATAGAACTGCAGTAAATAAGATCTGATCTGTGTTACAAGGCTTGTGGCAATGATGCCGGGAATAGCCAAGAGGCTTTACAAGGCTGAAAAATGATGTGCACGATGCCGTGAGATAGCCAAATAGGCTTTACAATGGTGGCATGTGTGTGTGAAATCAAGTGCTATCTGCCCACTGAATCAATCTGCACTGCCTCTGAACTCTGAAGTCTGCTCACTGAACTGATGAACGTAAGGTTTCAGGTAATGTAATGATGTGAAATCGGATGTGAGCGTATGGACTGACTCCGAGTAGGTACTAGTCGGGAATTTCGGGCATGGCTTAGATTGGCAACTTGGGGAATTCAAAGCGTCCCCTCTATGGCGATCTAGTCTACTCTGATCTAGATCTAAACCAACCATCGATCGATGAAAGAGCAGCAAATAATTCCTTTTCTTTTGTTCTTTTTAAGTGCTGGGTCAGATGCGTCGATGTAGAGGCAAATGTGCGTGAAGGAAGTGGTTTTGTCGGCGAGGCTCAAATGTGAGTGTAACTTGTGCCGAAATGTGCGTGTGATGTAACGAGCGCGTAGAGCACAAAAAATCGAGCGACTTTCCTTTTTGGAGCACCCTCAAATTCTTCCTGGATCAAGAGATATGACTTGATCTAGGTGGAGGGGCAAAAGGAGTGCAAATGGTGCTCAATGATGATGTGTCACTGTGAGTCACATGCAGTGATGATGTGGCACTGTGCTTAGCAAGAGGTGTGCTAGTGAAGCTCTGTGCTGAGGTGGCAGGAGTGTGCACATGCAGTGTGTGCACAGTGTGCCTGGCAAGGGACTGTGCCTGCAGGGGTCAATGCTGACTGGACTGCTGAGGTGGCACAGATGATGTCAACAGGGTGACGTGGCACTGATGATGTGGCATTGATGACGTGGCACAAATGACGTGGCCTGATGACGTGGCCTGATGATGTGGCAGTGCTGACGTGGCAGTCTGATGTGGCAGGCTGACATGGCAGGGGTGACATGGCAGTGATGACATGGTAGGGGTGACATGGCAGATAAGGTCTGCCACGTGGTTGATCCTTGACCAAGCCCTGGTGTGGTGACCCTGAGAATAAGGTTGATGACGTGTCTCGTGGACAAGGACTCCACGTGGGAGCCTATGGTCCTAGCTTTGTAAGGCCAGAATCCTCGCAAGATGCTGACGGAATCTTTAAGATTCCGTCATCTTCTCCGTCGTCGTTGTTGAAGTCGGCAAGCTATGGAGCTTGGCTGCTGGCTTTTGCTATGAGAGCCTTTGTTGTTGTAGTATGCAGCAAGCATGGAGGTCAACCATTGTATGGAGTCTTTGCGCGCTGCCTTGCGCCCGTGATCGTTGAAGAAGCGTTGTGGAGAAGAGTCGGCCGTCCGTCGTTCGGGACAGAAGGCTAGGAGTCGCAGGAGCTTCGGAAGGTGTTGCGGAGCGGTGTGTAAGCAGAAGGCACAAGGCGAGTGACTGAAGTCCCGGAGTCCACTATCACTCCTCCGTTACCGCTCGGCTGTATAGAGAAATCGGACGGGGTAAGAGAGAGCGCAGAGCCTCCTACGCTGATCCCTTCCAGCCCCACATAATAGAAAGTCCTCAGTCTGCTGAAGCTCCAACAAACAAGCCTTTGTTGTCGTGACCGCAACCGATGCCTACATTCCTCACCGTGTTCGCGCCGAAGGTGAACGTCTCCAGCGCAATCTGTGCCTGTACCAGGTATCATATGGTGATGGTTCCTTCACCGTGGGGTGCGCTGTTGGAGTCGCCACTGCTGCTGCTTGTTGGTCGGTCGGTTGGAGCTCTATTGAGAGGCTATGAGTGGCTATGGAGAAGGAGCCGTGCGTGCGGGCTGATGGAGCTGCTGCAGCTTGATGGTGGCGATGAAGGCGGCTGGCTGTAGTGGAGCTTGATGAAGCTTACCTTGCTTAGCTGTGGAGGTGCGGCTCCTGATGTCGATTGTCGGAGATGTAGCTAAAGCCAATCGTCCATAGAATAGGACGTATATGGGCTCATAGAGACTACTCTAGCCCATATAGCAGGAGGCCGCTGTTGTGCATTGGGAAGCCCTGGGCTAGTTCAAGTTCTCTTGTAGAGACCGATATGTCTCTCTCAATTTTTTCGGTATCTCTCTCTCATAAGAATCTCTCAAAGAACAACTCTCAACAAATGGAATGTCACAAGGAATCCCTCTCTCACACAATCAAATGGACGGAAATTCCTTTGTGGACGAAATTTTCTCTATCACTCAATGGAAACCTTTCATCACCGGAATGAAAGAATAATCACTTGCTCTCAATCTCTCAATCGATCACTCAATCTCTCTCACAATGATCTCGATGCCTCAGCGGAAGACAGCTCTGATACCATGACAAAATATGAAGAGGGGAGAGGAGAAGAGTGGAGATGAGGAGAGAGGGCATAGCTAGAGAGCACACCACAAATGACTAACTGTACACTAGAATTAGTTGAAAAAATAGAATATATACAAACCCTTTTAGGGTTAGGGTTAGGGGATCTAACCCTTTCCTTTATAGCACTCTATAAGGTTAGTGCTATGCACATATGATCACGTGATGGTGCTATGCACACATGATCACATGATGTTGAGCGTGAACTCTCAACAGTCTCCATGGCCATCCAAAGGTGATGGGGATTGATATGCAAATGTGATGAAATATTTCACCATTTTCTCTTTCCAATTAGTTCAAATGCTTTAGTAATAAACAAGAACATAAGCTTTATACTCTTAAAAGAAAACATAGTTAAGATTTTAACCTAGAAGAGAAACCTTAACAAATTGGTTCCTCATCCCTAACTCATGAGGTGGAGTATCCACATCCTACAAAATAGAGATTCCAATACTTTAGAACTATAATTTCCATATAACGTTTCTACCAAACAAGGCTACAAAATAACTAATGGCATACCTTTCTCTTTAGTTGTTTGCTTATTTGTTCATTGTCTACCTAGAGGACATTCTCTTTGGAGTAACTTCTTTACCAGTATTCTTATTTGTTAAGTTCTCATCAAGCATATCTCTCTCATGTGGAAGTACTTGCTCGGTTGGAAGGCCAATCCACCATGGGCAGTTACCGAGCTCCCACTAGGACAATACATTCATCGAACTAGGTACATGCAAGCGCTAGGGTTCCCTATATCAAGCAACCTTTGCATTGAGTAGGCATCTCAATTAACTTATTCTCCTTCTCAAGGTGCTTCAAGTACCTTCAATGTGGCAGAAATTTATTAATTATCAAATGGACTATATCTAGTTTTCTATCAAAGAAAAGACTTATAGATCATGCACGCACAAGCTAAGTAGAAAAACTCGAATTTGTGATTCTAAAAATGTCGGAAATCTGGACAAATGATTCAAAGGGAGGAAAAAATCATTCAAAAGGACACTAAAATGTCACATTTTTTTAATAAATCAACATGTCATCCATTAATATTTGTACGAATAACTTTATTCATATGAATAACTTATTCGTACAAATAAAACTATATAAAGATGATTATGGGACTCTTTTCGTGTACTTAAGCTTACAATTTTCCAATTTATCTTAGATCACTTTTGGTTTCCTAGCCAAGCATAAGAGATCAAACAAGGAAAATAAAGAAGGAAGACCCTCCAAGGTTGCAAAAGCAATCTAGAAGGTTTGAACTAAGATGGAATTTGTTTATGGGAGTTCTACATTCTCTTTGTTGATTTCCTTAGATCTCTTGTGAGAAATGTGGTTTTGGTCTTTGTTGGTGTCTTTGTTTGTGGGAGTAGGTTCTCTTTGTTGAGTGCCTTTGACCTCCAATAAGAAATGTGCCTTTGGTCTTTGTTTGTGCCTATGGAATTTGTTTGTGGGAGTTCTAGGTTCTCCAAAGTTGAGCTCCTTAGATCTCTTGTGAGAAATGTGATTTTGTTTTGTGCTTGTCTATGATGTTAGAGTAAATTTGTTGCTTCGTGTCTTGGTTTATTAGAACACCTAGAGTCTCATTCTCACACTTTATTTTGAATGAATATTTAATATTATTTCAATAGAATGTGAAAGTATACAAAGAGTTTCTTTTGTGTGTCTATGATTTTAGAGTTTTAAAGGTTATTAGAACACTTGTCTCATTCTTACACTTTCTTTTGAATGAATATTTAATATTATCTCAATAGAATGTGAATGAATGATTCAGAATTTGAGTATATTCTTTCAATAGAATATGAATCCATGTCTCTCAATTTTCATTACTCATTGTTACACTTTCTTTTGAATCAATATTTTATATTCTTTCAAAATAAGGTGAATGAATGAAATACAATTTGCATTTACTCATTGTTGCACTTTTTTTTGAAAGAATATTTGATATTCTTTTAAGAGAATGTTAAAAAATGAAATATCATTATCCAATAATAAGGATATAATCTTATATAATTATTGATGAATGAAAATAATCTTATATTTTTATAATGGTATTTGAATGAATGACAATTAATATATTTATAATGGTATTTGTTGCTTTCAACATAATATGTATTACAGTATGTTTCTTTTGCATATGCAAATTATTTTTTTTAGATTATGTTTTTTTTGCAACTTCAAAAGTATGGTGTGCGGCAAGATTTGGTCATATGTAACGAAGATACAAAAAGTGCATGCCTTGGTCCTTGTTAGGGCCTAAAGGGTTTAGCCCTAAGCGGGGATAGCAAGAGGTGTGTGCACAAGGGGATACCAAGAGACACGTGTGTGGCAATGAAGGGGCATAGACCTCTCTCTCTCTATATGTATGCATACAAGGCAACATGGTTATCAATGCAGTTATCATTCATCTTCCATTCTGGTCTCGTCTTCTTGATCTCGTGTTTTGAGAGTACCTCATGTATCCTTTTTCCTATAGGGGCTATTAGGTCCTCTATAGTCCTTCTTGCAATGTAAATATTGTGGACACAAGTTCACGGGCAGTTCTACTCACATTAAGCAACAATTTCACGGGTGGTTCTACTCGCATCAAGCAACATTTTCTCAAATTTGGCAGTGATGTTGAAGCTTTGCTCATGCACTCTATCTAATGTTCTTCCATTATGCAAATCATATTTAGAGAAAGAGAAAAAAGTGGTTAATACAACCTTGATAAGGAATCATCCAAGTCCTAATGTGAGCACTGAGGTTGATGAGACCATTGAAGGAGAAGCACCAATAAATGTGAGGGGTGTATCAATACATGAAGGTGATGTAGATTTGCTAGCACGCAGGTCATAGGTGAGTTTTGACATGACTAATGTTAGTCAGGTAAAGAAGAGAAAAATGGGAAAATAATCATCTATGGAGGATGGTTTTCTTTAACAACAAGTGCATGAAGAGCACTTAAGATGGACAGAAGCATTTGTAAAAAATGGTATACCATTCAATGTCATGAGAGATGAGACGTTTTGTAATGCCTTGAAGTCATGTGCTAGACCAAGATTTGTTTTTTTGGATTATAATAAGGGTGCACTCTTGCTTTTGATGGATGGACTATCAAGCAGGCTAGACCCTTGATAAATGTAATGTGCATTACTCCCAAGGGAACAATGTTTTTGGAGAGTATTGATAGGCTCTTTTGGTGATCCCTGAATCTTGATGCTATTAAGACTACGATTGCACCTACTTGGTGGAGAGACATTGGAGTTGCAACATGTTGCAACACATGTTCTCTCTGTTGCTGCATCATCGGGTGCATGTGAGCAAAATTGGAGTGCATACAATTTTATTCATTTGAAGAGATGCAATTGTTTAAAGCCATCAAGAGGTACAGAATTAGTTTTTTGCTTTGGGAATCTACGATTGTAGAAAGGGTTCAATGTTATGGCTAGGAAAATAAGTGAAGCCACTATAATGAGAACTGTTGGGCAATGATAGACTATAGAAATAGTTGCCGAGGGTGCATTTAGCAAAGAAGAAGACGAGCTTGAGCTATTCAATGACAACAATGAAGTCGAAGAGATAGATGATATTGTCCCTATGTTAAATTAAATATAGAGTGTTATATGTTACACATGAGGGGATGGATAGGAGAATATGTTAGGTGTGTTGTATGTTACACATGAGGGAATGGATAGGAGAATATATCAAGCGATGAAAGAGCACATGTATGTTACACATGAGGGGATGGATAGGAGAATATATTAGGTGATGGAAGAGCCATATCCTCATATCCATCTCATCTCATTTTGTACTTGGAAGCGAAGGGTAAACACGAACGGGCATTCAAAATTCTTGGCAAAGCCCTTGGTTGTAGGTATTATCATCATTTGGACTTTGGAAAGTCTGTGCACGACAATTGGATCGCCATCGAGACTTTATTTGGCTCATGCTTAAAGAACTCAAAGATTCTGCTCAAACAACAATTCTTCAGACTATCTATTAAGGAAGGAAGTACTCTGGGTGAGTATTTGAATTGTATGCGTTCAATACTTCGCCAATTGTCTGATTTGGATGTTATGGTTGACGACAATGATTCCAAAGCTGTTCTACTATCGAGCCTCCGTCCAGTGTATAATGATATGATTAAGATACTTCGAGTTAACGCAACTATCTCGCTCGATGAGATGATCACCACCCTACTAGATGAAGAGCATCGTCAAGTTTCCCACGCAGAATAGGAATTACATGCATATGCTATAGTTGATAAAAGGAAGGGAGCAAAAAGGGGTGATCAGAGGCAGTAAACTGTGATTACTGTAAGAGATCAGGACACACTGAGGACTTTTACTTCAAGAAATGAGATGACAAAGCTTCCAAGGAGAAAGTGAAGAAAGAGACTGCGCATACTGCAAATCTTTGTGTTGCGATCCAAGCTCAGACATTGATGATGACTGGGCCTTCTAAAGTTTGTCTTCAAAATCACGTAAAAACAAGAAGGACTTCACAAGGTTTCCAAGCATCGACTATGTTGAAGTTGTTTTTAAGATCTTTGTTTTTTAATCATGAACGATGTTTTGTTTCCGAACCAGTTGACCCCTACTCCTTCATCTGTGTTTTCGAAAGGGGGGGCCCGTTTTTCATTCATTTTATGTCACCTTTGTCTGGGAAGCACTTTGTTTGTGCGTTCTTGTTATGGTGAATCATTTTTCATCTCATGGTCACCTTCCCAACGTTTGGTTTGAGGGGGGTGTTGACCTCACGTGAGCATGGGTGTGATAGACAATTTGCATGGACACTACGTGGTAGCCTTGAAGTGTGCATGAAGCTAGCAACACCCGTAATTTTTGCTCACTTTGGAGATGGCACAATTCTCTGAGAGTAGAGCTCATCACTGAGCTCAGCTCCTCTCCTGGAATCTCTTGGTTGGTAGCAGATTATGCAGATCTACTCCAATGTTATTATGGTTCGATGCTTTGTATTCGGTGAAGAAGCTTAGTAGACAATAATCGTAGGTGTGTGTGTGGAAGGTATTTAGCTCATTGTCCTCCAACAAGCCCCTAGGGATGAGGAGGACTCAAGATGGTTGTAATGAGACTTCGGTCTGATAATAAAGTGTTTTTCTTCTTTACGTCGAGTTCTTCTTGTTAGTGTTTTCTTTGCATATGCGCTTGTAGAGGTAGAATAATCTGACACTTCTGACCTTCCAAGTGCCCTCGACCTTCACTGGCTATGTAGCACCACAAGTTCCACACTACCGCCCAATGCAAAGAACTTCCATGCAGGTGCCCCATGACCTCCTAGAGCCCAACCATTCCTACCCGTAGTAGCTATTGCTCCAATGGATGGAGGGTTGGGCGCTTCAGCCCCAATGCCAGTACCAGCAACTCAGTGGATCCCACCACTAGGGCTAGGCTTGAGGCCACCTCTATGACCTATTAGGCCCACAATGGTGTTGCCTCCACTAGCTTCCCAAATAGTGCTATTAGATAAGGTGATGCACATCTTGGTGAAAGTACTAGGAAGGGGGTCTGCAACACCCCCGACTACACCCGTATTTCCAGTAGGGATCACTAATCCCTTGAGGAGTCGACAACCCATAGCCATCTCCAAGTTGATGACCGAATTCCTTGGGGAAGGAGATCTGGTCTCCCACGTGGAGTGATTCAAGCAAATATGCGAAGCCTTTGGTGCTCCCAAAGACCTAAACATGGCTAATGCGTTTGGCCTCAATATGGATGGCAAGGCAGGCTAATGGTATAGGGATCTCAACCTAGAAGAAAATGTTAACTTGGAGACGCTGCAAAGAGCATTCATTGTCGGGTTTTCCCCCCGGGTTTTCCCCCACAGTGGACATAAGTGGAGCCCGATTAATCAATTATATGAGGTGAAGCAAAATGACAAAGAATCCCTTTGGGGTTACATAGCCAAAATCAAACACCTCAATTCCTATTGCAGACCCCAACCTATGTACCAAGCGATACCCCCTGTAGCCTTGACAGCCTCACATAACCCTATGAACACACAAGTGCCCCTTTGGCTAGCTCGAGATAGTACAAAGCACAACAGGCTCTCCTACCACCACCCATATTGGTTCCCCAACCTCCCCCACCCCATATAACTCCCGTCAATCAAGTATTAGTAGAGGAAGTGCCCAATGATTGGGAGGAACTGGATTTGGACCACGGTCACCTCGACTATTGCCCTTACAAGGAAGGAACTGGCACCCTAAGTGACTACCTTCTACATGAGGATCAACAAGTCCTAGCTTTCTAGACCACCCCCTGACCGCATGGCGAGAGGCATGAACTCCATTACACAAAGGCCTCTGATCTAGTGTTATACTTGCCACGGTTTGCACATGGTAAGTGAGTTCCCCTATAAGGGCTCCCAAACCCTCCGGTGTCATGATTTAAGTGCCAAGTGGTCCCACCCACAACAAGCCCTACTCCCTTATGTGTTGGTTGTGGAATAGAACATTTATTCAAGGATTGTCCCTTGAGAGGACTAGCAACTCCGGTCACCCCGCCTAAGAGCACCACCCTTAACTTGCTAAATATTGAACAAGGTTAGGTAGTAGTGGTACCCTTGGTCATCACAAGGATGCAATCCAAAGCCATAGGTAGGGCAATGAAGAAACAGGAAAGGAAGGATCAAGCACCCCTCCCATAAAATCTTGAGGTGTCTCAACCACCACAAACTTGGTCCAAGAAGGCCATATGGGTAGGCAAAGGAGTTGACCAGGAGCTCATTCCAAACGGTTCCGATGAGGAGATAGCAACCCTTGCCACCTCCTTTGCCTCTGGAGTGGACCCCCTTCCAAAGTGACCTAGATGTAAACAAGCCAGTGTAGGTCCAAGGCCTCGCACCCCCACCTCTATATAAGGGAACCTATCTAGACCCAACCCTCGAAAAACAATATGTTGTAGAGGCTCATGACTTGGTACAAGAGTGCTAAGAAAAGTTTGAGCATAGACTCAAGGCTAGCAGAGGTTTGGATACCATCCACCCAACCCACATGACCATGCACAAAGGAGCAAAGGTGCTTGGGGTGCCAAAAAGGGTAGAAGAAGAGGAACGTTCCACCAGCTTCAGTAAATTAGAAGCTCCAGACTTGATGCAGCAGATGCTCCAAGAGGACCCAGTATTGTAGAACCTACAAGAAGGAGACCTTTACGATTTTGAGGATCTACCTATCAGTGGGGTAGAGAGACCTATCAAATTGGATGAACGGATGATTCGTGCCCCCAAGATCTACTAGCCCCAAGGCCGATCAATTGCCAGAGGAGGGACAGAACTTACCCAATGTTCCCATCAATAAGTTGGGCCAATACTTCTAAGGTGATGATACTAATGCGATCCCCATAACCTACCAGGACCAAAAGGTGGATGCCATCCTGGATGGGGGAGTGGGAATGAGCGCCTGTACCTAGGAATGTTGGGTGAAGTGGGGAAAACCTGCGCTCGAGCAAACCCACATAGTAGTTTGGTTAGCTGATGGCAGAACTGTGGAGCCCTTGAGAGTCCTCACCAGTATTAACATCAAAGTATTTGGCTTCACGTACCCCGTTAGGTTTGTAGTCATGGACTTTACCTACCAACTTTGATATGAATCCATCCTAGGCAGGCCCTTCTTGCGAATGTCCGAACTCGTACAGAATTGGCGCACTAATGACAACATTTATTTGTGGCTTGAGGAGCAAATCATGCGAGTGGACTTGTGCACTTGCAAGACCCACCCATTGTCAGGACAAATATTTGCCGTAGAATCTAACACAACCATCCAGACAGCATCCCTAAAACTATTCCAACCCTGTGGGAAGGAAGAGGATGAGAAGGAGGCCGATGAATTTTGGTATGCCCCTCTTTTGGAGCTGAAATTCTCTTAGCACTGGATGCACATTCTGGCAAACATTGATGTCCCAGAGAGAATAGGGTTCCAAGTGACAACGCCCAAACTCAAGGGGTTGACCCCGGTGGTTCCCCTCAAGATTTTCAACATGCTCAAACCCCACAAGGTGAGCAAGGGGATAGTAAGGGTCAAATCGAACCTCCATTGATAGCTAGCATATATTGGTGTGTGTGTGTGTAGCATATGAACCCCTTTGCCACATCATCATCAAAGGCCTCTTCCTCTCGTAAAAACTTCGACCAACCGTAACTTTCAATCGAGAAAAAATTTGCACACACTCCAAAAAAAAAAAGTGATCGCCTTTTCGAGCTCTCCATGTTGTCAAGTTAGAATTATTGTTAGCAATTAGACACTGCCATTGAAGCAAAACAAAGCTCATGGTAAGACCTTTGCAAAAATGCTAAAGCAATGCATGAACACACATAGCATGCCGAAAGCACAAGTGCATGAGATGACCATAGCACAGAACATGGAATCCACACATAAAGAATTATGGCACATGGAAGAACAAAGCATCATGCATCAAGCTACATCAAGCAAAGAAGATAACGCCATTGACAACATGTATTGAGAAGCACAAACCTTGCCACCTTTAGCCCACATGTTTGTAAGACAAACTTGGCTACCTGAGAGTAGCCATGTAAGCACGCAGGGGAGGTATTGACATGTAAAACCCACATCTCACCACCTTAAGTGGCAATGTATGCACTAAGGGGAGGTGATGGATTTGTAACTCACATCTGACCACCTTGTGGTAGCCAATGGATCATGGCATCGAGGGGAGGTGTTGAGATATGGTGCCATGAGCACATACTAGAGACTAAGGTATGGTATAGGAATGTATTAAAGTAGCCACCCTAGGATGTAAACTACATGATATGGAGATGTGGATCAAGGATATCCACAAGGAGAAATGTGGATCAGATGATCCCACAAGTGTTGACTATTCTAAAGGCTCTCTCTATATAAGAAGCCTTCTTGTATTGTTGAAACTTACATTCACTCAAGATTCGGTTTATGAGTCCAAGCTAATATATCTTGGAAGCTAATTGACTTGAGGTACATGTCATGAGCACTCTCTTCATCATGTTTCCACATAGGTTCCATCCACCTTAGGGCGATCCATAGATCTTGAGACACACATGTTTTCTCAACTATTGCACTTTGGTATGTAGATTATATGATTGTGACAAAAAGCAATGAAAGCTGCATCAGCAAGTTAAAATAAGACTTATCTTTTGCAGAGTTCCATATGAAAGATCTTGGACTTATGCACTACTGTCTTGGAATTGAGGTCTAGAGAGACTCAGATAGCACCTTCATGAGCCAACAAAAATAAGTGGATAGTCTCCTAAAGAAGTTTCAAATGGTAGATTGCAAGATTGCAGCAGCCACTCCCATGGAGCAGAGTTTGAAAATTATAAATGATCCAAAAAATCCTACCGCCAATGACAAGAACTATAGGAAAGTCATCAGATCTCTTATATATTTGACTATCAGGAGGCCAAATATTTGTTATGCAATAAGTTCACTTGCATAGTTTATGGCAAATGCAAAACCATCTCACTAAGAGAGTCTTAAGGTACATTAGAGGTACAAGATATTTTGGAATTGAATACAAAGGAAGTAATCTAAACACAAAGGAAGTAATCTAAGCTTACATGCATAATGTGACAATGACTATGCAGGAGATCATGAGACTAGAAGATCCACAAAGGGATATGAACTTTTCCTTAGTCAAGGTGCTATGTCGTGGTTGTCAAACAAGCAGCCAAGTATTTCTTTGTCTTCAATAGAAGCAAAATCTAGGGCGCCCACAAGTGCATGTGAGTCGCTCAAAAGCCTATTACCAGATACAGGTTACTTTGATGAGTCAAAGCCAACAACAATATACTGTGATAATGAATCGGCTCAAGCATTATTCAAGAATCTAGCAAGTCACTCTAGGACAAAGCACATTGATGTCAAGAAGCACTTCATTAGATAAATAGTGTTACTTGATGACATCACATCGCAACATTGTGACAGTTGCAAAGAGAATGTTGTAGACATCTTTAGCAAACCACTTGGAAAAGCACTTTTCAAGAAGCACAGACAAGCTCTTGGTTCGACAGAGAGGAAGGAAAGCTCAATCCTTCTTTGATTCCCCATAATCTTGATCTTGAGGGAAGGCAAGTTCAGTTGCATAGTTTATGGCAAATATAATATAGTCTCACAGAATGTAGCAAAGAGAGTCTTAAGATACATTAGAGGTATAAGATAGTTTGGAATGGAATATAGAGGACGCCATCCAAAGGTTAAATGGATACTATGACTATGACTATGACTATGCAAGAGATCATGAGATTAGAAGATCCACACAAGGATATGCATTTTTCCTTGGGTTAAGCTGCTATATCATGATTCTCAAACAAGAAGCCAACTATTTCTTTGTGTTCAATAGAAACAGAACATAGGGCACTCACAACGGGTGCATATGAGGCTATATGGCTTAGAAGACTATTGTCAAAAATAGATTGCTTTGATGAGTCAAAGATAATAACAATATACTGTGATAATCAATCAGCTCAAGCATTAGCCGAGACTCTAGTGATATAGCACATTGATGTCATAGAGTACTTCATCAAAGTGTTAGAAATAGATTACTTTCATGAGTCCAAGCCAACAATAATATATTGTGATAATGAATTGGCTCAAGCACTAGCCAAGAATCCAGTATATCACTCCAAGACAAAGTACATTGATGTTAGAGAACACTTCATTAGAGAAAGAGTGTTGCTTGGTGACATCACATTGTAACATTGTGATAGCAAAGAGAATGTTGCAGACATATTTACCAAACCACTTGGAAAATAGTTTTTTTAGAAGCACCCACAAGCTCTTGGTTTAATGCAAAGGAAGGAAACTCCCATTAAAGGAGTGTGATGGAATGTAATCCTCGGTCCTTCTTTGATTCCCCATAATCATCATCTTGAGGGAAGGAAAGATCATGAGACTAGAAGATCCACACAAGGATATGTATTTTTCCTTGGTCAAGGTGCTATATCATGGGTGTCAAACAAGTAGTTAATTTTTTCTTTGGCTTTAACAAAGGTAGAATATAGGGCACTCAAAGAGGTGCATGTGAGGCTATATGGCTCAGAAGACTATTGTCAGGAACAGATTACTTTGATGAGTCAAGGCCAACAACAATATATAGGGATAATCAATCGGCTCAATCATTAGCCAAGAATCTAATATATCGCTCTAAGACGAAATACATTGATGTCAGAGAGCACATCATTAGGGAAAGCATGTTACTTGGTGACATCACATTGCAACATGATGAAACAAAGAGAATATTGCAAACATCTTTATTACCAAACTACTTGGGAAAGAGATTTTCGAGAATCACCCCCACAAGCTCTTGGTTTGACACAGAGGAAGAAAAATTCCCATTGTTGAAGGAGTGTGATGTAATGTAATGCTTAGTACTTCTTTGATTCACCATAATCATCATCTTGAATGATGATCTACTTCATGATGTTGACCTTGCGGGAAGGTGTTGAGCATTTATTTCAACATCATGTGACCATATGTGCATAGCACTAACACAAAAGAGTCCTAAAAGGCACAAGGGTTGGAAACCCTAATCCTAACCCTAAAGAGGTTTGTATATATTCATTATTTTCAACTAAATCTTGTGTACAGTTAGTCATTTGTGGTACGCTCTCTTAGCAGTTATCTCTCTCTCCTCTCATCTCCACTCTTCTCCTCTTTTGTCTCCATATTTGTTCACGAGCAACAAATTTTACCTATGGGAGAGCTTGATCTATTTTAGGTAGCTGCTAAGCTCACAAAAAGATGAAAGACACACAGTTGGTAGAGCAACAATATTTATATCCTAGCAACTTTTCCAAAGATGTGATTGGTGAACAGGGGCTGGACAAGCCAAAGATGACAATCACTCAACTTGGTTCCGAGCACTTGGTCTCAGAATTGACTTGGGAACTTAATTTGGGAACCACAAAGGATTCATCTTCTTTATCTTGAAAAGGTTTTGATATATGCAAGCAAGTAGGTCTTTCTTGGAACCCAACTGAAAGCATTTTCTATGTATGGGTTGGTGTATTGCTCAGTCATTTAATTTTCCAAGGAAGAATTTAGATCGAGCTAGGTAAGATCAAGGCCATTGAAAGTATGCTTCAATGAGAGAATCAAACTCATCTTCTATATTTTATGGGATTCATCAACTTCTACAAAGATTTGTCAAGGATTTTGCCAAAATCGATGCTCCTTTGTATGAAATGACCAAGAAGGATATGAAGTTTGAATGGCCCAAGGAGTTATCTTTAACCTTCCATGAGTTTAAAAAGAGAGGCACTGAGACATCGATTCTCCAACAAGCCCCAGTGAGACATGATTTCTCATGTCCATGGTGAATTCTATAGCTATGCAATTGGCATTATTCTTAACCAACTAGATGGCAAGCTAGATTATCTTGTTTTTTATGCCATCAAATTGATGATGCCACCCAAATGAGGTCCCCCATGTGTTGCACCCATCGATCTATGTAGCCCATGTTTGCACGTCCACATAGCACATGCAAGGACATTGTGTGTCCGCCATGTTGTTATTATGGTGCCTATAGATTTACTAGGGCAACTAGTGCTACCATGTTGTTTACAAGGCTATCACATCATCTAAGGAGATGTTTGATTGCCATGCCTAGCTATCACATCATCTACTAAGGAGATTATAAATTTACTAGGGCAATTTGTGCTACCATATCACTTGCAAGGCTATCAAATCATCTCAGGAGATGTCCAATTTCCATGTCATACATAGGTCCATACTCCTCCATAGTATGCTACCCATTGATCCATGTAGCCCACATACTATACATCCCCATGGTGCATGCAAGGCCATTGAACGTCCATCAAGTCATTACTATGGTGCTTGTAGATTTAGAGAGCCAGTGATGCTACCATGTCATCTACAAGGCTGTCACATCATTTAAGAAGATGTCCGATTGCCATGTCATATGTAGCATTGCTATCTCATCGGGGAGTTATTGGGTTACCACATCATACAAAGGGAAATAGGACTACCGGGTTACCACATCATTTAGAGGACTATCAAGTTCCCACATCATCAGGAGTGATTTTAGGATCTAGATTAGGTACGGAGATCTCTAGTTTATCGAGGTCTCATCCAGCCAATGGTAGCCATATGCAAAGGCCACATATTCTATTAAGGCTTCTCGATTACACATTGCATAACTCTTAAATGAGAACGACTAGACTAAATAGTATTGGCACCCTGATAGTATGATGGAATATTTCCCACAAGTGGGACTCACATGTACATACCAAAGCGTGATGATTAAGCTTATATGGCACGCACCACACATGATGTCTTGTCTAGGTTGTGTCCATGCGTCATTGTATGCTTTTGGCCATTAGGGCCTTTCTTTCACTTTAAATCTTACTTTGAGATGAGATGAGAGGGGAGATAGCTGATGGAAATATGTAATCCTCTAGGCTATGGCTAAGTAAGGCATTGGCTTCTACTTCTCTACCTATGCGTCTTGTGTTCACCTCCACCAACTGCACTATGCTTGTAATCTCCCCTCACTTTGTCACAACATTTCGTCTTCCTAGGAATCGTGTGTTCACTCACCTCCACCAAGTGCACTATGCTTGAAACCTCTCTTAACCTCTCCTCGCTTTATTGCAACATTCCTTCTCCTTTGCATATGCATCTTGTGTTCACTCACCTCCACCAAGTGTACTATGTTTGTAATCTCCCCTCAATCTATCGCAACGTTTCATGCACTCTTCTCCTTATTAACTTCTTCACTCATAGCAATAGTTTCCTGTGATCTTTGAATACTTGGCGATGCATAATAGCTTCATCCAGTCGAAGGGCATTTGAAGATAATTGCAACAACATGGGTCTTCCCTACAATGGAATCCCATTTTTGACAAATGAAGCACCACATGTGGTGGATCTTGAAACTCCATTCCTTAGTGCTGCGAGATAAAGTTTCCATGGTGAACTCCATTATTCATAAACCCTTTGTGTTGACTTATTACTTCACCACAATGACCACTCAGTTGTAGACCCCTAAGCTTAGTTTCTAATGTTGAAGCACCTTTGAACCAAATTTCCCATAAGATTTGGTTTTCCTTGTTTTGATTTGGTAAAATTGGTCAACTCGTTCACAAATAGTTGTCCCTAATGTAAATAGAGCCTGGGTTTGTTTCCTAGAGCAGTGTGGATATATAGGGTCTGCATCGTCACATAATGGTTTTTCATGATGGCAATCATGGTTGAAACAGTGAAATGGCGTAACTAGATCCCATTCACATAATCCAAAGTTTATCATGTAGCTGATGCTAGTGAGATAGAAGAGGATGAAAACATTGTGGGCATGATTTGGCATGTAGGTGATTGTGAATGTGAACATTCTAAAACACACGATTTGGCATACATCTAACTGTGAATGTTCTAAAACACATCAGCCCCATAGACACCAAAGGTTTTGCATAACCAAGTGTGAATGTGCTAAAACACATCAACCCCATAGACACCAAAGGTTTTGCATAACCAATTTCTTTGAGATGATGGAGCAAAATGCTTGAGTTTGTGGAAGAGCTTATGGAGGTCATGCAATAAGAAAATGGCATGCTGCATAGGCACATTGTAGAATTTATAACCTCTACGGTTGAAGTCAACGTGGATGAGTTGAAGGAAGCTTAGAGAGATCCTCGATGTGTGCTCCCAAGAGAAAGCCAAGAAAGCCCAATCCCCTTGATGGAAACCAAGACCAAGTGTTCCACACATCCATCTTTCTCACCAAGGATACCAAGATTTGGTGAAGACAACAAGAATGATATGGTGCATAACCAAAACTCCTTCAGTGTGTCTTCATGAGCTAAGATGAAGATTACTCTTTAGCATTAGACATTCCTTAACGTTGAATGGAAGGCACTAAATTTCTTGAGGCATTTCAACATAGTCTGAAATTACATAAAGGCACAAATAGATCTCATGCGTTAGGTCAGAAAATGAGGAATGAAGGCAAATTATTCTCCTTTACATCCACAATTTGTATATTTGCTCATTTTTTATCTACCACCCCCAATTAGTTCATAATAATTATCCCTGTACTTCCCTTGGGATAATTTAAAAAAAAATATTTCTTCCCTCATCAGAACTCGCAATGAATCATCCAAATCCTTGGGCTCATGATGCCAAAAGGTGAGGATTCAAGAGAGGCATGCAATAGTTTGCAAGTAAAAGCACGCAGAGTCATTCTTATACTCGTGGGAAAAAGAGGCCATGACCTTCTCTTTAGGGAAAGTGAAAGGGGGACACCATGTAGTAATCCAACAATACTGCATCTAGTAATGCTCCTACATAGATAGCCCCTCTGATGTGTGCTAAGGGTAAAAGAAAGTTGGGCCCAGAGTAGTAAGAGCAATGGTGGAGTGACATGGGCCTAGCAAGATCTGGAAGATCAATTGCTTTATTTGTTCAGCATCTGATTATGTCAATACTACCCAACGAAACAATCCTTATGTCCCATAATTGGGAACCATGCCATATTGGAGGAAACCCGCACTCAGATCTTGACACCCTTACAATTGTGGAGCACTATGATAATACACACCTGTTCTTTTGAGGTCTGATATTGAGGGAAGATTCTGTAACGAGCCCTGATTCAATGGCTGACCTGAGTCCCATTTAGTCTCTCTGAAACATTGGCCCTTGAGATCTACACTCACAAGATGGCCCAAGATTTGTTATGTACCCATCTAGCTCCCATAATGTGGTATGGTTAGGTTGAGACCCTAATGGATTGTGTGGTCTCCCCTTTGGTTGTGTGGTCAAGTCGAGAGCTAATGGGTTGTGTAGCCTCCTTATATGGTAACCTTTGGTTGTATGAGACCCTAATGGATTGGAGGCTGCCCTTCATGAAATGGAGCTTAACAGCCTCCAAATAGTGTGCTAGCCAAGTAGCCCTTTGGATGATGTAATAGCCTGGCAACCCTTTGGGTGATGTGATAACCCAGCAACCCTCCGGATGACATGGTAGCTAGATTGCTCCCTAGATGAGGTGGTAGCCCCACAAATGGTGTTGTATCCCAATAGCTCCTCGAATGAGGTGGAGAAGACATGGCAATCGCAATAAGTCCAATTGAATTGTGGGCCCTGTAGTAATGAAATAATGGACATTGAAGAGCCCCACACTCATCAAATCACCAAAAAGTGCAGCACACATGGGCCTCATGCATTAACAAAGATGTGCTACCACTTAGCGATGTTGCATGGTTGTTCGGTAGATGATTGGCTGTAGGTGGGACTCGAGACTACATGGAGGCACCTGAAAGATTTATTTTTCAAAGGAGTACGATTAGAAATCTTTCAAAAATAAATCTTTCAGATGCACCTAGAAATTCTTGGACATCTTTCCCAAGGCCTGCTCATCTATGATAAACCATCATAAAGACTTAATCCATGGCACAAAGTCTAACCCTTTAAATTGGTTGAGGGCCCTAAGTGTATACTATCCTTTCAAAACAAGTGTCAATTTCTATTGGGATTTAATGTGATTCAGCAGTTGATGGCCCCAAGTGCACTATATTTTGCAAGGCCTCCAGATCTATGATAAACCATCATAATACTTGTATCCATGACACAAAGTCTCACCCTTTAATGGTTGATGGTACCAAGTGTACTATCCTTCAAAAGAGTGTCCATTTTTGTGGGATTTAATGTCTCTTTAAAGCTAGATTAAGTCCAACCTCAACATAAGAGGCACATCATGACATCAGGTTTACATAGCAGGGGAAAAGGGTGAAAAATTTCACATGGACTTATTGCTTTCAATACCAGATCCACAGGCAGAGGCGAGGCATCACAACACCGAGTCAGGAAAATCTAGAGAAGGATAATATTTGCAAATATCCTATCACTTTCAGCTATGATATGACCATTTTAAGAGTTCTTGGCCATGGCCCATAAAATAATTCTGTTTGTCAATACATGCAAAATCCTAATTGAAAGTCCTTGTCACTGTACGCCGTTAGTCAGAAACAATGGTTTCCTCATTGTGAGCGAAATGCAGAGTGCATGTGGGTGTTTGGCCACAATATTTTCACACGCAGGAGTAAAACAATGAAACTTTTTGTTCATTTTCTGATCACTGTTCTAGCATCCATCCACCCACTCACACTATAATAGGACCTATTTGTGACTGCAAACAGTGTTGACGAAAGGGGACAAAAGGTTTCCCACTTTATTAAATTCCATTAGGAGAGCCCCAGTTCTCATATGTTTACAGCTGCCTTTCTGAAGTATTGAGAGATGGAATCAGCACTTTCATAAGCTCCTTCCACACAGCGGCCAAGAGCCACACCCACGACATAATTTCCACCCAGAAAAAGTCCTTCCAAACCTGCCTTTTCTAATGCCTTGCGTGCATTATCTAGAAGGTCCAGATGACCCACTTCAAATTGGGGAATAGCTCTAGGCCAAACTCTCACACCCAACACATCTGGTTGCGGTGCATCTGGTTTGATCAGCATTTTCCGAACATCTTTGTCGACTTGGCTCACAAGTTCACCTTCACCCTGTAGTAGTTCATTGAAAGAAAGTTAAACTTGGATATTGAAGATAAGAAAATATGGTCTTACACTCAATCCTTTTTCTATTCTATGTGAGATTGTACCAGGCAAGCATACTCTATGCATACCCTTAACTTATCAGAAGTCAGTCCTGTAATAAGCTGTAGAGGTGTATTCCTCCCATTCGAGCACAACTGTCTCCAACGGATTCCCATGAATTGTTTTTTATACCATTTTACAGCATGTTTTCATAATTATCACAAAAATATATCATAAAGCAGAATGTTTATTCCATACTTATCAGAAACCTATTATGATTTCATACAATATCTGCCACAAAATGAAAGGGGCACACCTTCTCAGTAATCTCAGGATTTGTAGATCCCCCAATATAGTTTAGTAGCAAAACACGATCAGGAGGAGCCCGTCCGGGGAACAGAGAAGAAGAGTAGATGGTTCCTGCATAGATTTCTCCACCAGAGTAAGTTCACCATGTAGCCTACACAATGCTAAGCCTCAGGTGAACTTACCAATTGATCAGATATCAAAGGCAAGCCCTCCTTATTTAGCCGAGGACAATTTCAGTTGCTTTAATTAACTCTTATAATACAAACCAATGTCACATATAAATACCCTTTCTAGGATGGGTCTGAGCATGACTCAACTTCACGTTTATGCCATACTCACCTAAAGTTTGAACCCCTTGACTGCGAGGATGAAGCTGACCAAAACCTTTCAGCTCCCCATCAATGAGGCGTTCTTCCCTAACTGCAGACTTTGGATACGAAATAGTCACAGCTGCAACTGGTGGATAGTAAAATTTTGAAAGCGCATCAGCTGCAGCTTGCTGCAATGATTCACCAAGAACAACTTAAATTCAACAGGGAAAGACAAATATGAAGTACAAAATCAACACACATGATTCAAGAGGGGAAAGGCAAACATGAAGTACAAAACAAATACACATGCAATCTCTCTCTCTCTCTCTCTCTCTCTCTCTCTCTCTCTCTCTCTCTCTCTTGTGTGTGTGTATAGTTCTTCTTGCCTTTACTACATTGGTCCTCTAGAGATATCTCAGCTTTTATGTCTCAAGCTATGGAGCTGTTATGGAAGACAAAAACTGCTGTGAAAGCATTGAGACTGCTGAAGATGGAAATGGTGTGCTCCCCTAGGATGCATGGAGGACTTAATGTTCTAAATATCAGATATCATGTACTTGCAAGGAAGGCGACTATGCTCCATACTTTTTTCCGTCAAAAACAGCCATGGACTTGTATGATAGCATCCATGTGTGTCAACATGAGGACAAATGCTTATGGCCATTGGACTACTGATCATTGGGAGGTCGTAATTGGGAGATTTGTAGGAAAGATTCCTGGATGCCCTTTCTCTACTGCTCTGATACTGGACTGGAAACAAGTGCTTTCTAAAGTCAAATGGGCTCCTGATAATCATTCGGGGACAAACTCAATGAGGAAAGAAAGTATTCATTGGAGTGCCATCTTTGCCACTCCACTTGCTTTACAGGAACCGGTTAGGGCATACAATCTCATGAAATTGGGAATCAGATACATCAATGACGTGGTAGATGATCATGGTCATGTCTTATCTTTTCCTCAGGTCACTGCCACTTATGCATTGGGAATGCATCACAGATTGATATGGAAGAAAATTGCTGATCTCTTGCACCCTTTTCTACCTATTCCCCCTGTGGCTGACACAGACAGGCTTATGGAATGGCAATTGTACCCCTCTGCTACATGCTCTCGTCCTATTCCTCTGCCTGTTTTGACCTCCATCAAAGTCTACAAGCTTCTTCAGCCTGCCCCTTGGATTCATCAATATGCTAATACTCTGTGGCATATCAGGCGGCCCCTTTCATGGTGGCAAAAAAATCTCCGACTAATATGGAGGTGTAAAATGCCTTTGAAACAAAGACTTTTTCTTTGGAGATGCATAACCGGCACACTATCAGTGGGAATAACACTTGCCAAATGTCACATTGCTTCACCCACTTGCTTACGGTGTCACGCTCCTTCAAAGACTGTCCCTCATTTGCTTTGGCATTACCAGTCTACTCGGAACCTCCTGGGGGAAATTTCGGATCATCTTCGCCTCCGTTTCCCGAGTCACATATTTGGGAAACACTTTTGGTTATTTGGCAGATTTAGGATGCCTTTATCTCAATACTCACTCTTTTTCTCATGGGTGAGATATTGGGCTCTTTGGACAATCTGGGAAGAGCATAATCTGGCATACTTGGGCCGTCAGTTTCAAAAGTCATATGAATCTTTTAGAGCCTCATTGCGGCAATCTTTATATGATGCCTGCCATGAGGGTGATATACATGCATCTTGCATTGAGCTTTTCTTTTTATGTTTCTGATCTGTGGAATACTCTCCATCTTGGAGACTTTCCCTCTTGTAAAGTTATGACAATATAAATACACTGCACTGGATTTTACCAAAAAAAAAAAAAAAAGTGTGTGTGTGGGTATACCTATGTAAGACTAGAATATATCCAATCGTATAAATTCAGATTTTTGTTGTTATAAATGTCATGACAAGAGACATGATTATTTAGTTAATTAATAGTCATTAGAACCTTATTATTGTTAGGAGCTAATTTGATGGTGCTGTTTATGTTTGTATTTATGATTGATCAAGCGGTGTATATAGTACCGCTAAACTATGTAACATTGGCCCATGATTAGTAATAAAGGTGTGCACACACGTGTCTAGGTCCTAGAGGCAATAGGAAAGGAAAGGTTGCATTAGAGTGCATTAAATAGTAGGTGCAAGAGTCATAGGCTAAGGGTAGGTCTAAATGGGAAGATGGAACTTGAGTGATCTCAAGGGACATTAATGAAGGGGTACTCCCCTTCATTGTGATCATTCGTAGCATTCTCTCTACCACATTGCATTCATCCGCCTTCTCTCTCCCACCTTGCACGTAGGTCGAAAGAGAAAGAAGTACTCTCACGAGGATGCTCTTCCCCATTGGAGGGCCAATTGGCATTCAAATTATGCATGCATTGCACACATTCGCATTCTCGAGAAGCATGGTTCTTCACACTGAAGACCGAAATTCTACAAAGAAAACAAAAGAGAAGAAAAATGAGCTAACAAATTAAAAAAAAAAAACAAAAGGTAGACATACTTAGCAAGCAAAGCAACACTTATGTCGCCATCAGTACCCAAGCATAAGCAGCTATACGTGGTTTCTACTGACCCACGGAGTCTCTTGGGAAAACCCAATGCTTACTAAGATACATCAAATAAGCAAAAGAGAAAGAAACAAGAAATAAAGAAGAAAGGAGGAAAGTGACTCATAAAAACTTTAATTATTTTAATAATAATAATAATAACAAATAAAAATAAACCCCCAAGAAAATCAAGAAACAAAATTGACCTTTCTCTCTCTCTCTCTCTCTCTCATGTAAGAATGAAAAGAATGAATTATTTAAAACATAAAAACTAAAGGAACCACTTAAGTCTTACACTCATGTACCACTTCCTACAATTACTAACTTAGAAAGCACATGCATACTCAATCAAAATATCTTTTGAAACTAAGAGCACCTGAATTAGCAAAAGAAAAGAGACCGGGATGGAAGAAAAATGGGCAGCCTACAGGGAAGGGAGAGCAATCATTTCAATTTCAATGCTAAGAAAACTTAATGAGTCTATAACTGATGTGTAAAGACACTCAGTCTATAAATGAACCCTTACTATGCAGGAGATTAAAACGCAATACGTTTATGTTAGCTAGTGAAGGAGGTGCGTTGCCCTCGCTTTTGGCTACTGTGGTACTGCATTTTTAATCCCAAAGGCCATATTTGGCTTCCAGTGGGTGATAAAATGATGATCATCATCTACGTCCATTATCATTGTGCATCTGCAGCCCATGGAATTGCTTTGTATGTGGGACTTCACATCCCACAGCAACGGCAGGCCAGCCAGCTAGTTACCGCAAGGACAGCATGATGTCAGTCTGTATGGCAGCTGAAGTCAACAGCACAGTGCAGTAGGTCAGCAGCGCAGGACAGCAGCTCGGCAGTACAGTATGGCAGCCTGTACAAAGATTTGATGTCAATGTGTAAACTCGTGTATTTTGTTGCTCTCTTAATGTGCACTGAATTCACCAGAAATTATTCGGGCACTCAGGAAGCTGCAGTCTGGAGGAGAGAGGGAGAAGGGAAGGGGGAGGGGGATTCTCCCCCTTGCCGAAGGCTGTGAAACAAGATCGGGTCGAGGGGCAGAAGCAGAAGAAGCGTTCGTACTTGCTGCAGCAGTGGGAGGGGGAGGGGAAGATGGCAGAGAGGAGGATGAGGGACAGATAGAGACAGTGACAGCAAGGGGAGCGGGCAGAAGGGGGGCAGAAGAAGAAAGCGGCAAGGAAGGGGGGAGGCGCGAATGGGAGGGGGAATCGGTCACCGAAGTAATAGGAGATCCAATGCCTCGCTGCTGTGTAGCTGTGCACGTCATAGTTACCAGGAAACGGGAACGTTCCGAAATTTCAAGTGCCAGAACGGGAACGTTCCGGGAAGGAGGAGCGGGAGCCGGAACGCCACGTCATCAATTCATATAAAAATATACCAATTATGAAAAGAAAACCACTTTTAGCAGCTCTAAACTTTCCATTTCATCTTTAGACATTTAAAGACACTCTTAGAATACTCAAAACTGAAATGTACACGTTTGTGTAGGCCATCCTCTGGTGGTTCTAGTGATGCCCTATAGGCCATGGTATGTGCCTTGTAGGCATAAATAAAGACACTTATAGTGTTAGTGTCTTTTAGGCCACATAGGACACTTAGTCCTATGTGACACCTAGGACACTTAGTCCTAGGTCTAGGTACTTGTACCTTGTACTTCTTTGTTTTTATCTAATCCAAGATTTGACGTGACGGCTAACTCATCGCTTCTTTAGCTACCTGCACTCCCTCTCTCCTACTCGATCCAACAGTGGTATCAGAGCTGGTTTTGACTCATCTTCCTGCATCTTGCAGACAGTTGTTTCATTCTTTAGCTCATGCACCTCCAGGGGGGATTCTCACATGTGCTAATAATGCTTCATATGCTGTTAAAGGAATTGGAGATGTGCAGCTCACATCCATTTCAAGCCATCCTGTTACTTTGACAAATGTTCTTTTTGTGCCTGGAATTGAAGTCAACTTGATTTCAATTTCAGCAATTGCCACTTCAGGTTTCCGAGTTTTTTTTAATGGCTACAGATGCCTAGTTTATGATCTTCGTGATGACAATGCCATAGTTCTCACTGGCACTTTGCAAAAGGGGCTTTATCACCTTGATCATCACTCAGCTGCACTTTCTATTGAAGCATTTGCAATTTCAGATTCACAGCTTGCTGAAACTCATCTTTGGCATGAAAGAATGGGTCATCTCAATTATAGAGCTCTTGCAAAGCTACATTCACAGCAGATGGCAAATAATGTACCTCAAATTCACACAGTTTCCAAACAGGTGTGTGAGGGTTGTCTTTTGAGTAAGATGCATCGGTTTCCTTTTCAAAAGAATTGTCCAAAACTCTCACAAAGGAAATTGCAGCTAGTACATAGTGATGTCTATGGCCCAATGAGGACAAATGCCATTGGGGGGTATAAGTATTTCATGACTCTCATTGATAATTTCACAAGATATTGCTGGGTATATCCTTTAAAAGCCAAATCTGAAGTTTTCTTATGCTTTCAGAGATGGCTGAATATGGTTGAGAATGAATCAGGATGCAAGCTTGTCACCCTCAACACAGATAGGGGGGGAGAGTATATGTCAAAGGAGTTTGATGCATTTCTGTCTTCACGGGGCATTATTCACTCATGCACTACTCCTTACACTCCTCAGCTGAATCCTGTTTCTGAAAGGAAAAACAGGTCCACAATGGAGATGGCCAGATGCATGCTTAAGGCCAAGTCTTTGCCCAATAAATTTTGGCTTGATGCAGTAATGTGTGCCAACTATGTGCTGAATAGATCACCTACACGGGCATTGAAGACTGTTACACCTTATGAAGCATGGAAAGGCAGGAAGCCTTCACTTTCACACATGAGAGTTTTTGGGTCTCTTGCATATGTTCATGTACCATCTCAGCTGAGACATAAGCTTGATGACAAGGCAATCAAATGCATATTTACTGATTACAGCCAGGAGAGAAGAGGGTATCGGTTATATCAACCAAATTTTGGGAAGATTATTGTCAGTAGAGATGTAATCTTTGCTGAACATTCAGCTTCTCCTATTGTGGACTGCAAAGCAAAGCCAGATGTTGACATGTTTGATGCCTTTGAATCTTGGTTACCTCTGCCATCATCAAAAGAGGATTTTGACCAGCAACATGAGCCTCTTGCAGGCCCTCCACTAAGCAATAGCCACAACCTCATGCTGATTTGCAAGTTTCTCTTCCGGCACAAAATGATCCCACTATTGATGATGCAGTCATTGAAGAAAGAGCTGTCAATAGACAGCAAAGGTAAGTTCCCAGATGGCTTCTTGATACATTGAGGGACAGCAAACAAGATCAGCCTTTTGCTGCCCAGACAAGATCAGGGAATAGACAGCATGGTCACTTTCTTGAGTTGGCACTCCTTGCTACAGCTTGCAATGAAGAGCCTCTGTGCCATAAAGATGCTTTTGACAGCAAAGAGTGGATGGATGCAATGAGAGCTGAGTTACATTCCATTGCTAAAAATGACACTTGGGAATTAGTAGATCTCCCTCCCGGCAAGCATGCCAATGGAACGCCGTGGGTCTACAAATTAAAAAGGAAATCTGATGGCAGCATAGATCGATACAAAGCCCGTCTTGTTGCAAAAGGGTATGCCCAACAACAAGGCATTGAGTTTGAGGAGACATTTGCTCCCACATCCAGGATTACTACCATTAGATGTGTCATTGCCATTGCAGCCCATCATCATTGGCAAGTGCACCAGCTTGACATCAAAACTGATTTTCTTCTTGGGGATCTGCACGAAGAAGTCTATGTCACACAACCTCCTGACTTTGAGGTTGTTAATTCTGAAAATAAGGTATGCTGGCTTAGAAAAGCCCTTTATGGTTTGAAGCAGGCACCCAGGGCATGGTATGCCAAAATTCATGCACACTTACTATCCCTTGGTTTTCAGAATAGTCCCACAGAACCCACTCTTTATGTCCATGGGAGTGGATCTGATTTTTTAGTGCTGATTTTATATGTGGATGATATGCTTATCACAGGCCCAGATACTCAGCAAATTGCAGCTTTCAAGGCTGATTTGCAGCAGATTTTTGACATGTCAGACATGGGACGGCTCCATTATTATTTGGGCATTCAGTTTGCTCATGTTGAGGGGGGTATCATGATGTCTCAGTCCAAGTATATTGGACAGCTCCTTGATCGTTTTCAGTTTGAGGATTGCAAGCCAATCTCTACTCCAGTGGACCCTGGCTTCAAATTCTCAGCTCATGATGGGAGCCCACCATGCGATATCACTCTTTATGAGCAGGCTGTTGGATGCCTTATTTATTTATGTCACACCAGACCTGGCTTGCAGTATGTAGTATCTCAGCTCAGCAGATTCATGCACATGCCCAATTCACAGCATTGGCAGGCAGTGAAGAGAGTCTTCAGACATCTCAGAGGCACTCAGGATTTAGCCCTCTTCTATGGTGATCAGGATTCACTTACCATGCATGCTTACACGGATAGTGATTGGGCAGGATGTTTCGACACACCAGTGTCACATACTGGCAATTGTTTTTTGCTTGGCAATTCATGTATCTCTTGGCTCAGCAAGAAGCAACCAACAGTTGCCACATCTAGCTGTGAGGCTGAGTACAAGGCAGCTTTCACCGCTACATTAGAGTGTGTTTGGCTTCGAAAGTTACTTACAGATCTTGGTATTCGCCAGACATCCTCCACTATTGTCTACACAGACAGCCAAAGTGCTTTGGCCATTGCGCGTACCAAGCATATTGAAGTTCACTATCATTATGTTCGGGAGCGGTTGTCAGTAGGAGACATAGAGTTGTCCTATCTTCCCACAGAGGACAACATAGCAAATATGTTTACAAAGGCACTTCCTCGTCCCAAGTTCGAAGTCTTTCGACAGGCTTTACACTTAGTTCCCTTTGTTACATGATCTAACATCCCTTGTACATTCATAGGTGGCTATATCCTTTTGGATGAACATGTGCCACCATGACTAGAAAATACCAGGTATTCTGAGACGTTTCCAGAGTACTTCAGCCCATCCCATGGAGGGGGGTTTGTAGGCCATCCTCTGGTGGTTCTAGTGATGCCCTATATGTTAGAAAAGACAGTGTGAGAGCAAGAGAGCTGAACATAGTGCTTGTAATGGAAGAAGTAAGTAATACAAGAAGTGGGATAAGTTTTGTCCAAGTGACAAAACCTTATCCTTCACTAACCGTAGTTAGTGAACTAACTGTGGTTAGGGGAAAAACCCTCTAAATGAACCTACTTATTACATTACATTGGTTACTGCTAAATTATAATAATAATTCTAACACCCCTCTGCAGTGCCAATGTCATGTACAAGGAAATGATCAATCACCAAAAGGAGATAAGTTCAGGGCACTGCGAAATGTTTCAAACTTTTCACATGAAGTGCTTTGGTGAAGATGTATGCAACATTGTCATGTGTTGACACATAGATCATACTGATCTCTCCTACATGCAACTTCTCTCTGACATAGTGATAGTGAACCTCAATGTGCTTCGTGCGAGCATGAAACACAGGATTCTTTGCCACTGCTATAGCACTCTGACTATCAGTGAGAATCGGAGAAGGACCCTCCAATGAAAGATGAAGGCAAACACATTCAATTGTCGCTGTGAAAGCTGCCCTGTACTCAGCTTCACATGAGGCGGTAGCCACTGTAGACTGTTTCTTGCTCAACCAAGAAATGCAAGCATGTCCTAGAAAGAAACAATTCCCACTGGTGGACTGCCTAGTATCATAGTCTCCAGTCCAATCTGAGTCACTGTAAGCATGCATCTGCAAGTCACCCCCCCTGGGAAACATTAAGCCAAAAGACTTTGTACCTTGCAAGTAACGGAAGATGCGTTTTACAGCCTGCCAATGCATAATCTTTGGGCTGTGCATATACCTGCTCACCTGAGAAACTGAAAACTGAATATCAGGTCGTGTATTGCAGAGATAAATGAGGCATCCAACAGCTTGACTATAGAGTGTGACATCAATTGATTCACCCACATTATGCATTGTAAGCTTCAGCCCCGGCTCCATGGGAGTGGACATAGGCTTGCAATCATGCATGTTGAATCTGTCCAAGAGCTTTTGAACATACTTGGACTGAGACATAACAATGCATGTTTCTCTTGAATAGACTGGATCCCCAAAAAGAAATGTAACAAGCCCAAGTCTGACATATCAAATGTAGCTTTCAATTGGGCCTTGAAATCTGCAATTACTTCCTCATTTGATCCGGTGAGCAGCATGTCATCTACATAAAGAATGATGACCAGAATATCCCCCCCATCCTTCTTGATGTAGAGGGTGCTCTCAGTTGGACTATTGTGCAGCCTTTTGCTGGTCAGAAAGGCATCAATTTTATCATACCATGCACGTGGGGCTTGTTTCAGCCCATACAAAGCTTTATTCAGCTTGCATACCTGAATTGCATTTCCTAAAATTTCAAAGCCCGGAGGTTGTTTGACATAAATCTCTTCCAACAAGTCTCCATTAAGGAAAGCTGTTTTAATGTCCAACTGATGAACATTCCATTCAAAATTTGCAGCCATGGCTATAACTGACCTGATGGTGGTCATCCTAGATGTAGGAGCAAAAGTCTCCTCATAATCTATGCCCTTTTTCTGAGCATATCCTTTTGCAACCAGCCTTGCCTTTGTACCGATCAATGGACCCATCTGGCTTTCTTTTGACTTTGAAAACCCACCGTGTACCTATGGCATTCTTACCTGGTGGCAAATCCACAACATCCCAAGTCTGATTTTTATGAATGGACTGCAACTCATCGTGCATGGCATTCATCCAATGCACATTATCTTTTGCTTCTTCTGTCTCAGGCTCCTCCTCATCAAGAAGAGTACCTGCATAAGCTGATTCAACTGAATGAGCTCCCCCCATGTGCCTTACTGCACTACGAGTTCTGCCAAGCAATGGAGCTTCAAGCCTACTCTCCTTGAGAGTCTGAAGCAACCAATGCGGGACTGTTTTGGCTGCGTGTATCTCTTGAATTTCTTGCCTAACAACTTCATCCACACCCTGAGGTTGTACCAATTCAGATGGGGGCTGAATCTGTACTTGTGGAGCTGGCGGAGGTTGCTGTAAATTCTGATTTTCAATGGGGGAACCAAATGCTATAGGAAGCATCCCCTCAAAGACATCATCTGAAGAGGCCGGAATCTGAAATTCAGCATTTGTATGTGCAGAATTTTCAGAGAATATGACATCTCTACTAACAAAAATCTTGGGTATAGCAGGATTGTAGAGACGATAGCCTTTGCTTTGTGAACTATATCCCACAAAATGCATTTAAGTGCCTTATCTGACAACTTGTGTCTGAACTCCACAGGCACGTGGGCATATGCAACACAACCAAAAACTCTGAAGTAGTCCACTGAAGGCTTTCTCCCATGCCATGACTCATAGGGAGTGATTGTCTTCAAAGCCTTTGTAGGAGCCTGATTTAAAATATAGTTGGCACACATGAGGCCTTCCAACCAAAACCTGTGAGGCAACTTCTTCCTTGTGAGCATGCATCTATCCATTTCCATGGCGGTGCAATTCTTCCGCTCAGCTTTGCCGTTTTGTTGAGGTGTAAGCCTCACTGTAAGCTGATGCATAATGCCTTTTTCTTTCAGAAATGTCTCAAACTCATGAGACATATATTCCCCCCCTCGATCTGTGCGAAGTGTCTGCACCTTGAGTCCTGTCTCATTTTCAACCATAGCCACAAAGTGTTTGAAATGCATAAACACTTCTGATTTTGCCTTGAGACCATAGACCCAAGTGTAGTTGGTAAAGTCATATACCTAGATGAATCCAGGAAACATTCCCAAACTCATCCTCTAAAAACACAACATAGTGCAGTTTCAATCTCATGATAGTCACTCACAAGGTTAAAAACCATAAACTCCATCATGCATAGTAGGGACTAGCTACTATGACATCCCCACTGACGTCATCAGCGCCCAACAGTGGGTGTAGACCATAGTATAAAAATATGCTCTCACATACAAATCCACACACCCACACATACTTGAGCATCCATTTATACAAAGTCTTCATACTGAGTTTCTGTCGGCACTCCGAAGGTGAAGGGCACACTCAACCATGATGAAGGCTAGCACTAAAGGAGAAGGCTAATCAAAAGGTAGTCCAAAATCTCTTCATTCAAGCTACAACTGCTTGTGAAGTCTAAACATTTTCATTTTAGTCTCTCCCCAACGAGCATCTAAATCTAAATCTAGCTGATAGGGCAACGCACCATTTAAGATAGAAAGAATTGTCACAATACCAGCAGGCCGCAACTTGGATGAAAACTTCACAAGGTGAAATTTGCATGTCCGCTAATACGGCAGAAGCATATACCTAGATGAATCCAGGAAACATTCCCAAACTCATCCTGTAATAACACAACATAGTTCAGTTTCAATCTCATGATAGTCACTCACAAAGTTGAAAACCATAAACTCCATCATGCATAGCAGGGACTAGCTACTATGACATCCCCACTGACGTCATCAGCGCCCAACAGTGGGTGTGGACCATAGTATAAAAATATGCTCTCACACATACAAATCCACACACCCACACATACTTGAGCATCCATTTATACAAAGTCTTTGTACTGAGTTTCTGTCGGCACTCCGAAGGTGAAGGGCAGACTCAGCCATGATGAAGGCTAGCACTAAAGGAGAAGGCTAATCAAAAGGTAGTCCAAAATCTCTTCATTCAAGCTACAACTGCTTGTGAAGTCTAAACATTTTCATTTTAGTCTCTCCCCAACGAGCATCTAAATCTAAATCTAGCTGATAGGGCAACGCACCATTTAAGATAGAAAGAATTATCACAATACCAGCAGGCCGTAACTTGGACAAAAACTTCACAAGGTGAAATTTGCATGTCCGCTAATACGGCAGAAGCATATACCTAGATGAATCCAGGAAACATTCCCAAACTCATCCTCTAAAAACACAACATAGTGCAGTTTCAATCTCATGATAGTCACTCACAAGGTTGAAAACCATAAACTCCATCATGCATAGCATGGACTAGCTACTATGACATCCCCACTGACGTCATCAGCGCCCAACAGTGGGTGTAGACCATACTATAAAAATATGCTCTCACATATACAAATCCACACACCCACACATACTTGAGCATCCATTTATACAAAGTCTTCCTACTAAGTTTCTGTCGGCACTCTGGAGGTGAAGGGCAGACTCAGCCATGATGAAGGCTAGCACTAAAGAAGAAGGCTAATCAAAAGGTAGTCCAAAATCTCTTCATTCAAGCTACAACTGCTTGTGAAGTCTAAACATTTTCATTTTAGTCTCTCCCCAATGAGGATCTAAATCTAACTCTAGCTGATAGGGCAACGCACCATTTAAGATAGAAAGAATTATCACAATACCAGCAGGCCACAACTTGGACGAAAACTTCACAAGGTGAAATTTACATGTCCGCTAATACGGCAGAAGCATATACCTAGATGAATCCAGGAAACATTCCCAAACTCATCCTCTAAAAACACAACATAGTGCAGTTTCAATCTCATGATAGTCACTCACAAGGTTGAAAACCATAAACTCCATCATGCATAGCAGGGACTAGCTACTATGACATCCCCACTGACGTCATCAGTGCCCAACAGTGGGTGTAGACCATAGTATAAAAATATGCTCTCACACATACAAATCCACACACCCACACATACTTGTGCATCCATTTATACAAAGTCTTCGTACTGAGTTTCTGTCGGCACTCTGGAGGTGAAGGGCAGACTCGGCCATGATGAAGGCTAGCACTAAAGGAGAAGGCTAATCAAAAGGTAGTCCAAAATCTCTTCATTCAAGCTACAACTGCTTGTGAAGTCTAAACATTTTCATTTTAGTCTCTCCCCAACGAGCATCTAAATCTAAATCTAGTTGGTAAAGTCATCTATGAATGTAACAAAATAGAGATAACCCCCAAAAGCAGGTGTCCTCATGGGACCGCAGACATCACTATGAATAAGCTGCAATTTTCTTGTAGCTTTCATTGCACCATCCTTCTTGAAGGGAAGCCTATGCATTTTGCCAAGAATGCAACCTTCACATGCATGAGGAGGAGGCGACTCCAAAGGAGGTAATGCATCAATCATATCATGCCTCTGAAGTGTCATTAAGCTGCCATAGCTCATGTGCCCATACCTGGCATGCCATAACTCCGCATTTTGCATCACAGCAAAGGGAGTGCTAACTGATAATGCAAGATGGGATCTTTTTTCATATAAATCAAGCTGAAAAAGACCCCGATACAAAGTGCCAGACAACCTCAAAGCATATTCATTTTCTTTGTCTCTGACTGCACACTTGTCATCATCAAAAACAACCTGAAATCCTCCTCTATTGAGTGAGGACACTGAAAGCAAATTCTTCTTTATACCTGGCACATAGAGTACATCTGAAATTCTGAAATCTGTGCCATCAATGGATGTGAGAATAATGTCTCCCACTCCACACACTGAATAAGAAGAATTATTTGCACAAGTTACCTTCTTCTTGGTGGGTGAAGAATGCAGAGTTACAAACAAAGAATTATTTGCACAAGTTACCTTCTTCTTGGTGGGTGAAGAATGCAGAGTTACAAACAGATTTTTCTTGGAAGTGATGTGCTTTGAAGCACCACTATCAAAATACCAAGTATGTAGTGTCTCATCAACACTGAAAGAGCATTCATCCTTTGAAGGATCGTAACTGCAAGTCAAAAAAGCATATGGGTCATCATCATTAGTGGCTGTAGTATCTGAACTACCCACTGAAAAATCTGAATTGGCATGTGGCTTATGCTGCCCTTTACTGAAGTCCTACCAACTCGTGAAAGAAGAGAGGATTGCTGCACCCCCTCAATGACAAAGTCAGCGAGGTGTGGAAACCGAGATAGGACTCAGGAAGAGAGTTCAGAGTGGTGGAGATCATCTCTGAATTCATCAATGTTCAGCAATTGTTCCCTGAGATCCTGAAGCTTCGTGAGGTGAGAATTCATGGAATCTCCCTCCTCCATATGTGTATGGGAAAGTTCTCGCTTCAGAAAGGAAACTCTGGCATCGTTTCTTGCTGCAAACATACTCTCCAGTATTACCCAAGCTGCCATAGATGTCTTGCATGACCGAATATGAGGTATAATGAACCTCTTGACAGAAAGAGAAATTACTGAAAGAGCTTGTGCATCTCTAGAGTCCCATCTTTTCTGCTCTGATGTGGGAGCTCCTGGAGCGGCTGCTCCAATCACCTGTGCTGTATTTGTACCTCTACCTCTGCCTCCAGCTGTAGGAGTGACAGGTATAGGCGTTGTATTTGGTCTTTCTTCATCTCCATTGACATAATCCCAAAGATTTCTGCCAACTAAGATATTGCGAACCATGAAACTCCACAAGGAGTAGTTGGTGGCATCCAACTTATCCTCCTGTGTGAGAACCCCGAACACCTTATTTGAGTTGTTCTGTGCCATTTTTGCCAGATAAACTCAGAAATACAGCAAACTGAACAAGTAAAATCCCTTCCTGAGATGTAAGATGCACAAGTAAAATCTGCAAAGAAAAATATGCCCACAGTGACAAATACTATCACAGCCTGTCAAAGGCTCAAAATGCACCACAATGCTCTCTGCTCAATGCCCAAAAATCTGCAAATAGAATCTGCAAAAGGTGGCAAAAGTCTGCAATCTGACTCGTACTGAGTCGAAAACTGTTTGAAGACTTCCAAAATGCCCTTTTACCCGCAAAATTGCAACCCAAATGCAAAAGCCCCAATTTCTTGTGAGAAATTTCATACAAAAGAGGGCAAATGGTCTGAAAGCCCCAAATGTTGCACAAATTGCACACTGCCTGCAAAAGCCCCAAATTTCACTGCAAAATTGCAGTGTGATTGCAAAAGCCCCAAATTTTGGACAACCTGCAATGCCCCAAATTCTTTGCAAGATCTAAGCCAAACAATGGCTATCTGCAGATAATGCCTACCAGAAAACAACTGCTCGAGTACCTGCAAGAATATAACCTGCACAAAAGTGCAGATGCCAACCAAAAGTACAAGGGCCTGCAAAATGTACGAAAATCCGTACATACGATTTGCAGGTGCCACACGTGCGGCGCAATTGTACTGTGAAGTACAGACTGTCAATCCGTCGTACGAAAACTGATGGAGTTGTACGGACCTGGCAATGGTACGAAATTGTACGATGGTACGGATTGTACGGCGCCTGTTACGGAAATATAGTCCGTACGACTGTATAGACAGCAACGTACAGACGAATACAGATTTCACGCCTACAGTACAGAAGTCAAGCTACTGTACGGGCAATGAGCTGTAGTACGAAAGTCTGTACGTTGTACGACGACTGTACGGCGCATGATAGTACGGCTGTAAGAACGGGATCTGCGAGCAGGGAGAGCTTGCGGGCAAGGAGCAGGGAGCAAGGCAGGGAACTAGGAGCAGGGTCTTGCTTCTAATACCAAATGTTAGAAAAGAGAGTGTGAGAGCAAGAGAGCTGAACGTAGTGCTTGCAATAGAAGAAGTAAGTAATACAAGAAGTGGGATAGGTTTTGTCTAAGTGACAAAACCTTATCCTTCACTAACCATAATTAGTAAACTAACTGTGGTTAGGAAAAAAAACCTCTAAATGAGGGAAAAGTGCCCCTAACCTACTTATTACATTACATTGGTCACTGCTAAATTATAATAATAATTCTAACACTATAGGCCATGGTATGTGCCTTGTAGGCATAAATAAAGACACTTATAGTATTAGTGTCTTTTAGGCCACATAGGACACTTAGTCCTGTGTGACACCTAGGACACTTAGTCCTAGGTCTAGGTACTTGTACCTTGTACTCCTTTGTTTTTATCTAATCCAAGATTTGACGTGACGGCTAACTCATCGCTTCTTTAGCTACCTGCACTCTCTCTCTCCTACTCGATCCTACAGTTTGCAATGTGAATAAAGCATAGTAGACTATAGAATACTTAAGATCCGAGAGCATATAATATGCAAAGTACAAAAAAGGGAGGCCATGCCTCGGGCCTGAAGGCCTCAATACAAAATAGGACTCCAGACTCTCGAGTCAATTACATGGTGTATAGAAAAAAAGAGAGTCAGCCCTAATGGTCTGAGGGTGGCATAGCGATGGAGGCCTCTCCCTCACCCTGCTGGGCCTCACCATCTTGGTCCTGGTCTTGGGCCTCATCATCCTCATGCTCAGGAGCATCCTCTGCTGCATCACTGTAGGAGTCCTCATCAAGTTTAAATCCAAGATATGGTTCAAGAGTGCACTCTGCTTTGAACTTGTTAAGCAAACGCAAGTTTGCAATAACAAATACAAGATCACTTGCCTTCTGAACCCCAAGCTTGTTCCTCTTTTTCAATGCAATGTTTCCAAAATTGCTCCACAACCGCTAAACGGGTGAAGAGCTAGCTCCCTGGCTGAGTATATGAATGGCCAAATGTGGAGCATTTGCCCCATAGTCCTCCCACCAACAAACAGAGGAAATCTTCAACCTGTCATTCTGTGCATCCTCCAAACCAAACAACCCTTTTCCTTGCCTATAATATGACAGCTCCTCCCACACTTTTCTCATATCATCTTGACTTCAGACAAGACGTCTCAATATCTTCTCCCATCCTTGCACTACCTCTTTATCTGTTTCTTGCCCCTTCCCTTGAAATTCCGGATCCAAAACAAAGGCTGCAGCCTCCAAAGGTGAATGCTATTCTGTCCACCGAGAGGTTTGCCAGGGTCCTCAACTCCTCCTTCCTCCAAGCATACAAAGCATCTATACTTTGAATGGTCTCAATCATTCTATCCATCCCTTCACACACCTTCCCAATACAAGGACCATCTCCATCAACAAGCCTCAACATCAAAAGAATTGGCTTTGTAACCTGAAGAAAAAGGCGAACATCATGCCAAAAGAGGTCATCCAAGACAATGGACTTAAGTCTCTAAGCCCTTGCAGAGTTCCGTTCACGCCATGCATCCCACTCAACGGAAACAACAAGCTCTCTCAATTGAGATTTCAGCTTTAAAAGCCCCTTCAACATGATGAAATTATAAGCAAAGCGTGTGTCAGAATACTTCAAGAGATTCTTTTGAGGGGATATCTTACGAAAAATAGCCAAAATATAGTGATGGCGAGTGATGAAAGATACAACCTCATTACCCATATCAATGGTAGAATCCACCCAATCCAACTTACCAATATCCTTCAAGAGATTATTCAGCCCATGTGCCATGCAAGGAGTGAAGGTAAGGTTCTCTTTTTCCAATCTTTTCTTGCAGTCATGGATATAATGACTTGGCTTCTTTAGTAATGACATCTTCCCTTCCGTGCTTTACGTACTTTATCCTTTGACTTGTGAGGAGTATTTTTAAACTGTGCACCATTTTAGGCTTTCGTTTATTCCTCTCATGGAATACAGGAAGACTTATTCTTCCTTGTCTACTCCTCACATAATAACAAACCCACTAGCTCCTCAAATTGCAGAGGATAAGCATTGCCTCTCAAAGACAATTTGAGACAATTGTGGAACCTTAGGTAGGACTACAGTAGTGATTGAAATGTCTTGGAAATCAAGTCTTTTTCTGAAATGATCTAGTCACATGGAAGAAAAATCTCACTATGAGCATTAGGACAATTTGCCGGGTACACGCCAAGCATAGGATGAAAGTCTCTTTCACTCTAGACTTAAAAACTTACTTTCTAACTCTATGAAAAAAAACAAATAGAATGGGTATGAAACCGGCGACCAACCTCCCAAGAAGGGATAAAACACTATTGCAATACATACCTCTGTAAGACTAGAATATATCCAATCATACAAATTTAGATTTTTTGTTGTTCTAAAGTCCAAAAATCTACACAAAAAATAAAAGAGAAGATGAAAGAGCAGAAAAAAGAGGTAACAAAAACTTTTTGAAAAACAAAAGGAAGACATACTTAGCAAGCAAAGCAACACTTATGTCGTCATCAATGCCAAAGCATAAGCAGGTATACTGGGCTTCTCAGGACTCACGGAGTCTCTTCGGCAAACCCCGTGCTTACTAAAATACGTCAAATAAACAAAAGAGAAAGAAAATAACAAATAAAGAAGAAGGGAAGAAGGTGACTAAGGAAAAAAAAACAAGCAAATCAAGAAACAAAATCTGCCAAAAAACAGGAATAAACACACTCTCTCTCTCTCTCTCTCTCTCTCTCTCTCTCTCTCTCTCTCTCTCGATCACCGAGCCACCCTTATCACCCACTCCCTTCACAATGCAGCCTGCCACATCTTTCCTTCCACTGCCCGGTCCACCCGCCCTCCACCTGCTGGCTCTACCCCTTGCAACAAATGGTATGATGACGAGTGCAAAGCATTACGCCGCACACTCCGACTCACAACCCAGCGAAACGCTAGGGCCAATCCACGTCTCACCAGGGATTATCGTCGACTAGTCCGTCGCAAGAAGCTAGCCTTCCTGCGCCAGAATGAGGATACGCTACTGAACATTCTGTTTAGTAGCAACTCCAAGGATTTTTGGAGGAAATCCCTAGAACGCCGATCCCCCTCCCCCCTCACGGACACTTCCCTCTGGCACACCTACGCACGCACACTCTATGATATCCCTGATCAGCCCCCCCCCCCGACCTCTCAACCACCCCCCGCCCCGTTTCTTGTATCCTCTTCACAACCCAGGGAGTCACCCACGCAGCACATAAGCTTCATAACGGTCGAGCTAAGGATCATGAGGGCCTATGCACAGAGTTTGTTGCCTACGGCATCAAAACTCTAGCCCCCATCCTGGCAACGCTGTTCAATGAAGCTGTCTGTCACGGGTTCCCCAGAGCCTGGACCCTGAACACTATCACACCCATCCACAAAGCAGGAGATCCCATGGATCCAGGGAATTACAGGACCATCATGGTTGGACATGTTATGTCCAAGATCTATGCATCAGTGTTAGATGGCGAGGTCAGTTCTCGCGCAGAGATACAGGGGCTCAGGGCATCCGGACAGGCCGGCTTCAGGATGGATCACTCGACTTACGATCACATTTTTACACTTAGAGGGATCATTGAGGAGGCCAGACACAGGAGACAGAGAGTATATTGTTGCTTTGTGGATTTCCGCAAGGCATTCGACACCGTTCCCCGCGCCCGACTCATCAGACGTCTGCAGGAGTTAGGCTACGAGTCGGCGATTATCTGGGCAGTAGTAGCTCTCTATGAGCGGGTGACGGGGCAGGTTGATTGCACCAGCTGGACCCCAGAGATCACGAGCACTATCGGAGTCAAACAAGGATGTCCCTTGTCATCGACTCTATTTGGCCTCTACATCGACGAGCTCGACACCACCATCAAGACACTCGGAGGTGCAGGCTGCTCTCTTGCGGGGACTGCCATCTAGATTCTCCTATACGCAGACGATGTAGTACTACTATCCTCTTCTGCTACTGGTCTTCAACGACACTTGGATGGACTTCAGGCCTTCTGTGATACACATGACTTGAAGGTCAACCTTGGGAAAACCAAGGTGATGATCTTCAACACTTCCAGACCCGCTATGCACCGAGAGCAGTTCCTCTTCGCCGGCGACCCTATTGAGATAGTTGACTCCTACACATACTTGGGCGTTGTCTTCTCAGGCCCGATCTTCACGATGCGCCCGGCCATGCAGGCCAGGATCAGCCGGGGATACGCCGCTCTTGCCAGGCTGGAGCGACAGTGCTACCACTCCCACTTCCAAGACCCGCGGACCAAGTCTCTCCTTTTTGATTCTTTGGTTCGCCCAGCAGGCATGTATGGTAGCCCTTGGTGGGGAGTTGACCTTTCAGACACAGAGTGGGCTTGAGTTGAGCGCCTGCAGATACTGATGTTTGCTCGGATGATCCGTAGCAAACCATCGGTCCCACACCAGATCATTCTAGCAGAGTTCGGCGCCTCACCCCTACAGCTTGATGCGGCTTTTCAGGCTATCACCTACCTCCACAAAGTCAGGGATTTTGGCTCCTCCGCTGACGGTCGCCTCTGCCTACCTTGGTTAGCCCTATCCTCCTCTATGGCCTTATCCATTGATGGGGACCAGCGATGCTGGTATAGTCGTCTTTCCAGTTGGTTCACCCGACTGGGCCTCAACTTAGACCGGTTGCCTCCTTTTCAGTACAGCCTCGATGCTCCACCATCTCCTCTCTCCCCCACTGACCAGGAGGTCAACCGGCTCATTCGGGCGGATCTGCTCCAGCTCCACACCTGGCGGACATGGTTTCTTCACTCCGAGCTTCCTGTGAAGCTCGACTTCTACCGCCGACACTGCCTCCAGATCTCACAGGAGGGCTTCATCACACCTCCGGGTTACACACAACTTCATCTACCACATGCGCTCCGGATCTCCCTCGGTCAGTTTAGGGTCTCGTCACACCGATTACGGATCGAGAGTGGACGCGCAGAGGGTATCCCACGAGAGGACCGCCTTTGCCCACTTTGCGACTTACAGGAGATCAAGTCGCAGGAGCATTTTGCTTTCAGATGTCCTATCTATTATGCCATTCGAGGCCGATACCACTGCCTCTTCCGCAACGGATTCGGCTCCCTCTCACACATGCTACAATTCCCGGATCAGCGGTGCCTTGCCGCTTTCTTACATGAGATGACCCGCCACCGAGATACTTCTCTCCGAGCACGGCAACACGAGCAGCACACACAGCGTGAGGATATCCGGCGGCCTATCACTAACTTCTTTCAGCCACAGGATACCTCTTCTCAGTCTAGCCGACGACGCGGACGTGAGCGAGAGCCAGAGTCACGACAGCTGCGTCAGCGGACAGATTCACACATCCAGGTCCATGACATCTCGTCTCTGCTCTCGGCCCGCCCCACTGGGGTTACAGTTGCCCTCATCCACAGGGCCACCCACCGCCCCCAACGACCGAGCTCGACTAGGCCGCGTGACGTCAGAGGCCAATCATCTATCGCAGGGTTTTTTCCGACTTCCCATTTGACGGCCCCTCTATGATTGGTCTCTGACGATCACCACTTGCACATGTATACTGTATCTCCCCCCTCTGCCCCACTTTTTTGTGCCCCCCCCTTCTTCTTCTTTGTATCACCTGGAGGTAGACACATATTTTTTGTATCAGGACTAGACACATAGTCCTTCATAACCTCTTTTTTTGTAGAAACGGTTGGTTGGCCAGTTTTGAGACCACCACCGTTATGCTCATTGTATCAGTTATCTTTAGTCTCATAGACCTTCACCGTCTCCCGAAGACTTTAATAAACTTTCTTTCTTTGTTTCTCTCTCTCTCTCTATGAGACCCGCAATGCACGCACGCTTGGGCAGAGGATACACTTCATTGGCCAGACTAGAGAGGCAGTGCTTCCGCTCGCACTTTCAGGAACCACGGACCAAGGGGCTGCTTTTTACTCCTTGGTCCGCCAAGCGGGGATGTATGGCAGCCCTTGCTAGGGGCCAGACTTGTCAGATACAAAGCGGGATCGTGTGGAGCGGCTACAAGTTCTCATGCTCTCACGGATGATTCGCGGTAAGCAATTTGTTCCTCACCAAATCATTCAGGCTGAGTTTGGGTCATCCCCATTACAGCTAGATGCTGCATTTCAAGTCATCGCGTATCTGTACCGAGTCAAGGAGTATGGGGATTACACGTCTGGGCGCAGCAGGCTACCATGGCTAGCATTGTCCTCCTCTATGGCACTTTCAGCAAGAGGTGACGAGAGATGCTTTGAGCAATTGGGGCTCCACATGGATAGACTCTCTCCCTTCCAGTACAGTATGGATGCTCCGTTTTCTCCCCTCCTGTCACACGAGGTCAACCACGTAATCCGTGATGAGGATCTCTTACAGCTACACACATTCCAGAGATGGTTGGGACCGAGCGAACTCTCAGTGAAGCTTAGCTTCTACAGAGATCACTGCTTACATATCACAGAGTAGGGTTTCATTGACCCACCAGGATACACGCAGATCCACTTACCCCCCTCACTGAGGATCTCTATTGGGCAATTCCGGGTCTCTTCACATAGACTTCGTATCAAGAGCGGCAACGCAAAGCGCCTACCCAAGGAGAGGCGCATGTGCAAACGAGCTGTGAGGGTGGAGCTACTAAATGAGCATCCACACCAATGTAGAACACAAAAAATGCAGAGTGGTAGTGCTAAGTACTAAGTACAGCGTGTACTAAGTACAGCATAGTCATATTGGTGGTCGACTACATATCAATCACATCATCATCATCATCACATCAGGGTGGATGAGGCAATGGAGGCTTGAAATTGGCGATAGAGTGTTGTTGCCCACTCACGGGTGTGGCCGTGTGTCGTCTCCTAGTCATAGCTGTGCGCCTAACAACGGCGACAGTAACTCCTGTTGGCCGAGCTCCGGCTCTAAACAGGGAGGGGATATCCCCAAGTGTAATTTGCGCGCCAACCCTTTGTCTGAGCTGTCGAATCATCACTGGCTCTAGGCCACGATCATGTGGAGGCCTCGTCTCATGGGGGTCCAAGTGATCTGGCTGAAAGAACTCCATGATAGAGCTCTAAGAGGGATTTGCCAGTCTGCTCCTATCTCCATGATCGAAGTATCCTCTTGCGGTGCCTGACTACCTCATGAATGAAGCCTGCCAAGCATCTCTGGTCTGGATAGGAGAGGAATCGGGACAAAACCCCAAAGCTATCTCTGAAGAGACTGTAGAAACGCCCTTGGATCTCATAGTAAACAGGACACCTGAAGATGAAGTGCTCCTCCGTCTCAACCTCTTGCATGTCACATAATGTGTACCAGGATATTCACAGTCTCATAGACCCATCGGTCTTCCGAAGACTTTAATAAACACTCTCTCTCTCTCTCTCTCTCTCTCTCTCTCTCTCTCAATTAAAACATAGAAAACTAAATGGACCTTACACTTACGTACCGCTTCCTACAAAGATGCAAAACTACAATCCTAACTTAGAAAGCACATGCATACTCAATCAAACTCTCTTTTGAAACTAAAAGAAAAACGAGCTATTCAGCTCCCCGCTTTTTGTTTTCAGCTTATGTTCAATCATTCTAAACATGCCTAAGGCCAATACACCATAGATAAAAGACTTCATATCTAGAAGAACAACCATTCGTTTTCGGATCTCATGGCTCATAGCCTATAGAGAGTGCTAGCAACTATGCTGGTGGTCTATATGCCCAACAAATACCCATCGCAGAAAGGGTGCAGAAAACTCCTACCGGCCATGTCTAGCAGAAGCGCCCCCACATCTCGACAATCGCTCTCGAGCCTGGAGTACCGCGCTCCAAAATGGCGCGCGATGTGAATATAATATCCTGCCAGATGGCTACTAGAGTAGCCGTCAAAGGGATCGTCTAGCCCCCCATCACCCTGCTGCATCTCGCCACCCATACATTCCAGGCAGTGACGCTAGAGACAGTCTCCCAAACCACATTTTTTCGGGAGAGCTGGTGGGCGTGGAGCTATGTTGTCACGATCTGTGACGTATTCCTTTCTCTTTCTAGACTTATGGATGGTTTAATGAATGGACACTTGTGGAAGGGTATGCCCTTTCGACGGGACACTTGCCCTTTCGACGGGACACTTCCTAATGAGGCATAACCCTTCACAAGAGACATTCTAATGAAGAGACATTCCTATTGTAATGTACCCTCTCATCAAGGGTTACACCCTTCACAAGGGGTACACACCTCTTCATGCACATACCCTTTGGAGTACACACCTTTTCATGTGTGACTCTTCACTCTCTATATAAGAGAGGCCCAATTGTATGGATGACACAATCACATCCACCCTACAGATATTCAAGCAATACAGTTATTCCTTGTTCTCTGCTATCTCAGTCTCTTTTCTGTTCCTTAGCACATTTCTAAATATAGTAAATCTAGGATTTCTTACAGTGGTATCAGAGCAAAATTCGCTCCTACTTGTAGGAAATGCCCCCCACCTTCTAGCGCTGATCTGATACATTTTTGCCGCTAGAAGGACATCCGTGCACATTGTGCATGGAAGAGATGGAGAGGATGAGCGTAAAATTTTTAAACGCCTACCCGGCCTAAAGTCATCCTGGCCTCTCCATCTCCCTCTCATCACAAGTTGATGTGAATGGACACGACCAAAATCGTGTCCTTTCAAGTGCTTGGGCTGTCCCAAAACCAAGGGACGCACCTTTTCCACCATGGGACACACCTTTTGGTGACGAGTCTCAACTCCTCACTCATGGGACATACCCCATCGTGGGCAAATGGACATACCTATTCATGCAGGGTCGCATCCCTTTTAACAATAGGGACATATCCCCTCATGAACAGGTGCACCTATTCCAAGGGTCACACCCCTTCGAATAGGCACACCTCCTAGGCCCCAAGTACCTACCTAGAGGGGTAAAAAGGGACAAAAATTAAACCCATCCCCTACCCCTAGGTTTACCCTAGCTACCCTAGGGTTAAACTAAACCCCCAAATTAATTTTTGGGCAATGAACCCATTGGGCAGCCCCCAACGAAAAGAGGCGAACCTCTTCATTGCACCGTACGGATCTCGAGCAAATCCCTGCGCAGCCAGCCGTACAGCCTGCGCAGCCAGCCGTACAGCCCTGCGCAGCCAGCCATACAGCCCTGCGCCATCATTTCCGTACCCCCCCTGTGCAGCCCGCCGTACAGCCAGCCGTACAGCCGTACAGCCATACAGCCTGCGCTGCCAGTCCCTGTTTCGCGATTCATGCTGCCAGCCTGTTTACTGCCAGCCCTTGCCTCGCCATTTTCGCTGACAACCCCTCGCTATTTGCAGCCCTAGCCTTGCCCATTGCGGCCCTGGTTACCTGCCATTTCCTGACAGCCTGCAGCCCTTCCCTTGTTTCGCCATCTTTGCCCTGCCAAATTAGCACCAGTTGCAACTATTCTCGCGATGAAGACAGCCCGTTGACAGCCCGGACCAGACAAGCCTCGAGCACTCCTCGCAAAACACTGCAACATGGACCTCCAGACAACGATTTGCAGCCTTCTTCTACGCAATCACTTGGCAGATTAAAGTATTGCCAGGTGGAGTCTTTCCAATCTGCTTTTTAAGGATTCTCTTTAACAATTACAGCAAATGAAAGAATCCACATTAAAGCATGGAAACCCCTGGTAATTCACCTGGCCTTTCAAGGATACCTCAGGCATCTGCTACTACACAATATCGTGTTCAAATTGCACAGCCAGCCCATTTTGGAGCCTTTGCATCTTGGGTCTTCTCTGTCACGTGCCCTCCGAGTGACTTGGATCACATCCTCTACCTTCTGCGTGAGGCACCTCAATTACATTATTTCCTCAGCACAGTACAGGTTGTGTTCCACAAGACACGAAGATATCCGGAACACGATATTCCTCAGGAGTTTGCTGTTCATTTTTGGAGAGAATTTTACCCTTCACCTTCGGCATCTCCAGGTTACTCTCCACCTCCTTCAGCTCCCAGATATCCTCCTCTACAGGTTGTACCTTCTCCAAGTCAGTATTTACATTCTGAAGGCACTCCCTCTCCTGGATATCCGCCTCTTCCGACAGCAGCTCCTTACCCTTTTTCAGATCCGTGGACTCTGCTACCTACCCCTGTCTTATCACGAGCAGTAACACCATTTTCAGAATCTCCAGTGTTACCTCCGACAGGACCTCCCTTACCAGATTTCCACGGGTGGTTCCATCCTGCCTTGCCTGCACCCTCCAATATGAGCAACCTCAGGGAGCAGCCCGAATCCTCTTTCAGGAATGGTACAAACTAGAGCGCAAGTTCGCGCTTTTCTCACAGGGATCTCCGACATGTCGCACCGCTCGCGTGAAGCCTCTCCAGAGATTAAAGAATCAAGTCCCAAAAAGACCCCTGAAGTCAACGTACAAGGAAAATCACTATTGCAACTTCAAATATCTCAGCTTCAGGACAGCATCTCCGACTTGGTTCAAAAAATTCAACAACTTCAAGATTCTCGAAGTCCAGCACATTTAGAGGATGACGTGACGCAACCCGACGACGATGCGGACTCTTTCCCACCAGATCTAGAAAACACTAAACTACGTGCCCTCTACCGATTACTTCAAGCTTCCAAAACTAAAAGACTTGACGTCAAACTTCCGGAAGCCTACACTCGTCAACGCAATCGCCGAACTGTTGACCAATGGCTCGCTAAAATGCGCATGTATTTTGACACTATTGACCTCACGGAAGGCAAAAACATCGCCTTGGCAGCCTCCCTCCTGAAGGATACAGCATTTCTATGGTGGCAAAGACGCTTAAAGGACGGAAAAAGTGTGTTAACATGGGAACGTTTTGAACACGTGCTCCGTAAGCAGTTTGTACCTACCAATGCGGACTTCCAAGCACGTTCAAAACTTCGACAGTTGGAGCAAACGGGTTCCCTGACTTCCTATATCTCTCAGTTCACCACATTGGTGCTGGAGATTGATGGTTTAACTGAGGATGATCGCCTTCATGCTTTCATCTCAGGCCTAAATCCCTCGTTACGCATTGATGTTCTTAAAGCAAATATCACCACCACAGATGGCGCTATTGCTTACGCAGAGCGCATTACAGATTTCCTAAATACAGGGAAGCAGAGTGCTAATCGCACACAGAACTCTACTATGGTCAAAGGTGCTCGCCCTCAAGATAACACCAGGTTTCGAAAAAACTTTGGTAATCAAGGTCAGCGACAGTCTCAAGATCCCCAGAAGCCTCAGAAATCATTTGCTGGATTCCAACAGAAGCACTCCCCCAAGGATCAGTTTCTTCTTCTTCACAAAGTCATTACCGACATCCCCAACATAAAGGTGCGGCCACTGACAAGAAGAACAACTCCAGCTCAAAAGGACTTTGTACCATCTGTACAGGCGACCATAGATGGTTCGATTGTCCCAAGCGACCAAAGCAAAATTCCAATATGGAACCTAGCACTTCCCAAAAAGAAGATGCTACTTCAGCACAAGACAAGAAAGGCAAAGCTGTTCGAATGGCAAATACCATCCACCTGAGCCTTGCCAGCAACCCCGAACCTTCCCTGGCCACTCAAGTACTTTGTGTTCAAGGATCGATTCGTGGAACAACGGTCACCATCCTCATCGACAGTGGCTGTTCTCATAATTTCCTAGCCAGTTCTGTGGTCGATAAACTTCGGTTTACCACCAGTCCTAGCCTCATGGACTATCAGATTGAACTCGCAAATGGAACAACTTTCTTGTGCAACACCAGGATCAAAAACTTGTCTTTTCGCATCCAACATTATACGGACAAGTTGAACTTCGACATAATGCCTCTTTCTCGGTACGATGTCATACTTGGACAACAGTGGCTATACGATTATGATCCATCAATCAGCTTTCGCAGCCATACTATCCATTTTGTCCACCCGGGAAAACTTATTGAGCTAACTGGTTCTAGGGACTCCCCTTCAACCCCAGTTGCCTCTGCCCTACAAGTAAAGAAGTGGGTTCGTAAACGCCAAGCAAAGACTTCACTTCTGTTGGTTACGGCAGTAGAGGAGACACCAACCAAGGATCCTCCTGAATACCTTAACCAACCTTTTTTCCAGCCTTACCTGGATCTTTTTCCACAGGAATTGCCAAAGCAGTTACCACCTCAACGACCAGTGGATCACCCAATCGAACTTATTCCCGGCAGTAATCCACCGTCGAAGCCTCCTTATCGGGTTTCTTACACTCAAAATGAAGAAATCCAAAGACAGGTCACCGAGCTACTCGACAAAGGTCACATTCGGCCCAGCCGCAGCCCTTTCAGATCTCCTGTACTACTTGTGGAAAAAAAGACAAGTCTATGCGCCTTTGCATCGACTACCAAGCCCTCAACAAGCTCACCATCAAAAACAAGTATCCATTGCCTCGCATCGATGACCTCTTCGATCAACTTCTACACGCAACACAATTCTCAAAGATTGATCTTCGTTCAGGTTATCATCAAATACGCATACGAGAAGGCGATGAGTACAAGACAGCTTTTCGAACAAAGTATGGACACTATGAATGTTTGGTCATGCCTTTTGGATTAAACAATGCCCCGGCCACATTCATGACATTAATGAACGACATCTTCAGGCCTTTCCTCGATAAGTTTGTCATCGTTTACCTCGATGACATCCTCGTTTTCAGCACATCCCTACATGAGCACAAACAACATCTTCACCAAGTTTTTGAAGTTCTCCGTGCAAATTCTCTCTACATCAACATTGAGAAGAGTGAGTTCTTCAAGACCCAACTTGAATATTTGGGACATGTTATTTCAGCTCAAGGTATCTCTGTGGATCCCAAGAAGGTCGAGGTAATCCGAAATTGGCCTACTCCTAAGAATGTTCATGATGTCCGCTCTTTTCTCGGATTGGCAAACTTCTACCATACAAAGGTCTATCAGTTTTCCGAAATCGCAGCTCCTATGTCCGAATTATTGAAAAGCACAGCAATTTTTCAGTGGCTTCCCGAAACAGAGTATAGTTTCCAACAACTCGAGCAAGCACTCACTACTACACCAGTTATGGCTATTGCTGACCCAAACCTTCCATTTGAGGTCATGACCGACGCTTCCGACATCGCTACAGGAGCACTCTTGATGCAAGAAGGCAGAGTTATTGCTTTTGACAGCCATAAACATTCTGATATCCAAACCCGATATCCGGTCTATGATAAGGAGTTTCTTGCTGTTGTACATGCTTATCGCTCTTGGAAACATTATCTCATGGGTGCCGACTCTGTGGTCAAGACAGACCATCACTCTCTCAAGTATATCTTTACTCAGCCAGTCATGAACGCTTGACAAGCACGCTGGGTTGAGTTTTTGGCCAACTTTCACATGACCATTGAGTACATACCAGGACTACGCAATGTAGTTGCAGATGCTCTCAGCAGGTTACCTCTAGCATCAGCCATGGTAATCTCTACATTATCTGTGGATGTTCCAAATTCATTCAAAGGAAAGTATTTCAATGATAAAGACTTCGGCACCGCAGTATAGGTTCTTTCCAAAGATCAACCTTCGACTTCCGAACAGAAGATTTTCTCATCCTATTCTTATACGGACGACCTTCTGTATTATCAAGATCGCGTCTGTGTACCACATGACAAGGATGTTCGACGTCTTTTGTTAAAAGAGCATCATGTAGTTCCTTATGCTGCCCATCCAGGCATCAATAAGACTTATCGGTTACTCAGTGCAACATACTACTGGCCTCAGATGAAAAGCGATGTCATCAAAATGGTTACATCTTGCTTATCATGTCAACAAATGAAAGCAAGTCGACGACTTCCAACAGGACTTCTTCAGCCTCTTCCAATTCCAACTGAAAGGTGGGAAAGTATTTCCATGGATTTCATTACAACACTACCACGATCCTCCAGAGGTAACACTCAGATTATGGTAATTGTTGATCGCTTGTCCAAATTGGCACACTTTGTTGCTTGCAAAAGCAGTGCACACGCCCCGGACATAGCCAAACTCTTTATACAACACATCTTTCAACACCATGGATTACCCAAGAATATCATATCCGACAGAGATCCTAAGTTTACCAGTCACTTCTGGATTTCACTGTTCGAATCTTTGGGTACAACTCTACTGTTCAGTTCAGCTTACCACCCAGAATCAGATGGCCAGACTGAAAGAGTCAACCAAGTTCTGGAAGAAATGCTTCGACATTATGTTCAGTCACGCCTCGCAGCTTGGGAAGAGTATCTACCACTCCTTGAGTTTGCTTATAATAACTCTTTCCATAGTGCCATCAGCATGACTCCATTCCAAGCAGCTTATGGACACACTCCGATTGTACCAACAAATTTTGTACTTCAACATCGAGTGGCCCTAGCTGATCAACTGGTTCAAGAAATGCAAGACATTCTACTGCAAGTCAGGGATCATATGCGAAAAGCGCAAGAGCAGTATCAACGGTCTGCCAACAAACATAGACGTCACCTGGAATTTAACACTGGTGACATGGTGCTATTATTTGTAGCCCCACATCGCTATAAGTCTGTGTTTCCTAAGTTGCGACCAAGATACTATGGACATTTCCGGATCGTCAAGAAGAATTCACCTTTAAGTTATAAATTGGAATTACCACCATCATGGGGTAAAATCCATCCAACATTTCATATTTCTTGGCTAAAGACGTACATTCCAGGCAATGAAGCAGTTCCTCCTGCAGGTGATTATGTCCCAGAAATCGAAGACGATTATGTTCTCCTTATTCCTGAGCGTATTCTGGACCATCGACAGCGAGAGACTCCACATCGACTTATCACGGAATTCCTTGTTCTTTGGCGAGATCTGGACAACTCCGACGCTACTTGGCAGTCTGATGAAGACTTACAGCAGTACCCTGATCTTTTACAGCAGTATTTTCAGCATCTACCGTGATATTTTCTACATCAGTTCATTATCTCCACCAGGGTCTTCTTTTGAGTGGGAGGGGATGTCACGATCTGTGACGTATTCCTTTCTCTTTCTAGACTTATGGATGGTTTAATGAATGGACACTTGTGGAAGGGTATGCCCTTTCGACAGGACACTTGCCCTTTCGACGGGACACTTCCTAATGAGGCATAACCCTTCACAAGAGACATTCTAATGAAGAGACATTCCTATTGTAATGTACCCTCTTATCAAGATTTACACCCTTCACAAGGGGTACACACCTCTTCATGCACATACCCTTTGGAGTACACACCTTTTCATGTGTGACTCTTCACTCTCTATATAAGAGAGGCCCAATTGTATGGATGACACAATCACATCCACCCTACAGATATTCAAGCAATACAGTTATTCCTTGTTCTCTGCTATCTCAGTCTCTTTTCTGTTCCTTAGCACATTTCTAAATATAGTAAATCTAGGATTTCTTACATATGTCATGGATCTCAATCAGGGAAACCTGTCGTCCGTGTATCTTGTAAGCCAACATGACAAGGTCGATCGCAAAGGCGTGGCCTCCCTCCATCGTGAGCCAAGCCACCATCCCCCACGTGAAATCCATGCTCATCCTCTGCATGCTAGCAACAATGCTAAGGGCCGCCAACCAAATCCGTTGTGCAGCGAGGCAGCCCGAAAGATAGTGTGGGATGGTCTCCAAAACTCCATCCCCATAACCAGTGCATCTGCCATCAATCTGCATCTGCTCTAGCCAGGGGCCGATGGGCAGACCCCCATGCGCCAACAGTCAAAAAAAGTAAGAAATCTTTCGCGGGTGCAAACTTGTCCAGAGGCGGGGCCAAAAGCAACCTGCTCTAGCCAGTGGCGCTCCCTCAAAGGGAACCATGCTGCTGCCTCCAGCTGTAGACAATGCCCGATGCGAGTGGTATACGAGAAGAAGGAGACCTCCTCTATCCGGTCCGAGTGCCCTATGCGGGTGGGCCAAAACCACTCCCCTAGGTCTCACTAAATGTCACATAAGGGTCTGCCCTCCCAAATCCAAAGGCACCACACCGCTCCCTCTTGGGTCAATAAGATGATGGAGGGCTCAATCTACCAAGTCCTGCCCAAGCAACCCACAATCCTGACCCTCTGACACTCCAGGTCCTCTAGGTCCACCTCTGTCCCCTCCTTCATCTCTATCTCGTCCTGCAATGAGCCTCCCGGTCCCACCCGATAGAAACGAGACTTGGGGGGACCAAGAGACTCTAGAAAAAATTGTCTTGCCAATCTCTGCCACTCCAGGTTCTCTAGGTCCACCTCTGTCCCCTCCTCCATCTCTATCTCATCCTGCAATGAGCCTCCCGGTCCCACCTGATAGACACGAGACTGGGGGGAACCAAGAGACTCTAGAAAAAATTGTCCTGCCAACCGGTGCCATACTTTGTATAGACTCCGCATCAACGGAGAGCCCTTTCTGATCAATGGAGCCCCGGAGAAGATCCACCTGTAGGACTGCTGTCATTGCCCCCCAGTGCGAGGCATGTTCCCAAGAAGCCCCCGTTGGAGTAGGAGCTTCCAGGGTTCCGCACCCGAAGTAAGGCCTCTCACAACCACCTTGCACAAGAGGGCTCTCCTTTGCATCTCACCGACCAAAGGAAGTTTCGTACTAGGCGCCGTAGCTGCCCCATGCAGCCCCGATGAAAACACCAACATGAGGCGATGTACCAAGCTGTGGCTAGGAATACCTGGTTCACCACTAGTGCACGACCCGCAAGCGAGAGTTTGGCAGAGCTCCAGTATAAGAGCTTCCACTTAACACTCTCGAGGATCAGGCTGAACTGTTGCTCTGCCGAAATGTCAATGCCTACCTGGCAGCCCAAGTAACGCGTCGTCACTCCTCTCGGGATCCAACAAAAGCCAAAATCAGCTCCCCAATCACGAGCCTCCTGGTGTCCTCCGAGTTTGTGAAGAAACCAATGGGTTTGGTCCAATTTATGCGAGCTTCGGAAGCCTCACAATAAATGGCTAGGGCCCCTCTGACCCTCTCCAGGCTAGCCGCAGAGCCATCCACAGAGAGCATTGTGTCATTTGCGAACTTGGAGTCAAGAAGCTCCTCCTCCTGCCTGATCGGGAGCCGCATCCCTGTAATACCAATAGCCTAGGATCGCAGAAAGTAGCCTAAGGCCTCTGCCATGAAAAGGAAATGATAAGGGGCCAACGGGCAACCCTGGCTCATTGAGCGGGAGAGAGGGAAGGCCTCGCATGTGTGGCCCCCAATACTCATCTCGCTAGAGCTGCCTGCATAGAGAGCTAATACCCCTCTGATCCATCTCTCAAAGAAACCGAGCCTCTGCATGATCCCCTCCAAGAAGGACCACTCCACCCTGTAATATGCCTTCTTGAAATCGAGAAGAACAACGGCAAGCGGTTGCTCCTCTTCCCTGGCCCAGTCCACTGCCTCCTAGAAAGTGAAGATGTTATCCAAGATGCTGCACTCCTGGGCAAAACCAATCTGCGACTCATGAATGATATCTGGGAGGTGGGGTCTCAGACGTAGACTCGAGACCTTAGCCAAGATCTTATAAGCTGTGTCAAGAAGGGTAGTCGGCCTCCACTGTCGAATGTTTGATCTGTCACCCCCCTTCGGAAGCAGGCATATCCAACCTCTGCTCAAGGAGTGTCGGAACTGGCCTGGAAGAACTGTCGGGTCATCCTTATCTCCCTGCTGGACCCACCTGGCCCGGGAAGAATGGTATGAGAACTCTGCTCTGCGAACCTCCAAATCCTGTAGCTCCAAGCGTGCACACTCCAAGCGATCCATAAGCCACTAGGATCTCGCATCCTACTCCCTGAGTCTCTCGATAGATGCAAGGTCTCTGCAAAGGGCTCTCTCCCGCTCCTGAAGAGCCACTCTTCGTCTGAGGGCCTAACTCTGGAGCTCCCTACTGCTACGCTAAATCCTCTCAGCCACCCAAGCTGCCCATCCCTCCTCGGGGCCTGACTCTAGAGCTCCCTACTGCTACGCTAAAACCTCTCAGCCACCCAAGCCGCCCATCCCTCCTCGAGTCTGCTCTCAGGTTGTCTCTAGAGATCTGCTATCAATTATTGAACGTTCGCCTCCTGGAAGAGAACATCTACTATACGAAGCCCTTTTTGGGGGAGTCCGCGACAGGGCTGCTCCAAGTGCAAAACCGCTGGAGAATGGTCGAACATCGTAGTGCTTGCTAAAATGCCAGTGGAGCCACCGCGGAGTAGAGCCAATCCCGAATATAGAATCTATCCAGATGCTCCAGTAGCCCATCCTGCCTCCTCTGGCCAAAGGAGTGGCACAGGCTGCCCGGAGTCCTAGAAAACTCATGCTCTCACCAAGGGTCCCTACCATGGATCGCAAAGATGAATTGCTCCCAAGTACTCTCCCCTGCTGGCATCTCTGCAAAAGAGGCTCCTCCCTACTTATCCTTCAAAAACTCAAGATTATTGAAGTCCCCTCCAACAATCCATGACTCCACCTCTGGGAGGGAATCCATGAGCTGTGGCCAAAAAGCCAGGCGGTGCTGTTTGCGAGTGGGTGCATACATGCTCAAGACACCTATCTGAGCCTCTCCCACCTAAAGGCCCATCCACACTGCATGGCCTGGAATGAGCTCGCCCTACGCAAAAATGTATGCGGCTACCACCTAGGATGCAGACCCCTCCGCTCCTGCCAACTGCTGGCGACTAAACCTCTGGGCCACTCCCAAGGAGAAGACAGTGACGGCGTGTGATGTCTACTGCAGAAAACATGTGCTCCAAAATCAAGAGAAAGTCAACTTGTCCACCTACTAGAGCCCGCTGCAGTTCCTGACAGAGAATCAAGTACTGTGGTTAACTACGTGCATGGTCATGAAGGCCATGCACATTCCAGCTCACCACGATCAAACTCATGGGGAGGGGGCGGCAGTGAACAAGGCTCGCCTGTGTGTGGGAGAAACCTGACTTTAGCGACTTCGCAGAAGTTTGGAGGGAGAGTAATCTGTGTCCGTGCACCGACCGAACACTGTCGCCACTGGCTCAATCCCTACCTTGCGTGCCCAGTACTACATGAAGGAGACATCTATGCTGAAGAGGTTAGTGCACTACTGAAGGGTCCAATGGTGAGCCTGTGAGAGAACCATCTCCGCTGGCAGGCGGAGCACTACTACAACCAAGCCTAATACTATCCCCTAGGAAGGGTGCTGCCGTGGAGGTGCCTGCGTCCTCTGAGGCTCCTTCTCAAAGCTCGAAGGGGGATGGGCCCTCGAACTATGGGCCCTGATGCTCTGGGAGTCTCCGGTGCCAGCTCTGGCTGCGGTGGGCGGTTCTGCGGTGGATGAGAATTCTCTTCTCCATAGGGGCTTGGGGGAAGTCTTCAGGTTGATGTCTCCCTCTCCGGATCACGTGATACCTATGGGCCTCCAATCGGATGTCCCCTTGACTCCATAGCTGTCTATGCTCACCTCTTATGGTTGGCACGGTGTCGTTGATTCTTTTTGGCCCACTTGCTCCTTTTCTTTTTCCCCACCTTAGTCCATCTACCCTCCGAAGGTTCTACCCAGGGGGTTTGTGACTCTTGCTGTTGTCTTTGAGACTCCTGCTGTGTCGCCTAGGTGGCCTCCAAGTCCCCTCTCCTCTCATGTCGCTATGTTGTTTCTCTATCTCCTAGGGGGATGGATGAGTCCGGTGCTAGCCTCGTGTGCAATCTCGAGCTAAGTGCCCCATCTATCTACATCTCAAACACTGGCCTGGTAAACCTGAAACCTCCAGTCGCAGACGAAGAGCACCCCAAGTCTAAGTCGAGGAACCCCATCATTTGTCACCACTGCCTCCTCCGACTCTGCCAGGTACTCCAAATTTGTGCCAAACACTCGTCCAATGGAAGAAAGGATGGACTTATATTCCCTCGGAAGTCCCGGGAAGTGGAGGAGCGAGGAACATGGTGAGGGGAGTCCATGTCCTCCACCATGAAGCCATGATACAAAGGGATGAGGTAAACCAAATGGGGTCCCAGGAGGATAGGGCTATGCTCCACAAGAGTCAGAGCGGTATCCGGGGAGCCTAGCTGGGGAAGGAAAACACCGCTCCCAAAGCTCTTCCACTAGCAAGCTCTCAAACTTGGAAGGACCGTGAACTGCACAAAGGGAGCTGCCACGCTAAAAAGCAAACCACCAAGAATCTTTGGCGCTTTCCGTGAACTCGGAAAGCGCTTCAGCTCTTCTTCTTATTGAGGGGGCTGGCCAAACTAATGGAAGAAAGCTTGAGCTGGACGTACAATGCCAGCCCCTAGACCATAAGCTACCTACACGAGCTGCCTTAAGCCTCTTTTGGTCGATGAAGATGCGTCTTGGAATTGGTGAGGGCCAAAAGGAGGGCTGAAAGACCCACCATGTGTTGTCCTATTCAACAACAGCATCTCGTGAGCCAAATGGCGAGCTGCAAGGCAGTAGAGTGCGTGATGTACACGAAGGGGCAGCAGGCTGGGAGAAGATCTCGACAGCAGAAATCGTGTTGCTCTTGGCTGCGGCCATATTGTAGCTATGGTGGCTGACAACCGTACAGTGGCCACAGCCCATACGGTGGGCTGTGACAGAAGTAGAAACGAGGAGGAGGGTCGCAATAGCAATACGCCCCCTCTAGTCGCGCATTCACGCACTCAGCACCGTCACAGACAAGGCGGAATACGCAGGAGCCCGCGAGGGTTTGAACGGAGAGGTTGGAAGAGGGGGGAGGTGCAGTGGAGAAGCACTTCGCAAGTACGGCTCCCAGGATCTCTTCTAGAGAAGAATGTTAGACAGCATGCACCGTAGAGTCTGGAGAGGCTCCCTAGTGCTATGGCAGGTGCTTCACCAAAGATACCCACCTAGCACTTAATACAAAGCAAATCGGATGCCTGAAGGAAATAGCAGGCAACAACCTGGCTATACATCCTTTCGTTGGCGCATCTCTCTACTCAAAAAGCTTATCATCTTTTGCTTCCACAGCCCTGTATTCAACAATCTTCACAAGCCTCTTGCTTGATGGAAGGCTTGTCTTCGATGCATTTGGAGTAGCCTTATGAAAGACCCCTTAGTTGTACAAAGGCGGGAGAATTTATGTAATCGGGAAGAAATGACTCCATATTTTGCCAAATCAGAAATGTTTGAGTCAATGTGAGGCTTTTTTATAATGTGTAAACCACAATATTCAGGTTGTTCACGTTTATCATATATATCAACCTCTAATCCTACAGAAGATTGAGAATGTCTAAGATCTAAGAAAGCACAAGAATCCCCTCTTGAAGTGCAGTTCAGTTCACAAAAGTCACAAGGATAGATTCCTTTTCCAAAAGCACAAGCGTCTTTTTACATAAAGTCTTGAAAGTCAGGAACATAGGAACATCTAGTACAAATAAATCATCTATAAAACGCCTAACTTGGCTCAGCTTGTCTAAAATGATAGGGCAGGTATTGATAGAAATAAGACGTTGCATAAACTCAAATTCAAAAGTGAAAAGATAAAAGTTTGCTAAAAAGACAGCACAATTAGTGCCCATGGGGATTCCTATAATTTGTTGAAACAAAGAATCACCTACTGTGATGTAAAGATATCTAAAAGAAAAAGTCATTGCAATACTCCTTCTTAAATGTATTGTGCAGGTTGAAGTGACATATGCGCACAGAGTAAGAACATATGCATGGATGTATTTTGTGAAGACAAAATATATTCTCGAGAAAGCTCCAAGAAGGTGGAAATTCAAACCAGCAACCTTGTAGAAAATCAGTCAGAATAATGCTAAGTCATAACTTCATGAATTGAGCTTGTTCTTGGACCTTATCTAGGTCAAACAAATCAAGAATGCAGTCTCATCCTTACAACTCAATACACAAAATGTAATATGTGTTTGAGTTTTTGGTTGGTTGAAGGGGAAGTGGAAGAAAGGGAAAGAAGAGACGGGCATGCAAGTTTGAAACTAACAAGGATTTTAATTGAGAAAGCAATGATTGAGAGTACGAACCGACAATGGCCGTAAGATGTTACTAGCAACATAAGATGGCACTGTGAGTACAACAACTTTAGTCAAAATGGACTTTAGCCCCTCGGGAGTCAGGTACATCAATTCATATCCACCACTCGAACTCCTTTGAATGGACTGGAGCTGCCAGTTGAGCTTAACATTGCTGCCTAACCTGAGAAATGCACAGAAAACAAGATATAAACAATGGTAGTAGAAATTCTAGAGTGAGAAAGAGAAAAAGAAAAGGAACCACATGCCAAGGGAGGCATTGCACTTAAATCCAGACTTACTTTTCTGCGATCGCCTGAGGTAAGGTTGTTAATCCCCTACGAAATGATCCTACAGTTTGCCCCTTTGGCTTTGGTAGCCTCCTGCACAAAAATCCTGGCCAGGTCAAAAGCGTCTCATAGCTTGTCTTGATCACTGCACGACCCAAAGACCCAACCAACTTTAGAGAGTAAGGATACCACTGTAATAAACAGCACAAAGTCCATGCTAGCATTCGTGTGCATCACTCATACAATATAAACCTACATTAAAAAGTGTTTTTCTTAACAGCTATGGGCTAGAACCTTGCTTTCCTTCCCCCAAAAGAAAAAACAAAAACCAATGAGGATTAATCAAGATATCTCATTCACACTTCATTTTGAACTCATGCACCAGCAACCATTGATGCAAAGTGATCCCATTGCCATTCCTTGTAGCATCCTTACAAACATGGAACATCAGCAAACCAATCATAGTTACCAGGGAACGCCGTTCCGCCTTCTTGGAACATGGGAACGCCGTTCCCTGAAGGCATACTACACGGGAACGTCCCGGAATGTCCAGGAACGTTCCCGGATGAGGGAACTCCATGGGAACGTTCCCAAATGGCGTTCCCAAACCGCGTTCCGGCCTCTGACAGGTCACAAGAGTGGTAAAAGTCACTTAGTTGCTGTTTTTGGCCATAGTTTGCTGCTCCTACTTGCTCCAACCACTCAGCCCCTCCTCTCACCCACTCAGCCCCCTTGCAAGCCCCCATTTTATTTGAATATTTTGGTATGTTTCCATGTGATTTGATGACGTGGCGTTCCTGTTCCGGTTCCCCCATTCCCTCTTCATGATGACAAGGTTGAAAACCATAAGCTCTATCTCACATAGCCAGGACTAGATACTATGGCATCCCCACCGATGTCATCAGCCCCCAAAGATAGGTGTAGACCATAGTATAAGCAAATGCTCTCACACATGCATACCCATGCACCCATGCACTTGAGCATCCATCTACACAAAAGTCTTTGTACCGGGTTTCTATAAGCACTCCGGAGGTGAAGGACAGACTTATCTGTAACAAAGGCTAGCACTAGAGGAGAAGGCTAATCAAAAGCAGTCCACATTCTCTTCAAGTCCAAACCTAGTGCAATACTCTAATTCAGTTAACCATCTGTTTTGAAGTAGTCATATGAATTAAACATGGACAGGCTCAAACATTCTTAGTGCACTACGGTCAATTTAGCAAACCGTCAGTTCTGACATGCACATTCTTACACACACCAATCAATTTGTCTGTGTCTATTTGAACCACAGCAGCAAACCAAACTCACTGTATAGGAAATCTATACAGACTGCAACTGTAGGAGCATGTCTAAATCAGTCAAAATACGTTTAGCCATTTGCTAGTTAAAATTATCTTTCCAAAACACCTTATTTCTATGTCAACACAACCATGAGGAATGCCTTGTACATGAAATAAAAAATGAACATGAACATACGGGTCTCTTGGTGGAGCAGGATTCTTCTTCTTCTCCATCATCACCTTGAAAGTTCCTCCAATAATACTACCACCTGTCTCTTCTAGCTTCCAAACTCTTCCAAAAGCAGCTTTCATGCTCAACTTCGCAGGATTTCCAGCATACACACCTGCAAGGACCCTAAAACGTTGTGATAGGAGAGAAAACAAGATGATTAAGAGCGACCCCTACACAACAATGACTTTACCTGAACAAAATGGCTCAATCAATCTTTCAAAGACCTCTGAGCCAAGATTGCGGCGGACAAACTCCTCGACAGATTCCTCATACCCCTATCATTGTTTCCATGTCAAGGAAGAAGACAAAAAAATTAGTATGAACTTGAAAAGCTTATGCTACTCATTCAGAAACCTATGCATATCAACTTAACTACTGATATATTGTGCCACAATCACAACCAGTCACTTACTGGTGGAGAAGGGCGTAGCCCAAGCGCACCCAAACCAGCTCTTAACTTCCCTTGAATACTCATCAGATCAAAAAAAGGAAAGTCTGCAGGCCCTGCAGGCACTGGTCTCAGTTTGCCTTGCCAATACACGAAACGTGGAGCATCCGGATCTCCAAGCACTAACTCATCCTTCAAGCCACTATCCACCTGTTTCCACATTCGAAGCCAACTGACCATTACAATATTACTTATGAGTACTAAATGTCTGGTTAATAGCTTACTCACCAGCAATGCCTTACTAAGAAACTTCCCAACGAGCTATGCAGAACGAATAAGAAAAGATACGTAGCCATTATCAACCGATAAAATGTAAAGCAGCCAATTTATTACCATATGCAGCTCTGATTGCAGGTTGCATACAATAAATTCAACTAAGCTTCCTTCATGAGAGTACAACTATTTTAGTTGTTCCCCCAAGTGCACCCCCCAACCTCTCATGCCCTTGTTGTTTCTGCTACCCTCGAGTTTTCCCACTCACTTCTTGTCTTTCACCATCCCCCCTTCACTCACCCTTAATTCGATCACTGCTACCTCATTTTCCCCATCATGGCCCTCAGCACTGCTTTCCCTTGCTCTCTCCCCATTCTTGGCTTCCTCTCTTATTTCTGTGTCATCTAGTTTTATAGATATATGCCTTAATAAGACTAGAATATATCCAATCATACAAGAAGAGAGTTTGTAAGTGACTTTATAGTGGGAACCAATTTTGAAAAGTATATACTGCTGCTGGTGGTGTTTCTGATCTTCTGTACCTATCGTACAGTACTGCCGGTGCTCCTGATCAGCAGCTGTACCTATCATACAGCAATGCCGCACTGTACAGTCCTTTGCTGGTCCCATTTAGCTGCAATCTCCTCCAGTACCCGCAGCTGCTGCTGGCACTCCTGATCTGTTGTACCTATGGCACAGTCCTGTCACACTGTGCAGTCCTTTTTCTGGTCCAATTGAGTTGCACATTGCTCCAGATCATGTGCCCTAACCAAGGGTCTAGTGCCAGCAGTTGACGCTGGCCTGGGTGGAGGCTGTCCTAAATACAATTCAACAAAGAAGATTGTGCTGCCCATGTGGCAGCCAATCTGCTGCCCACATGGCAGCTCTCATTCTACCCTCTCTGTCCCATCTCACACTGTATGTCATCCTCCCCATGTTCTCCTCATATGGAGACTAACAGTTGGGAGGTGACCCTAGCATTCATGGTCTTCATATTGTTGCTTGATCTCCAAGCAAGCCAAGTACCTTCTTGAGGTACTCCCGGAAGGATATCTGTGAGTTTTGGAGCCAACACTTCAATCAGTGTCAGTCACAAACTCATCTTCCATCTCAAAGTTGTCCTTTCCATCCTTGCCCTCCGTGATGGCAGCCTTGTCCTCGCATGCTCAGAGCAACCCGTGCTATCCTTTTCATCTACCAAGGAACCTGGATCTTCTAATCATTGCCCAAAATCGGACATGAGCACTACCACACCGGGATCCATGCTACCAACCAAGGCACTACTGAGTGTAGTCACCAACAATAACTCCCCTTTTACAGAACAGCTGATTACTTGGCAGAATCATCTTCCTTGGACTGGTCCTCCTTTTCATCACCCTTCTTCTCTAAACAACCTCTTCCCATTTGTCCAGTCATATCACAAAAGTAGCATTTCTTCTTCTTTCCCCATTGGAAGTGTCTCCGTCCTTAAAGTGTCCTAGCCTTTCTTCTTAAGCTTGCCTTTCTCTTCCTTGCTCTTACCTTCGCCTTTAGTGACAATGTTGCATTCTCGTACAATTTCTACTTTGCTTCCTCCTAGGACAACAAGGGACCAAGCTCTTCGAATGTCGACCAATTCAATCACTCTCCAACTATCAGGGTTGTCACTAACACATTGAAGCCATTGGACGAGTATGAGAGTGGGCAACTCACCTTCTAACCTACAACGGCCAGTTGATCTATTAAAACTAAAACGTTGACCAGATGCTCAGTTACCAAGTCACCTTCCTCCATCTTCAACATGAACAACTACTTTTGAAGCATCAATTCACCATCTCGTACAAGTCTCGTAGAATCGTCCAAGCCTCAAACACAATTTCCAGCAGCTGAATGTGCGAAAGCATTGAATCTGCAGTGGTCCCAATGATCATTGAAAGCGCCTCAGTATCACTAAGCACCCAATCTCTGATATCTACTGGATCTGCTGCTTTGACTACACTACATATCGCATCCTTTTGATCTGCAGGCTCCATACCATGTCAGATAATCCACACAACGGAAATGTGTAAAGTGCATGATGTATGCAATGCAAGAATCTAAAGAAAAAGAGGGAACTCCGTAATCCAACTATAAACAATATCTGTGCACAAGAAACAACTCACAAGCACTTAGATCTCGAGCAAAAGACAGCAGAAAACAGCCCAAAATTAGAGATGTATTGCCCAAAATGGAGCCAAGAACCTCTTACAAATAGCTCCCACAAAGATCTGTCACCATGCACCTTGGATGCTCTGTGGTGAGCACATGTACTGCTCCTAACTCTGCCCTGGCGCTCCTCGGTGAGCTTCAGTGACCTTCTGCAACTGTGAGCTCATCAGGCTGCACCTTCTTGCACACTTGTGCTCTCCTACATGCTTTAGGTTTGCACCAAGGTATGCCAAAATGGATGAAGGCTACTTCACTCTCTGAATGTTTGAGTAGCTCCCACAAAGATCTGTCACCATGCACCTTGGATGCTCTGTGGTGAGCATATATACTTCTCCTAACGCTGCCCTGATGCTCCTCAGGTTGCGTGCTCCTCAGTGAGCTTCAGTGACCTTCTGCAACTGCGAGCTCTTCAGGCTGCACCCTCCTGCACACTTGTGCTCTCCTACATGCTTTAGGTTTGCACCAAGGTATGCCAAAATGGATAAGGGGTACTGCACTCTCTGAACTGTTTGAATGCCCCTATAGGAGCTCAAAACTCCAATAGACTGGCCAGTTTGTAAAATCACACACTAGGGCAGGGTCTGCCATTTAGAATTTAGAGGACTTATAAAGCACGCAGTAGCTCACAGACTTGGAGATGACTCTTCACACAAAATATAAAGCTTTATAAAAGAGAGCAGTCGATACTACTGAAGAAGGACTAGCTGACCTCCACGCATCGCTACTGGGCTTGTTGTGGAGGTTTACAAGTGAATAGACTGGCCACAAAGGCTCACAACCAAACTCAGCTGCAGTCACAAAGACTTATGACAAAACAGTTATCAAGAGGCCAAAACACAGCCTGGTTCAACTTCCCCCACAGGCAAAAACTGTTGAGATGAGCCACAAAGGATTCAGGGAAGATCATTGCGACATACGCTGCATAGAGCTACGTAGAGATGCTCTGTAGAACGTTGTAGATGATGCCAGCAATGCGTAAAGCCCTCCAGCCAACCCGAGATGTCGCTAGCAGCCTGAACCGATTGGAGAAGCCCTCAACAAGCCAAGACCCGCATCTTGGTTACTGCACAGAGAGCTAGCCTCTGACTCTCATGGGAGACAAGCTAAGAGTTCAGGAAGATAAGGAGAAGCCACTACATACTGCCACCTCGAATAACCACGTCCGGCCATGCATGCAAGAATGCCAAGTGTCCAGAATTGCCAACCACTCTGTCACCTTAACATACCATGAATGGTTACTCAAACCCTGTAGTTCTAACAACCTCCCTTAAACTGAGCGGGGAGAAGCAACACTCGCAAACCAAAAACACTATCTACCAAAACCAGTCTGCTAAAGAACATTCAGAAACCAAAAACTACTGTCATCTGTCCAAGGAGAATATCTCAATCGATGTGATGCTTCAAAAAGCATAGTCTTCATCCACGTCGATTACAAGAGGTGTTTCTTGAGCTAAACCTGCGTACTGATTTTCTTAATCTCTGTCCACTAAACAAGCCTTCGAGCTGCTAGCTTCTTTACTCCTAACATCATAGGCTTTCTTATAGCAGTTCTTTTCCTCGTGGCATTCACGCCACAATAGTCACAGATGACTAATACTTTCTTGCCACTGTCTTTGCTCTTTCGCTTGCCTTTAACTGCATATGCATGATCTCCTGTGTCTGTAGCATTTAACTCTACCCTTGTCTCTTGACTTAAAAGCATAGCAACAATATCATGAAAGCTCAGTGCATCAAATTTCAACTGTAAAATAGCAACTATTTTGTTAAACCTCGGTGGAAGACTTGTGAGGAGTATTGCATGATCTCCTGTGTCTGTAGCATTTAACTCTACCCTTCTCTCTTCACTTAAAAGCATGGCAACAATATCATGAAAGCTCAATGCATTAGATTTCAACACTAAAATAGTAACTATTTCATTAAACCTCGGTGGAAGACTTGTGAGGAGTATTGCCTTTGCATCATCATCTTCGACTCGTACTCCTAATGCCTGCAATTGCTTCACAATGGATTGCATTTTGTTGAGATGCGTACCCAAAGATTCTCCATCACCCATTTGAAGTGCGAACAGTTTCTGTTTTAACATTATCTTTCAATTCTTGACTTTGATTCGAACAAAGCTTCTAATATATTGCAGTTTTGTGCAGCTGCCTTTGTAATATCCACATGGTGGGAAAAACAACACCCAGAGCTCAATCTAGAAGACCTAAGGCTTTTTCATTCTTTAAATCCCATGCCTGTATTTTTTCCACCCTCTGATTGTTAGCAGGTTTCTTCTCTATACCGGAAACAACTTCCGACAAACCCTTTTCCATGAGGAGGAGACGGGCAAAGAGTTGCCAGGAAGGAAAATTCCTCCCATCAAATCTTACTATAGACGTTTCCAGGAGACCAGATTTGGATGACAATTTGAACCAACTATTCATGACTAAATTCTGATCACAGACTCCAGGAAAGATGGCTCTGATACCAATTGTTGGAATTTAGATGACTTAGAAAGCACGCAGTAGCTCACAGACTTGGAAACAAGTCTTCACATAAAATATAAAACTTTCGAACTCAGACAGTAAACACAACCAGCAAATCGATACTACTGAAGGACTGGCTGATCTCCACGTATCCCTACTGGGCTTGTTGTGCAGGCTTACAAGTGTATAGACTGGCCACACAGGCTCACAACCAAACTCAGCTGCAGTCACAAAAACTTACGACGAAACAGTGATCAAGAGGCCAAAACACAGCCTAACTCAACTTCTGCCATATAGGCAAAAACTTTCAAGATGAGCCACTGAGGCTTCAGGAAGATCATTGCGACAGATGCTGCATAGAGCTGTATAGAGATGCTCTCTAGAACGTTGTAGATTACACCAGCAATGCGTAGAACCCTCCAGCCAATCCCGAGATGTCGCCAACAGCATGAACCAATTGGAGAAGACCTCAACGAGCCACGGACCACCTCTGGGTTACTGCACAGATAGCTAGCCTCCGACTCTCATGGGAGACAAGCCAAGATATCCAGAAGAGAAGGAGAAGCCACTACATACTGCCACCTCAAATAACCATGTCTGGCCATGCATGCAAGAACGCCGACTGTCCAGAATTGCCAACCACTCTGTCACATTAGCACCCCACGAATCAAAACCTAACACTGCCGACGCAGTCTGTTATCAGCAGTGTCTAGAATTTCTAACCACTCTGTCACCTTAGTAACCCACGAATGTTTATTCAAACCCTATAGTTCTAACACCCTCCCTTAAACTGAGTGGGGAGAAGCAACACTCACAAACCAAAAACACTGACTACCAAAAGTACTGTCTGCTAAAGAAACATTCACAAACCAAATATCTCAATTGATGTGATGCTTCCAAAAGCATAGTCTTCATTCACGTCAATTACAAGAGGTGTTTCTTGCACTAAACCTGTGTACTGATTTTCTTGATCTCTGTCCACTAAACAAGCCTTTGAGCTGCTATCTTTTTTACTCTTAACATCGTAGGCATTCTTATTACAGTTCTTCTCCTCGTGGCCTTCATGACCACAATAGTCACAGATGACCAATACTTTCTTGCCACTGTCTTTGCTCTTTCTCTTGCCTTTAACTGCATACGCATGATCTCCTGTGTCTGTAGCAATTGACTCTTCCCTTCTCTCTTCACTTAAAAGCATGGCAACAAAATTATATCATGCCTGCATTTTCTGCAACCCCTGATTGTTAGCAGGTTTCTTCTCTATACTGGAAACAACTCCCCACAAACCCTTTTCCATGAGAAGGAGACGGACAAAGAGTTGCCAGGAAGGAAAATTCCTCCCATCAAATCTTATTATAGACGTTTCTGGGAGATTTGGACGAGGATTTGAACCAACTATCCATGACAAAATTCTGATCACAGACTCGAGGAAAGATGGCTAATTGTTGGAATTTAGAGGACTTAGAAAGCACGCAGTAGCTCACAGAATTGGAGACGAGTCTTCACATAAAATATAAAACTTGAAGAAAGAGAACTCAAGACAGTAAACAAATCGAGCAAGTCAATACTACTGAAGGACTGACTGACCTCCACTCCCTACTGGGCTTGTTGTGGAGGTTTACAAGAGTATGGACTAACCACAAAGGCTTACAACCAAATTCAGCTGCAGTCACAAAGACTTACGATGACACTGTGATCAAGAGGCCAAGAGGTCTAGGCATAGACAATTTTCAATACGTCCCCATGGAGAAGAACCTTTCATAGACCATGAAGAAAACAGTATTGGTACAGGTGCCCCCCCTACCTGTCATACAGCTCCCTAATGCCCCTTTCCTCGTTTCTGTTACAGTCCCTCTCTCACCTACCATACAACCCTTAAAAGCCTCTTGAATCTGTACACTCCCCCCCTCATACCCGCTTTGCTATCCTCCAATTCCCCCCTCTAATCTACCCTCAAACCACCCCTCCTGCGTAATTCACTCTATCCAAGCGCAAGGGCTGGGTGGTGCATGAGCTGCCCGTCCCAATTTTCGCAAAAACCAAACTGATTTTGAGGCTGTAGTTAAAAAAAGTAGAACTTCCAAACTTTAAGCAAAAGTCTAGAGATTTTATTTTCCCTGTCAACTGACCATCCTAAATCTTTTGCCTTCTACACTAAAGCCACTCCATGCATATAGAGAACATAGCAATTATTGCTTCACTACAACATGGCTTTGTCAATTTTGCTCTAATATAACGATTCTTTCACTCTTGGGAAACCCCTAAACGTGATAGATCGAACGAGCAGAAAAGTGAATTTTCTGCGAACAAGCTCAATATTCTCGGGAGTCTTGGACATAATCATCTTGCTTGAAAAAAGATTTTCTACAACTCAATAACTAGCGTTTCAGTTTTATACTTTACACTACACGAACGAATGTATATTAGAAGAAATGCTTATAAGTTGGGCATAGGAAGTGTATTACACGGGAAAGTCAAAAGCTATTATGGCATCTTTGACCACTCGAATGCCTTTTTAATCATCGATTATCGTAAACAAAACTCAAATGCAAGTTACAGTAACAAAGTAAAAAGGTACATACCACCATTGTCAGCATTGGATCACTGGGTTGGAAGCTATTAGGCCCCTCCTCCCATAGATAATCACCTCTTTGCACTGTCGTAATGTTGCCCCCGACTCTGTCCCTCGCTTCGGTCACCAGAACATTATTAACAGCAGATGCGTGCTTTGTTGCTAGAGCTTGCGCGGTGCATAAGCCGGAGATGCCAGCCCCGACAATAACACAATCATAATACTCCTTCTTGTCGGTTCTATCAACCGTTGCGGGCGGAGGAGCAGTGGCCTGTTTGTCAAAGACCTGACAACAGTATGCCCTACGTTGATCTGTCCGCGAAACACCAGACGTCAGGGAGTCAGGGATGCGCTGACCCCACACAGGAGACCTGAGAGCAGAGATGTTGGGAATGCGGCTAAGGAGAGAAGAGGGTACAAGTGAAGCATGGGAAGCGGGGAGATAGAGCGAAGAAGAGGGGAGGAGAGCAGCGCCCACTTCCATGAGAGGAGGCTTTTGAAGGTGGCAACAAAGGAGAGAGAGGAAGGTCGACAAATACCGAGATGGGCTGTGAATGGGTAATGCGAATAGAGCGAGTGGTCAAATGTCTCAACAGTCGAAGGTTGCTATACACAGCAGCTACGCTTTCCCGAACAAAATTCAGATGTTTTCCAAGCTACTACAGATGATTTGCAAGCCTTGCAGCTTTTGCAGATTTCGAGGGAGCAAACCGTGCCACTGAGATCATTGGCGTCCAGAATAAAATGAAAATCCCGGAATCGGACAAGAATAGATAGAAACCGCTGATGCTGTGGATGGGTACTCAGACAAATGTGCAGCTGAAATGGAGCTTATGACCAAGGTGCATTTGTCTGTTTGGGATTGAAAAAACCGTTACTTGATGATGTGAGATTATGAGCTCAAATTTGGAATGCAGTATCAGAAGATCTACCAGCCTCGGTGCTTCAAGCAAGAAAAAATTGCAAGCATCAAAATGGAGTTGCAACTCCCCAAAGCTCGAAAAAACTTAGTAAATTTCTCATCAGAGATAAGAGGAGAGTGTAGAGAAGATGATAGAATCCACAAGTACTGCAGAACGCCACGCTGGGCGACACGTAAGATCTTTGTTGGCAATTTTAGAGATGGACAAAATCTCCTCCATTCAAGTGGATTCTAACACTTGGCCTTCCACAAGATAGACCACGGCCCGCACAGATATTCTCCGTCATCCAATCGGAAGCTTTCACTTGTGCTCTCCAAAAAAAATAATTGGCATCCTACAATCAAAAATCCGAATCATCAGTAAGCCCTATTATGGGACACGTTCCCGACTCAACAACTAGGTTGAAACAACTCGACTTTTATTCGATAGTTCTTCAGGGTACTGGAAATGCTTGATGTGGCCCCCAAGTTCTTCATTTCCCCTAATTTTTCTAAATTCCCCTTTTTTTCTCCTCTCCCTAAATTGTCCTTGTTCTTCCTATTTTCTCCTCTCCTAATTTTCTCTATTTTTTCCCCTCCCCCCCTTTTCCCTCGTTTCTTCCCTAATTTCTCATATTATTCCCTTTTTCCCCTATCTCCCCAAAATTTTCCCTCTCTCTTCTTCCTCTCTCTAATCTTCTCTCTCTACCCCTACCTCTCCCTAATTTGTCCCCACCCCCCTTCTCTTCTCCTTAATTTTCCTTCACTTATTTACCTAACTACACTAACAAACTAACCAAACTTACTAACTACCCCCGACTCCCTAACTTCCCCCGCCTAACTACATCCTGACTGTCCTTCTAGCTAACTACACTAACTAACTAACTACCCAATTCTCCTAGTTACCTAACTGATTGTTCCCAAACTCCCTTGTCGCCTTGACTTCCATCAATTTTCCAAATTCTGCGGTTTTGTACACCTTCTCGTTCCCACCGACTCCCAACCCCCGACTACCAACCGACTGTTAAAGCTTAAATACGCCCCCATCTCATGCCTCCAAAGCTTTACCAGCCCTTCCCCGCCCCCCACTACTGCTAGTTCATCGCCTCTGTGCTCTCCACATGTTCCATTTCTTTGCACGGTTCCCCCCCTCAAGCACCCTACAATCTGACCTTGCCGCCTCACTATGCTCATGCTCCTCGATATCTCTCGGCCCTCAAGCCATCTTTACTCCCCCTCGTTGCCCGTGTGATCCTATGAGAATTTTCGCATCCTCTATTTGAATGTTGATATAACGTTTGGCTCCTTCACTTACTCCATGCCTTCTTCCATCCATTCTCGATCTCTTTTAATCCACCTAGGCTTCAAGTGCCCACTACCCATTGCACCCTCCACTTCAACTCCTTCCCCCCACACGAATAGCTCGCATCATGTATTCTAAGGTGGAAATTTCGATACATTTCTTCTTCTTTTTCTATTTATTGTTAGGTTCTAAAGTCGTGCTGGCCTTTAATGAATACTTTAAGTCTCAACGCCCCCCCCGCTCCCCCATAACTAGTTTTTTCATTTCCCTATATAAAAAAAAAAAAATTCTCCCCATTATTAATAACCCCCTTTTTATGTCTCTCCTAATTTTTAAAATGTCTCTTTAAAATTTTAATTAACCCTTTTAATTTTTTAATTCCCCCCTTTTTATGTTTCCCTTCTTCCCCCTTTTTTTCATTTCTTTATACTTATTACTACCCCTTTAAATCCTTTTGTATTTAAAACACTCTCATAAGTTTCTTTTGCCTTATTTCTTTTTATGCTTCTACTTACGTTACACTAATAGTAATTTTTACTTTTTCTTAGGCTTAATTTTTATTTAATTATTTGTAAAGATTACGTCTAAACCTTATCACTTTTTAATTTTCTCCCTTTCCTTTCTTTTCCATTTTTTCGTTTCCTAATATTGTGAAACTTTTTAAATAGTCATATCCCTTATTAACCTTCTTTATCTATATAACCTAATTTTTCCCAAATGGTCTCTCCTAACATTTTTTCTCTCCCTACCTTCTATATGCTCATAACTTTAATTTTTTCCATTAAACTTAATTTCTCATTCATTTTTTAGAAATGCTTATGTCCCTATATTGGTTCGGTAGGAAGCCGATTAAGCAAGTAGTTTGCTGTAGCTATTGCTTCTGCCCAATACTGATTCGGAAGATGCTTTTCACTAAGCATTGCTCTAGCACTGTCTGCTAAAGTCCCATTCTTCCTTTCAGCTCTTGCATTCTGCTAAGGAGTATCTGCACATGTGAATTGTCTTCGAATGCGGTGATTTTTGCGAAAGTTCATGGCTGCTGAAGACATGTATTCACCTCCTCTATCTGATCTCATGACCTTGATCTTTCTGCCTGTCTGGTTTTCTACCATGGCCTTGAATTCTTGAAATCTAGAAAACACTTCAGATTTCTCTTTCAGAAAGTAGACCCAACAATATTTGCTGTAGTCGTCAATGAAAGTCAAGTAGTAAAGTGAACCATTGATGCCACGGGTCTGGGCATAACCCCATACATTTGTATGTATCAAATCAAGAATACCTTGTGCACGAGAGGTACTTCTGACAAAGTTGGTTCGCTTTTGTTTGCCGAAGCAGCATGCTTCACAAACTTTTCCAAGAAACTATAGCTTCGGAATCCCAATTGCCATATTCTGATTCCTGAGATCTAACAAGTACTTGAAGTTGACATGACCATATCTCTTGTGCCATTTTGTAGATAGTGGCATCTGTTGCGGTTGAGCTGACATGGCATGCTTATCTGGTACTATAGCTAGCATTCTGTATAAGCATCCTTCCTTGACACCTTTTGCTACTAGCTGACATCTTTTGGATTTATCTCTGATAGTGCATTCATCACCGTCGAAGATGACTTTGTAATTGTGTTCCATCATTTGACCTACTGACAAAAGGTTCTTACTGAGCTTCGAAAAATAGAGCACATCTTTCACTAATCCTTTTGTACCAGTGAAATTGTTCATAGGGATAACGCCTATCCCTTGAACTGGATTCGGTGTATTGTCTGTTGTGTAGATGACATTTTTTTGATCTTCTAATGGTTTCATCTCTATGACCCATTCCTGATGATTTGTCATGTGAGATGACGCACCGCTGTCAATGTACCAAGGATCCTGTTCCACTTGGTCGACTTGACAGCTGTAATCCTCTTTGGCATTGAAATCGGTGTCTAGGTACTGTCTAGGTACACTATATCAATCTGATGCAATTTCTCGCTTGCAAGAAACATATTTCCATGTTCATTGGCAAAATGACTGTGACTAGAATGTCCTCCACGATGATTTCCTTTGCCTCGAGAATTCCCTTGATTACTACTAGATTGACCACCTTGGTCGTACTGCTTCTTGCGGCAATCTCTTTCATAGTGTCCAAACTTGTGACAGTAGTTGCACTGAATGTTTGACACATTGGTGGATGCATTCCCTCGTCCTTGAAATCTTCCTCGGTTGGAATGATTTCCTCTTTCTTGATTCTGATGTTGCTGAGGATGATGCTGATGTTGACTTTGATTTTGTTGCTGATGATTATGACCACTTTTCTAATATGATCTACCTCTGCCTTTGCCTCTACCTCTGCTTCTGTTTGAAGCTGTGAATGCCTGATCATTAGAATGACCTTTTCGAGCTTGAATAGATTGAGTTCTGAGTTCTTCACCAAGTAGAACTGACTGAAGTTCTTCTAGTGTCGAAATTTGCCGTTGGATGGCAATACTCTGGACTAGGTTCTCGTATCCTTCTCCTAGTCCATTCAGAATGACTCGAACCATTTCTGCGGGGTTCATAGTCTCTCCTACTACTACAAGTTGATTGTTGTAGTCTTTTATGCGTAGTACATAAGCATGACCGGTTTCGTTGCTGTTGCAAAAACTCTGGTTGATTTGGTTTCTCAAGGTGAGAATCTTGGATGTGTTCTTGGATTCGTAGAGAGCTGTAAACATATCCCATGCCTCTTTTGATGTCTTGACTGTGTTGAGCTATCCTAGCATGACATCTTGCACATTCAGCTTGATCAGGTGATAGGCATACTTGTCTTTCTTATCCCATTCTGCCTGAGCTCGGGCAATGGTAGGATTGGCTACTAGTGCGGAAACTGTTTGTGTAGATGTAGATGCCATTGTAGATCCCATTGTTGGTGCTCTGACAATAGATGGAGTAGAGCTACTTGTGGCTAGATCGGCCAATGGTCTAGGTGTAGACCCATCGACATACTCCCATTTGTCCTGAAGTACAAGAATGGTCTCCATTTGATATTTCCATGTACCGTAATTGGAGTTGTCTAACTTAGCAGATGCCTCCAGATTGAGGTTGCTAGTCGACATGATGCAAGAAATGTACTCAAAAGTGTCATGAAAATCTCTGTATGAATCAACTGCAAATACACTGTCTATGCCAAGTGAAATTTTTGAACCGTCGCTGAAGATAAAACTGCAATATATAAAATCTGATCTGTATTACAAGGCTTGTGGCAATGATGCCGGGAATAGCCAAGAGGCTTTACAAGGCTAAAATGATGTGCACAAGGTTGAAATGATGTGCACGATGCCGTGAGATAGTCGAATAGGCTTTACAATGATGGCATGTGTGTGTGAAATCAAGTGCTATTTGCCCACTAAAACAATCTGCAATGCCTCTTACTCTGAAGTCTGCTCATTGAACTGATGAACGTAAGGTTTCAGGTAATGTAATGATGTGAAACCGTATGTGAGCATATGGACTGACTCCGAGTAGGTACTAGTTGGGAATTTTGGGCATGGCTTAGATTGGCAACTTGGGGAAATTCAAAGCATCCCCTCTATGGTGATCTAGTCTACTCTGATCTAGATCTAAAATACCAATCGTTGATCGATGAAAGAACAACATATAATTCCTTTTTTTTTGTTCTTTTTAAGTGCTGGGTCAGATGCATCGATGTAGAGGCGAATGTGCGTGAAGGAAGTGGTTTTGTCGGTGACGTTCAAATGTGAGTGTAACTTGCACTGAAATGTGTGCATGATGTGACGAGCACGTGGAGCACAAAAAAACGAGCAATTTGGAGCACCCTCAAATTCTTTCTGGATCAGGAGATATGACTTGATCTAGGTGGAGGGGCAAAAGGAGTGCAAATGTGCTCAATGATGATGTGTCACTGTGGGTCACATGCAATGATGATGTGGCACTATGCCTAGCAAGAGGTGTGCCAGCGGAGCCTTGTGCTAAGGTGGCAAGAGTGGTCACATGCAGTGACTATGGAGCACTGTGTGTGCCTGCAGAGATCAGTGCTGACTAGACAGCTGAGGTGGCACTACTGAGGTGGCACAAATGATGATGTCAGCAAGGTGACATGGCAATAATGATGTGGCAATGATGATGTGGCAATAATGACGTGTCCCTAACGATATGGTAGGTGGTGTGTCATTGGTGATGTGGTAAGTGATGTGTCACTGGTGATGTGGCAAATGATGTATCACTGATGATGTGTCTTTGATGTCATGGTAGGTGACATGGCAACTAAGTTGGCAGGGGTGACATGGTAGCCTCACAGGGTTGTTGACGTGTCAGATAAGTTGATGTGGCAAGTGCAAAAGGCTGCAGACATGGCAAGAGGATAGGGTGTGACATGTGGCAGATAATGTGTGATGACACATGGATAAGGTGAGGTGGCACTAGGGCCATGTGTCACCTTCTAGTGTGGTGATCCAAGAGATAGCTACCACGTGTTGCAGCATGGGTAGTCGGAATATTTTCAAGATGCTCCACAATCTTTGATATTCCATCGATGAATTCATAAAGGAAGTTCAACCTCTCATCTCTGATAATGGATCTGGGAGGACGGTTGTAGAGCGTTGTGGCTGTAGAAGGCTGTAGGCGGGCTAGCGACGATGGAGCTCGATGGTTGGAGCTTGTGGCTTGGAGGTAAGCAGTCCTGTATCTAGATGGCATGCCATGCACTACAGCTTTGTTGGAGAGTGAGGCTTGGGAGGGCGTTTCTTGTAGGGTGGAGACCTTATTGTGCAGCCACAGAGCCAGCAGTGCCACAAAAATCTACGGCTATTGACGGTCGTGCACTTGAGGTAGAGCCTCATTGGAGAGGTCTATTGTAGTGGCTCGTAGTCCCGTCGTGGAGGAAGCCAAAGCTCTAGATCTGAGGTGGCTGCTGGAGTTCGACGTTCGTTGGAGGCATTGTAAATTTGAGTCTGGTTAGAGTAGAGAGTCACAGGCAAGGCTGATCTTTGTGCGGCTGAGCAAGAGACTTGATATGCTAGTCATTTGTAGAGGCTAGCTGTTGGACACTATGGGCCTAATGGAGAGGTTGATGCCATAGCTCGTCAAAGGCCGATTTGCTACCTTTGAGGAGGATGTGCCTGGGGAAGAAGGGACTCTCTTTATAAGCTTCTTGACTTGAAGCTTTGATCAATGGCTATCGCACTGTATATAAAGGCCACTTGAAGCTATAGAAGTCTATGCTCTCAGCTTGTGTGAGATACCAGAGAGGACTCGACTCAGAAAACCTCTCTCATTAAAAATCTTGAAGATGATGGGCCTTAGAAGATTCATAGAAATGAACCTATCTCTTAAGGAATTTCAATGAAATCTATCAACATAATATCTTAAGGAGAACATTCTCTCTCTCTCTCCCTCTCTCAATCAAAGAAATTGATCTAGCTCTCACAAGAATGGACGGAATTCTCTGACGGAAACTCCTATGAAAGTAGATGGGAGTCTCTCACCAAAAGTGAACTCTCACAGAGAACACTCAAGAGAACCTCTCAATCTCTCAATCACTCTCGCAAGGATCGCAATGCCTCAGTGGAGGGCAAGGGAGCTCTGATACCATGACAAAATATGAAGAGGGGAGAGGAGAAGAGTGGACATGAGGAGAGAGGGCACAGCTAGAGAGCACACCACAAAATGACTAACTATACACAAGATTTAGTTGAAAAAATAGAATATATACAAACCCATTTAGGGTTAGGGTTAGGGGATCTAACCCTTTCCTTTATAGCACTCTATAAGGTTAGTGCTATGCACATATGATCATGTGATGGTGCTATGCACACATGATCACATGATGTTGAGCATGAACTCTCAACACAGCTCAGTCTCGGCATGCTCCCCTACCCTCAACCCTTGTAAGCGCACCTAGGGCTACTTTGTTCGTGTTCATGTCTGATGACCCTGTGAGACCCCTGCCTTGTGGCTTGACATTAAAAATTTTCTCCTCCTTGTGTGTGTGTGTGTGTGTGTGTGTGTGTGTGTGTGTGTGTGTGTGTGTATGCTCCCATATTTATTTTTGGAAGTAGCGTAGTATGTTTTCTAGATATATACATTTTTACAATTCCAAAAATAATTTTAAAAAACTTTAAAATGCATTTCAAATTTAGAAATATTTTATAATTATTCCTTTCCAAAAAGTTGCCCTTCACAAAAATGGGCACTTATTTTAATTTTCTCATCTTAAGATGGATATCCATTGTGATGTGGAGATACCATCCTAGGCACTTATTTTAATTTGCCCTTCTTGTGATGGATATCCACCATGATGTGGAGCCCAAGATGGGGGAACAAACCCATCCTTTCTTGTACATAGTAGATATAGGAGGGGGGAGTGGGGGTAGGATTGCGGTTGACAGGCAGTAATCTTGACTTATGGTCTTAGGTGGCTTTGTGCCAATATTGACTCCACCACAACAACCACTCTCTCTCTTTTTCTTTGAGAGAACCTAATCCAAGACCCACTTGAAGGGTTGGGCTCATCTTGGATGCACTGCCCTATGATGTGACTTGGGATGGGATTTAGGATGGGGCCTGGGATGCACTAAGTGACACCAAGAAGTTACCCAAAATATTGTAGGTTGAGTTGTGATGTGAAGATCTCTCCTTGCAACTTGAAGATTCAAGATGATGTCTTACTTTGCTAATTCTATGATTGTAAGGATAGGGAACATGAGATAGGGTATATGCATTTAGGGCGTGATAGGGTATATGAGGAAGATGGTGATATGGGTTTTGGGTGGATATTGGGAGAGGGAGATAAAGGGAGGCATGTAGGGATCAAGGCCCAAGGGACTTAGGAGAGGGAGGTGTGCCAGTGTTCACAGAAAACCTGCAAACTATATACAATGAACCTGTAACATTTTCATTTTCATTTGTAAAAATTATTTTCTCAATTTTATAAAATATGCAAAAGTTTAGGCAATTTAGTTATATTTTAGCTAAAAGGTCGGCAAATTCTCAGGAAAAACCTTCAAAATTTGAAACCCCAAGTTTTATGATTTGTTGAGAAAAATGTTTTCTGTGAACACTGAGGTGCACATACCTGCATAGACTGCTAGTCCTGCAGTCAAGCCGCTGCCACCTCTTGCAGTTAAATGTCTGCACAACTTTGCCTGCACATCTTCACCTGCCATGTGTCTTGTATTTATTCGAACTAGCAATTTTACTGCTCAGGCTCGCGTTCTGCCAGAGTGTCACCCACGGTTGCTCAGTGCTAAGTAGTGAGCTGCTCTCTACTTCATTCAATGCAAACTGCAGTGGTATTTTTACTATGTAGCACTTTCACATGTGCAAAAATGGCAAGCATACTCTCTCTCTCTCTCTCTCTTTCTCTCTCTCTTGTTTCCACTCCCCTCTCCTACACTCTCCTCTCTCTCCCCCACCTCTCTTTTTTCTTCTTCCCCATCTCTCTCTCTCTCTCTCTCTCTCTCTCTCTCCCTCCCACAACCAATTCTCTAAAACTTTTGTATGCACTATCAAATAAACCATTAGTTGTTGTTGATGAGATGATGCACCACCAACAACATAGAGGGCTTTTTTTAATAATCCACCCAGCCACGAGTCCATAGAGAGAACGAACTTGTTCCATCCCAGAGACAGATATCCCAAACTTGTGTTTCACAATCCTCTCTCTCTTTTCACCTTGGAGTTCTCTCTAGAATTCTCCCTCCAAGCCCACTACATGCCATGTGGAGTTTCTAGATGCCAAGTCTCCATCTAAGGGACCTTATTCTTTACCCCTTCTTGGCATCCCTCTCTAATGCTAGGCCCCACTTATGCCTAGACACAATAATTTATGTCCACTGTTGCAGTGTCAAGCCCTCTTGGTTTCCTGCCTCACCATAATCACGTCACACGGCTCTAGGATTATGGCTAACATAACATTCCCTTCCCATTAAGAATGGTTTATGTCCTTGAAAACAAAATTGGGAAACCTCCTCTACAGATTGCTTACCCTTTCCCATGTCAAACTCTCTTCATGTCTATCCTTCCAATTAACCAGACATTCTTGCCATATTATATGTCGTGTTCTTTTTTCTTGTCTATCTAAAATTCTTTTTGGTTCATAAGGTAAAGTACCAGGTTTAATGAGTTCAACTAAGACTTCATTTCCAATGAGGTTATCATCATCTCCTAACTTTATGTTTAGCCTACTTACATGAAAAACTAGATGCACTCAACATCCCTCTAGTAAGGCTATTTTATAAGCAAGTTCTCCAATTCTCTTAAGTATCATGAATGGTCCACAATACCTAGGAGACAACTTTGGACATTTTCCTATCTTTAGGGATTTTGAAGATTCAGGGGGTGAGCCATTTGTACGAGCAAAAACCTATGAGTAGGGGAATCCGAGTGTGTTTTTCAAGAGATTAAAAAAATGGTATTTCTTTAGGAAACATGGTTTTTACACTTTTATTTTCACTAGAACTAGACCCCTTTATCATAAAAATATCCAAAATAGTCACTCATTCACTTTCACATAATGTAAATTTTCTTGTTCATATACATCTTTGTACCTCTATTATTACCCGAAAAGAGTTTTGAAAAATAATTTCTTTAAGAAATATCCCTCATAGTCACTCGCAATGTAATAATATTATACATATATAATTACTTAGTTATTAAACACATTTATATCAATATGACAAGAGCTTTCTAGTGTCTTTATAACATAAATAGCAAGACATTTATGGATATATTTCTAAAGAAGTTAAAATTACTATAAATAAGTACTAACTTGGGCTTACATATCTACTCTCATAAAATACATGTAGGATTTAAAACCATATATGCAAGATTTTCTAAAATACAGCCCTATAAATGTGCTTAGATGGCATTTTTTGGACAATTTGAGTGGCTGAATGACTATATTTGGACATTGTATGTGAAAGTTATGACACTTTTAAAAGTGTTGTCTAAGGTAGTTTTGCCAGTGAAACTACCTTAGAAGACCTACTTCAAAGGGGTTTCACTAGCAAAACTACCTTGTATGGCTTGCTTCAATGAGGTTTCTTTGGAAAAACCCTTTCATGAAGATAGGCTGAGACATAGTTTTCAATTTCACCCCCTATTAAAAGTTGTAAGAAGGGTCATACGGGAATTTTCATAGAGAAATCTACTCTACATGTGGGTTTCTTCAAAAGCCATCCCATTACATTATTCACCATCCCCAAAGATTCATGTAAAAATTGTGTATGAAATTAGCATTTCTATAATACTTTGCATATTTATGAGTGAAACTATGTTTTCTTTCGATCCAATGTTGCCATAATTTTACATAGTTGGAAGCTTATTTTTTTCCTTTCACTTGGATGCTCGGAAGGTTTCTCTCGAAAAATGGTCATCCCTAGATTTAGGTACCCTGAGATAGACTTTCTCATTTGCTTTAAACTCCCACCTTCTACAGTGGGGCTGATGTAGCAGTTGATGTATCTCTCTCTCTCTCTCTCTCTCTCAAATTCCCATTGAAATAAAGAGTTTACATTGCAAGCATCCATTCTTTTGGGTTTAGTCTTAAAAACGCGAAGTAGATATGTTTGCATGATTATTTTTTCTTGTCATTGTTATTGCACTATGATTGTGTGTGTGTGTGTGTGCCTTTGTCATATTCCTATTGAACTAAATTAGTTTTTCTTGTCATTGTCATTGCACTATGGAATTCTCTCTCTCTCTCTCTCTCTCTCTCTCTCTCTCTCCCTCTCTCTCTCCCCTTCCCATTGGAATAAATAATTAGTTTTTCTTGTCATTATTATTGCAATATGGCACTCTCTCTCTCTCTCTCTCTCTCTCTCTCTCTCTTTGTGTGTGTGTGTTTCTCTCTACATCATAGAAAGAAATTATTAGTCTTGCTTATCAATGTTATTGCACTATGGTATTCTCTTAGTCTCTCCACATCTCTTTGCCCTCTCTTCCAATCAAACGATTATATTAAGTCTCACCTTCATAGTACAGATTGGCATGAAGCTTGTCCATACACTCAAAATAAACTAGTCAAACATATTTTTATCACTTGAAATTTTACCTTAGGATAACTTATAATGAAGCAACCTTCACACATGAACGACTGTGTATTAGACTAGAAATTGAAACTTTAGAGAGCTTTGTAATTTTTTGAGATAAGCAAGTCACATCTTGTGATTTTCCATTATATATGCATACATAGTCTTACGGGTACATCCAATATGGGATAGTGCCATAACCACCTCTATCGTTGAGAGCACAGGCTGATGGAACATGTGCTCATTTTGATGGAGACCCATCACTCTTAAAAACACGAAGTAGATATGTTTGCAAGTAGATGTGATTCCGCAAGAGCAAGAGGCTAATTCTATCAGCAGTAGGATGGTTGGGGCAGCGAAACTGATAGGAATGATAGCATGTCTAGTTGCATGTGTTGGCTAGAGTGGCAAAATTTATTGGTCGGATCTTGTAGCATGGTGACGAGTTGACCCACATTTCAAAAAGGATGTTGTGGGTTTTCAAGTACCTCATCAACAAATGCATACCTGTGTTTTTTTATGGCATTTTGATCTTTTCCAAAGTTCGTGCTTAGCATGACCATTACCTTAGAGATGTCCCCTCTAGCTCTAAAGTTTTTTCTTAGCATGATCATCACCTTAGAGAGGTCCCCTCTAGCTCTTAAGGAGAATCAATTGTACATAATGCCAAGAAGTCTAGTTTCTTCTTATAGGAGCTAAGAATGAGGTTGTAGATGCTCTTAGGAGAAGGGGCATGGTGACTACAATTTTGGTAGAGTTCATACTCCTCAAGATGAAGAAAAATACCATAACTCTTTTGAGTTCAAGAAGTATTTTGAAGGAATGATGATTTGGAAGCCCAACTTGGTGACTATGCCATACACGATGGGTAAACTATATGTGCTCTCTTAGTTATTGCGAGGATCATTGTATATAGATAATGACTCGACTATTGGCAGACATCTACGTATTCAAGGTGCCTTAGAGAAATTTAGTATCTTTGGAGCAAATTATGGATTCCTTATTTGTTGCATCCTCCCATTGAAAAGTTCTATTGCACAATTCGACGGATGATTTAGGTGAGCATCCCCAAAACTGGCGAGCTCACACTCTCTCTCCTCTCTCCTCTCTCTTCTCTCCTCTCATCTCTCATCTCTCATCTTTCTTCTCTCTTTGAATGTTTGTTTCCCTCTCTCTCATCTTGCATGTACTCTTTCAGCACGGTAGGAAGGGAGATGTGGGGGAAGAGAGAGAAGAGAGAAAAAGGTAGGGGTGTGTGTGTGTGTGTGAGAGAGAGAGAGAGAGAGAGGGAGAGAGAGAGAGAGAGAGAGAGAGAGAGCGAGAGAGAGAGAGAGAGAGAGAGAGAGAGAGAGAGAGAGAGAGAGAGAGAGAGAGAGAGAGAGAGAGAGAGAGAGAGAGAGTTTTAGCTTGCCATTTTTGGGCATGCTCGCAAAAAAACATACCCCTTGATTTAGGAGACAATTTCAAAGAGACTCTAGGAGGGTTTAATGCTTTACTTAAGGCTATATGAATATACTTGGTTATGGGATGAATATGAAGACACACATAGTCTTCCTTTTTCTTTCTCTCATGGCTTGAGATGTATTTCTTTGAATCTCTCCCTCTTGCTCTTCCTCTCTTGGTATGTTTTTCCATAGCTTAGCTCTAGCTCATTCATGTAGGAGTTGACAAATTATTTTCCATATCAACATTTGGCATGTGCATCATGACCATAACCCACTCCTCTTTGACCTTGAGTGGTTTTTTTGTTCAAAGCTTTTGATTCCTCCTGTAGGTTCACTATGTCTTAACTTGTGCTCTCTTCATGATCTTTGCATAGCTCTCCTCATCCTCACTTTCACAATTGTGACCATAACCCACTCCTCTTTGACCTTGAGTGGTTTTTTTGTTCAAAGCCTTTAATTCCTCCTGTAGGTTCACTGCGTCTTAAGTTGTTCTCTCTTCATGATCTCTGCACAGCTCTCCTCATCCTCACTTTCACAATTGTAGTAGCTCAAGTGGGCTTTGTCCCTACATCTAAGCCTTTGGAGGACATTGGACACAAGGGTGTTGGTTTTTGGAGTGCACAGTGCACTGTGCTCTCTTATCTCTCTTTGAAGCGAGAGTGATAGCAACATATATACTAAGCATTATAGGATTCAAGATGGAAGACACAAAGTACTCTCAAGTGATGGATGTTGATAATGTTTGTCTTTTAATTAATCTTTATTGTTATGCGAAGGTTCATCGTGAGATTTTGCTCCATCTCCAAGGCATCCAAAAAGGTTGATGTTTGCAAAGGATCAAAGTGAGCTTTTGGTTCATCTGGAAGGCTCAAACTACTACTAGGGAAGGGGGGACTCTCCTTCTCCCATTGTTGCCAAAGCTTCTTCAAAATAGGACGCAGGGTGGTGGTGCCATCAGCACATCCTTGCTTCACAATCTCCATTGCCAAGAGCTCCTAGATGGTGGCTCCTTGCTTCTTGATCTCTGACATGCCTTGCTTGGGGCTACCCTCTACATCTGCACCTGCAAACTATGAAATCCTAGTAGAGGTACCCCCTTACACAGCCCCAAAGTAGTTCCTGCTGATCCATCCACCACTTCCAAGTAGGGCCATTGCAAACTGATTATGACAGGATCACAATCCGACAAGGTAAGAAAAAGGTGAAGCTATCCATCTCAAGTCCAAAAGGGCAATTCACACATGCGTTAACCTACAAGTGGCTAAGGGAGTCAACATGACCGAAGGACTTGACAATAATGAAGAGGAGTTCTCCAAAACAATCTCAACATTGTTACTCTCTTTGAGGTGATGGATGTAGTTTCCATACTTGACAAGTATCACTTCCCTCAGGAAGGACGGCTACTAGACGATGATCTTCCAATCAAGGCCCGATCCGAATCCATTATTGAAAGTAGTAAAAGATACCATGGCCCATATCCTAAACCCCATTTGATCAAAACAACATTTTGAGAGTGAATTACAACACTCTCTAAGGGAGAATGAGGATGCCCTAATGGACCTTAACCTTGGAATTGAGAATGACCCATGGATGGTCCACATCAGCACTTGGCTCAACCTTGAGTTCCAAACGAAACTAAAAGGCTTCCTCGAGATATTAGTCAACGTCTTCAAATGGAGCTATATGGATATGAAGAGTATTGAACCTCAATTCTATCAGCATACGATTGTCCTTAAGGATGATGCCAAACCAATCCGACAACAATGTTACTAGTAGATGAACCCGAACTATGCAAAATGGGTAGAGGAAGAGATTGATAAATTACTGCAAGTGGGTGTCATATAACCCATTGGTAGGGTGACTTGGATCTCTACGATTGTAATTGTACCCAAGAAGAAGAACAAGTTGTGGATTTGAATGGATTACTGTGAGCTCAAAGCTACAACAACCGTGAATGGTCCATACCCTCTCCCTTTCATGGATCCCCTACTAGATGTTGTCATTGGGCACAAAATAATGGTTTGAGCGGGTAAAATCAGGTTTGAATGGCCAGAGAAGACCAAGAAAAAATGGCATTCATCATCAAATGGGTGGTCTTTACCTCCTACATCATGATGTTTGTCCTTGAAAACGCTCTAGTGGCATTCCAATGCCTAGTCCACGGAGTGTTCGATGAGTCTCTCAATTCTTTCATGCAAATCTTCTTAGATGACTTCAACATCTTCATGAGTAGAGCTTGCATATCAGCCACCTTTGACTGTCCCTTACCAAATTTTGAGTTGCATAGCTATCCCTCGACCAGGTGAAGTATGCCATGCTTTCTTGGCCATATTATCTCAAAAAAGAGTGCCACAGAGCACGCAGGCTGAGAGATCTAGGAGTGTCAGGCTTGTAGTAGAAGGACCTTTTGGTATTCTATCCTGTCCTATAAGTTTAAAAAAAAAACCCCTCATTTTGAACTCTCATAGTATAGTTACATTTATGACTAGCAAGCAATTAGCCCACTTTCTTTGCCAAGTTTGGTGGCTTAGCCACATGATCTGATACCTTGGCAAGGTGGCTGCCCCTCTCAATGTGCTCCTCAATATGAAGCCACTCATATGGACCTAAGATTGTGATTGGGATTTTTTATTTCTCAAGTTGATGCTAGCCAAAGCCCTAGTCATCCAACAACTTGATTGGAAGCTTCCTTTTCATGTCTTTGTCACAATGCCTTCGACACTTGCAATTGATGTGGTAATGATGTAGGAAAAGACAAAGAATTGGTACTGCACAATTTACTATGCAGGCCACCAAGTGTAGAAGGCCGAGAAGAATTATTCACTGATGAAGAAGGAGGCACTTGAGATGAATTATTCCATCAACAAGTTTTGGCATTACTGCTCGAGAACCCCTTTGTATTTCACATGGATCATTCGCACTACTAGTTCTCATCACAGCAAGTGTAAATTGGAAGGTAAGCTTGCTCATCAGATGTTTTTACTTCAAGAGTTTGACTTCATTATTGTTCGTACTCTAGGTGGTTGACACACTTTGGCTGTCGATTACCTATCCTAGATGGATGGTGGCAAGAACCCTGACCTCGATGACTTCCCAAATGTGGACCTATTGGATGCACACTAGCCAATGTGTTAGACGGAGCATAATTACTAGTGCAGGACTAACAAGAAGTGCAAGATGACATCTCATCATTCATAGCGACTTGGTTTGATGACATGTACCAGTTCCTATCAACCATTTTCTCTTTTCCTACAATTAGTTCAAATGCTTTAGCAATAAACAAGAACATAAGATTCATACTTTTGAAAGAAAACAAAGTTGAAATTTCTACCTAGAAGAGAAACCTCAACGAACCTGGTTTCTCATCCCTAGTATCATGAGGTGGAGTATCCACGTCCTCTATTTCTACAAAATAGAGATTCCAATACTTTAGAACCATAACTTCGATAGAACTTTTCTACCAATACAAGGCTACAAAATAACTAATGGCATACCTTTCTCTTTAGTTGTTCGTTTTGTCTACTTAGAGGACATTCTCTTTGGAGTAACTTCTTTATTAGGCTTCTTACTTGTTGAGTGATCATCAAATATATCTCTCTCATGTGTAAATACTTGCCCACCAGCTAGCAAAATCCACCATGGGCAGTTACTAAGCTCCCACTAGGACAATCCATGCATCGAACTAGGGTACATGCAAGTGCTAGGGTTCCCTATCTCACGCCAGCCTTTGCATTGAGTAGGCATCTCAATTAACTTATTCTCCTTCACAAGGTGCTTCAAGTACCTTCAATGTGGTAGAAATTTATTACTTATCAAATGGACAATATCTAGTTTTCTATCAAAGAAAAGTCTTATAGATCATGCACATGTACCTGAAGACAACCTTGTGCACATCTTGATTGATCTATGTAGCCTTCCTTGGTGCATGTCCATCTCCTCTCTTTGAACCTTTGATAGGGGATTTGGTGTCACGTGCCTTCACAGAGGAGAACCTATGCTTCTCGCCTTCTAGCTTGATGTCCTCCATGTACTACTGGAGTGTATAATCTGTAGGCAATACAAGTGGATGGGTCATGGCATAGAGGGCACACAAATCCTCAAGCTCCATGATAGAGTGTGTCTCTATCTTCTCAAGGAAGATCTCCCTTGCCAAGCCACCTAGAAAAGATGCACAAATCGACGATAACCATCTTTCATTATAGAACAAAGACAAGAAATTGAGCATAAAGAAACACCTTACGCTCTAAAGACATTGTCTCCTGAGGGCATGAAATACATCACACTCACAAATGTTATTTGTATTGATAAGGGTATCCCAAATGCATGTTCATCCAATCTAAAACTCCACAAGAAAGGAATACATATCAATGGAACATGAATCCCCCCAAAAAAAAGACAACTCAAAAAAGTTGAAAGATCATTTATTTATGAATTCATATGTTGCAATCCAGCCAACAATGCAATTTCAGATGTCCTCCAGGGATATATCAATGTGCACATCACTCTTATGTGTCTAGACCTTGTCTCCATGTAAGCCTTAGTAATTAGCTCCATCCACGTAGTTGTCTATGATTTCCATCCCATACATAGAATATCTTCTTGTACATTAACCTTCACTTACTCTTTCTTGCAACCTCCTTCTCAAATTCACTATTCACCTCCTTCCATACTTGTGACCATGTATTCACAATTGCATTTGTAGAAGGACTCTCCTCTCCATCACACTTGCATAAGGATACAATGAATGCCCCCTTCTCAAGCAAGTAACCCTCATACTAAAAGCACTCTTTAATGTAGATACATTGCTTCTCAAACCCTTAGGTTGAGCATAAGGAATCAATCTACAAAGGGGGATCCTAGGACATTCATCACACCCAAGAATTTTGCACTTCCCAATCACATCTCCACCACTTACTATCTCCATGTCCATCTTAGCAAATTCATTCTCATCTTCTTTTGCTTCACCTGAATGCCCAACCTTTGTGACTAAATCTTCCTTAGACACTTATTTCTCCTCATTTACAAGGATATTAGGAGGTTGAACACTTGAGCCCACGACAACTTGCCCTTTCCTCAGCATGAGGATGAACATCTGGCTTTGGAGTATCATGTTCTAGTTTTAAAACCCTCTTTCTTGAACCTTTTGGTGGCATTGCTGCAACACATGTAGAAAAAATGAACACAAATCTACCAGTAATGTTTTACCATAGTATACTATTGGCTCTATCCCATGGCTTTCGTAGGAAGAGCAGGGTATTCTCGGTATGCAAGGTTTCGAGGCTTTTTATCACCTATAGATATTGTAGTATAAGTATAGCAGCTTAGGACCTCAAGTCATATTTCGGTGAGAGACGTAGGCTTAAGTGTAGTAAGCAATCATAGTGCATGCATGTGTGAAAGGAACATGCATCATCATGGTTGGGGTAGTGAAGGCTTTCGCCTTCAGTGGGGGTTGAAGGGTTTAGGGGGAGTTTAAGTGTTAGAGGGAGGTTCAGGGTTTAGAAGGGGGTTCCAAGGTTCAAAGAGAGGTTCCAAAATTTAGAAGAGGTTCAAGGGTTAGAAGGAGGATCCAAGGTTTAGGGTAGAGTATATGGTGGAGAACTTGTCTCCCTCATAAATCATGGAGGTTAAGGGTTGAGGAACTAAGGGTTTAGGGAGAGCATAGGAGTGGGAGAGGGAGAAGATGTAAGAGCATGAGGGCCCGGGGAAAAGGAGAGAGAGGAGAAGGGAGGGAGGAGAAGGGAGAAGGAGGAGGAGGGAGGAGGAGAGGAGAAGGGAGGAGGAGGAGGAGGGAGGAGGAGGAGGAGGAGAAGGGAGGAGGAGGAGGGAGAGGATGGGTTGCAAGGTTGGAGGAGAGGGGAGGAGGAGTTGCAAGGTTAGGACATGCTTTTGGATGTACAGTGCAAGGAAGCATGGACAATTGAGACAATTGCTTGGAATACCAAAGTGGAACTCAACACAATTCCCCAAAGAGTGTGGGCTTCATTCCATTATGGGGTATTTATACAAGTTGGAGAGCTTCTCTCTTTGCATGTAGGAATTGTAAGACATTCTCTCTCTACATGTAGAACTTACATATAGAAGTTGCATGTAGGAGTTACAAGTTGCATGTACAACTCACACGTTGAGTTGCATGTAGAAGTCGCATGTAGAAAATGCAAGTTGGATTCCTAAGAGGGATTATTCCTTGCCTTATGCAAGTACAAGTGGAGCTTTGTGGCTACTCTACACACACATTCTGTGCTACCTAAGTCCATGTTTGCATAGAGACAACATACTCCTGGATCCATTTTATTACTCGTCCTCGGGTTATGGCTTATTTTGATTTCAGAGTTGGGATGCCATTGCGTAACCCTATGGCTATTAAACTTGTGGCATGCCACTTGCTCATGCTGTTATGATTTTACAACATATAATTTATGGTATGTAGTTAGGAAGCTTATCTCCTCTTGCGGAGGGGTAGACGGCTATGAATTTCAGAGGGCATTTCATTGCTGAGGCTACAAACTCTACCATCGAGACTTCTTAGGAAGAGGTTTGGTGGGGGTCTCATTGTTGAGGTTGGCATTTCTTACTATCTTGCATACATGTTGGATGCAATTGGACTCGTATCATTGAGCTTGTAGATCCATTTGTATACAAGTACTGTGATGTTTGGTAGTGGTCTCATTGGTTGTAGACTCTTTTGCAAATTCATCTTGAGTTTTGGCATAACTTCTTGTCCTGCTTGTGAATTCATTGCATGCTTTGAGATTATGGAATGAAAGTGTGTGATACTATTATTGATGCAATCTATTATGTGCCTATGCAAAATTGTGTGAGTGCATGTGATCTATCGATTAGGTAGGGACTAACTATATGCTTATTTGTGGGAATTCATAGGGAAACTAAGACAATCATCCCTAAGTGAAAATTGATTAGGTCTTCCTAAATGTGCAAAAACATGCATATGCTAATGAGTGTGTGTGTAATAATCTAGTGCAAATTATATGTGCAAAAATGTGCATATGCTAGTGAGTGCTTGTAATACAATCTAATCCTAACTAAGGAAGACTTGGGTTTCTCAAATCTTCATTTTTATCGGGGATGGCTTGAGTGTTGAAGTAGTAGTGCTTCATTCAACTCCCGTTTATTGTTGTATTGAATTGGACTCCATCCAATGTCTCTAGTAGCATAGCTCCGATGGGATTCATCTTTCTAACTTGATAGGGTCCTTGACCTAGATACTTGAGTTTGCCCTTGTGTACTTTGGCATTGTATAACAAGATCAAGTCACCTCCCTTGATGTCTTTAGCTTTAAGATTCCTATCAAACCATGCCTTTCTTCTACGTTTTTCTATTGTCATGGCATGGTAGGTGACTAGTCTTGTCTCTCTATGCTTCTCCAATTGATAGAGTCTTTCTTTCAAGGATTCATGATCTCCCATGCATTCCTGTACTGCTATCCGTAGGCTTGGTATTACAAATTCTAGTGGGACCACAACTTCGAGGCCATACACCAATTGAAAAGGTGTATTCCATATACTGACCTTGAGTGTGGTTCGGTATGCTGATAAGACTACATTCAGTTTCTCTGCTTAATCAGAATGTTGTGGTTCTACTACCTTGGTGAGGATAATGCATAATATTTTGTTGGTGGATTCAGCCTATCCATTCCCTTGGGGGTAGTAGGGTGTGATTTTTCTATGAATTACCATAAAGCCAGATAAGAGTTCTTAGATTACCTCACTAACAAAAAGTTCACCTCTATCCGACACAATTTCAATGGGGCATCCGAATTAGTTGATCACATTCTAGTATAAGAATCTTGCTGTGCTTTTGGCATTTGCCTTTCTGACTACTTTAGCTTTAGCCCATTGTAAAGTAATCAGTGGCCACAATGATCTAGCATGCCTATGTTCCCTTTGCTGCTAGATGGATGGGACCCACATAGACAATCCCCCATTTTTCAAATGGTTTTTGTGCAACAAGTGTTGTTAGGCTATTGAAGTATTTGTGTTGGTGTTTAGTGGTCCGTTGGCATACATCACAACTTTTAACATATTCATAGGCATCTGCCCAAAGTGTTGGCCACTAGTAGCCTGCAAGGAGGACTTTTCTTATTGTGGCTTCCCCTTGGAAGTGTCCTCCTGCAATGCCTTTATGGACTTCACTCAGGATTGGCATGATCTCATGAGGCATTACTCATTTTCTTAAAACCTAGTCCTTGACCATCTTGTATAGTTATTCAAAAATGAGTTGATAGGTTGCAGCTTTGAAATTAGTTTTCTGGCATCCTCTTATTTCATTTTAGGGGGTGGTCTTCTTGCCATTAAGTACCCAATGATATCTACACACGACATCTATCTGAAATAGTGTGGCACTTGGCAAGTCATCTTCTACTCAATTTGCTTCTTCTCCCGACTTGGCACAAGATATGTGATCAGTAGTGTAGTGTTGGGCACCTTTGTAGACCATTATTTTGAAGTTGAATTCTTGAAGCAAGAGGAGCCATCTGGTTATTCTTCTTATTGTACACACATGGTTCACAAGATAAAGTAATGCTTGATGGTCGGTGTAGAAGACAAAATCATTTGCCAATAGATAGTGCCAAAATATCTTAACACTATACACCATTGCTAGGGCTTCTCTTTCTGTGGTGGTATAGTTGATCTCCACATCATTGAGTTGTCAACTGGCAAAGTAGTATGGGTAGTTAGTAGTCTTTCTTATGTTCACTAGGTTACAAAGCACACTCCCAATTGCATACTTGGATCCATTAGTATGAACGTGAAAATCAATATCCCAATTGGGAGGTATAAGGATGGGTGTTGTGATTAGGTGCCACTTTAAAAGCTCAAAGGCTTGGTCGCACTCTTCTGTGCATAAGAATACCACTAATAGTTTATAAAGTGGTTTGGCTATCATGGCATATGATAAGATAAATCTTCGATAATAGCTAGCATATCCCATTAAGACTTGTACGCCTTTGGAATTTGTAGGAGGATGCAATTCCATGATGATTTTGATTTTGTCCATGGTAATTGCAATCCCATATTGAGAAACGATGTGTTGAATTGGCATTTTGTTGGATTTAGGGATATGCCATACTCCATGTACTACTTCAAGACATTTGAAATGGTCTTTTTTGTTCGAGTGGATGCACAAATCATCCAAGAGCACCTGTAAAAAGCTTATTTAGAAATGACTTGAAAGTTGTGAACATGACTCATTGGAATGTGCCTGGGGCATTATAAAGGCCGAATGGCATGACTCTATAGGTAAAAATACCCCATTCTATTGTAAATGCTATTTTTGATTGGTTTGCAAGAGCAATTTGTGCTTGGTTATAGCCACTGAAGCCATCCAAGAAGCTATATGTCTTGGAACCTACCACCTTTTCCAACACTGTTTCTGTTACAAGTAGGGGATAGTGATCCCTAATTGTGGCAGCATTCACATTCTTTGAGTTTATGCATATTCTAAGCTTCTTGTTGCATTTAGGCATGATGATGATGGGTGAAACCCAATCAGTGTGATCTATCTCATAGATGAATCTGGCATCTAGGAGTTTTTCTAGTTCATCAATAAACCATGGTGCCATACTTTGGATTTGTTCGATAAGGTCCACATACCTTAGGGTGGGCACCTTCCCTTATAGGTATTGTGTGTACTACCATGTTTGGTGAAATTCCTTTCATCTCCTTGTATGACCATGCTAGATAGTCACGGTATTCCATTAGGAGTGCTTTGAGCTTGGTTTCATCTTCTTGTTGAAGCTGTTTTCCAATGAAAACCAATTTTTCTTCCTCCCCTTCAAGGGCGAGGTTTATTGTTTGAGTTTTTGCCGGTCCCTCATAGATTGGAGTTTCTCCAATGCTATTGATTTCTTGAGCTTCAGATTCTCTTAGTGGTCTTGGAATTGCTATGGGGACACTACGACTTGTGTAATTCTTGAAGTACTCTGGCACTTCTCTTGACTAATGTTTATACTACAAAACATTTAAGGCTAACATGAATCGGATGCGTTGAGAAGCTCAAGAAATCCAAAGTGACATTGGAACTTGTGCACTCTGACAAGGTAGGTGTTACCTGTCTAATACAACTAGCCATTGTCCAACACAAAATTTCATCACATTTGCATATCACACACCCCATCACCTTTGGATGGCGATGGAGACATGTTTATGTTTGGTTCAGCAATAGTTACCATGGGATTAGATTTTGCAACTACCATGGAGACATGTTTATATTTGGTTTAGTAGTAGTTACCATGTTTATGTTTTGTTCATCACTAGTTACCATGGGATTAGATTTTGCAACTGCCAAGAAGAACAATGCCTACACAAAGATACATAAGTTCTTTCTTGGAGTTGCTAGCAAGGGGAGGGATTATACTAGGATGGGAAGGAAAGTAAAATGGGCTGCAGACTTTATACTACTAGACTTCCCTATGGGTTTGGAGATGGATGGACATGTTGGGATTCCCACATGGAATAAGCTTATAGAGGACCATGTTAGATATGGTTTTAGTGTAGTAGTAGTTGCTACACTTGGTGTGTCAAAGTGTGGATTGTACTAGCCTAATCTACCACTCAATGAGCATAAAGATCATAGAGGCTCAAACCATATACTGAGAACCACGAGGAGAGAGACACCAATTAGGAAACACTCAATCTATTCCAAATGTGCTATATCAACAATACATGATAGGCTTCTTATATAGAGAGAGCCTTTAGAATAGTCAACACTTGTGGGATCCTCTAATCCACATCTCTCCTTGTGGATGTCCTCGATCCACATCCTCACATCATGTAGTCCACATCCTAGGGTGGCTACTTTAATACATTCCTATACCATACCTTAGCCTCTAATATGTGCTCATGGCACCATACCCTTGGTGCCATGATCCATTGGCTGCTGCAAGGTGGTCAGATGTGAGTTACAAATCCATCACCTCCCCTTAGTTCATACCTTGCTACTTAAGTGGTCAAGTGTGGTTTTTACATGTCAAGACCTCCCCTGAGTGCTTGCATGGCTACTTGTAGGTGGCCAGGTTTGATTACAAGAATATAGGCTAAAGGTGGAAAGGTTGTTGCTTCTCAATATATGTCGTTCTTGTCATTCTACTCATGGCTTGATGATGACTCCATGTAGTTGACATGCCGGTTCTTCAATCTGCAATAGTCTTCCTTGTGTCCCAACTTCTTGCAATGGTGACACTTTGGTTTGTTCTTCAGTCTCTATAGTCACTTTGATAGTGACCCATCCTTCTGCAATGGTAACACTTTGTTGATGTTTTGCTGAACAATGGTTGTTCTTCATTATTGCTACTGTATGTTGATGTAGATGTCGATGTCGATGCCTTCAACTCTCTTTCTTTCTCAAGAAGAGAGGATACACATTCCTCAAATTTTGGATCTAGAAGATTCTTCAAAAAGTGGTTGTCAGTGCATTGCACTCTTTAGGCATGCTTTTAAGGAGGATTGCAAGTGCATCCTTTTCTCCTAGTTTTGCATTTATGCCTTCTAGTTGGGTCATAATGCTTTTGATCTTGTTGAAGAATTGTGCCATGGATTCATTGAAGCTCATGTGCAAACCATAGAATTCAATCTTAAGATGCATTTCTTAGTTCTTGACTTTTTCACCAAACACTGTGTTCAACTCATCCCTTGCATCTTTGGCATGATACTTAGAGTCTATATGATGAATTATGTTTAGACCCAAGTGCAAACCAATGAGTAATACTACTGCTTCGTCTTTTTCCTTCTAGGCTTCATTTTGTATAGTGGGTATGTCTTCTTTTCCAGTGTTCCAAAGCTTTTGATGCATCAAGAAATACCTCATTTGTGTAGACCAGGTGTGAAATCCTTCCCCAGTGAACTTCTCAATAGTTGGGGTATGTATTGCCATTGCAAAAGTCTTACCTGTTGAAGAAACTTTCAAATATGACAATGTCTAATCGCTAACAATGATTCCGACTTGACAAGTGCATAGAGCTTGAAAAAATGATCACTTTTCCTTTTTAGAGCGTGTGCAAATTCTTCTTGGATTACAAGTTATGGCTTGTTGAAGTTTTATGAAGACGAGGGGCAATTGATCATGTGGCACATGGATTCATATGCAGTATTCCAATCTATGCTTAGTAAGGGCCTCTGTGCTTATGTGGCACCATAGGTGATGTGGCATATTAAACAACCATATTTCATTGGATTGATCTCCACCTGCTCGGCATGCGGCATCAAAATGCTAGAGGAATCAGGGGCTGGATCTCCTCTACCATTATATTTGGGAAGTTTGAGTTTAGCCAAGGGTGTGTACCTTGATTTTTATTATTTTTGTGATTAAAGAAATTGTTACCCTCCGCATCGAGGTCAATATCCCCATCATCATCATGACGGCGTCTAGCCATGTTGTGGCATGGAGTTAAAGGGATTTCTTGAATTTCAAGGGGGGAATCGGGGTAGAGGAATGGTCAGAGGTGGTGGTTGTAGCAGAGTTGTATGTGGATTGGGTGAGCATTAGAGTCGGAGGCATTGGTCAGAGCGTAGCTGCATGCAGATTGGGCGAGTTGCAAAGGGTGTCTCTGTCACAAGTGTGGGTGTTGATGTAGTTGTGTTAGGAGAGTTAGTGATGTGTTAGTTTTATAGGGACCGTCATGTTAATAATGTGCTTAGGATTGTCCCACATGTGTATTGAAATATGTCGGTGTAGATGGATCGTCAATCGGAGGTCACATTGTAAAGATATGAGCAAATTAGTGCAAAACAAGGCCCACATGGGGTGCAAATGAGCAAGTGCTAGGGATGCTGAAATGGTGTGAAATGGGTTGGAAAAATTCCCGATAGTGTGGTGTTTCCATGTCTGAAATTGTGGTTCTCAAACGAGGTCCAGTTTGGGTCCCAAACGGGAAGGTTTCCTTGACCTCTTTGCAACTAGCTACCACCACCTTTGCCATGTGACTACCATAGAACACAAGATAGAGCTGAAGCTTGATGCTAAGCAAGTGGCTCAAAAGTACCAAAGATTAGAACCCCTACAAACCGATGCTTTGCCCTCAGAGTTGTAGAATCTTGTGGAGGCTGGTTTTATTATTCCGGTTCACAATATTGAATGGGTTTCACCAGTGGTACTCACCCCAAAGAAAAACAACAAGTGGCGGGTTTGCATCGATTATAAGAAACTTAATGTGGCCACCAAGAGGGACCATCATCCTCTGCCCTTTTAGGACCTCATTCTTGAGAAGGTAAGTGGTCATGAGATGTATACTTTTTGTGACTATTACTCTAGGTTTTATCAAATCAGAAATGTTGAGGAGGATGTGCTCAAAACCACATTTGCCACACCCTGGGCAATGTTTGCATTCAAGGTGATGCCATTTGACCTCACCAATTGATGCTCCAGCTACCTTTAAAAGATTTATGCAGATGCTTTTTGCTCCTTACTTGGGGGTTTTTTTGGAGGTATTTTTAGATGATTTTTGTATATTCTTGGCACATAAGGAGCACGTCATGAAGGTCAGTATGGCCTTTCAAATGGTCAATGATGCAAATGGCAGCCTCAACCCTAATAAATGCACCATTGGAGCGACTCAAGGGAGGTTAAGGGGACATATTGTCTCATCCGAGGGCATCAATCCTGACCCCAAGAAGGTAGAAGCTATCCTCAAGCTTTCCCCACGAACAACCAAATGTCAGGTATGTTCATTTTTTAATCTAGCAGGATACTATGGTCGCTTCATTGATCAATATGCTACTTTGACACGACCCATGATTATGCTGTTAAAAAATAGGGTTGATTTCTCTTGGGATGAGGATTGTGATCAAGGGTTTGTATAAATCAAGAATGCTCTGGCTTTAGAACCCATTCTATGCAATCCTGATTGGTCAAAGACTTTCTATATCAATCCTAGTTTTGGTCAGCACACTTTGGTGGGTATTCTTCTCCAGCAAGGGGAGGATCAGTTCATGTACCCCATTCAATTTGCTTCTTTATAATTGCTTGAAACTGAACGATGCTACTCTAAGGCTGACAAGCATGCCTTGTCTTTGGTATTCTACCTTGAGAAATTTAAGCATTATGTGGTTGGAAAGTCCTTCATTATAATCTCTAGCAATGGTCTTGCAAAGCAGATTCTTCAATCACCAAATCCCATGGGCCAGTTGGCCAAATGGTTGGGAGTTCTACAAGAATATGATTTTTCTTTTAAAATTGTAAAAGGGGGTTGTTCCAACTTGAAGAATGCTTTGATTGATTTAGAGGAGTGCCTTGATGTAAACCATTATATGGTGGTATGTACAAGGTTTCTAACCGCTTTCTCCTTCCTATGAAAAGTACTAGCTATGAGAGAAAGAAAATCCATAGAGATAGTAGGCACTACACTCTCTTTGATGGGGTGTTGTACCGTCAAGCATGGATGGGGTACTAAGATGGGCCATTAATGTAGATGAAGTACCTAAAGTATTGAAGCATTACCATAATGGAGGAAGAGCGAGAAGAGTAGGGTATTCTCAGTATGTAGGGTTTTGAGGCTTTTTATCACCTACAGATATATTGGGGTTGCCGTTTGCAGTATACGTGTAGCTTAGGACCTCGAGTCATATTCCGATGAAAGCAAACATCATGCATGCATGTGTGAAAGGAACGTGCATCATCATGGTTGAGGTAATGAAGGCTTTTGGCTTCATTGGGGGTTGAAGTGTTTAGGAGGAGTTTAAGGGTTAAAGGGAGGTTCCAGAGTTTAGAAGAGGTTCAAGGGTTAGAAGGAGGATCCAAGGTTTAGGGTAGAGTACATGGTGGAGAATTCGTCTCCCTGGTAGATCATGGATGTTAAGGGTTGAGGAACTAAGGGGTTTAAGGGGAGCATAGGAGTGGGAGAGGAAGAGGGTGTAAGAGCATGGGGGAAAAGGAGAGAGAGAAGAGGGAGGAAGAGGAGGGAGGAAGGAGGAGGGCTTGCTGTGGTGGTAGTGTAGACATAGATGAGTCTACACATTCCCACCTCCCCTACCACGATGGGACATAATGTGGGACTAGCCCCGTACTTTCTCGCTCCACCACCCCAAGCTCCACTGCCCCTTCTAGTTCATGCATTCCTTTCATATTAGAGCATATCAACCTGGAGGACCTTTCATACAATCTCAAATCAGATGGGAGACATTCTTGAGGATAAAAAGGGAAAAAAGTCATCGCTCATATGAGGCACCCTCAAATTTTCCCAAGGGTATATTTGGAAACTGGTGCACATCGAATAATTCAACGAAGGATGCTCTAATAGCGATGCTCAAGGAGAAATTTCCAAACCCCTCAAGATACGATTTTATTCGTGATTACATGATAACTCGATGTGCTTCATAATCTGACATTGTAGGTCAGAAGATAGACTGATGTCTTGATAGAATAGGCCTTCATGGACAGACAAAGAAGATTGGAAGGTCACCAAGACAGATCTCAAAGAAACGTCGGACAAGTTTGAGAACTAAAGGAGAGCAGCGGCGAGACAGTTGGACAACATTGGTACTTCACACCTCAGGAGTGGGGGAAGGGAAAGCTACGAGGCATGGGTTACTGTAAGTCTATTTCTCCTATAATTTATTATTTTATTTGTTTAATTACTGATATATGGCACTTCATCTAGCTAATCCAAAACAATGATGGTTCATTTTTAGTTAATTCTAGTCCATTGTATTTTGTGATTCAACATCCTCCTATAGATGTGGAGTACAGATATGCACCGAGAGTGGAGCGAGGCCATTTTTCCAAGAGATGGAGCGTTAGGGATAGGGCATTGATTGGGCTACGATGGCCGCTTGGCATGTAAAGCTAATCCAATCATCATTGTTCTCAAGCATGTTTGATTGTACCAACGATTTTACAATTAAGCTATAATCTCATTTTTAAAGTTGTTTTCTTCTTAGGGTGAGCATTGAAAAACTCAAGTGATATAGAGGAGGAGGAGCTTACAGGTGGAGACATGGGGGAGAGAGAGGAGGGTGAGGGATCAAGTAAAGGCAGAGAGGCCGAGGGATCAGGTAGAGGTAGGGACAAGTCTAGTAGTTCAAATGAAGATTAGTAGTAGTTTTGCCATTTTGTGTTTAGCATACCTTCTGCAATTTGTCCATTTTGTATCTCATTTTCAAATTTTGTATTGTCCTCTTCGAAAGGGAAATTTGATAATAAGACATGATGATTTGAGAGTTTTGGGCAATTTTTGCATGTTCCTACCTCGGATGGCATGTCGTAACCCTTATGTTCTAATGAAATACATATAATAGTGGGGTAGAATGGGGCTGAAACAAGCCATATTTTGCCCCACAATTTTTTTAAAAGCTTTCGTATTGTGTCTGTATATACCAACGCTCTTACCAGTGTCTTTATATACCACCGCTTCTTAGTGTTGGTATATATCCACACTAATATTGATGCACATTTACCGATGCTTATGTTGATGCTTTGTTCCCGTGGAAAAAAAAGGTGTAATTTCCATCGGTATTAGTATCGAAAACCAATGAATACCTTGTAGTGAAGTGTTATCTTCTTAGTAAAATAATATAGATCTTACAATAGGGTGGCATGATGGGGCCAAGTAAGCATTCACACAATTTTAAATATGTGTGTAATTAATGGTGATAGGGCAAACTACAAGTCTTATATCATATGGAAAAAAGTCCCTTGAACTTTTATTTATCTTACAAGGCTATCAAGATGTAATTGAAAAAAGAATTGTAACAATTTTTTAAATTGGAAAATCTTCCCTTAAAGTATTTTTGCATCTATGTGAACTTATCGTAGAGGAAATAACTAAAAATATCTTCATGGATGTTTATGGTCGACATATTAAGCATGTACAATATTTTTGCCATACTCATTATTTAGAGAGCTAATACAGTGATGGTAATTGGACATGCACATCCAAACTTGTACCTGATCCATTCCTTTATACACTTAAAAAGAAGAGGAAAAAATGAGAAACGTCTTCTTTTAAGAGTAATTGTTTGCATTCTTTAAACCCTCTCTTTTGTACCCAAGAATATTTGAACCACTTGCTAGTTTAAAAAAACAGTAGCTTGTAAGGTCATGGTCCAACAAATAATTAGTGGACCCTTGATTGATGCACTTTTACAAGAGGGGTTCACTACAAAGAAAATGCTCACATTTACTTTCTTTAAAAGCTATTTTCATTATCCTCATAACATAGGGATTTTTGCTAGGACACAAACCAAGTTGGACATAAAGTAAATGAGAGAGATTTTTCGAATATAAGACCGTCAAATACACTCGAGATAAATATTCAAATACGCTCATGGCTTGTGCACTTAGTTCAAAGCATAAGTCAATCTAGATCATGTGTGTTCTCAACTTTTATTACTATTAGGTGAGCTGAAGGGGCTAGAGGAAGGAGATTGTAGCCGCATACTCCAAACAAGACTGTGCTAGAGCGGCACCCATGGTTCCTTCAGTTATAAGTAGACGTGCGTACTTTTATTACTACTAGGAAATCTTATGGAGCTCCTTATGGAGCTAGAGGAGGAAGAAGGTTGTAGCCACATACTCCAAAGAGACACAGCACTCCCACCGGGCACCGATTTCCACACTTCCCGCAGTTGAATATATCTATGTCCGTGTCTGTGCAGAGTCCATTGCAGCAGTTTAGCCCGAAGAAACATTGATTGTAGCACCAGCCGCAGTGAGACGTATCTCTATGGACGTCCACGCATCTCCTATGGCAGCACCTGGTGGTCTCTGGATTCATGCCGGCTGAATGTTCGCATATAAGAGGTCTCATGTCGCACCTGAGCGTTTTCATATCTGTCCTCTTTTCAACTTTGGAGGTTAGGAAGCGGCTCACTCTTTTTTTGGAAAGGGAGGAGCGTAGAGATGGCTTGACAATGTAAGAGCCAGGCGAAGGTGGGGAAGCCTGGTCAGCCAGGCCAGCAAGAGAAACTGGATAGACGGTAAGCGCTATCAGTGCGAATAAGAAGAAGGAATGGATGCAAAATTCTGCGCCAGCCATAATGTTTGCTTCTTGCCAGGGGAGGGATGTGAAGGGGTGCGTTATTCGTGTCATATCCACAGGCAGCGACCGCCTATTTGAAGGGAACATCGTGCAATGTTGTTTAGAAAGAGGGAGCGAGGGACATAGAAGACGCCATTAAAATATCACGTACGTTCTCCTACTTTTACTGCACGCTGACGGCCGTTACGTTCCTGTTTCCAGCGCCCCTGCAAAGCTGGCTCAAAATATATCTTTGATGTTTATCCCAATGTAATTAGGCAATGGTTTGCAACTTTTGTAAAGTCACAAAGTCATCCCAAAGTCGACAATACGTAGTGTAGCTGTCAGTGAGGAAAGTACTGCTTTACATAGAGAATATGATAACCCTCCTCATCTGGTTATTTGGCATGTAAGCGCAGGCCTGTTTCCAGTGCTTGAGCATCTGCAAATGTTCCAATACGACAATGTTTCCACAAAAGGCACAACAAAGACCCAGCATCCGGGACTACACGTTCAATTGTCGCCACCGATGGGCTATCTGACACTTGCATGATCGGAGGATTTTATAACCTCGCGGGCTGTATTCTATACATTTTAGCAACACTTTAACAGATGAGCAGTGTCAAAAAGTTTGCCTCGTCGATCTTGTGCAAACTACTTTCTGTTTATCTATGATTTTGGTGCACGCTTGAAGCATATTTTGCTTCTCAAATCTGTGAAAGATCACAATTGAGGACCAAGAGTTGCAATGTATTAGTTATTAAAGCCTAGGAGGTTTGGAGTGGAGCTCAATACGTCACCCCAATGTGACTCATTGGGAATTGTGACACGTAAGGACGTTGTGGGTAAGGAAGGGCAAGGACAAGGTGGTTCAGGGGTGTGAAAGACAAAGTGCAATGTGTGATGGGTTAATGGTGGAGAGGGGGTGAAAGACAAAATGCTAGTGGTGAGTGGTGTGAGAAGGGTTATTAGTCCCCATGAACATTAGTTTTTACAACGGCTAGCGTGCCCCAAGCACCTTACCTATTTTAAAGTTCATCTCTCTCATACTTATCAAATGCTACATTTCAAATTGATAAAATTTGTGTTTGGCGATCAAAACTAGACCAGCTTAGGAAGCCATCGAGGGCATAGGCAATAAAACTACATAGCCCATACTCATTAGCTTAGAAAACCAGAAATTAGTTTGCAAGTACTAGGCCCATAAATTTGCAATACAAGACCTAACAAATCCCACAAGCTTATACGAGTGTATGTTAGCTATGATAAGACTTAATTATTCTCAATCTTGATGACACTAATTTCAAAGTTGTTTATTCAATTCATGCAATAGGTAAACCTTAAGCTAGTTCATCTTAGTCATTAAAAAGGATTAAATCTCATCCATCAATTAGATATTGGATATAAAAAAGGTATCGTGTGGGTCACTACGTGAAAACTCTATATATCGTGTGTGTTTAAGTGCTAGCATTAAAAACCCTTATCCACAAAATCATAAGGCTTTAAATGAACCCATTTTCTATACAAACCTATAATTTTTTTGTAAGAATTTGTGAGCTCTTAACTATTTAAAAACCCCTTATGTTGGACCCACGTGCTATATTTACATATAATGAGTAAAACACATGCAAAAAAAGCAATCTATCACTAGTAAGGGATCCAACATAGCATAATCTTGTTTCCACCAAGCCATTAAAGATATCTAGAAAATGTAATTTCCATAGTAGATTTTGTTTTGGGACAACCATTAAACCAACAGACTAGGACCAGGACTTCGAACACATGGACCCAGGACCTAGAATGTGTGAAGCAAGGGTTTGAAATCAGAAACATGAAATCAATAATGTACATTAGGAAAAAAGGGATATGATATGATTTGTAATGAGTTTTATATGCCTATATTTGGTTGTTTTTTCCAAGCATATTATCAATGGAACACCCTCCTCTTGGGGACCAGTCTTCTAAAAACCCCAACTCGCTTCCCCATGTTGCCACCATTCACCACATGGATACTCTGCTATCACATGTAGTAGAAAAAATTGTGCATGATGCATATTGAATAAAGTTTAATGTCAAAGTGCAAGCACGTGGGTAGGGTCCAAACCAATCATCATAGGAGTGGCATTACCTAAGGGTCGCACAAATTAACCTATGGGATCTCCACAAGCTTTGGTGACAATCGAGTAAACATAGAAATTATCCAAATAAATGGAAATAAACTAGGTAATATAATCCTTGAAAGTCCAACCATAAATCTCTCAAAAGTAGAAGGTGCATACTTGGTCCAAAAGGCATAACTTTAGTGAAATACACACCCCATTGTATCATAAAAGCAATTTTAATATGATATTTTAGTGCAACCAAAATTTGATTATAGCCACTGTAACCATCCATGAATGAGTACATCTCATGTCTTGCAACTTGATCCAAGATACCATCTGTGAATGAAATGGGAAAAGGTTATGGTATAGTCAGAGCATTTAGCTTCCTGTAATCCACATCAACTCAGAGTTTTTCATTTTTCTTAGGCATGACCACAATAGGAAAGATACAATCAATCCTATCAATCGGATAGATGAAACCTTCTTGAATGAGCTTATTCAATTCATCTTTAACTTGCTTTGCTTAATTTGGGTTCATTCTATACCTTTGTTGTCAGATAGGTTTGCTTAATTTGGGTTCATTCTATACCTTTGTCTCGTTAGATAGGTTTGGCATTAGGGACTAAAGGGATTATATGCTAACAAATTTATGTAGGAACTCCATTTAGATCTATATAACTCGATGCAAAAACATATTGATATTGCATGAACAAAATTTTATCTTTAGTGTGGTAATCATCAACCACATAGGTACTGATGACTACTATTTTAAGGTCCTCTTTTGATCCCATATTTAATTTTTGAGCTGGCTCTAGAATCAATGTTTAGAGCCTAAGCGAGTAATGGGGAGTTGAGGGTCAACAATATCTCTTTCCCCAACTATATCTTCAGTGAAATTACTGGGATATAAGTTTTGTTGTGCTGCTATCTTTTCTTCCTTAATCTTTTGTTTGAGGTTAGTAGCTATTGGAAGATATCAATCTCTCCTACTCACATGATTTGAAGCTCCACAAGCTGAGTTTCAACATCTTGTGGAAAATTATCCATGACTTTTAGTAATTGAGGCCTACAAGTCTTAGGCACTCTACTCAAGTTGGTTGGAAACTAAATTTCCTTTTCCCCAATATTAGTTTTCATCAAATTGGTTCCCCAATCATGCAACACCTTGGAACTTTTCAACTAGGGTCTTTCGATCAATAAATGGTATGCATTTTCTTTGATGGGAATCACCAACAAACCCACTTTATAATAATTTTCACCAATAGTTAGAACAACATCAAAAGTCATACCTAGAGCCACCACAGATGATTCATGAGCCATTCAAACTCAAAATAGAGATGGTTTCATATTTTTCAACTCCAACTCATTTAGGCTCATTTACCACAGCTGCAAAGATAATGTTCACTATGGAACCACCATCTACAAACACGCTTAAGACTTTCTACTTCTTAATTTTTATTGTAATCATAGGAACTTGATCATCCACCATTGGGTAATCAATAATAGGAATAGTAGCTAGTGTATCCATGGTCTTGATGGTGGTTGCTTAGCTTGAAGCTATTGCAATAGAAAATCATTACAATATGGTGCAATCTTAAGCAATTATGATATGGTGAGAATTACCTTCATGTGATGAAGAATTTCCCATGCTTTAGTCATTTCAGGACTTGATTCTCCTTTAGAACTCAGAATTTCCTAAGATTGGCTTATCAAGGCTTCAATTGAGCTGTTTGTTAGTGGTACCTTACTTAAATCAAGAGGTAGGTCCACTATTGGAGCTTCCCATTTTAGTTCTCAAGTAAATTGGGAGGCAATCTATTTTTGGGATTTCCAATTAAGATACCTGTGGGTGAGGCCAATCCTTCTTCATCAGTAACTTGCTATTGTTGTGAGTGAGTCGATGCGTTAACTGAACTAGTGAGCTCGGCTAGAATGGCCTGGCATCCTGGGACATCTTCTCATCATTTTTTATTATTGTGGACCAATTGCAAATGCTCCTGCCACAAAGGGCATTTAGTCTTTGTGTGATTGCCATCACACAAGTAACAATGAATCTATGATGAAGGACCTTGAGCCTTTTGTTTTCCATTTTTACCTTTTACCTTGCCTTTCTATATTGTTGGAAAGAGCTGATGAAGCACCTCCATATGAGCTATTAAGCACCAAATTCAGAATTTGTATGATAAAATAAGTGACCAAATTGAGCATTTAGTAGTGACCTGCTGTCCCAGACACTGGCATTAAGTCCAGCTTATCATGCTTCTACCCTAGTAGTGTTAGTACTATTAGCTATGTTAGAATGTTAGTACTATTAGAACATTGTTAATGTAATGGTAGAATGTTTAACAATGTTAGCAATAATAGCAACACATGAAATGTTAGTCAAGTAAGAATGCTAAATTTTAGTAATGATAGCATTGGTTAGTCTAGTTAGCAATAATTGGGTTAGTCTAGAACATTAGTCATTCAATGTTAGATATTGGCTAGACATTGGCAATCTTAGACATTAGCATCTACATCACTTCGGTTGTAAACTGCAAACAATTGCCCTTCATTAAAATGCAAGAAGACCGAACTTAGATGGCAAATTATTATATAGTTAGGAACGCTGCTGCCAATAATCCTGAGAAGATTTTCTCAACTGCAAGAGGCCTTGACAGTCCTGTGCCCAAAACAGTTTGCAGCCTATGGATCCATTGGGGCTGTGCCCGAAATAGTCTGCAGCCATCAACTGAAAGAAACTATAGACAGAGCCGTTTTTGTCGCCAAACTTGCAATGGAACCTCGATCCGAACCTTCAGAGAGGATACACATGGTAAATGCCACATTTATTTAAGTATCATACAATTTGGACGTAAAGCTACGCCAAGCACATAAGATGTAGGTGGTCTTATGATGAGAAACAAAATGGCCTGTATTAAGCAAATGAAAGAACGATACGAGGGTGCAAACAAAAGCATCTCTGGGTGTAAACTATGCAAACTATGCCTAATCCCCCTACGCTCAATCCTTTTATGCTCAATCCCTCTACGCTACATCCTTCTATGCCCAATCCTTCTATGCTCAATCACTCAATGCTTCTACACATGCTATCTCAATCCTACTGCAAAAATAAGAGTGCAAAGAAATGCGCTCGGATTTCTCATGCGCTCCAAAAAGTTTGTAGGGCTAGAGGACTGCATGCCACCACCACTAAGCAAATTGCCTACGAACCTGACTGCATTCACACCAAACATATGTATAAATTGCCAGCGCTAAAGCACCGAAAGCTTAAAATGGCGGTGGGAACTCATACCAATCTATAGTTCAAATTGTTGAACTAGACTAAGTTAGTTAGTCCACCCCAGTTAGAGTTTAGGACCATTCACATCATACTTAATGCAAGGGACCCCCCCCACACCAAAAAGTCTCCATTTTACCCCTACTTCAACACTTCGTATCTCGCCCGTTTGGGGCCCAAACTGGACCCCGTTTGAGAACCACGGTTTCACACATGGAAACACCATGCTACAGGTCGTTTTTACAAGCCGTTGCACACCATTTCGGTATCCCTAGCACTCATTAATTTGCGCTATTCACACTATTTCTCTCATATATTTTCACCATTACCTTTGATTGATGATCCATCTGCACTGCTGGCACATTTCCCTACACATGTGGGACAATCCCAGGCACATTATTAACACGACGGTCCCTACACCACTAACACATCTCTAACCCTCCTAACACAACTACATCAACACCCGCACTTGTGGCAGAGACACCCGTTGTACCTCTCGCCAAATTTGCATGTAGGTACGCTCCCGACCAACGCCTCTGACACCAACGCTCGCCAAGTCCACATACAACACCGCTGTGGCCAATGCCTCTGACAATCCTCTACCTCGATTTCCCCCTTGAAATTCAAGAAATCCCTTTGACTCCTCCACGGCACAACATGGCCGGGCGTCGTCGAGATGATGGGGATCTTGACCTTGATGCGGAGGGGAACAATTTCTTTAATCGCAAGAATTTTGGCAACAATAATAACAATCAAGGTAGGCACCCCTTGGGCAAACTTGAAATTCCCAAATATAATGGTAGGGGGCGATCCAACCCGATTCCTCTAGCATTTTGATGCTGCATGCCGAGAACATAGAGATCAATTCAATGAAATCAAGGTCACTTGGTTCCCCATGGCCTTAACTAATGAAGTGTCAGAATGGTACCTAGACCTCCTAGTAGAAAAAAGAGACACGGGACCTACTGCAAACATAATTCAAGAGGCACTTTCAAATGGAGAGACTACAAGATCATCCCGCTCTCCAACTAAGTAGGCTTGAACAAGGTCGCCAAGAAGATGTACACACGTACCTGGGCAAGATGAAACGATAAATTGCCAAATGTGACTCACGCCCCGATGCTAAGTACCTCATGGCCTGACTCATTGCAGGACTAAGGAAGAAAACCTGCAAACACATGAAAAGATTAGCACAATTATGAAACATTCAGTGCTGTTCATGCGGCAGCCATGAACATCGAGGATGGCATGACGGACTCTGACACCAACAGTGATGATGGAAAATCTAGTGCATGAGATAAGCACTTTAAAAAGGGAAAATCCAAGTCCACTACCAAAACATCTAATGAAGATCGCCTAGAGTCCATGACCATGAAGCTAAAAGAAGAAATGATGCAGGCCATTGAACAAAAGCTTCACATGTCTTAGCCGCCACCTCAGACTTATCTACGGTGAGAAAATGTTGTGAAGAGAGTGGGAGAGAAGGAAGGAGTCTCACTTGTATATTTCTCACATACACAATGGGGGAATATACACAAAGGTGGAGGCTGAAAACAGTTTTCCTCTTCTTAGTTGTGAAAGCCAAAAGAACTCTAAGTACAAAAGAATAGGTGAACCCTATATGTGGGTCTCAAACCAAACTCAGCTAACTAAGGTGGCATACTAACTGAGCCACTAACTAGAGTACATAAAGATAGCTGTCATCCAGCTATTATTCCAGCTATTATTCATGGATGGTGTACCAACTGCATCTGCAGCTAACAAGTCGGTGACATAAATGCACAATGGTCACCCTGGCATATCACAAGTGGAGCTCGATATCTCAACACTCCCTCTCAAGCTCAATCCCAATTCCTGAACTTGCACAGCTTCTCCACACCCAATGCCTTCGTGAATATGTCAACTACTTGATCCACTGTGCTGACATAAACTAGATCAATAAAACCTACTAGAACCTTCTCTCGCACATAGTGATAATGCACCTCAATGTGCTTTATTCTAGCATGATAGACTGGATTATTTGCCAAGTGTATACTGCTCAAGTTGTCACCATAAATGACAACTGGCCCATCTATAGACTGATGCATATCATAAAGTAGATTATGCAACCAAGCTACCTCACATGCAGCCATTGCTACACCCCTATACTCAGCCTCTGTGCTCGATAAGGCAAGTGTAGTCTGTTTCTTGCTGCTCCGAGTAACTGTAGCACTCCCAAAAGTAAACATATATCCACTAGTAGATCGTCTATCAGAAATACTACCAACCCAACAACATTGCTCAAATCTGGCCTGGTAATAGTCATATAAATCAAACTTCCTACTATGCATCTGTACATAGTAGGGTCTTCCAGAAGCTCACTTGCATTTGTGCTCAACTTCACATTCTGCTCCAGAGGAATTGAAATAGGGTTACACCCTGTCATCCCATATTTGGACAGCATTTTCAATCCATACAGCCTCTGCAAGAGCCATATCCCACTTGTGGATCTAATCACCTCAATGCCCAAGAAGTAACGCAGCTCTCCCAAATGCTTCATCTCAAACTTCTCGTTCAATAGCATTTTCACATGAAGGATATCTTCATCACTATCACTTGTGATGATCAAATCATCAACATAAATGACAAGCAGCATAATGCCTTTCTCTGTTTTTCTCACATAAAGTGAGAAATCTGCCTTGGAAATTTGAAAGCCAATAGTGACAAGATGCTGTCCTATCTTGTCAGACCATGCTCTGGGACTTGCTTCAAGCCATACAAGGCTTTCTTCAACCTACAAACAAACTCAGGATGAATAGCATGAACATAACCTGGTGGCTCCTCCATATAGACCTCTTCTTGCAAATCACCATGCAAGAAAGCATTATACAATCAATTTAGAGTTATTGCAGAAGCATTGGGTACAAAAGGGAGGAAGATTTTGAAGAATGTGGATACTAGATGGATATCTTTGGTTCAGCCAATGAAAAGATTATGGGATGAATACAAGACTTTGGTCTATTTAATGCACATGGAGGTAGAAGAAGAGGTTGAAAAGGCAGATATTTTGTATCATAAACTGACCAACATAGATTCGATATTGGGATTGTGTGGAATTATTCCACTTTTAGACAAAATGAATATGTTGAGTAAAGTGTCGCAATCGAAGGATATTTATATCAATGAATATGTCAAGGCAATAAAACTCACTAATTTGAGTATAACAACAGCATACGATAAGAAGTCAAGCTCCAGTTTTCAAGACGAGAAATTGTTTAAAGATTGGAAAAGTTTAATATACCTAGATGGGGATTCCTCACTTTTAACATGTGACCAGGAAGGATATGTTTGCCTTCGTGCAAACAATCACGTTTTCAGGATGACGAGAGAAAACAAACGACACAAAAGACTACAATACATTAAAAAAGAGGCTTTTTTAAAGAAAGTACAAACAGTAAAAAATGCCCTTAGTGAAGTTGCAAGTGCAGTGGTAGATGAGATTAGAAGTAGGTTTCCACGAAATGACTTAATGGAAGCATTTACCATCATATTTTCACATTTTTGGGTCAATGGATCTTATGAAAGTATCAAAACAAGTCTAAAGAATCATTTGGATGCTCTCAAAAAACACTTTGGATGGGACATTGACGTGGACAATATAAAGTACAATGGTTTGTTGGATTTTGGAAAGCTTTATTCACAGTCTTCCCTTTTTGGAGAAGTCATGCACCAGCAAAGTAATTTAATGGAAAACGTTCAAATGCAAGGTTCGATGGTTCGGCTTTGGAATGAGCTCTCTCACAATACATTCCTACAAGATAACATTTCTGAGTACTTCAAGCTTGCAAATTTATGTCAAACCTTTATTCTTGGCTCAGTTGAGGATGAAAGGTGTTTTAGTACTCTCAGTTACTTGAAGAATAAGCTTCATAATAAGCTAGATAATAACTTAAATCTTAGCTTGAGATTATGCTCTTGTTCTTATGATGTTAGTAGCTTTCCGTATGATAGAGCATTAGCACTCTGGAAGTCAAGCTGTAAAAGAAAAGGCTATAATTAGCTTTTTTGAACTATTTAAACTAGACTTTGAGAATTTTCTTCCCCCATTGGATTTGAAGGATATTCATTATCCTTAAACAATTTTATGTTTTGCATACTCTATACTATCTGAAATGCTAGCTATTTCATGTATTTTGAAATTATGTAAAACGGAAAAGATAGATTTTTCAATATAACTAGTTTTTAGTATATTTGTGAAAATTGAAAGTTTTTTAAATGCCCTAGAATATTTAGCCAAGTTTTGAAACAAAAATTATAACAAAAGATATAATTCACCAATTCTTTGAAACTTTTAAAACTAATTTATGAAAAATTTCTCTAGTATATTATAATACTATATTTCTACACCTTCAATAAAAATATCCCTGATGGTCAGTAGTAGCAGCAAGAGTGGGAACAACTAGCCACACCAAAATTGTAGGAAGCCGGATCCAATTCTCCTAGAGCTAGTGCAAAGCCAGGGAAGACTACGAAGGTAAGCCCTATAGTACATAGTTGAGATGATAAAACTCCTACATTGGAGAACTTTTTATAAGGATTGTTGACGGCCTTGAAGAAGGCAGAAGTGAATATCCTAGTAGAGAACCTATTACGGATGGTCCCCAAAGTCAGAAAAAGGATAGTGGTAGATCTAATGTGGGCCCACTTAGAGGTTCAACCTCAGGAATTCATACCACCAAGTCGCTTGGAGAGGGATGCAACATAATATGCTGAGATGAACCCAAGGATGTGGATTACATGGTTTTGGCAATAAAAGTTCAGTACACCAGGGTCAGAATTTGACAGGAGTTTTGCTCGATGGAGGATCAGGATTCAACATTTTGCCACAATACATGTTTAGGCCATTGGGACTTTTCGGGTTGGATCCTACCCCCTTTAAGATTTGCATGCCGGCTCAAAGAAGAATTCAACCAATAGAAATAGTTTGGAATTAGTTGTTGATATGCATGCAGGGTATGGTGTTTCGCATAAATTTTGTAATCCTACAGTTGGAGGAAGAAGATGGGTGCTATCCCATATTTTTGGGTAGGCTTTGGTTTAAAGTAGCCAAGGTGAAACAAGATTTGGGATCTTCCATGTGATCACCATGCAAAATGGTAAGAAGAAGCTAAAAATGCAAATGATTCTGAATACAACCTTATAGAAAAGTTGGGGTGTTCACCTCAAGAAATTTTAGTGTACCAAGTGCATTCAAAAGAAGGGGTATTTTAATTTGACTTTTTGGAAAATTTTAACAAAATTACAATAACAGGAGGGGTTTTTTTTTATAACTTTAGAAAAAAGTCACTTAGTTCATAAGTAAAGAGGGGTGTTTCTATTCGGGGAAAAGATTTAGTTGAGGGGTTTTAAAAGACCCCTTGAATGCACGTGATACATACAATTTCTTAGGAGTGCAACCCTCGAGTACAGAAGAAACATTGACCTGTCATGGCCCAAGTGGTGAATATGGGAATAGAACTGGATGATGATGAGGAGCAAAAGTTCTTAGATGTGAATCCATCAATGGACCACTATTTGAGATAGTCGTGGAAGAATTCTTCCAGCAGAGAATCCAGGGGAAACAGCCCATGACAAAAGTTCATAATGGTAACAACGGAAGATTGGGTGCCCGATGAGGAATTTGAACCAGAGGATGCCTAGCCCACCATACCGACTCCTGAGTCGGATGAGGGGGAGATCGCACTTTACCAAAAATATGGAGAGGAGCTAATCCTGAAGGTCGAATTGACATATGTAGATTAGATGTGGAGAATGTCCCAGGTAAAAGGGGATGATTTGGAAGAGTTAAATTTGGGAACAGAGAATGAGCCAAAACCAGTCAAGTTAAGGGTGTTTGCTATAGGAGTATTCTAACAGGAGCTACTGCAAGAATACAAGGGTGTGTGGACATGAATGGAGTAGATCCAACGCTCTATGTTCATTGCATCAACGTGAAGAAAGGCACCAAGCCCATAACCCAACAACATTATTGAATGAGCCCAAATTCTATGAAGCATGTAAAAATGAAAATTGATAAGCTGTTGAGGGTGGGATTTTTCAATAGATAAGGTAACCTGGTTATCTCCAATCAAAACTGTTCTAAAAAACAACAAGAAACTTTGGATCTATGTGGATTACAAGAAGATGAATGCAGCGATGATGATCACAAATCCATTTCCTTTGCATTTCTATGATATGTTGATGGGTTTTTTTGAGCATGACTGATATCTTTTTGTATAAGAAGGAAAATGCTATATATTTCATGTATAGAAGCACCTATGTGTACGAGGAAACAGCACTAATAGGCACACATGGAGCTAGCATGGACATGCTAGAAGATAGTAGCTAAAAAATAGTATGACAGTGGCCTCCTCTACTTTTGAGACAATATTTTGTATCAAATGTTTATTTCATAAATAATTGGTTGCTTGTATGGAGAACCCTGAGTGCAGGAAATGATGATATGGACCTTGACACAAATGACGTGATTGGATAGCCATTGGAGCTTGGATGTGACCTTGTATTTTGCATCGAAACATGGGACAAATGGTGAAGAATGTGCACTTTCAAAGGAAGATGCAATGAAGCGATGGATTCTCCTTGTAATTCTTCTTCGCTCTCTTCCAATCCTTCGGGTCTACCCACCCTGGCTTGTGTTTACCCTCCTTAATAGCCTCCCTTAATTTGTATCTACGAGACTTAAGGAGCTCCCCCATGCATGTAAGCATGGCATTTCGATCAAACTCATACCCTTTAGGATTTGGAAATTGTCTCTTGAGGGCATCTATGACAGCCTCCTTGGGTTTATTATCCTGTTGGCTCCAAGTTTTGAATATATCCTTGGGGAAGTGGGTGCTCACCAACCTCCTCATGTATCTTGTGACCACCTACTCTCGTCCTGTACAACCTCCCCAATTTTTTTCACTTTGTAGGATAGGTTCTCAAGCAAAACAAAGTCCGAAGAATGCATGGTGGATGGAGTAGAAGAGCTAGAGCGAGGGGTGGAGCGAGTGCTTAAGGAGTGAGGAGTAAGGGAGCGAGTGGTGGTCTCTGGAGTGCTGTGGCCTGTGAGTGGTCTCTGGAGTGCTATGGCTTGTGAGTGGAGAGGGCAAGGGAACAGACTGGTACTATGTCTCATTATATAGGGAGACCTTGAGCTGTGGGAGTGTGCAGACTCATCTACATCTCCTATGCCACCACAATAGTGTCAACCCTTACTACTCTTTCTAGACCTATGATGGGTATGCATAGGTGATGATCCCTCGAAAGGGGCTACAGGGAATGCAGTTTGAGTAGGTAAATCCTTAGATATCCTAATCTACCCTCGAGGAGTATAAGAGAGGGAACAGTGGAGGTCCTATTGGATAGGAGAGAGAATCTTGTTGCCTCTACATCGCTCATGGATTTGACAAACTCATTGGAACTTCTAACAAAGTGATGGGCGGCTACTAAAGGAGCTCCCCGAGGGGTAGTCCCCTGAGGAGTTGGCCCATGGGGAGTCCACCGAGGGGTAGTCCCCTGAGGAATTGGCTGAGTGTAATTGCAGTCCTCTGGAGAGTACTACCCATGATGTCTCCTCCTACGATGGGTCCCATGATCATAGGGTCTGTGCTCTTCGGATGTGCGATGTGCTGACACGTCTAATTTGGGGAGATTTGACAAACACATACATAAAAAAGAAAACAAACGTCTTTATCATGTAAGCAAAATATCACGTCAGCATGCACCTACTATATCTAGCCAAAAGTGTTTTCTGTGTTCGAGTTAGTATACTACTTCCAACCATGTCATATCTAGAGATGGAATTAGAACTGAACTTGGTAAGATCAAGGCCATTCAGTCTATGCTTGAACCATCCAGTTTGACTCAACTTCAATTTGTTGTTGGCTTCATAAGTTTTCACAAGTGTTTTATTCAAGATTTTGCTAAAATAATTGCTTCATTATACGAGCTTACCAAGAAGGATTTCAAGTTTCAGTGGACCCCCAATCTGTCTAAAATGTTCTGTCAATTGAAGCACAAGGCTTCTTAAACAAAAATTCTGAGACAACCATGATGGGATGTCATATTTCATGTGCATGTGGATGTTTGTGGTTATGATACTGTGATCATTCTAGGTCGAACCACTATTTTGTTGCATATAGGTGTAGTTATGTAGTCATGTGATCCTCAAAACATTAACACAATTGGATTAGGTAATATGCAGAGTTAATCATCACATTGGATGACTCTTAATGCACAAACATCAACCTAATTTTTAAAATAAAAATAAAAATATGAACAGATCCAATAATATTGCTAGTTCTTGATTTCTAGAATCAATAGATAAAAATCATGCAATGAATGATCGAAATGTGTGGTAATCAGAGGAGAAAATAGAAATCAGTATACATACCATCAACAATGACATTTTCACCCATAGTGTCCGCTTCCTCTTTCATGGTACATTTCAATGTGGTTGAACCATGTGGATAATTATAGTTTTCTTGCATGTAGAGGTCCAAATTGTTTGTCTCCTCCTTGATCTTTATAGAAGGTCTTCACTTGCCACCAAAAGAACAAGAATTCAAAATATTGTTTAACGAGCACAAATAGTCGATAGCAAAACTCCTACGTGCATTGACATAAGTCACACAAAAGGTTTCAAAACCTCCAAAGGTACCATGCATTCCTTCGGCAAGTGGACCGAATGGAGAAAAAAAGGTGCACGAGCCGTCAGCAAGAGCATGTAATGATTTCCCACCACCCTCTTTGTCCATGTAGTTGATTCGAAAACTTTTGGAGCTCTAATCTAGAACAATTCCATATTTTCACATGATTGAAATGCAAACACTCAAGTATGAAGCAAGAAAAGAAGGAAGGAAGAATGAAGCAAAGAATCAAAGTCCAACATGTCTCCATGGAGTCACCAAAGCTCTTAACACAAGAAGCCATTGGTAGACAAGAACAATGAATGGATAGTCCATCGGTAGACAAGAACAACGAATGGACAGTGCAGAGCAGAGGACATCAAAATAGATGAAGAGCAGTCAATCTGCAATATAAGCCTCGCTACACTGAAGTGCTCCACCATCATAGGATCCAAATCTATGCACCAATAACGCCAAAATAGAGGCAAAAATGCAAGTACGCACAGACAAGCTTATGGTTCCATCTTCATTCTTGCCTCTCTTTCAGGGAGGAAGGAGAGAGCATACATATGCACCCACAATTCCCAAACAGAGGTGAGAATGAAAATGGAAATAATCGCCATCAGGGGAAGCAAATGAAGGCATCCGTTTTGCCATCATAGAAATCTAGGAGCAGAAAAGCACAGACGAGCTTGAAAGAGAGGCAAGAATGAAGATGGAACCATAGGGAGGAAGGAGAGAACATACATATGCACGCACAATCCCAAAATAGAGGCAAGAATGAAAATGGAAACAATCGCCATCAGGGGAAGCAAATGAAGGCATCCATTTAGCCATCATAGAAATCTAGGAGCAGAAAAGCAGCACGCAATTTGTTGAAGCAATCAAGGAGGCCAATCACAAAATTTGTTTTTTTCCCGTTTTTTTTAAAAATCATCTACCCTAATTTTCTCTTTCTCCCAAGGAATGCCTTCACTAAAGCCTACCCCCCCCACTCAAGGTGGGCCAACAAGTTTTGGAGCTTTCCTCCGAGACCGAGCCAGCAGCCTTTTGCAAGATTTGACGAAGTCTCTGGTCCAATGGGGCCATTAGCTCTATGCACTTCTTCAAGTATGCTTGGACCTCCGATGCCTTGCCAACATAATGACCGGATCCCAAATACCACCACCCTGGTACAAATCCATTTTTGACTTTTTGCAATGCTAGGAAAAAATCCATCTCGTTGCCTCAACTCCAACAGCCTATTTCGAACATTCTTCCTGTGGTTCTTATCGATGCTCTTGTTGTTGCCACTACACCTTGAAAATCAATGCGACAACCTACCAAATGAATGCCTAGGCAAATTGGTTTAACCCTCAATGCAATAATTCCAGGTCATCTCCTTGAAGGTTTGAGGAGCTATTTGGTTTTAGCTTGGAAGGTTTCATTTTGGCAATGTCATAAGTAGTTTGGGGGTATACCTTCCCAACCTTCAGCACTTCCTAAGTGTGACAAGCTAGCGGGGAGGCAAGATGAGCTAGGAAGGTATGCTCAAAATCTTGTATCATCCGTCCTCTACAAAATTTGAAACACCATTGCTCAAAGTCATTTCGAGTTCGTTAACAATTTCACGTTCCACCATGAGTGCCAACTGTTGGCTAAATTCATATGCATCTAACCCTTCAAGAGAACATTGGATACTTATAAGTGCAAGAAAGGGAACCTTAGGAGGGACCCAACCCCACTTATCATTAAGTCTAATTATTGCTATTATCTTGTGAATAGCCATTTAGGCTTTAATATTTTTATACCTGGCATCCTAATCAAAAAGATTGGCCATTTGTTAACCATGAGAGGATATCTTTAAAAGAGTGTGATGCTCAATCGTAAGGGTTCCCCATTCCTATTTTGTAAAGCGATCATTCTTTTGTGTTAAGACAACTTTCTATCACAACAAGTCATAAGTAATATTCTCTTGTGTTAGCTATATTGAAGAGGAGGTAGAATGATCAAAGGAAGCTTGTTCTCATGTATATATTAGTATTTTATTGTTTATTGTTTCTTCTTATCTTTTCCATGAGTTTCTATATTGTTGTCCTTTCTCTATAATGTGACTCTTTTGTTTCTAGAATGATTTAACGTTCGGACAAGAATGTGATCTTGTTAACAGAGTAAAATCCTGCTAACACCATGTCATGGTTCTTTTAAGGTTAAAAACATTTGTGAGAATATAGTTGATGTCATTACTAATTCATCATCGCAAGAATGTAACTTGACACCATCATGACTAAAATTGACTTCATTTTGAGGTTCATAGGTTATATGAGTTTCGGTCAAGAATTGGTCTAATTTTAAAATTATTGTCTTCTTATGCTTCTACGATTGTAATTTTGAATAGAGTGGTGGGCTTGTTTGATTTCTACAGGAAATCCTTTTCTCTTTTATGAATATCTTTATTAAACCCCTACTTGTGGCTATAAGAAACCTTAGGAGAAAATTGAGCATCTTGGAGGTTATTCATAGATAATTGTAACACATTGATGCATGCAAAGAATTAGAAAGATTATTTATTCTTAGAATTTATCATCAAGAACTATGCTCCTTATACTATATTAGCAAGTGTTATGGCCTTTAGGGTTTGGGGAAGCGGAGTGTTGAACCCCCAAACTAGCTCATTGAAGAGAATTGTTGGAAGTTATATAAATAACTAAGCTGCTTATATAATAGTAGTTATGCCCTCTAAAGTTTTAGGGAAGGCAAGTGTTAAAGCCCAAACCCAAAGGGGTTCATTGAAGAGGCCCAATGAAGTGGTGAAGGTGAAGGATAGGGTGAAGTTTTGGAGTGCATGAATTGTGCTTTTGCATCATCTATGGTTGGAGTAGCCTCATTAAAGAGTTGCAAGTAGTTCAATTACCAAGGGGGATGATGTGTGAAGCTAGCATGATTTTGAAGATAGTTCGCTTTGGTTGACTTTGGGAGGTTGGTTTTGTTTGTATGATAGATTTGAAATAAAAATTGTTTTACAATCTTTTCTCCCACTCATAGTTATGTCATTGTAATCGTAATGTAATGTTCCTTTAAGTATGCTTGGCCTATGATGTTTGATTTTTCGAGGATCTTTCCATTAACATTTGATGTAATGTTCTATTGTAAAGAATGATTTCCTTTGTAGAGCCTAGATCTATTGAATATAATGAGTAGAAAGCCAAAGCAAGTCCAACTCAATCACAAATCAAAGTATATGGATCTTCAAACTAAACTTTTGGGAATTGCAAGATGTGCAAGTTAAGAAATGGAAGGGTGGACTTTCCATGAAAGGTACCAAAGAAGGAAAATAATGGAAAGAGTTCAGCAGATGTGCAACAAAAGTACACAAGTTCAAGAATAACTGAAGCCTCTCTAGACATTCAATCAAACGCATGTGGTGAATGTAACGAAAAACTTTTGGATATAGAAAAGCTATCTTTGTTGATATCTTCCCTTACATTGAATCTAGGGAGAATTGAATTCCATGCATACACAAAGATTTGGAATGGACACTATATGCAACCCCATAGTACATTGGTTTCTCATTTGATGTCTTTACTAGGAGAGAATTTATGGATGCACTAGAAAAAAATGTGAGGACGAAATCAGGGCATAGAGTGATGCTCTTTCTATGAGTAGAACTTTGTATCAGTGATTCATGCCAAATTTACATCATGCCAAAGAAACTATTGCAATTTCGTAGTAGATAATGAATGTCAAGTAGTGAGGAGGATTAAAGAATAGTACGAGCACAAGAGATCGACTATAATGGATGGAGTGGCTTTAACCATTGGACATAGAGGATGATAGAATAAATATTGAAGGATGAAGCAAGTGAAATAAATGACTCCAAATTTGCAAGTGAAGAGGTTAAAGGGTTTAAGTTTGGGTATTTGACCAAAGAAAGAAAAGCAAAAGAAACCAAAAAAGGTAAAGGAAGCCAAGGATTCAACTTAGAGGCTAAAAAGTCAAACTAAAAAATGAATCAAGAATCAAACCCCCATTGTTGTAATAATATCATAATTATCATAAATTTATTTACTAGTTTCGGTCAAAAACTTCATGACCATGTTTGGTCATCATTTATAAATATAATCTTATATACATTAGCTAGGCTCTATGATGCACATTTTTCAAGGATGTGCACCACAATGTGTTGGGCCACTTAATTTAATAAGTTGTTCGAAAACGTGTTCATTATAATGATAGTCAAAATCACATCTAGAGTTAGCATTGACATTATTTTTGGAAGAATCATAAATATTAGCATCTTTAAAATTGTCACTAGTAATCCACTATAAATGCTAGAAAACCCAAGTGAGCATTTCTTTAAAAGGAAATTTATTCTAAGTGAACACTCTCATTTTTCAAGGACCTTGGACTTGCCCACGAAATTTGTAACAAAAGTGGTTAGGGAATAATAATGGATGTCATTAGTCCATGAAGCATACATTAAATGCTCAAGCTCATTGCGAGCCTCTCAACTTCCCCTCAATGCTTGCTAAATCAAGTATGTTATTACAAACTAAACACTCTTTAAGATTCAAATCTAAGAAATGGTTTAAGGGAGCTTTGATTGTCCTCATTGTCTATTGCAAGAACTAGAGACATGACACATTATTGGAACAATTGCTATCATCACATCAATAGGCGCTTTTTTTACAAATTCCTCTACCTCCTCATCTTCAATGACAAGTTGCTTTCTTGGTGCAATTGAAAGATGTACCACTATTTTCCATCCAACTAAGGGTAGACATTTTGTATGCACCCATGTAGCACTTATGAGCAACAACAAGCATTTTAAATGCCCCTATATTTAAAACTTTACCAAATTGTTCACCCCCTTCCATATGTATACGTGTTTGGGTGCTGAATTTAATTCTTCTCTCCGCATATCCACAAAATTGGATTACATCGAATATTTCATTTTAAAATTCCCTCATGCTTGCAAGCGACGTTTAATTCAATGAATTATAATATCCCCCTTCATTAACTAAGGTGCTATGTTACGTGCTTATAATGTGATCCCCCTAGTTAATCCAACTAATCTAGTTGAAAATTAACTTGGGAGGTTAAAGAATCTATGATCAAGGATATGCTTTACATCCCTATTTATCTCAATATTGCAACCCCAAGCATAACACAACATGAAATCATAAAATGTAAAGGTAAACACCTTCGAGTTGGCAAAACAGAGAACTAGCGATCAACTGTGGGTTAGACTAAGATGAAGCGATGAAATCAATTGCAAATGAAAGCAAGAGGGAATAGATGTCAATTTGCAAATGAAGTATTTATAACTCAAACAAGCATGTCAAGCTACTGCACTTGACCTACAAATCCATAATCAAACCTCCCTACAACTTTGGCACACCCTACCACTTAGTTTAATTAATAATTAATTCAAAAAAACATGACCTATTTTAAGTTGGGTGAAACTATGTAATGGAATACTTTCACAAGTGATTATGAATCTCCCAAACAATGTACTAAGAGACAAAGCTTCAAGCATGTGGTAAATTTTAACAATTTTAACGTGTTCTTTAAAAATTTGAAAAGATCACAACAATACTTTTTTAAAACCAAACTAGTGCAACCATCTATAGTAATGATGAAAGAAGATGCCATAACAATTTGCGATGCACAAATTTGGACGTCAAATGTTAGTTAAGGCTATTCAAGATATTTAAATTATTGAGACAAAATCATGTAACATGTGATATAAGCTATCATTAGGAAATAGTCATATCATGAGTAACTTTTGTTTGAAACTTTTTATGTTTAATCTATAAAAGCAATTCCTTGTTGAAGTGCAAAACGTATAGAACTTGCGTCCATGTAAATATTTTTGAAACTTCCACAAGCTATTGAGAAAAAAAAACTCCAACCAACAATTGAGGTTGTGCGTTTGTAAAATTCATGAAGTGGTAATCCCTTCTCCTTCAAATCATATATATACATATGGTATTTCCGATGCTAAACTTTAGGTTATTATTCATGAATGTCTATTCAAGAATAGTATCTTATGAACATGAGTGAGACGCATGGATTATGTCCATTTTATCTATTAACGATGTACGATTTCTTGCCACGTGGTAGCTTGGAAGAGAAGAGCTTAGGAAATATTGCCACGCCATCCTTGGACTCTTGGACTATGTTACATGCCACCCTTGGACTCTTGGACTTTTACAGACTCTAGAACTAGCACAAGCTCTTAGACTACCACCCTCAGACTCTTAAGACTACCTTGGAGTACCACACTTCGACCAATGAGATATCTAGTTTTATCTAACCAAAAGGATTAGAATGCAAGTTGTGTCATTGATCTTAATTACCTTGTTGCATCGAGTTAAAAAACTTAGTATGTGGGTACAATGAGTCCTATATCTATTCATATGCGCATGCCTCTACTAAATGGCTTCCAAGGCCTAAGAGATTTTTTCCAAAATCCATGTAGTTGTAATCAAGCTACTCTCACAATGCTACTATCTTGAAGCAAGGCAGAAGGGAAGAGCTCAAAGGCCAAATTCCCCATTTGTTTGAGTTATTTTAAAATGCAATACATGACACTATATAATAATTAGAACTTTGTGATATGAATTCAATTTGTTTACTGCCAAGCTTTGACAATTGAATACAAACAGAACACTGGCCGAGGGGGGGTGGGGGATGCGGCGGCACCAGCATCATCATTGTCATCATCGTCATCAAGATTATCATCATCTCAGCCCACACTCTGCAGGTAAAGTATCCCTCAGTTCAACTGCATTATCATCAAAATACAGTAGATACAACCAGCTGATCAACATCCATTCTCACATGAAGATTGAATAGAACATTACCCGAGATTATGATGCCATATCTTTTTCTCTACAAGTCGAATCTATTGGGAATAAGCAGATGCATATAGAGCTTTGGCAGCCCGTGTCTCAAATGGTCGTTTTGCAGGTCGTTGGATATCGTTCAATTAACTCATAATTCATCCTTATCGGCCTTATCTATCTGGCCAGAAGGGATTGAAGCATGCTGATGAACAAATTCCAGCAGTGACCTCGTTGTCCACTGTTTCGGAGCCACGATCTGTAGTGTTGCAAAATCCAAATCAACAAGTGATTTACGGCAAAGCCATGTGTCCCAATTCCACAAAAAAGTAATGAACTAGATCAAAGAGGAAAAACCTCTGTAGCACATGATGCTATACATCCTAGCATCAGTTGAATACATTGCGACTGCAACAAATGAACTTACAGGATCAGTTTTGTTGCTGACTGGATAGAAGAGAAAAGATGGATAATCATGTACCTGTTACACACCAACCAGACATTTTAGTTTTAGCAAGGTTTAGTGAATTCCAGCTGATTCATTGAAATATCATCCAATCTCTAACCTGCAAAAGTGGATGCTCATTTGCAGCAGCATCTATCTTGGCGATAACGAGTGAAGACACATCCTTGAAATGTCTCCCAAGCATGTCAAAAGCTTTGCTAGCAGCATTGCATCTGACGCACCAAGGTGTGTACACCTATCACAAACAAATCAATTCTTAAGCCCTAAGTGCCTATTAGAGATGTTTCCATGCCAATTAAAAGTCTCAGAAAATCGCTTGTAAGTTTATGTTCTGGCTCAAATTTCACATTGCACAGTTTAGGACATTTGGAGGCAATGTGATTGGTTTTGGGCCCCTTCATCGTGATCACATCTCTCTCTCTCTCTCTCAGGAACTTTAGTAAGCAAGACCTCTTTAGTAAAAGCATGAACAAATTGCTAGCCCTCTTTCTGTCTCTTTATCCCTTTTCTCTAACAAGACCTGTCTTTTAGTAATCAGAGGTCTCTGGTGACCGGCATTCATGCAACAGGGAAGAGTATGCCACTTGAACAAAAATAACTAATTAAAAACCACGTAAAGAACACTGCCCAACCTGAGTTACAATAATAACGTGTAGGCTCGACCCTACCAAAAGACCAAGGTGTCTAAAGCGATATCAGACAGTCTCAACTTTACCAACTTAACAAACAGAGCATTCGGGACAAGGACCCTACTATCAAATTTAAAAAAGAGACGAAAGCCTTACAAATTTGAAGACCAGCATCCACTTACAATGGATAATGAAACACAACTTGTGGGACAAAAGAAAAGGTGTCCACCCCTCTCTCTCATTCTCCCTCCCTTTCCACGGAAAAACAATAAGGGTTACTTAGTTGTTTCTCAGTCTTTAGCAACCCTTTTTTCCAAACCATCATTCCCATTAGATTTAAAAGAACCTGTTGTAGTGGGAATTTGTTCTGCAAAACCTTTGTTATTTTGGTATACGACATTCTCCATCTCAATGTCTCTGGTGCTATCATAAAAAATGATAGCAAAGGAAATGTACTCGTCGTAAAATGTTTCTCACATTAATTGTCATTGATTACAACTTCCTTAGATGCTTTGCATTTCATCTGAAAGGATTCCCTAAACATAAACCATCAAAGAAGTCTATTATGGGTTTCCCCCCCTTAAAAAGTCGGCAATAATTGAAAAGGAAAAAGCTTCAACAATACTGCTTTGATGGCCATAGCCCAGACAGGATAGAGAAATTTCTCATCTCTGCTATATTAAGTTTCCCCTCCCTATCTCTTTCACAGCTCCCTTCCACCTTTTCTTTCCATCAACCTCACTAATCAAAATCCCCTGCATCACACGTGCAATCTCACTTTCTTGGAATTTTCAGTATATTGGGTGCCATTGGTCTGTAGGAAAATTTCTAACTTGGATAAAATTCCAAGAAAAATCACACCCCGTTGACGATTTGTGGGGAATATAGAAGCCAGCAACCCAACTATTCGATCGGTGTTTCAGCTCTCTCTCTCTCTCTCTCTCTCTCTCTCTCACACACACACACACATGTCGTGCTTGTGTGAAATACTCTCCTTTGCCATTTCCTACTACTTTCTTTTTCAGGTGTCATTCTACTGGTTGTTATTGATGACTAGATCATTCTGAAGACTAGAAGTATGAGCACGAGTCATGAAAAGCTTCAGCCTTGATAAAGAACTGGGCTCAAACATGACATCTTGCCCCAAAATATTGCATAGAAGACGACACGGGCTAACGGGGCAAAATGTGGCGCAGAGGAATGGCACCACCCCGTGATTCGTGGAAGCCTCTGGTCCTCTGGAGCAGGCAGACCACCCAAATGTGGAGGTTGGGATGTATGGCAGAATGGCTTTTGTAGCAGGCAGAATCACAGATGCCCCAGGTGGCATATTAGAGGAGCTGAATGCAGGAACATCACCTAGACATGGAATGAATGATCCCGAGGAGGGAGGGGATGGACTATCGAGTTGTAGCTTAGACGAGCAGGAAGGAGATTGGCAGATTTCATGCGGCAACTTGCAGAATAGAAAAGCAGGAGGGAGACTAGCATATTTGCTTGAATGCTTGCAGTTGGGCTGCTAGAGTCGCAGCCAGCAAATAATTACACTTAGTACCCTACATTTGCAAACCTTCCTACCATTTTGGGTCCCTACCAGGCTCCAGCCGATCCAATTAATGATTGAAGGAACGTCTTAAATTGGGGGGACGTGCAGCTCCTAAAAGAATTGTGACAACAATTTGTAACAATTTTCATAGTGGGTGAGAAAGGGAGGGGTGGGGGTGAGTGAGTGAGTGAGTGAGAGAGAGAGAGAGAGAGAGAGAGTACCTCCAAAAACACATCTTTTGATTCATCAAGGACAACAGACTGGAATGTTTTTCCCACGACAATTTGGACATCTCCTTGCCTCTGCAAATAATAGAAGCATTCAAAAGAAATGATAAGCTTCTGCGTATATGAAACCATATGCTGGTGTCTCTGCATGTATACAAGTCCTACCCAGAAGAAATCTTCTCACCTCTACAGGGATTGCTTCTGACTTATAAAATTGAGGAAGATCCCCTGTAAGTAGCTGATTACAAAATTGCTGAAAGATGACACAAGATTCAGTACGACAAAAGAATTAAACCTTGCTACTGGAGTGTTACATCCTTAGCACTCCCTTAACTGGTGCAAATTGTACCTTGAGATTGTCCATTGTAATCCATGATTCAAACAGATATTTGTATCCATCTGCATAATTGAAGGCTGTAACCTGCCACATTCGAGCTCAGATGTAATGGAAGTTCCAGTTTTTGAAATAAAATGTCAAATACATTTTATAAGCATTCAAAGTCTCAATCTATACTATTTTCCTTCAAAACTCTTCTCCATGTTTTTAATAATACCCGACTGTGAAGAAAAAAATGGCTTACAATAGGCTCATTTGGCTCCACTCCAAACAATGTGAGGATGGGCCTTGAAAGCTCCTCATCAGCCGTATCAGCCAAAAGAAATAAGAGCTGCTTAAGATCAAAAGGTGGTATCAGCCATAACGTAAAATAAATATGTTGCATGTAGATTCATTACAAAGAAGAAGTGAAAGTTGGACAAACCTGCCCCTTGAAGTCTTTAGCCAAATCTTGAAAAAGTGGGAGTAAATTTGCTGAGCTCTGAGCATCAGCGAAAAGAGTTACCTGACTTGAAATAAAGTACACAAAGACGTATGTTTCAGTATATCAATCAGAGATAAGAAGGTTTTTGTCGTGAGGCAATGAAATTATGATCAGATACTACACAAGTAACATAGCATCAGTACCCAAAGATAAGTACTACTTTAAAACTCCTGTTTTCTACAATTAAGCCTAATGACATGATGCTCAACTAACAAACTGTCTACTTTTAAAGCATGCTGACATCCACTTCAAACTCAGCACCTTCCTTTATTTGCAAAGGAGCTTTGAAACTTATGATGCACAAATCCAGAATGCACATTTTGTTTGAGCACTTGGGAAGTGTGAGGGCAGCTGAGAACAAAAAACAAAATAAAGATACAATTTTCTGAGAAAAGAACACATACTCCAAATACACGTTTTAAATTTTCTACATTCGTGCAAATGTATGCAAGTACACGATGGGGTGATGGGAAAGGGGGGGGGGGAGAGAGAGAGAGAGAGAGAGAGAATTAAATTAATGATGTATTAATGTCCACTGGATGAATTGAATTCAGGGTACAATATACAATGTTTTACTCAGACTATATGGCTGCTAACGTGCCAAAGTGACAAATCACATGACTTGTTCGTAGAGAGAGGTAAGAGAGGAGTGCGATGTTGAACAGAATAACATCCTGTGGAGTGTAAAGAAAGAAAGACCCACTTGCAGCTTAACGGGGCTTGTATAAACTTTCATGTAGTTGTAGCGGTTAAGTTTGGTGACAAGTGGACGCTTATTCACTTCCACAAACCGAAGGATGTTTGTTCTTTCAAATGTCCCTTCTGCATGAAGGCACCAATCCAAAATTCAGAGTCAAGAAATACGCATTCGCTTATGCAATTCTGCCTAATCCCCAGAAATTCAACATAAAAGAGACAAGCAACAAAGCAGAGACTTCATTTCAATCCGAATATTCTTACCATAATGAACAAATGTTTCTGGTTCACTCTTCAAGATACTGATGAAAGGTGGTGATTGCCGCATTCCAAGTAAACCTGCCAATTCTGAATCATCCACTTGGATAAAGTCTGTCTCTTCTTCCTCCTTTGCCACACTAATAAATGCTTCATACTCTGGGCCCTGCCACAAAGTAACATACCGAGTTCAGACCCAGCATATATTTTGCTATAAGACCATTGGTTTAAGATTTAGGATGAAGATGGGGGCTACCATGAATTGTTCGAAGAACCCAACCACAGTTGTTCCATTTCGCTTCAGAACCTCTTCAGCTTCCTTCTTTGAAGAAATTGTCATGGCTGGCATCCCTGTTCGTTTTTTGATCCAAACCACTATCTCGTTCCTTTACAACCAATAAACACTCAATTAGGATATCGAAAGGAAGAGCTGACCAATCTCTTACGGTTGGTTCTAGTATAGAAAGTCACTCTTCGGTCTCTTCAAACTAGAGTAGAAGTTGGACAAGGTCTTTTACACGTTGTTTCACGTTGGTCGTGTTATAAACGCTTACATATCGAACAGTTACATGTGTCCTGCACATCTGCGTGGTGCACATTTGCCAATGCACGAAAAGCAGCCTAATAAATGTTCGATTAAAGCTCTAAATGCAGAAGCTGCAGCGAGAAATTTGTGTTGAGCTTTAGCATGTCTGCTACATTATCTTCGCACGTGCCATACCGCTTTCTTCAGCAGGCAAAGAACAATGTGGATAGTTAAAAATTTGGAAATACCTCGTCAAGCCACCCGTGTAGCGTTCCGCCGTACCGTTGGTAAAGAACAGCAAGGTGGGAAATCCCTTGATCCCATAGCGAGCAGCAGAGCGGGGGTTGGCGACGCCGTCGAGCTTGGCCAGCACAACGGGGATGCCGGCATCTTTGAGGAGGAGGGAAGCAGCGGCGAACTCGGGCATGAGCTCGGAGCTACGGGTGCACCAAGGGGCGAAGCCGAGGAGGAGGAGGTGGGGGTGGGAGGAGATGGTGAGGGGGGCGGAGTGATCAGAGAGGTCGAGGAGGGCGCGGCGGTGTTGGGCGAGGCTAACGAAGGAGGAAGGGGAGGAGGGAGGGGGGTCATGGAGGTCGAGGTCGAGGTCGAGGTCGAGATCAAGATCGAGGTCGAGATCATCGAGAGGAGAAGAGGAAGAGAGAGCAGTGAAGGGAAGAAGGAAGGCGAGGAGGAGGAGGAGGAGGAGGAGGAGGATGGACGCCATAGCTAGCTAGATCTGTTGGTGTCTCAGTTAAGTGATTTATGTAGAGAGTGTTTCAGTAGTAGTTTTATGAACAAGACGACCAATTTTCTGTTGCTTGCTAACCGCCAACAACTTTTCACAAAAGTCAACCCCTTTCACTACGTGAGTGTCACATGCCCATCCACTCTGAACCAGAAAAACTTGCAAACTATATACATTGCAAAATTTTTATATTTTGGCTAATAGGTCGTCAACTTCCAAGGAAAAACCTTGACATTCTGCAACCCCAAGTTTTGTGATTTGTTGATAAAAATGTTTTCTGCGAACACTGCAGCGGTACAGTTCCGTTGAGAGGAGCAGTCTCCAATCTTGGATTTGTTCCCATGGGCACAATGGGCTCAACGAGAGCAAGTGCTGAATTAAGGCGAGGGGTTCGGACGAGGAGTAGGCTTGAAAGGGAAAGCAGTCATGAGTTGAAATGAGAGTTTGGAGGACGAATGGAGGTTTGGAGGGGGGTTTTCGGCACTTCCATCCCACATCCAAAGCATCCATTTTCAGCAGATGAATGGTAGGAGCACATCCGTTTCAACGATGCATGTGCCCAAATCTCCAAACATCAAAACATTCATTTTACATCCATACATCCATGCATGTGGCCATGCTCTTATCCTTTGTTTTACCAACTTCCTTTTAGAGGGTGGCCACTAGCCACGTGCAAAATCGCAATCCCGACTCCCGATGCCCCCCCCTACTCTTATCCTTTATTTGACCGACTTCCTTTTAGAGTGTGGTCACATGCAAAATGGCAATCCCAACTCCCGATGCCCCCCCCCCTTGGGTAGAGCGCTGCGGTGGTAGCATTTGCAGAGATGAGCACGGTCGCCAATCCCATCCATGGACTCGTTCTAGCACCTGCTTCTCACACGTGTTAGCTATCCTTGTCCAACACCTAGCTACTCGCATCCCGTGCGCGGAAATAGCTTGTTAGAGGGTGGCCACGTGCAATCCCATCCCGAATGCTCCCCATCCCAAAGCAACAGCACACCTCCAATCGTTCGAGGAGTTCTCGACCACATGCTCTCGGAGCAACTATACATGGAGCAACTAGGTCCGGGCAGGCAGCTGTTAGATTGTGAAAGTAAATGACGAGCGGATGTTTGACGGTGATGCAACATGAGTACGATGACTTTGAAGTTGAGAATTAATAATGTTGGAATTTTGAGGCGCACAACAATAGCAAAAATACTTGATCTACATTGAAGTGGACTTTTAATAGTAATAATGATGTAGCAATATTATAATCGCAACAAAATTTGAAAAAGTTTCATGAATACAAAAAAAGAAGCGGTCCTGCTTTCATGAATACAAAATGCAGGACTTTTGCAAAGGCATGACTTAACAGTAGTTCAAAATTGGGAGTCTTGTCCAATGCAAGTACACTAGACTATGTCCCTATTTTTTAGGAAGTAGTATTTTTTTGTAGATGACGATTTCCACAGAGATTCTTGTAGCCACGTGTCGAGTTAGTTGTGTTGATATCTTTTATGAATTTTTCTTCGTGTGTATCTGCCTTGCTGTTTTTGTCTGTTGTCACTAGGACTTCTGCTTTGAAATTCTTGTGGAACGGTTTGTACTTGTTGACATCATGTTTCATTTTCAAAGGAGGATTAGTTCTGTGTTGTGCAAGCCGTTTGTGAAGGTCACTAGTTTGTCCAATATATCATTTTGTTGCAGAAATGCATTGAATACAGTATACGTAATAAGGGCCCTTTGTGCCTTCTTCTTTGTCTTTGTCACCATTTCCTATGCGTAATAGGAAATTGAAGAACTATGAGTTATTTCATGAGTACGTGAAATTGAAGATAGCATGTTTCATAAGATTTGTAGTGAAGAACATACCTATAGGTGGCGGTCTTACGTTGGTCTTTAGTGGAGTTGGGAAGAATTCGAAATGTTCGTCGTATGCTTGTTTTGCGAAATTGAAATCAACAACAGCAATCACACGTTCTATTGTAATCTGTGACTCCTTTCCTTTTTTTGCTTGATCACTTTGGAACATGCTAAACTCTGCTAGTATCATATTTCCAGTCTTTTGATCTGTTTTGAGGAGCTCGTCTAAGCTAACATTGTAGCCAAAATGGAGAGCTACAAGGCAGTAAGTTGAAATCCCTTCTAAATGTTGATTTATTACAGCTTGTGCTTATGTTCTCAACATCATTGGAGTAATGAGATCGTCCTTATTTGTGATCTTTTGAATCAGGTACTTTGTTAGCCCTGCATCATTCTTGTATTGAGTTTTGGAATAGGAAAGGAATTTTGAATTTGTAAAAGCAAAGATGATGATATTTACCATCAGCCCTCATGTCTTTGTCCCCATGTTCTATTTTCCATTGTTCTACATCCTGTTGATTGTCGTCCATGAATTCCTGAGCCCTTGCAATATGCTCCATCCGTAAATGTATTCTTGTGGCTCTTTTCTAGCATGTTTGCGAGTCGCATCTCAGGTGTATATAAGAAATAACTTTGCCCCTTTGTTTTTTTTGCTAATTTGTCATGAGCCAATCGAGCTTTCTTTTTTAATTGATTGAAAATCTGCAAACGAAGAATTTTAGGTAGAGTGAAGAATAATGAGTTATATGTAGTAATGAATGTGAAAGTGAATCGACATGTGGGTAAATGAGACCCCAAATTTTTTATTGATGATATTGTTTAAACATTTTATGTAAGAGTTATACCTCATCTACGGTTGCCATTTCTATTGTACAATCTACAATCGAGCGAATGCGAGCAAATTTACACAAGCTCTCAAATATTAGAGGATGAAATCTTGGAATTTGCACATTCATTAGAATTCATTTTTTCCCCTACATAATAGAATTAGACTTACACAATCAAAATTCGGACTGCATGGGAATGAAATCTGATGATGATGAAATTCAATTAAGGATTCATAGTTTTCATCGAATTGTAACTCGAGAGAGCATTACATATGTTAGTCCAGGTGCAAATGGCTTTTGTATCACAACAAGAACCTTTCCACTAAGCGTGCATCCTTGAGACTTGCGTCCAGTGATTGCATATGCAAGTGTTACTGGAAAGGTTGTCTTGTGATACCATATGAAGTTCAAAACCTTACGTTTCGTCTAAGTGTAATCTTTTTGGTAGTTGATATAATTTTTGCATGGATTTTAATTAAATAATTATTGTAATCGCACCATTTGTAGCTCCAATAAAGAGATCTATATTCTTAGTAATTATAATTCGTGCTCCGATTGCAATTTCTTGTATTGAGTGGAAATCGGAATCCTTTAGCCATTCTTGTAACTTGATTATGTTTTCTACATTTGAAGTCACTTTAATTTTTTTGATTTGTCTTCCACTGAATTGTTTATGCAGAATGAGCTCATTGTAGTGGTGTGTGTCGTTCTGATGAGTATATAGTGTAAAGATAGTGGGAGAGAAGGAAGGAGTCTCACTTGCGGCTTTCTCACATACACAATGGGGGAATACACACAAAGGTGGAGGCTGAAAACAATTTTCCTCTTCTTAGTTGTGAAAGCCAAAAGAACTCTAGTATAAAGAAATAGAAGAACCCTATATGTGGGTCTCAAACCAAACTCAGCTAGCTAAGGTGGCATACTAACTGAGCCACAAACTAGAGTAGATAAGGATAGCTGTCATCTAGCTATTATTCATGGGCGGTGTACCAACCGCATCTGTAGCTAACAAGTCGGTGACATAAATGCACAACGGTCACCCTAGCATATCGCGAGCGGAGCTCGATATCTCAACACTCCCCCTCGAGCTCAATCCCAATTCCTGCACACCAAGCAGGTCTCTGAACTTGCGCAGCTTCTCTGCGCCCAATGCTTTTGTGGATATGTCAACTACCTGATTCTTTGTGCTGACATAAAATAGATCAATAAGACCTAGTAGAACCTTCTCTCGCACATAGTGATAATGCACCTCAATGTGCTTTGTTCTAGCGTGATAGAATGGGTTATTTGCCAAGTGTATGCTGCTCATGTTGTCACAATAAATGACAACTGGCCCATCTGTAGACTGATGCATATCATAGAGTAGCTTATGCAACCAAGCTACCTCACATGCAGTCATTGCTGCACCCCTGTACTCAGCCTCTGTGCTCGACAAGGCAACTGTAGGCTGTTTCTTGCTGCTCCAAGTGACTGCAGCACTCCCAAAAGAGAACACATATCCACTGGTAGATCGTCTATCAGAAATACTACCAGCCCAATCAGCATCAGTGTATCCATGCAACTGTATCTGAACCCCAGCCTCATAAAATAGTCCATACTGCAATGTGGACTTCACATACCTGAGTATGTGTCTAGCCGCATCCAAATGCGGTTTCCTTGGAGCCTGCATAAACTGACTTACAATTCCAACAGCATAGCTCAAATCTGGCCTAGTAATAGTCATATAAATCAAACTTCCTACTATGCATCTATACATAGTAGGGTCTTCGAGAAGCTCACCTGCATCTGCGCTCAGCTTCACATTCTGCTCCAAAGGAACTGAAATAGGCTTATAGCCTATCATCCCATATTTGGACAGCATGCCCAATCCATACTGCCTCTGCAAGAGCTGTATCCCACTTGGTGATCTAATCACCTCAATGCCCAAGAAATAATGCAGCTCTCCCAAATCCTTCATCTCAAACTTCTGCTTCAATAGCATTTTCACATGAAGGATATCTTCATCACTATCACCTGTGATGATCAAATCATCAACATAAATGACAAGCAGCATAATACCTTTCTTTGTTTTTCTCACATAAAGCGAGAAATCTACCTTGGAAATCTAAAAGCCAATAGTGACAAGATACTGTCCTATCTTGTCAGACCATGCTCTAGGTGCTTGCTTCAAGCCATACAAGGCTTTCTTCAACCTACAAACAAACTCAGGATGAACAGCATGAACATAACCTGGTGGCTGCTCCATAAAGACCTCTTCTTGCAAACCACCATGCAAGAAGGCATTCTTTACATCCATCTGATGTAAAGACCATCCCTTTGATGCAGCAATAGCAATGACTGCTCTTACAGTTGCCATACTTGCAACTGGACTGAATGTTTCTTCATAATCAATGCCATATGTCTATGCATACCCCTTGACAACTAATCTTGCCTTGTATCTGTTCACAGGACCATCTGCATTGTGCTTCACCTTATAAACCCACTTACAGCCAATTGCATTCTTGTCTTTAGGCAAAGGCACCAATTCCCATATAGCATTTGCTTCCAAAGCATCCATTTCTTCATCCATGGCTTTCTCCCATTTTTCTTTTCCCATGGCTTGCTCAAAAGAAGTGGGTTTTGGTTCTTGTATCACTTTGACCATATAGGCACAGTGAATGGTTGTAAATCCATCATATTTCAGCCTATCCATAGGGTATCTAGCTCTGGTAGACCTGCGCAAAATAGACTCACTTCAAGGTGCTCTCAAAACATCCCTGGTCTTCCTTACTCCAGGTGTAACAATAGAAGGAATACCCAACTCATCATGAATGCTTTGTTCTGAGCCACTGGATTCACCATCCACATAACAGTGACCTGCATTCACATCAAACATGGGCTGATCTACCTTCTCTTTTCCTTTTCGTGATACCTGCATACCACTATGTGCATTGCTTTGAGGAGATTCTCCTGATCTCAATCTGCCTGTCCATGGCGAAGTATGTGAACCACTGCTAGAGGACACTGCAGGTCCACTAATATTTTATGATTGCTGCTGTGAATTCTGTGCAGCATTACCATTTTGTGCATCTACATCATCAATCACATTTACTGGTTTATACCAGCTGCTCATCTCATTAAAAACAACATCTTTGCTCACTGTAAACTTACGAGTAGAAGGGTTATAGCATCTATACCCTTTCTGCTATAGAGAATAACCAATAAAGATGCACTTCTCAACTTTTGGATCCAACTTGGACCTCAACTCATCTAGCACATGAACATAGGCAATGCAACCAAAAATTTTCAAATGAGAAATATCTGGTTTCCTACCAGTATACATCTCCTCTGTCGTCATGCCATGTATTTTTGTAGTGGGAGTCCTCTTCATTATGTAAACTGTTGTAGCAACTGCTTCAGCCCAATAATAATCTAGTAGGTCTTTTTCAGTTAGCATGGCCCGAGATACCTCTCCAATATGCCTGTTTTTCCTTTCTGCAAGTCCATTTTGCTGTGGGGTATGACTGCATGAATATTGCTGCTTTATGCCATGCTCCTGCAGGAACCTTGCAAACTCATTTGAGAGGTACTCTCCCCCGTCCATCTGACCTTAGGCATTTTATTTGCAGGCTTGTTTCTTTTTCAACCATAGCTTTAAAAGCTTGAAATGCCCAAACACTTCACTTTTCTTTTTCATAAAATACACCCAAACTTTTCTGCTGTAGTCATCAATAAAAGTGACAAAATAATGACAGCCTCCAATAGATGCAGCTTTAGTAGTCCACACATCATAGTGGATTAATTCCAATGGCTTCTTACTCTCTTGAACATGTCTAGGAAATGGTTTCCTTGCCTATTTTCCAAATTGATAGGGTTCACATATCTGATGCATTTCTGCAACCTTGAATTTAGGCAATCCTGCAACAATATTTTGGGCCTGCATTGATTTAAGTCATTGTACATTAACATGACCAATGCATTTATGCCAGATATCAATATCTGCAACTACACTGGTCCCATGTGCAAACATTGCTGCACTCAATTCAGGCATGTCCACATCCAACGTAAACATCCTGCCCTTCTTCTTTCCTTTTGCTATCAAGCGACCATTATTTTTCATATCCTCAACAAAGCATCCATGAGGATTAAATCTGACCTACAAGCCCTGCTCAACCATTTGACCAATAGAAACCAGGTTCTTGGTGATATTCGGGACATGAAATACATCAGACAGGTATTTCTTTTTCCCATCCTGCATAGACAAAGGAATTTTACCAATCTGCACAATAAGATGTGCAGTATCATCACCAGTCTCCACAAATCCTGGTCTTTCCATTTTCCTTGCATCCTGCATCCATTCTACATGACCTGTCATGTGGTTTGACGCACTTGAGTCAACATACCACACATCATTGCTTTCTTCTGCACTTGTCACAGAATTGGTCATGTGCTCCATCATAAACAAATGCTCATTTATGTCATCACCCTGTCTACTAGAAGATGCATAATTCCCTTGCTGTAATTTTCCATTCATGATGTCATTCTGCTTTTTATAGCAGTCTTTAGCCATATGACCCATTTTACCATAGTAGTAGCATTCAACATTGCTGTTTGCATTTTGGCCTCTCTGCCATCCACCACGACCTATTTGGCTCCCCCTGCCTCTAGAGTTACCACGTCCTCCTCCATAGGACTGGTTTTCTTTAGTTTGTTGCATATTCTGATTTCTACCACGGCCTCCAGATTGGCCTGCTCTACCTCTGCCTCTACCTCTTCCAGCATTTGAGTAGAAGACAGTTTCTTTTGAAGTTCCTCCTGAAGAAGATGCACCACCATTTCTCTGCTCTTCAAAAATTAGAAGAGCAAACAACTTCTCAAAATCAGGAAATTTTTCATGGATGGCAATGGATGTCCGGAACTGTGCATAATCCTTTCCTAGATCATTCGAGGTCACAGAAACTAAATCATCATCTTTCACTGGCGACCCAATGGAAGCAAGTGCATCTACAATTTTCTTCACGTTCATGTGGTAGTCATTGATGCTCATATTTTCTCTTTGCACACCAGTACATAACTTTTCTGGCTCTCTCATGCCATCCTTTAAATGCCTGCATTTCTTGTTGATTGGGAACATTAGGAAGAACTGGTTCTTCTTCATTTCCTATAATGAACTCCCAATAGCCTTTTCCCATAAGGAAATTCGTCATTCTAAACTTCCATGCTTGGAAGTTGTTCTTGTCAAGCTTTTCAGTGACAATCTGTGAAAGAGAATCAGACGCCATTACAGAACACTACAAAATATTCTGTCACTGTAAAAAACACAGCTTCTGCCTCACAATCTGCCTCACAAAGGCAAATCTGCAAAATTGACGAAAGTGGTATTTGACCACACAATCGCTTCCTAGTGATGATTTTGCATCAACAGGCAATAAGGATGATTCTGTAACTCTTAATATCTCTGCGCATAGGCATACGATGCAATTTTTGCGACAACTTTTCACCGACCTATAGAGCAGTGGTTGCACAGCAAAAACAGAGCCTTTTTCTCAGTGCTTGTGGAGAACTTCCACCTCAAAAACGAGCCCCGAAATGGCCTCCAATCAGAAAAATAAAGTCACCGAGGGCTTCACTCAATCTCGCAGCATATATTGCCCTCTCGCCACACCGCGAAGGGCATCTCAATCTGAGACAATGCACTCTTGCACTTTTCGGCTGTGCTACCTGCAGAGATTTGCTCCCAAACTCAAAAAAGGAAAGCAACACTGGTCCTCTTACTAGGACACCGCGAACTTGGTTTGCTTTCTTGAGCTCCTTACCACGAAGTAGGCTCTGATACCATGTAAAGATAGTGGGAGAGAAGGAAGGAGTCTCACTTGCGGCTTTCTCACATACACAATGGGGGAATACACATAAAGGTGGAGGCTGAAAACAGTTTTCCTCTTCTTAGTTGTGAAAACCAAAAGAACGCTAGTACAAAGAAATAGAAGAACCCTATATGTGGGTCTCAAACCAAACTCAGCTAACTAAGGTGGCATACTAACTGAGCCATGAACTAGAGTACATAAGGATAGTTGTCATCCAGCTATTATAGATGGGCAGTGTACCAACCGCATCTGCAGCTAACAAGTCGGTGACATAAATGCACAACGGTCACCCTGGCATATCACGAGTGGAGCTCGATATCTCAACACATAGTATAGTTGTATGGTTGTCAATATATTCGGCTACCTCAGTTTCATTGATGATCAAGTCTCCTAAGTAGTATTGAATCTCTTCCATGCTGGGTTGTCGTATTCTAATAATATTTAGAATTCGACATAGGCAAGATCTTCGAGATGATGTATGGATGTTTGTAAAAATGAGAAGCTAGCAATTGTCCAAAAGCCCGAGTTACAGATGTGGCACTTTTGATAATACTGATTCTCTTGAATTTTGCACTTGCATACAAGTGGTAATTGTGCCATGTCTCCGAACAAGAGCTTTTTTTTTTGCCAAATGGTTGTAGTAGTGTTTGATTACAAGCCTCACACAACTGCTTGACAACCATATTTAGCATTTGGCAAGTCATCATCAAGATTTCATCAATGATGATGAGGTCTGCAGATTTTAGGTCTTGATAGCATTCATGGATTATTACTGGAAGTGATGCATGAAACATGTCATGCTTCTTTGGAAGAGTAAATTACTGATGGACTGTAGTTGCTAAGGAGCTAAAATATCTAATATAAAATACTCACCATTGAAATATTAAAATAAATTACATTGCCACCATTTGGTCATTATGAAAATTAAAAAACAAATTATTCAAAAATATATGAAAAAAATACCAAAATAAAAAATTAAACATGGACATCATATTGGTCTTGATGTTCATTATTAAAGTGTTAAACAAATTATAAAAAATATTCATACACATCATTAAAACAAATTGTTAAAAAAATATTCATACACAGTCGAGAAAGCAAAAAGACTTCTTTATTTCAAAATAGGATTTACATATAGGAAAGACACTCTATTTCACATTATTTCCTTCTTTACACTTCTCAAGCTCCTCTTTCCTCGGACACTCAACTTCCTCTTTTGATTTTGTGGCACTATAGCATACATCCAGTAAGGCCTCATATATCTTGTCAGATTTTACTTCTTGAGATTGTGTAGTAGTGACCTAGGCAGCCATCTCGGGAGGTTCACTACCAAGATCTTGACCAACAGGAAGCTATAGACCATTCAAGGTGCTTTCAAGTATAGGCTTCAGCTGCTCTAGACCATTTGAGCTTTCAATTATAGGATCATCACTTCTTGGTAGTACATCACAGCATGGATGAAGCTGTGAGGTGTCATGTAATCTCCTCACTACTTGGTAGTACATCTACTTTGCTTGCTAGTACAACATCCTTAAGTAGTCCACTTCCCTCTCCCTTTAAAATAGCCTCTTTTTTAGGTTTCATGCTCTACATTTGAACCTCCACTGTTTTCCCTTTCCCTTCCACTGCAACAATTTGTTTTTCTTCCTTCTTTTATGACCAATGGAACCTCAATACTCCTTTGTAAGCTGCTGCCATCTTTTCTATCAGAGAAGGATGCTTTGGATGTCGATAATCAAGCGAAGGGGAGATTATTTTAAATGTTTCTCTCTCTTGGAAAAAGAGTTGAGGAGTCTTTTAGGGAACTTCAGATGATGGACCATCACCCCTATGCATACTAATGCAACCATCATGGGTTGCAAGATTTGGCTGCCAGTGTCACCATGATAACTCTGCTCATGCCACAATGCCATACCATGCAACACCTTTCCAATGACACCCCTGAATGCAAATTTCAAACTAGCAAACAATGCATCCCGTTGTGCATCTGTGATAAACATGACAAATGTTGCTCTTGGTTGTCTTGCCATAGGACCTTGTATCATAGTTCATATAAGCTGAACAATGCCCGACACTGACATATCCTATAGTTCATTAAAAAAAAATGCATATGAGTTATCCCAAGGCTCACTACCCATTGCGGCCATAAATCTTTCAATATTGACTGCCTTGACAATAACATAATTTAAATTATCCTTTGACAAACCAATGTCATAGGAGAACGTGAAAGACTCATTAAGGACTTGAAGTTGCATCTTGTTTTTCATGGCATTTGACTTTATATGTGCATGCAAATAGGCATCTTAGCTTGAAGCTCCTTTGTTGGTGCTGCATCTTTATCCCATGATTTTGTCCATTGCGAGGTCCAGTTCTTGTCAACCATTTTTCCTAGCACACATGCTTTTTGCTTGTCCACCTGATATTTTTGATCCACCAACTCTTCATCTGAATGAAGCAAAAACTTTAATGCTCCATATGCAGCTTTAGCCTTAATTACTTCCTGGTTGACTATTTCTTCAAGGCTTCCCTGCTTGTACTTCTTACTAAAAAAGCATTCTCCATTAAGTAACTTCTGGCAAACCACCTTTACTATTTTGTTAGTACTATATCTCAATGGCCTCCACCAAATAATTGACAAAACCTTAATAAATTTTTGCTTCTTGTTTACCTCGTGTTCAGGTGACTCAAAGGATATCATACCAGATTCAAATGCAATGCATACATCCACAATACATTGAAAGATTGTTTCAGGACAAAATATGATGCACGTGTAATCCCTGTATTTATTGATAGCACTTGTAACTTCTAGAAGACTTGGCTGAACATCATTTACAACAACTATTAAGCACCTATTAAATCATGCTTGTACTCCACAGTGGGTCTCTTACTCTTTGAAGGTAGTGGCTTCCCACACCCAATCCATAACTCTCTTGCTTTAAGAAGAACCTCTGAAAGAGTTGAGTTCTTCTTCTTTTGATGAAAAGGTTCATTATTGAGCCTGAGGGATTCCAATATATACTTAGAGTCATCTTTAAATAAACAAATATAAGCGATGACTCTTGCAAACTTTTGCATGTACTCCTTGGATGGTAAGTTTCCTTTTCTGGTCTCCTCAAATGCAATTCTACATGCCTCACAGAAGTGTTGCCCATCAATGGGCTCAAACCTTGCACCTTTCAAGGAATCTGTTTCTAGATAGAATATACTTCTTTTCATCATTATCCTTGTATCTGCTCTCATAAGGTGCCGCTTCATGAACAATGTCAGTCAGTCAGAATTCCTAAAATGTTGTAAAGAAGTTTGCACGCATACGAAAAGACACATCATGTAACACAGGATCATCACTTGCAAGCTTCTTGAATGACATTGGGCATAGCGTGATATTACTAGGAGTTGGTGTTTTGGCCCGCCTTGCATCCTCATATTACTTTCTTGCAAACTTCTCATCTAGCTTTTTTTTACTAGTAAACAAAGTAGCTCGATTGGTGTGTTGTGTCTGCACTGAATACTATGAGAATCCCCATATATACCCTTCATCATCATCAGAGTGTAGATCAGCATTTATAAAAGTATTTGCAAGTAGTCATTCTATAAGCTTGGCTTCTTGAGCTTCTTCATCCTCGATGTCATTGTCATCATCATCCAACCTCTCACCACATTGTAATTGGGTTACTTTGGGTTAGCTCTTTTAGATGAGGCCTTTTTTCTCATCTTTGAGGTACAGCCGTAGCTTGTAGCTTCCACATGAGGGTCAAACTTAGATGGTGTCTTTTTCTTTTCCTTGCTCATTGAAGTCTGCACCTGTGGTTGGATAATTGGGACTGAAGGTGAATGTTGTACAAAACCCTGAGAAGATCCAAGTGTACCACAATCTTGACCATCCTGAATATCTAGTAATACATCCCATATACTGTGCGGAATTCAGCACTTCCTGTAAGAAGTACTTCTTAGAGTTTGTCCTCAACTTAGTTATACATTGGCCCTTCATGTTGTCATCACATATGGCTATCATGAAGTCCCCATGTGGAAACACATCCAACTTCAAGATAGCTCTAGCACTTCCAATTGCTTGGCTAGAAAATTTGGGACTTGTCACTTTTGCTGAAGTCATAACAAGGTGGCATCTCTTTGGCTTCTCCATCATAAACAAAGCATGATCGATGAATTTCTCATGAACATGCACGGCCATTGCAAATTCCTAAAAGTATAAATAATATTACATAAGAAACCCTCCTTAACCAAAGAATGAAAACAATAAAATGCCATTAATAAAAACTCAATTTTAGATTTATAAATTAAGATAAAACTAGGAAGACGTTGCATAGTATAATCACTTTTACTCATATAGAGGTTTTCTAAAATATTTATAACACCAAGTATGCCAAGCATCGTAAGAATCGGGACGAGTTTCTTTCAACGATGGTGTCCATCAATAGGGAAACAAGATTGGATTGTAATTTGCCTAAAACATTTGAACCATCACGGGCATTACCTAATGCAATGACCCCTACCCCATGGTGGTGGAAACCCGGAAGTATCGAAAAAGTCTTTATCCCAATGGTTAGGATTCCTTATCGATAAAAAGAGAATCAACAAGGCACTCTCTATCCCAAGAGTTGGGATGCATTTCATGAAGCATGGTAAGAATCTGGATGAGTTTCTGTGATGGATGGTGTCCATAAAAAAGGCAAGAAGATTGGATTGTAGTTTGTCTAAAAATTTGAACCACCACGGGCATTGTCTAGTGCAATGACCCCTATCCTATGGTGGTGGAAACCCAGAAGTACCAGGAAAGTCTTTATCCCAAGGGTTGGGATTCCTTGTTGATAAAATAGTATCAACAAGGCACTCTCTATCCCAAGAGTTGGGATGAGCTTCATGATTCAAGCATGGTAAGAATCTAACTGAGTTTTTGTGATGGATGATGTCCATCAACAAGGCAAGAAGATTGGATTGTAGTTTGTCTAAAACATTTGAGCCACCACAGGTGTTGCCTAGTGCAATGACCCCTACCCTTGTGGTGGTGGGAACCCGGAAGTACCGGGAAAGTCTTTATCCCAAGGGTTGGGAATCCTTGTGATAAAAGAGCATCAACAAGCCACTCTCTATCCCAAGAGTTGGGATGAGTTTCATGAAGCAAGGTAAGAATCTAGATGAGTGTCTGTGATGGATAGTGTCCATCAACAAGGCAAGAAGATTGAATTGTAGTTTGTCTAAAACATTTGAACCACCATGGGCATTGCCTAGTGTAACCCTTCCCCGTGGTGGTGGGCATTGGGAACCCAAAAGTATCGGGAATGTCTTTATTAGAAGGGTTGGGATTCCTTGTTGATAAAAGAGTATCAACAAGGCACTCTCTATCCCAAGAGTTGGGATGAGTTTCATGATTCAAGCATGGTAAGAATCTAAATGAGTTTCTCTAATGGATGCTGTCCATCAACAAGGCAAAAGATTGGATTGTAGTTTGTTTAAAACATTTGAACCACCACGGGCATTGCCTAGTGCAATGACCCCTATCTCGTGGTGGTGGGAGAAGTACCTGGAGAGTTTGGATGAGTTTCATGAAGCATGGTAAGAATTTGGATGAGTTTCTATGATGGATATTGTCCCATCAACAAGGCAAGAATATTGGATTGTAGTTTGTCTAAAACATTTGAACCACCACGGACATTGCCTAGTGCAATGACCCCTACCCCGTGGTGGCGGGAACCCATAAGTACCAAGAAGGTCTTTATCTGAAGGGTTGGGATTCCTTGTTGATAAAAGAGTATCAACAAGGCACACTCTATCCCAAGAGTTGGAATGAGTTTCATGATTCAAGCATGGTAAGAATCTAAAGGAGTTTTTGTGATGGATGTTGTCGATCAACAAGGCAAGAAGATTGGATTGTAGTTTGTCTAAAACATTTGAACCACCACGAGCATTGCCTAGTGCAATGACCCCTACCTCATGGTGGTGGGAACCTGAAAGTACCAGGAAAATCTTTATCCCAAGGGTTGGGATTCCTTGTTGATAAAAGAGCATCAACAAGGCACTCTCTATCCCAAGAGTTGGAATGAGTTTTGTTGATCATCAAGCCAAGAATGATTCAATCATAGTTGTCTAAAATATTTAAACCACAACGGATGATTAGGATTTCACATGAGAAACTATAATAGATGTATTTTAATCAGATGAGAAACCTGAAATAAATATACTAAAGTAGATGTATTTAGATATATTTTCATCCTAATGTAGATACTAATACAGACCTAATGCTAGCTAATCCTAATATATTCTAATATTCAAATTAAAGATACGTATAATTTTATCTATCCTAACTAATCTAATATTAATCTAACTTCTTTGGAAAAAAAATAATATTAATCTAACTAGTTAATTAATCTAAATCATACTAATCAATCTTATATTGGTTCAATATATATTCAATTGACCTATATACCTTATATAAATTTAATTCAATATATACAAGCTAATCTAATATTAATCTAACCAGTTAATTAATCTAAATCAAAATAATCAACCTTATATTAGCTCAAGATATATTTAATTGACCTATATATCTTATATAAATTCAATAGTATACCATATATTCTAAATTACCATACAATGAATAATTAATTAATTTAAATAGATTACGTGATTGATTAGTCTTAATTTAAAGAGATTGATTTAATATATTAATTTCAAAAAATTAAATCGATTAATTTTAAACTAGTAATTAATTAATTTCAATAGAGTAACTTAAATTAAATAGATTGATTTAATTAATTTAAATAGATTTACTTAAATTAATCATAGATTAAATTTATTTCAATAGATTAATGTAAATAAATGAATTTAAGTAGATAAATAGATTAAAAATAGTAATTAATTAGTTTTAATATATTAATTTCATTATTTTTAATAGATAAAATTAATTAAAAAAGATTAAATTAATTTCAATAGATAGATTTAAGTAGATCAACTTAAATAGATTAATTTAAATAGATTAAAAGTAGTAATTAATTAATTTAAATCAATTAATTTCATTAATTTAAATAGATTACATTAAATAGATGAATTTAAAGATAGTAAGTAGTTAATTTAAATAGATTTAGTTTCAATAGATTAATGTAAATTAATTGATTTAAGTAGATTAAGTTAAATAGATGAATTTCAATAGATTAAAGATAGTAATTAATTAGTTTTGATGGATTAATTTTATTATTTTTAATAGATAAAATTAATTTAGCGACATTAAATTAATTTCAATAGATTGATTTAAGTAGATTAGCTTAAATAGATTAATTTAAATAGATTGAAAAGTAGTAATTAATTAATTTAAATTGATTAATTTCATTAATTTAAATATATAAATTTAAAAATAGTAAGTAATTAATTTAAATAGATGAACTTAAATTAAATAGAATAATATAAATAGGTTAACTAAAATTAATTATAAATTAACTTAAATTAGTTTGAATTAAATTAAATTAATTCAATTATATGAAATCAATTTAAAAAGATAAATTTAGGTAAATTAATTAAAAAAGATTAAAATAGTTCAAATTAATTTAAATAGTTTAAATTAAATCAATTAAGTAAATTTTAATATATTCAATTATATTAATTTTAATAGATTAAATTAATAAGAATAGGTTAAATCAACTCATCTTAGTTTAATATGTAAGTAATCTTTTTTTAATATAATTAGAATTAATACTTTAATCTAATATTTTATTAATTGACTTTTATTAATTAATTAAATTGATTATAGAAGTAATTGGTTAATTAATTGGATTTATTTATTTATTTATTTTATTAGATAGGTTAATTAATTTAATCTATTTAAATTACATTAATATATTTAAAATAACTCAATTAATTTAATCTATTTAAATTACGTTAATATATTTAAAATAACTTAATCTTATCTAGTTAAATTAACTTAAATTAAAGTAAATTAAGCTAAACTAAATGAAATTAAACAAAGAGTATCAACAAGGCACTTTCTATCCCAAGAGTTGGGATGAGTTTCAAGATTAGAGCATGGTAAGAATCAAAATGAGTTTTTGTGATGGATGATGTCCATTAATAAGGCAAGACTATTAGATTGTAGTTTGTCCAAAACATTTGAACCACCACGGGCATTGCCTAGTGCAATGACCCCTACTCTGTGGTGGTGGGAACTTGGAAGTACCAGGAAAGTCTTTATCCCAAGGGTTGGGATTCCTTGTTGATAAAAGAGCATCAATAAGGCACTCTCTATCCCAAGAGTTGGAATGAGTTTCGTTTACCAACAAGGCAAGAATGATTTGATCATAGTTGTCTTAAATAATTAAACCACCATGGACGATTGAGATTTCACATGAGAAACTAGAATAGATGTATTTAAATCAGATGAGAAACCCGAAATAAATATACTAAGTAGATGTATTTAGATGTATTTTCATCCTAATGTAGATACTAATACTGACCTTATGCTAGCTAATCCTAATATATTCTAATATTCAAATTAAAGATACTTATAATTTTATCTATTCTAACTAATCTAATATTAATCTAACTAATTAATTAATCTAGATCAAACTAATCAATCTTATATTAGTTCAATATGTATTCAATTGACTTATATATCTTATCAAAACTCATCTCCCTTGTAGATCATGGAGGTTAAGGGTTGAGGAACTAAGGGTTTAGGGGGAGCATAGGAGTGGGAGAGGAAGAAGATGTAAGAGCATGGGGGGAAAGGAGAGAGAGGAGAAGGGAGGAGGAGGGAGGAAGAGGAGGAGGAGGAGGGAGGAGGAGAAGGAGGAGCAAGAAGGAGGAGGAGGGAGGAGGAGGAGGAGAAGGGAGGAGGAGGGGGGAGGAGGAGGAGGAGGGAGGAGGAGGAGGGAGAGGATGGGTTGCAAGGTTGGAGGAGAGGGGAGGAGGAGTTGCAAGGTTAGGACATGCTTTTGGACATGGAGTGCAAGGAAGCATGGACACTTGAGACAATTGCTTGGAATACCAAAGTAGAACTCAACACAATGCCCCAAAGAGTGTGGGCTTCGTTCCATTATGGGGTATTTATACAATTTGGAGAGCTTCTCTCTCTGCATGTAGGAATTGTAAGACATTCTCTCTCTACATGCAGAACTTGCATATAGGAGTTGCAAGTTGCATGTATAACTCACATGTTGCATGTTGTAGTTACATGTAGAACTCCTATGTAGAACATGCATGTAGGAATCGCATGTAGGACTTGCATGCAGAACTTGCATGTAGAACATGCATGTAGGAGTTGCAAAGTAGAACTTGCATGTTGAGGATTCCTAAGAGAGATTATTGCTAGCCTTATGCAAGTACAAGTGGAGCTTATTACTTGTCCTCAGGTTATGGCTTATTGTGATCACGTAGCTAGGATGCCATGCGTGAAATCCAGTGGCTGTGGAACTTGTGTCGTGCCAGTTGATCCTACTGTAAAGCCTTGGCAACATACAATTTTTGCTCTGTTTCTAAGTAGCCTATATCCACCATTTGTTCGAACAGAGCTATGGGGCGTGCTTCTAAGAAGATGACTCTTTGATAGAGTCGGCTTGTAATGATCCGTTCATTGGGATTGAAACTGAGTGGAGGCAAATGGTGGTCGATGTGGCTGGGGACCTCTAGAATGTATTCCAATGTTTTGCAAAAGATAGCACTTTGGTGAAGGAAGCGATCAATGTTGCTATGCATTATTTGCTTATGCTGCTCAAGTGCTCAGATCAGTGTCCCTTAAATATTCCAATCTACACTAGAGAATGATTCGATCATTGGCCAATTAATGGTGTGATCTTCACCCAAAGTGTGTATGAACACCTTCTTCATCCTGGGGTGGAACATCCTTTAGTGGTGGCACATAAGTTGTAGCCTTTTGGCACCCCTTGTCTGTCTTGCTTGTGGCCTTATCTTCACTTTTCTTGCTTGTAGAATATTGTGTGAAGAGATCTCTATCTCTTGTTAAAACTTGACCATCGATGAAGTCAATCCACCAAGGGTAGTGTGCAAGTTCCCATTGAGACAATGCATGCATGGTTCCTGGGTACATGTAACTTGCTGGGTTCCCAATCTCCAACCACCCTTTGCACTGTCCAGGCAAATCATTCAATTTTCCTTCTTGCACCAAGTGGGAGAGATACCTTAAAGACATATAGTTTAATGTTGTGTCAAAGCTCTTAGAAAGATACTGCAAGGTAACCCTAAATCACCCTTTGCACTACCTAGGGAGATCTTTCAATTTTCCTTCTTGCACTGAGTGGGAGAGATACCATAAAGATTGTATGACATACAATTTAATGTTGTGTCAAAGTGCTCACAAAGACAATGCAACATAACAAAATAACTCAAAACTATACCTAAAAACCACACGCTGCACTGCTTGATCAAGCTCTGTTGCCTTCCTTTGTGCTCCTCCATCTCCTCTTCTCCCACTCTTGAGCTCAGCCTTGCCATCCCTGGATCTCAAGGAAGCAAACATATGCTTTCGTCCCTCCAACTTAATGTCCTCTATATATTGTTGTAGTGTATAATCTTCCGGCAAATCAAGTGGCTGGGTCATTGCACAAAGTGCACATAAATCCTCCAAAGCCATTGATGATTAGATCTCCACTTTCTCAAGGAATGTCTCCTTTGTTAACCACCTACTTGGAAAGAAATCAAACTAGCACATCAAAGAAAGAAATCCAACTAAGCACATACCATCCTAAGAAAATATAGGATAGGCATGAAACACTTACCCTCTATACTCATTATCTCCTGCAGGCATAAAATACATCTCCCTCATCCTCTTGTTGGCATCAAGAAGTGATAGCAACATGAGTCTGTTCTCATTTCTCAACTCCGCATTAGCAAGATACTTTAGCTTGGATAAGGTAACAATAGAATCATGACTTTCAAAGCGCAATGAAAAAACCTTTTTCTTTCACACATCACCAAGTTTAGGATCAAGGATGTTGAGCACCTAGGATGATTCAGCATAACCAAAAAGATAAGATACTTCACACTAAAAGCCATCAATAGCATTCAAGAAAAAGATGGTCACATACCATTCCTATTTTATACGAGTACTTTTTGTGAATTCTTGTACGCTTTGTATGCTCAACCTCTGCCCTCCTCTCTTTAGGAACTATCTTTCCCACATGTTCTATTGCTTGCGTAAGGTCTCTAGTGTATTCAACCTACGAAATCAAGACCCTTGAGAAATATTGAATGGATACAATTATCTTACTAAATGAAAAGAATGAATACAATGAAAAATGTGAATACAATAAAAATGAGCACACCTGAAACACCAAATGTGCAAGATATCCTCTTGTCAAAGGGTACCATTGTTTTTTCCCTCTTGAATCCCTTGTCCTTGCTGTTTCAATGACTACACATTGTTCACTAGTCAAAGTACTAAGAAATAAGGTCACACTCACATATATTGTTTGTGTTAACAAGAGTGTCTCGTACACTAGGGTCAATGATAGTATGCTCATTCAATCTGCACAAATAGCCAAGGTTCAAATAGCATTCTAGTTAGTAGTTTCCATATCAAATCATGCATGGCATCAAATAAAATATTTTAATGTACTTATGACTTCATTCTTTGCAATCCAGCAAGCAATGCAATCTCTGAAGTAAGTACGGCGAGGGTCTATCATTGTGCACATCACCCTAATGTGTCTTGCCTTAGTCTCCATGTAGGCCTCAGAAATCAATTGCATCCATGCAGTGGTACGATGATTGCCCTCCCATACATAAAACATCTTCTTACACATAAACTGCCACTCTTTTTTACTTGCAAGCTCCTTTTCGAATTCACCTTCAACTTCCCTCCACAATGGTGTCCATGTTTCTCTGACTTCATTTGTGACTTTTGTTTCCTCCCCATTTGAAGTGCAAAGAGAAACAATGAAAGCCCCTTTTTCAAGTAAGTAACCTTCATATTGAAAAGCACTTTTAAGTGTTGCCACATTAGACTTGGCTCTGATGAGTGTCCATGAATACCAATATGTAGGATGATTCCATAGGCTGTCTGCATCTGCCAATAACATCACCTCCTCTTGCCATCTCCACCTCCATTTCTGCAAGATCGACATCTATCTCTTCATCCTCTTGTGGAAGTGACCGCTCAATTTCTTCATCCATACCTTGAATTGCAACACTATCCACTTCAAGAACCTCTCTTTCGTTCCCTACATTGTCATGGACAGATCCCTCACTCAGGGGGCACTCTCTTTTCCTTCTTTGTACCCTTGCAGTGGTGGCAAGAGGAGGATTTTTGTTTTCACAAAGTTTCAAAACCCTCTTCTTGACCATGATTCCAAGATTGAAATCCACCAATAACAAAAAGCAATCCATGATGAAAAAACAATCAATCCGTTATTTTTCAAGCATTTGCTATATCAAGGTAGGCCAAAATTCACCTTTTTGCTCAAGCCCCAACAAATGGCTCCAAGAGTAAGCACGAGCACAACACTAATATGCCCTCCTAAATTTGCATGAGGAACAACCTTTTGCACATCGTATTAATACGCTGAGCTAAAACCTGCAAATTGCCTTGTTTAATGACATCTGAAATCTTGCCTTCCTCAAGGCGAATCTAGAATTTTCATAATGTTTGGAACTGTGCATTAATACATTGTGTTTTGGCCAACAAATCGTTGCCTAAAACACATCATTCTTGCCAACAAATGACCTCAATGGAGAATTGATAAAAGGCAAACTATAAAATCTTTGTAGCATGAGAAAATGGTAGAACATTTGGAAAAAAGCAAGATTAAAAGGTTTTCAACCATGTATTAATATGCGTGCTCTACCAATGAAAAAAATGCCTTTAGAGCTTGCCTGAAAGGCCTTCATTCCAAACTTGTTATCATGGTACTTGATTTTACCTCCATGGCTCTAGTTGAGTTGGAGATGAAGATTTCATCAAAAAGCTCTATGATATGTGAGGAAGTGGCATTTTAAAGAGTGATTTAATTAAAGAGGAAGCGATAATTCAAACTAAGAGGAAGTATAATTCAAGCATAAACTACTTCCTCACATTTCAGCTTATATAATACACTTTGGCACCGTGTATTAATACGCGGTGCTCAAGCCATGAAAGGGATCTGCCTTCCTTCGCATCCCGGTAAAGCTACCATGCTTTCCCTCCCTTGAGCCCCTTGCAAAGAGCACAAGGAGCGCAAAACCAAAACGGCTCTAAGTTTCTGACCTTGCCACAGAGAGCTGAAGTGGGCATGAAGACATGAACTCAGAGAACTGAAGTGGGTGTGAAGACACTCTATAGCAACGCTATGACCACTCTATAGCAATGCCAAATAAAGGCACTAGTAGCAGCAGGTGGGAAGAAAAGAGCAATTGAACGACGGTCGATAGAGGCATGCAACCAATAGTTTGAAGCTAAGAGACGCTTTGGAAGATAGCAGCCATGCATTAAGCTTAGAGACGCTTTGGAAGATAGCAATCATGCAGTAAGCTTCCACCTGGCCTGTAGCAAGAAAAGCCCATTGAGTGCTCATGGGTAGATCTGGAGTTGACGAAGCTCAACAAGGACAATCGGAGCTTGAGGGTTTGCATGCAATCTGCAAGGCAAAGACTTGAAGAAGCTTGTCTTCTATGAGTAGAAAGAACTCCACGACCCGCTCATGAACAAAGGATAGCTCAAAGCTTGGCCATCTCCAATGAGCTATGGAAAGAGAGAGAAAGCTCGACTAGAGATAGAGCTTGAGCTCAAAGGAGGAGTAGAGTGAAGGGCAGAGGTATTCTAACGGCACAAGGAAGGAGTAGAGTGAACGAGGAGAAAGTAAGAAAGGCACAAGGAGCAGGAGCACAAAACCGAAATGGCAAAACATTATGAAGCTCAAAACATTATGAACACAAACATTATGAAGCTCAAAAGTCTTGAAGTATCTGACCTTGCCAACCGGTGACACCAACTGGACTTGGCTTGAAGCAATAGGAGTTGGAACTGGGTGGAGGGAAAAAGGTTGAGTGTGGGCAGAGTTCTGGGAAGTGGGTGCCATGAATTGCAAGCGATGCTACAAAAATATGTAAGGAGGAAAAGCACGGTATGCTAAATTAAATATGAGGAGGGAGAAAAGCAGTGATTTGGAAGAGAGACAACTAGAAGTTGTGATGCGAGACACTACAGAAATTAGGATGAGAAATTTGCAAAAGTTGTGAGACACGATAGAATTTAGGATAAAAAATTTGAGAAAACAGCCTGAGATTTCGAGTATCGGTACGAAACCAGTATCGAGGCAAGCAAACTCCATTGCCCAGCAAACTGCCAACTCATCGAGCACACAGGATAGGCATTGTGGGCATAAGCAGAATAATAATAATAGCATGAGATGGCCAACTCGGAGAGAAGGGCATTGGGATCTACAATCATCGGCTCATGAAGACTCAAGAGCTTGGACCCTCTCATCATAAGAAGAAGAAGCAGAAGAAGAAGAGATCGGATAAGGCAAAAATGCATCTTGTAGCATCATCTCAATCCTCTTCTTCATCATCATCTACATCGTCCTTTCTAGAGTCCAGATACATCACCCAGTTCCAACTCCTGTTGTTTCTCCAAGTTTCTCTTTGCCCACTTGCTGAAAAGAAGTGGGATAGTAGGAGGAAAAAGGAGGAGGGGGAAGGGGAAAAGAGCAAAGATGCTTGAGAGCAAGCTTGAAGCAAAGCCTGAAGTGAAGATGGAATTGATAGTTTCATTGAATATTAGTTTTCAGCATGAATACATCGCTTCATTGAATGTTAGTTTTCATTGAGTTAGGAGCCTCAGATTTTTATGAAAACTGACAGATGGAGCGTCAGTTTTACATGAAGATGGCAGCTGATTTAGATTATCAGTAGCGGCTTCGCAGAATGCTTAGTTCTTCCAGTTAAGTAGAACACTCAGTTAGGCATAATTATTAGCATGAAGTTAGAAGTTAGCTTGATGGAAAGCTAGATCATTATCATGATAGTTAGAATGAAGTTAGAAGTTAGCATGAAGTTAGAAGATCATAGTTTTGTTGATGGATAGTTACAAGATCGTGAAAATGAAGTTAGAAGTTGGCATGATAATAGAAGTTAACATGAAGTTAGTTGTTCACACTCTCGAGCTTCACTATCGACATCATCAGTTGGTAGCTCATTGCATGAGTTGTAGGTTGCCTTCAAAGTGGCATGAAGAAAAGGAGTGGTGGGCTACCTCCAAAGTGATGGGCAGAGATTCACACAATTAATACGTATCTGGTAATGTGCACCATGTACTGGTCCATTTTTTTGGACTGTTCTCCTACTAATAAGTATAGCGCATCATGTACAAGTTCACAAAATAAATTCGTATCCATCTTTGCAATATAATAATAATATCAATTTAAAATTATAAATTCAAGATTAACACACGTATTCATCCTTGTCACCTTTCTCCACTTCTCGTCACCTTCTACTAGTAGCTTTGCAATTCTCAAAGCTCTCCATTGGTTTTGCAATTCTCCAAGGCCTCCCCTTCTCATCACCTTCTACTGGCTTTGCACTTATGTTCTTCTATCTAAGACAATAGAATGGCACCTCAAACTATTCTACTGAAATATCTGCAATCTCAAACACTTGCTATTAGATATGATACTGAGTTTTGTGAGGTTGCATTAACAGACATTAAGGACCATTTTGCCATTGGAGATCAAGAGATTCAAGTACGTCAACAGATTGGAATTGAGGATGTTGCTATTTGTCAACCTTTGGTGGATTTGGAAGGGGGAGAGAAAGGGTTCAGATTGGATTGCCGAACCCATCAACATTTCATGGTGGTCATAAGAAAAATAGTGTCAAATGCATCATCAACTTCTATTGCAGAGGTCAGTGTACTTACAATGTTGCAAAGGCTTCCATTGTCTAGCTCTTTGCATGTTGCCTTAGTGCGCAATCAATGCATGTCATGCAAGAACTTCTAGCGAGATATGATGGATATATTTTGTTTGAGCTACCACCAATAAGTTCAGGCTCTCCTATGAAAGGAATGAATCAGAGGTGTGATGGACATATTTGGACAGAGTATACGACAAGCACACAAGAGTTTTTTAGAGGTGTTGCAAGATTTAGCAGATGTGGAGGTTATTTGAGGTGTTATAATGTGGATTGTGCTTACAATGAGCGCACTGGTTTAGTAAATGAAACACAGTGGAAAGGCAATAAGGAGATAGGAACATTAGTTTGCAAGCATTGTGGTGAGTCACAAGAGTGTGTAGAACCATGTGCTGCAATCATGTACTATTGTCTCCTGCATGACTGTGAAAGAGTTACCAGATGCACAATTCATATGGGTATGCACAACCACCCTGTGGAACAAGGGATCTCAAGGCAGAAAAGACACCGAGTTGAGGACATGGTTTTGATGAATGCTAAGGTGTGTCCAAATGCATCCTGTAAGAACATTGAGATGACAGTTACAAGAGACATATTGATGGATATGTTGCTTGTTGATGAAGACACTAAGAATGAAGAATTAACTGAGACAAGGCTTAATGAAATGCTAGAAACAATAACCCATTTCTGCCATCGGAGGCACCTTCAAAGATCTATTGAGTGTGCAAGAAAGAATTCTACCATTGGTGATGGAGGCTTGGATGCAATTCTTGCCTTGAAGAAGAGATGTACTTATCCTTTCCAGCAAAGTATATTGTTTCCTGGCCAACTACAAGATAAGAGTCAACCTCATATTTTTAAAATGTCCTCTATAAGCCCTGCCTCTAGAGTAGATCTTGTTAATAGAATGAGGCTTGGGGGAAATCTTGGTCAAATGTGGGTGCATTTTGATCACATACATGTTAAAGGGTGGGCCACTATGGCTACTCATGTATACGACCCCTATATATGTGAGCTATTGACCATTGCTACATGTGAGTTTAAAGTACAAAACACAGATGTACAGGTGCAATTTTGGCACATGTTAAATGAGCAAATGTTGCAAAATGGATTTGAGAAACTAGACTTTCGAGGGTTTATGGCAGATAGTGCTGGTTCAAATTGGTTGGCTGTAAGGATTGTGTACAATGGAGGGCCGAAAAATAGAATGGAGGGAAAGGAGAGAGCTTGTATTTTCCATTGGGAAATGAGTATGGTTGATCACACAAGATACTGCATCACCTCCCAATTTCAAAAGGAACACAAATCATTATGCCAAAGTTGGAGAAACGCAACCACAGATGTCACAGCAGATGAATGGAAAAATAGGATTAGAAAGTTTTGGTCTCCTACCCATGTGAAGGAAGGTGAATTGATTGTCCTCCAAGTGTGGATGGCCTTTTGGGACATTCGTGTTAGTCAATGGGGAGGCATGTTCTTAACACAACATGAAAATGTTGGCTTTGTACCTACAGTGAATCTATTTGAGAACAAGCACTCTAGCATTAGAGCGGGTCATGGGTTGCAAAAATATGTGTCTCTATACAAAGCTTCGGTTTCAGATCTTGCAATGAGTGCTTTACAAAGTGCCCATTATCATGCATACATGTTAGGAAAGCACTCTGGGATTGAACCAGATTTGGAGGTTTTGTGAAGACGAGTGTCTGAGGGTAATTCAAGTAGAGCACAACAAAATAAGCGTGTGGATTTGATAGAGGTTGTGCTAGAAGAGGCTGGATTGAACTCTCTAGAGTTGAAGAGACCCATGACTGAACCCTTGACAACAAGAAGAAAGAGGGGTTTAGGATTACCTACTGAGGAGCATGAACTAGACAGTCATCGTCCTGAGTACATCACAGTGACAACAAATAGAGTGCTTGGTAAAACAGGAAAGCCAAATATAGCAAGCCATTTAGGTCAACCAATTTGTAAAGAGATAGATGTGCATGTTGCTAATTGGGCAATACGGAGAACTGATCCACACAGTGTTGTCACATGCTTTGGGTACATGAAAGATATGCAAAGGAGGTGTGGGGTGTTGATTAATGCACAGGGTAGAGGGGCTGATCATGGAGTGCCTGCACCATGCTTCAAAGGTAGAAGACAACATCCAAATGGAATCACAGAGCAATTTATATGGTTTTGCAATACAACCGTGACCCATACTTGGAACGTGGATCGATCTATTCAAGGTGTGCCAGGGGATTCACTTGGTGTGTGGAAGGTTGCTGAGGGAACCTCTCTAAGTATTGAAGAGAGAGCTGAATTGATAAAAGTAGGCTTTGTCCTTGAGGATGTTGGGCAAGGTGATCCAGTGCAACAAGACAACATAGTAAGCCATGCACGTCCATGTCATCGTGATGGAAACATTGTGAGATGGAGATCAAAATTGAGTAAGGAATTCAAAGAAACCATTGCAAAGGCAATGACAGAAAGTGGCGAGGTTTTGAAAGAGGATATCATTGTTCCAAATGTGTCACATATGTGTTTCACATGTGGACTCCAGGCTCAATAGCTAAGAAGGTTAGTTATGCTATGACAATTATGGAGTTTCCACATTGCACTTGTTTGGACTTCACACAACGTGATGCAAAAAAGAATGCATACATGCCTTGCAAACACATATACTTCATATTCATTTCGGTGCTCGGCCTTGTTGCAGAAGTCCATCAATTCATGCATCAGGTGTGAAGATAGTGGGAGAGAGGGAAGGAGTCTCACTTGCAGCTTTCTCACATACACAACGGGGGAATACACACAAAGGTGGAGGCTGAAAATAGTTTTCCTCTTCTTAGTTGTGAAAGCCAAAAGAACTCTAGTACAAAGAAATAAAAGAACCCTATATGTGGGTCTCAAACCAAACTCAACTAACTAAGGTGGCATACTAACTGAGCCACAAACTAGAGTAGATAAGGATAGCTGTCATCCAGCTATTATTCATGGGCGGTGTACCAACCGCATCTGTAGCTAACAAGTCGGTGACATAAATGCACAACGGTCACCCTGGCATATCGCGAGTGGAGCTCGATATCTCAACACTCCCCCTTGAGCTCAATCCCAATTCCTGCACACCAAGCAGGTCTCTGAACTTGTGCAGCTTCTCTGCGCCCAATGCTTTTGTGGATATGTCAGCTACTTGATCCTCTGTGCTGACATAAAATAGATCAATAAGACCTAGTAGAACCTTCTCTCGCACATAGTGATAATGCACCTCAATGTGCTTTGTTCTAGCATGATAGACTGGGTTATTTTGCCAAGTGTATGCTGCTCATGTTGTCACAATAAATGACAACTGGCCCATCTGTAGACTGATGCATATCATAGAGTAGCTTATGCAACCAAGCTACCTCACATGCAGTCATTGCTGCACCCCTGTACTCAGCCTCTGTGCTCGACAAGTGACTGTAGCACTCCCAAAAGAGAACACATATCCACTGGTAGATTGTCTATCAGAAATACTACCAGCCCAATCAGCATCAGTGTATCCATGCAACTGTATCTGAACCCCAGCCTCATAAAATATTCCATATTGCAATGTGGACTTCACATACCTGAGTATGTGTCTAGCCGCATCCAAGTGCGGTTTCCTTGGAGCCTGCATAAACTGACTTACCAATCCAATAGCATAGCTTAAATCTGGCCTGGTAATAGTCATATAAATCAAACTTCCTACTATGCGTCTGTACATAGTAGGGTCTTCCAGAAGCTCACCTGCATCTGCGCTTAGCTTCACATTCTGCTCCAAAGGAACTGAAATAGGCTTACAGCCTGTCATCCCATATTTGGATAGCATGTCCAATCCATACTGCCTCTGCAAGAGCTGTATCCCACTTGGTGATCTAATCACCTCAATGCCTAAGAAATAATGCAGCTCTCCCAAATCCTTCATCTCAAACTTCTGCTTCAATAGCATTTTTACATGAAGGATATCTTCATCACTATCACCTGTGATGATCAAATCATCAACATACATGACAAGCAGCATAATACCTTTCTCTATTTTTCTCACATAGAGTGAGAAATTTGCCTTGGAAATCTGAAAGCCAATAGTGACAAGATACTATCCTATCTTGTCAGACCATGCTCTAGGTGCTTGCTTCAAGCCATACAAGGCTTTCTTCAACTTGCAAACAAACTCAGGATGAATAGCATGAACATAACCTGCTGGCTGCTCCATAAAGACCTCTTCTTGCAAATCACCATGCAAGAAGGCATTCTTTACATCCATCTGATGTAAAGACCATCCCTTTGATGCAGCCATAGCAATGACTGCTCTTACAGTTGCCATCCTTGCAACCGGACTGAATGTTTCTTCATAATCAATGCTGTATGTCTGTGCATACCCCTTGACAACTAATCTTGCCTTGTATTTGTTCACAGAACCATCTGCATTGTGCTTGATCTTATAAACCCACTTACAGCCAATTGCATTCTTATCTTTAGGCAAAGGCACCAATTCCCATGTAGCATTTGCTTCCAAGGCATCCATTTCTTCATCCATGGCTTTCTCCCATTTTTCATTTCCCATGGCTTGCTCAAAACAAGTGGGTTCTGGTTCCTGTATCACTTTGACCATATAGGCCTAGTGAATGGCTGTAAATCCATCATAGTTCAGCCTATCCACAGGATACCTAACCCTGGTAGACCTACGCAAAATAGGCTCACTTCTAGGTGCTCTCAAAACATCCCTGGTCTTCCTTACTCCAGGTGTAACAACAGAAGGAATACCCAACTCATCATCAATGCTCTGTTCTGAGCCATTGGATTCACCATCCACATAAGAGTGACCTGCATTCACATCAAACATGGGCTGATGTACCTTCTCTTTTCCTTTTCATGATACCTGCGTACCACTATCTGCATTGCTTTGAGGAGATTCTCCTGATCTCAATCTACCTATCCATGGCGAAGTATGTGAACCACTGCTAGAGGACACTGCAGGTCCACTGATATTTTGTGATTGCTGCTGTGAATTTTGTGCATCTACATCAATCATTACATTTAGTGGTTTATACCAGCTACTCATCTCATCAAAAACATCTCTGCTCACTGTGAACTTACGTGTAGAAGGGTTATAGCATCTATACCCTTTTTGCTGCAGAGAATAACCAATAAAGATGCACTTCTCAGCCTTTGGATCCAACTTGGACCTCAACTCATCTGGCACATGGACATAGGCAATGCAACCAAAAATTTTCAAATGAGAAATGTCTGGTTTCCTACCAGTATACATCTCCTCTGGCGTCATGCCATGTATTGCTGCAGTGGGAGTCCTGTTCATTATATAAACTATTGTAGCAACTGCTTCAGCCCAATAATAATGCCCAACAATAATCTGGTAGATCTTTTTCATTTAGCATGGCCCGAGATACCTCTCCAATATGCCTGTTTTTCCTTACTGCAATTCCATTTTGCTGTGGGGTATGACTGCATGAATATTGCTGCTTTATGCCATGCTCCTACAGGAACCTTGCAAACTCATTTGAGAGGTACTCTCCCCCTCCATCTGACCTTAGGCATTTTATTTGCAGGCCTGTTTCTTTTTCAACCATAGCTTTAAAAGCTTTGAAGTGCCCAAACACTTCACTTTTCTTTTTCATAAAATACACCCAAAGTTTTCTGCTGAAGTCATTAATAAATGTGACAAAATAGTGACACCCTCCAATGGATGCAGATTTAGTAGTCCACACATCAGAGTGGATTAATTCCAATGGCTTTTTACTCTCTTGAACATGCCTAGGAAATGGTTTCCTTGCCTGTTTTCCAAATTGACAGGCTTCACAAACCTTATGCATTTCTGCAACCTTAAATTTAGGCAATCCTGCAACAATATTTTGGGCTTGCATTGATTTAAGTCACTGTATATTAACATGACCAATGCGTTTATGCCAGATATCAATATCTACAACTACACCGGTCCCATGTGCAAACATTGCTGCACTCAATTCAGGCATGTCCGCATCCAATGTAAACATCCTGCCCTTCTTCTTTCCTTTTGCTATCAAGCGACCTTTATTTTTCATATCCTCAACAAAGCATCCATGAGGATTAAATCTGACCTGCAAGCCTTGCTCAACCATTTGACCAACAAAAACTAGGTTCTTAGTGATGTTCGGGACATGAAATACATCAGACAGGTATTTCTTTTTCCCATCCTGCATAGACAAAGGAATTTTACCAATCTGCACAATAGGATGTGCAGTATCATCACCAGTCTCCACAAATCCTGGTTTTTCCATTTTCCTTGCATCCTGCATGCACTCTGCATGACCTGTCATGTGGTTTGATGCACCTGAGTCAACATACCACACATCATTTCGATCTTTTGCACTTGTCACAGAATTGGTCATGTGCTTCACCATAAATAGATGCTCATTTCTGTCATCCCCCTGTCTACTGGAAGATGCATAATTACCTTGCTGCAATTTTCCATTCATAATGTCATTCTACTTTTTGTAGAAGTCTTTAGCCATATGTCCCATTTTTCCACAGTAGTAGCATTCACCATTGCTGTTTGCATTTTGGCCTCTCTGCCATCCACCACGGCCTCTTTGGCTCCCCCTGCCTCTAGAGTTACCACGTCCTCCTGCATAGGACTGGTTTTCTTGAGTTTGCTGCATATTCTGATTTCTACCATGGCCTGCAGATCGGCCTCCTCTACCTCTACCTCTACCTCTACCTCTTCCAGTATTTGAGTAGAAGACAGTTTCTTTTGAAGTTCCACTTGAAGAAGATGCACCCCCATTTCTCTGCTCTTCAGAAATTAGAAGAGCAAATAACTCTTCAAAATCAGGAAATTTTTCACGGACGGCAATGGATGTCCGAAACTATGCATAATCCTTTCCTAGACCATTCAAGGTCACAGAAACTAGATCATCATCTTCCACTGGCGACCCAATGGAAGCAAGTGCATCTGTAATTTTCTTCACCTTCATGTGGTAGTCATTTATGCTCAAATTTTCTCTCTGCACATTGTGCAACTCTTGTTTGAGCTGCATTTTCCTGGCTTGCATATTTGTGCTGTACATTTTTGCCAAAGTATCCCATGCCTCCTTTGGCGTACTTGCATCCTGAATATGCACAATCATAGAGTCTGAAATACTGATAGACAGCCAATACATAACTTTTATGGCTCTCTCATGCCATCCTTTAAATGCCTGCATTGCCTGTTGATTGGGAACATTAGGAAGAACTGGTTCTTCTTCATTTCCTGTAATGAACTCCCGATAGCCTTTTCCCATAAGGAAATTCGTCATTCTAAACTTCCATGCCTGGAAGTTGTTCTTGTCAAGCTTTTTTGTTACAATCTGTGAGAGAGAATCAGATGCCATTACAGAAAACTGCAAAATATTCTGTCACTGCAAAAAAACACAGCTTTTGCCTCACACGGGCAGATCGGCAAAACTGACGAAAGTGATATTTGACCACGCAGTCACTTCCTAGTGACAATTTTGCATCAATAGGCAACAAGCATGATTCTGCAACTCCCAATATCTCTGCACATAGGCATACGATGCAATTTCTGTGGCAACTTTTCACCGACCAGCCGAGCAGTGGTCGCACAACAAAAACAGGGCCTTTTTCTAAGTGCCTGCGAAGAACTTTCGCATATACTGCACTCTTGCCACACCACGAAGGGCGTCTCAATCTGAGACAATGCACTCTTGCACTTCTGGCTGTGCTACTTGCAGAGATTTGCTCCCAAACTCGAAATAGGAAAGCAACACTGGTCCTCTTACCAGGACACCGCAAACTTGGTTTGCTTTCTTGAGCTCCTTACCACGAACAAGGCTCTGATACCATGTGAAGATAGTGGGAGAGAGGGAAGGAGTCTCACTTGCAGCTTTCTCACATACACAACGGGGGAATACACACAAAGGTGGAGGCTGAAAATAGTTTTCCTCTTCTTAGTTGTGAAAGCCAAAAGAACTCTAGTACAAAGAAATAGAAGAACCCTATATGTGGGTCTCAAACCAAACTCAACTAACTAAGGTGGCATACTAACTGAGCCACAAACTAGAGTAGATAAGGATAGCTGTCATCCAGCTATTATTTGTGGGCGGTGTACCAACCGCATCTGTAGCTAACAAGTCGTTGACATAAATGCACAACGGTCACCCTAGCATATCGCAAGTGGAGCTCGATATCTCAACATCAGGCTGCACTTACAAAGGTGGAGTTGTTTCATGCCTTAGCTGGTGGTAGAGACCTTGCATTCATGGAGTAGGTGCACAAGAAGGTGGACAAATCCTAACATGTGTAGAGTGTATGGAGAATGGTAGCAATGTATAGGAGATGAAAAGAGATCCCTGTCTCAATTTTGGTAATGTTTTGCACATACAATAACAAGGACTTGTGGGTTTGGTATATCAATACCTTTAGTCTTTACAAATGTTTGAAAGTAAGTAGAGCCAAACAAGTGTGGAGTAGATGAAAGAGACATCTCTATATATCTTCAGTATCTATTGCATAAACATGTCATGGACACTTTTTGTAAGTGCAAGGTCAATGGTCTGTGATTTTCATATACATGGAAATAATGAAGATCTTTTGGTTTGGACTAGCTTCAGTACCTTTGGTATTTCACTCTACTATGCACGAACTTTTTTTCCATTAAAATACTGGATCCATTATGAAATATGCTCCACTACATAAAGCAAGTATGTGAAAGTGGACTGATGGGATTTGATTGTTTGAGAACTAATTTGGCATCACTGCCTACCTGGCTTAATTCTTTGCATGGCTTCCTTACTATTACTAAATGCTTTCTCTAATGGCTTACCCCATTTCCATAAATTTAAGGTGCCATGATTAAGGAGACTGTGAAACTCTTCTATCCTCAGATTATTCATGAAAAATGTGTGTGGCTTTGAAGTACAATACAGTGTCATGCAAAAGCCAAAATAAAAGTTTATTTCTATGCTCATATGATATAGGATAGACGGATAAAAGGTTAGGAAAATAATCCAAAAATTTAAGCTTCTTATGCTCCTTTTATTTGTTGTAAATAAGAAATAGATACATATATAGATAGATTTTGATCATCCATGTGAGAGGTAATACATATATAGACAGATTTCATTCATCCATGTGAGAGGTAATGGATCTTTAGAGGTGCCTATAATGAGAAATAGGATGCTTAGAGCCTATAGAAATGAGTAACAACTTTCCCTACACCATGCTTCTGGCCCTTTCATGTTTTCAGTTGTATTTGATGTTGGTTACAATATTCTTTCCCCAATATAATAAATGAATGATTTGGATGGTCTGCTCGATTTTTTATGCTCGGTGTAATAGCTTTGCTCGGTTTTTCTTGCTTGCTTTTTGATAACCCTCGGTTTCCATGTCATGCAAAGAATCCTCCTTAGAGCTATCACTCTGAACCACAAATGCCTCTGGTTGCCATGGTTGAGATGAGGTAGATGGCTACGAGCTTTGGAGGGGATCTTGTGGCTGAGGCGGTGGGCTCTTTCTTTGCATCCTCTTTAGTCGCAGCATTGTTTCTGAACCTGCATCCATGTGCATATGGTGTACCATGGATCATTAGATTAGTTGGCATGCAAGTATGACATTTGTATGTGTTTGTGAGAGATCTTATTTTTACACATGCTTTGAGAATGTGGAATGAAAGTGTGTGGCACAATTATTCATGCAATCGACTATGTATCTAAGTGAAAGCGTGTGAGTGCACATGACCTAGTAACTAGGTAGGGACTAACTACATGCTTTTTTTGTTGTTGCTGGGATTTCATAGGGCAGCTAGGACTCAGGCATCACTTCTGATCCCTAGGTTGAAATTGGTTGATGCTACCTACATGTGCGAAGATGTACATATGCAAGTGAGTGCTCCTGATACAATCTAATCCTAACTAAGGAAGACTTTGGTTTCCCAAATCTTCATTTTTGTTGGGGATGGCTTGTGTGTTGAAGTAGTATTGCTTCAGTCGCGGCTCCGGTTTATGGTTGTGTTGAATTGGACTCCATCCAATGTTTTTAGTAGCACAGCTCTGATGGGATTCATTTTTCTTACTCGGTAGGGTCCTGTTAGATATCAATGCTCCACTCTCATGTAACTACGCAGGAACCAGCTAACCCTACTTGTAAGCCCCCCATATGAGGAGAAGGCATTTGAGTAGCTCTGTTATCTGATAGGTCCTGGTTTGGACACCAGATGGGGGCCATGTGTGGCTTGATGGCTAGACGGCTTCAGATAGAGTTGGCACACCACCAACTAGGCTACATGCAAGTGCGGGAAGGCATCCCTTGACTGACCACACTAAGGGTACATGGAGCATTTCCTGGGGCAGCCCACTCTCGGGTTGTGGGGCCCGTTTGGAGCCTCAGATGATCCCAGATGGCTCTGGGCCGAACGGTGACCTTAGGTCAGTTGCTCTGTTTTGTGCACCGGTTCTATCGTATGGTTAATGGCCTATTTCGGGACCGACCCCCAATCGACTGTTTTGGATGGACTGGGTCAGTCACTCGATTGAGCCTAACCGACTATGACTAGTGGCTATATAAGAGCAAGCCCATGAAGCCCATATCATCACTAGCTATAGCAACCCTGATTCCTTAGCATCCAGCCTCTGTCTTCTACTGTTTCCAGCACGCCATCGAAGCTTCTTTCATAGGAGTGCACGGTTGGGAGGCAGTGCCATCTATTGTATCAGCTCTATAGTAATCAAATTTTTTGATTCTCCATACTATCTTGTTTTCTCTCTTGCGTACGAGATCCTATTATCTGTTGAGCACAGATGTATTATTTTCTTACATGGTATCAGAGCCTGGACTCTAGCAAGAAGATTTGGTAGTGTGTACTGTTTGCGAGCAAATTGTGAGAGATGGCCCAGCCCACAAGACTGTGAATCCCACCGTTCAGCGAAAGTGGAAAGTTGGACGGCTCTAACTATCCACTCTGGAAGTTTAAGATGAAGACCATCCTAAGCACATATGAGCTTTGGGACACTGCTACTGGGGTGGACGTGCGGCTGCTTACGAGACTGGATCCAGCCAATGCAGGACAACAGATAGTACCAACTGCAGATGAGATTCTCACGTGGACAAGAAGAAATGCAGATGTGCTGTGTTCTATTGTCTGAAGTGTTAGTGATTCCATCATGGCGTTAATTCAACATGTCACCACAGCGGAGGAGGCATGCACGGTCTTGAAAAATCAGTACGAGACCACGAATCAGACGTGGATTCAGAATCTAGAGACTCAACTCGCGAATGAGAAGTTGTCTGAATTTGAAGTGGTAGAGAAGTTCATCACCAGGGTGAAGACTCTGTGCGATTAGATGACTGCGATTGGCATCACCATCACTAGTGAGAATCTAGCACGAAGGTGCAAATGGATTCTCCCACCAAAGTACGACGGTCTTGTTACGGCATTGAATACACAGAATAGAAATCTTCCCCTCATCTTTGAGGATTTCAGCACAATGCTTTTGGAGGAGGAGATGCATCAAAAGATGAGGATTGGAGAAGATTCGGCTTTCTGGACCAGATCAAAGAAAGGTAAGGGTAAGGACTCTGGTAGCCCATCTTCTTCTGATGATAAAAAGAGAAAGAAGAAGATCAAGTGCTTTTATTGCAACAAGGCAGGGCACAAGCAGAATGAGTGCCAAAAGAAGATTGCAGATGAGAATGGAGTAAAGAAAGAGTCCAACAACAGTGCGCAGGCAGTACCAGTAGAGCTGTTCATCGCAATTGAGGAGATTTTTATGGAGGCAGTTCATGTACCTGTGGATGAACCTTGGATCATTGACAGTGGTGCATTGCGCCACATGACCAGTCGGAAGGATTGGTATACCTCTCTATAGTCGGTAGGGAATGACATCCTGGTAGCAGTCGGCAATGATGCAAAATGTCCAGCAAAAGGAAAAGGTACGATTGCTCTCAAGTCAGATGGAGTTGTAAAACAGTTGTCCGATGTTCTTTATGTGCCAAATATCAAGAGGACTTGTTGTCTATTTCTACGATCACGGATTGGGGCCTCAAAGTTCAATTCGATAAGAATGGTGCACAGATCTTGGATCTTCAAGGAAAGGTCATTGGTAAAGGTACATGGCACAACAACATTTATGAACTCTCAGCTTTCAGTACTCAAGTGGATGTGAAGAATACTAAGCTGTGGCATGAGAGGTTTGGTCATCTAAAGCTTAGTTCTTTGAAGGAGATTCCCAAAAATTGGAATGATTGTAGACCTACCAGAAATTTCAGGTCTGCCTGATGTATGTGAAGCTTGCATGATGGGCAAGCAACATCGACAGTCCTTTCCTAAAGAGGCCAGTAGGGCAAAGGCTCCTCTAGAGCTTGTTCACACGGACCTCTACGAAAAGATGGAGATGAAAGCTTTGGGTGGTTCCTACTACTTCATGATGCTGATCGATGACTACAGTAGAAGGATATCGATATACTTCCTGATGACTAAAGACGAGGCTTTTAGTACGTTCAAGGAATGGCATGTAATGATCGAGAAAGAAACGGGGAGGAAGGTGAAGAAGTTGAGATCAGACAAAGATTCAGAGTTCACATCAACTGAATTCGAAAGTTACTACAAAAGTCACAGAATCAAGATGCAAAAACCCCCGCCACATACATCATAGCAAAATGGAGTAGTAGAATGCAAGATGCACGTCATCTACGAAATGGACCAGAGTATGATGAAAGGGAAAGATTTGCCAAATACTTTCTGGTCTGAAGCATGTAACACTGTAGTTTACATCCTAAATCGTAGCTACACGAAGGCTGTGAATGGGATGACTCCACCCTTTTCTGGTAAGAAACCTTCAGCTGCACATTTCAGAGTTTTTGGATGTGACTGTCTTGTGCATGTCCCTGATGCTACCAGGACCAAATGGGAACTGAAGAGCTGGAAGTGTATTTTAGTGAAGAGGTGAAGGGTTACCATCTCTACAACCCTATTACTAAGAAGGTAATTGTAAGTCATGATGTGGTCTTCTCAAAACAGCTGCATCAATTGGAGGAGGATGCTTCCTTCCCAGACAACCAGGACCAGGATATCCATCCAATACTGCCACTAATAGCAGACCGAACTCCCCCAACGGTGCTTGGGAGGATTCAAGACAAAGAAGATGAAGAAGAGCCTGTAGAACCACAATGGCAATGGCCATTCCTGAAGTAGGTAAAGCAGCTTTTGGATGGCAGAGAACCTCTAACCATTGAGGAGGAACCATCCGAACACCACCGGTCCAAGAGATAAGAGGAGCAAAGAAGGGCGCAGGAACACTTGGTCAACTATGCTTTGATGACAGAAGTGATTCATGCTAATGAACTTTTCCACTAGTAAGGTGTTCCTAGGTAAGGGTTCATTTGCTGTGCATACTCCTTCCAGTCCCTCAGGGGACCATTCAAGAGGAGGTGGCTCACATTTTGAGGGAGATGGCTTTGCAAGATACAATTCGACGATCCTTGTTTGGACTCATTTGAATTCATTGAAGTGTTTAGCCTTGGCTCTTCAGCGATTTCCTCCTTCAGCTTTCCTGTCGGATTTTCTGCTGTTATTCAAATTTAGAGTTTCAACTTTTGGAAGCTCGACTGCCATTAGGGCATGTAGAATGGTTGTCATTATCAAAGACTTGATCTTCAATTTGAGCATTCTCAGCCTCAGTTTCAAGGTCCCAAGGAAAATTTGAGTCATTATTGGTATGGGTACCTTCATTAAGTTCATTATTCCACTCGAGGTTAGCCATAAGAATGGCACCTCTAGATCGATTGGTTCTTCATGTGTGAGTGGAGAATCTACTACATGACCCTATCATCTATCTACAAAGAAGATGGCGTCTAATGAATGGTAGTTCTCGATGGTTTCCAATTTTTGTATCCAATTATTGACATTGCTTTGTGTATCGCCCTTGCTATGGCATGCTGTTTGTAGGGGAGCTAATTTGCTTGAGATCATCATTGAAGAGGTTTCATCCAATGCTCTAGGCACAATTGGTTTTGTTGCTCCTATCCCCACATTCACCCTAAATGCGGTGTCGCGATTTGGGATTGTTAGTCTATCAGCTCCCCACTCATGGAGGACTGATGCTTCACGCAACCAAGGATGTCCCAGTAAGATTTGATAGGATTTCTTGGGGAGATCCAAGATTGTGAATTGAAGGGAAAAGCGGACTCCTGCAACTTTTGTTGACACGCCATTCACTATTCCCAAGGGTTTTGCTCGTGAATCATCGATAAGGTGTATGTTGAAATTAGCGTTTTGCATTGGTAGAAGACCCCATTCATCATAGAGCTCCTTCGATAGGACATTTACACTTGCTCCACCATCCACTATGGCTTGGACTTAATTATATGCCTTGTGGATCAAAGGCACAGTGATGTTGCATATGTCATCTCTTTCACCCATCTGCAAGGGATATCTTCTATGTCTTCCATAGGTGGAAGGGGATTTTCAAGTTCAATTCAGCCTTTGAAACTCTCTTAGAGATTGGGACAATTCCGTAGTAGGTTGCCGATGGGAATTGACATAGGACAACTTAGAATGCTAGAAAGTGCGGCTTCTTCAAGTTGGTGGGATGGTACATTATATAGCAGATTCTGTTGTTGGAACAGAGGCTCAAGTACAGTATCAATACTCGGTGGGGCCAAGTTAGGGATTGGATCTTGTGCTTGCTTCTCAGCCTCAAATTGAGCTTGTTCCTTTTGTACCCATTGTTGAAGTGCCTGAAATCGATCCTTCTCCACTTCTACATTTGGGTATGGAGCTTCTTTTATTTGAGGCTTGGGTGCCGATGCGGATGAGCTTGGCTGCTCATTGTGTGGTGGAGGTAGAGGCACTTGTCTTGAGAGTTCACGCTCAACATCATGTGATCATGTCTCCACATAGGTTCCATCCACCTTAGAGTGCTCCATAGATCCTGAGGCACAAATGTTTTGTCAATGCTTACTGATTACGGGGAGCCTTCTTGCTATAGAGAGGCTATGATGTGCGAGGATCAACACGTGGAAGTATGCTATGCAATTAGAGATGAGTTCACTTATGAAGAATAAGATTTGGGACTTGGTTTCTTTGCCACATGGAAAGAAAGCATTGCCATGTAAATGGGTCTACAAGATGGAGGTCACAGGTGATGATGTGCCTAGGTACAAGGCCCGTTTGGTTGCTAAAGGGTTCAAGCAAGAGAAGGGTGTGGACTTTGATGAGATATTCTCTCCAGTTGTGAAGATGACCGCACTTAGATGCATGCTTGGACTAGTGGCAGCAGAGGATATGGAGCTTATGCAAATGGATGTCAAGACAGCTTTTTGGCATGGGGATCTACATGAGGAAATTTACATGGTGCAGCCGGAAGGCTTTGAAGAAAAGGGCAAAGAGCATTTAGTTTACAAGCTAAAGAAGAGTCTCTATGGTCTTAAACAAGCACCTAGAGAATGGTATCAAAAGTTTGATGCTTTCATTCAATCCCAAGGTTTTAGGAGGAGTGAAATTGTTCACTGCCTCTACACTAAAAGGGCTAAGGATAATAGCCTGATACTCTTGGCACTATATGTGGATGACATGCTATTGGCTAGCAAGAATACTTATGAGCTAGATGGATTAAAGACCAAGTTGCATGAGGCCTTTGATATGAAGGATTTTGGACTTGTAGGTCATATTCTTGGTATGTGCATCACACGTGATCGGAGTAGGAAACTCCTTTGGCTTTCATAGAAGGAGTATGTTACAAAAGTATTGCAGCGTTTCAATATGGAGGGGGGGAAGGCAGTGAGTACTCCATTGCCTCCATATGTGAAATTGAGTCATACAGATAGTACCAAATCAGATGAGGAGAGGGCCATGATGGCCAAGGTCCCTTATGCATCAGCGGTTGGGAGTCTTATGTATGGTATGATAGCTACTAGACCAAACATTGCATTTGCAATGGGAGTTGTTAGCCAGTATATGGCTAATCTAGGAAAGAGGCATTGGGAGGCAGTTAAGTGCATCATGAGGTACATGAAGGGTACCAACTCGGGGGATCCATCTGGGAAATGTAAGTATACTATGAGAGTTCAAAATGAGGGGTATTTTAATTCTCAAGACTTACAGAAATATATTTATAGCAGGGGTAATTTTATACACCATTTTTTATATAATAGGTAGGGTGTGTTTATTCTCAGATCCAAATTAAAAGTTATTTTTTAAATATTCTCTCATCTAGGATGATGTGTAAGAGCAATCATAATTTTTTCATGGGTAGCTCAAAGTTTTAATGTGCTGACTAGCCCTTGCAGTCATGATAATAAGATATTGGTGTTGGATTCAGCACGACACACACACACACACACACACACACACACACACACACACACACACACACACACATAGAGAGAGAGGACTCAAATTGTATCTTTTAAGCTATGCTTTGAGATAGTGGCAATTTAGTAACCTAATGTCGCCTCATATTGGAGCCTTAGCACCTCCTAGATGAGTGATGAGCAGATAAATCCACATGGAAGCATCCAAATGATCACAACTATCAGTAGAATGGCTTACATCACTTACACCACTGAAGGGCCTAGCTTGTCCCATGCATCCTCTATGAAGGCATTGGTAGGTTGCAATGTAGTTGGAATTACCTAGTAGAGCTTGGGTAACCCCATCCAAGTTTCATGGAGATCTAGAGAGGGCCTTACGACCCATGTTCTCTAGAACATGGGCAATTTGCTACTGCATCCATTCCTTATGATGCTCAGCTCTTCCTTTCCTCATGCTTGCCTTTGGCCTGCTCGGTCCATGAGGGGATTTTCATTGTGCCTATTGAGGCTGTCTAGTCCCTTCATCTCCCTTCGTTACCTTTGGCCTGTTGATTATGCTACAAAGAAGAAGAAAGAGAAAAGATAAGGGATCGAGAGAGAGAAGATGAGAAGCTGATGGGCATGGTACAAAAGCAGAAAGGAAGGGGGGACAAGATTCAGGAGCTTGTGGCTCAATATAAGACTGCCCAGTCATTTTATTGCAGCCAAGATGCTTTCATAATCTAGAGCAGGAACTCCAAGCCATGGAGAACAATTCCCTGAATGGTAGCAAGCGGAGCTGCCCTCATGCCCTAAATGCCTTTCCCATCCTAGCTTGGTGCGTGATCTCCATGATCTGATGAATTTGGGTAGCTACCACATTTCTGACTAGGAAGTGTCTCAGCAGCAGCTATGTAATCTTAGCAACTTCCATGGCAGAGGATCCTCTTAAAGTTTCTAGCTGTGGCAGCTCAATGCCACAAACTAGAGTAGATAAGGATAGCTGTCATCCAGCTATTATTCGTGGGCGGTGTACCAACCGCATCTCCAGCTAACAGGTCGGTGACATAAATGCACAACAGTCACCCTGGCATATCACGAGTGGAGCTCGATATCTCAACACTCCCCCTCGAGCTCAATCCCAATTCCTGCACACCAACAAGCAGGTCTCTGAACTTGCGCAGCTTCTCTGCGCCCAATGCTTTCGTGAAGATGTCAGCTACCTGATCCTCTGTGCTGACATAAACTAGATCAATGAGACCTAGTAAAACCTTCTCCCGCACATAGTGATAATGCACCTCAATGTGCTTTGTTCTGGCATGAAAGACTGGGTTCTTTTCCAAATGTATACTACTCATGTTGTCATAATAAATGACAACTGGCCCATCTGTAGACTGATGCATATCATAGAGTAGATTATGCAACCAAGCTACCTCACATGCAGCCATTACTGCACCCCTGTACTCAGCCTCTGTGCTCGACAAGGCAACTGTAGGCTGTTTCTTGCTGCTCCAAGTGACTGCAGCACTCCCAAAAGAGAACACATATCCACTGGTAGATCGTCTATCAGAAATGCTACCAGCCCAATCAGCATCAGTGTATCCATGCAACTGTATCTGAACCCCAGCCTCATAAAATAGTCCATACTGCAATGTGGACTTCACATACCTGAGTATGCGTCTAGCCGCATCCAAATGCGATTTCCTTGGAGCCTGCATAAACTAACTTACCAACCCAACAGCATAGCTCAAATCTGGCCTGGTAATAGTCATATAAATCAAACTTCCTACTATGCATCTGTACATAGTAGGGTCTTCCAGAAGCTCACCTGCATCTGTGCTCAGCTTCACATTCTGCTCCAAAGGAACTGAAATAGGCTTACAGCCTGTCATCCCATATTTGGACAGCATGTCCAATCCATACTGCCTCTGCAAGAGCTGTATCCCTCTTGGTAATCTAATCACCTCAATGCCCAAGAAATAACGCAGCTCTCCCAAATCCTTCATCTCAAACTTCTGCCTCAATAGCATTTTCACATGAAGGATATCTTCATCACTATCACCTGTGATGATCAAATCATCAACATAAATGACCAGCAGCATAATTCCTTTCTCTATTTTTCTCACATAGAGTGAGAAATCTGCCTTGGAAATCTGAAAGCCAATAGTGACAAGATACTGTCCTATCTTGTCAGACCATGCTCTAGGTGCTTGCTTCAAGCCATACAAGGCTTTCTTCAACCTGCAAACAAACTCAGGATGAGTAGCATGAACATAACCTGCTGGCCGCTCCATAAAGACCTCTTCTTGCAAATCACCATGCAAGAAGGCATTCTTTACATCCATCTGATGTAAAGACCATCCCTTTGATGCAGCCATAGCAATGGCTGTTCTTACGGTTGCCATCCTTGCAACCGGGCTGAAAGTTTCTTCATAATCAATGCCATATGTCTGTGCATACCCCTTGACAACTAATCTTGCCTTGTATCTATTCACAGAACCATCTGCATTGTGCTTGATCTTATAAACCCACTTACAACCAATTGCATTCTTGCCTTTAGGCAAAGGCACCAATTCCCATGTAGCATTAGCATCCAAGGCATCCATTTCTTCATCCATGGCTTTCTCCCATTTTTCATTTCCCATGGCTTGCTCAAAAGAAGTGGGTTCTGGTTCCTGTATCACTTTGACCATATAGGCATAGTGAATGGCTGTAAATCCATCATATTTCAGCCTATCCACAGGATACCTAACCCTGGTAGACCTGCACAAAATAGGCTCACTTCCAGGTGCTCTCAAAACATCCCTGGTCTTCTTACTCCAGGTGTAACAACAGAAGGAATACCCAACTCATCATCAATGCTCTGTTCTGAGCCACTGGATTCACCATCCACACAAGAGTGACCTGCATTCACATCATACATGGGCTGATCTACCTTCTCTTTTCCTTTTCGTGATACCTGCGTACCACTCTCTGCATTGCTTTGAGGGGATTCTCCTGATCTCAATCTGCCTGTCCATGGCGAAGTATGTGAACCACTGGTAGAGGACACTCCAGGTCCACTGATATTTTGTGATTGCTGATGTGCATTCTGTGCAGCATTACCATTTTGTGCATCTACATCAATCATCACATTTACTGGTTTATACCAGCTGCTCATCTCATAAAAAACAACATCTCTGCTCACTGTGAACTTACGTGTAGAAGGGTTATAGCATCTATACCCTTTCTGCTGCAGAGAATAACCAATAAAGACGCACTTCTCAGCTTTTGGATCCAACTTGGACCTCAACTCATCTGGCACATGGACATAGGCAATGCAACCAAAAATCTTCAAATGAGAAATATCTGGTTTCCTACCAGTATACATCTCCTCTGGCGTCATGCCATGTATTGCTGCAGTGGGAGTCTTGTTCATTATATAGACTGCTGTAGCAACTGCTTCAGCCCAATAATAATATGGTAGATCTTTTTCATTTAGCATAGCCCGAGATACCTCTCCAATATGCCTGTTTTTTCTTTCTGCAATTCCATTTTGCTGTGGGGTATGACTGCATGAATATTGCTGCTTTATACCATGCTCCTGCAAGAACCTTGCAAACTCATTTGAGAGGTACTCTCCCCCTCCATCTGACCTTAGGCATTTTATTTGCAGGCCTGTTTCTTTTTCAACCATAGCTTTGAAAGCTTTGAAGTGCCCAAACACTTCACTTTTCTTTTTCATAAAATACACCCACAGTTTTCTGCTGAAGTCATCAATAAATGTGACAAAATAGTGACAGCCTCCAATAGATGCAGCTTTTGTAGTCCACACATCAGAGTGGATTAATTCCAATGGCTTTTTACTCTCTTGAACATGCCTAGGAAAAGGTTTCCTTGCCTGTTTCCCAAATTGACAGGCTTCACAAACCTTGTGCATTTCTGCAACCTTGAATTTAGGCAATCCTGCAACAATATTTTGGGCTTGCATTGATTTTAGTCGCTGTATATTAACATGACCAATGCGTTTGTGCCAGATATCAATATCTACAACTACACCGGTCCCATGTGCAAACATTGCTGCACTCAATTCAGGCATGTTTGCATCCAACGTAAACATCCTGCCCTTCTTCTTTCCTTTTGCTATCAAGCGACCATTATTTTTCATATCCTCAATAAAGCATCCATGAGGATTAAATCTGACCTGCAAGCCCTGCTCAACCATCTGACCAACAGAAACCAGGTTCTTGGTGATGTTCGGGACATGAAATACATCAGACAAGTATTTCTTTTTCCCATCCTGCATAGACAAAGGAATTTTGCCAATCTGCACAATAGGATGTGCAGTATCATCACCAGTCTCCACAAATCGTGGTTTTTCCATTTTTCTTGCATCTTGCATCCATTCAGCATGACCTGTCATGTGGTTTGATGCACCTGAGTCAACATACCACACATCATTTTGTTCTTCTGCACTTGTCACAGAATTGGTCATATGCTGCACCATAAATAGATGCTCATTTCTATCATCACCCTGCCTGCTAGAAGATGCATAATTGCCTTGCTACAATTTTCCATTCATAATGTCATTCTGCTTTTTGTAGCAGTCCTTAGCCATATGACCCATTTTGCCACAATAGTAGCATTCAATATTGCTGTTTGCATTTTGGCCTCTCTGCCATCCACCACAGCCTCTTTGGCTCCCCTTGCCTCTAGAGTTCCCACGTCCTCCTGCATAGGACTGGTTTTCTTGTGTTTGCTGCATATTCTGATTTCTACCACGGCCTCCTCTACCTCTGCCAGCATTTGAGTAGAAGACAGTTTCTTTTGAAGTTCCTGCTGAAGAAGATGCACCCCCATTTCTCTGCTCTTCAGAAATTAGAAGAGCAATCAACTCCTCAAAATCAGGAAAGTTTTCACGGACGGCAATGGATGTCCGGAACTGTGCATAATCCTTTCCTAGACCATTCAATGTCACAGAAACCAAATCGTCATCATCCACTGGCGACCCAATGGAAGCAAGTGCATCTGCAATTTTCTTCACTTTCATGTGGTAGTCATTTATGCTCAAATTTTCTCTCTGCACATTGTGCAACTCCTGTTTGAGTTGCATTTTCCTGGCTTGCGTATTGTGCTATACATTTTTGCCAAAGTATCCCATGCCTCCTTTGGCGTATTTGCATCCTGAATATGCACAATCATGGAGTCTGAAATACTGATAGACAGCTAGTACATAACTTTCCTGGCTCTCTCATGCCATCCTTTGAATGCCTGCATTTCCTGTTGACTGGGAACATTAGGAAGAACAGGTTCTTCTTCATTTCCTGTAATGAATTCCCAATAGCCTTTTCCCATCAAGAAATTCGTCATTCTAAACTTCCATGCCTGGAAGTTGTTCTTGTCAAGCTTTTCAGTGACAATCTGTGAAAGAGAATCAGATGCCATTATAGAACACTGCAAAATATTCTGTCACTGCAAAAAACACAGCTTTTGCCTCACACGGGTAGATCTGCAAAACCGACGAGAGTGGTATTTCACCACACAGTCACTTCCTAGTGACAATTTTGCATCAACAGGCAATAGGCATGAATCTGCGACTCCCAATATCTCTGCACACAGGCATACGATGCAATTTCGGCGGCACCTTTCTACCGACTAGACGCGCAGTGGTCGCACAGCAAAAAACAGGGCCTTTTTCTGAGTGCCTGCGAAGAACTTTCGCCTTCAAAACGGGCCCCGAAACGGCCTCAAATCAGAAAAATAAAGTCACTGAGGGCTTGCCCATTCCCGCAGCATATACTGCGCTCTCGCCACACCGCGAAGGGCGTCTCAATCTAAAACAGTGCACTCCTGCACTTCTGGCTGTGCTACCTGCAGAGATTTGCTCCCAAACTCGAAATAGGAAAGCAACACTGGTCCTCTTACCAGGACATCACGAACTTGGCTTGCTTTCTTGAGCTCCTTACCACGAACAAGGCTCTGATACCATGTGAAGATTGTGGGAGAGAGGGAAGGAGTCTCACTTGCGGCTTTCTCACATGTACAATGGGGGAATACACACAAAGGTGGAGGCTGAAAACAGTTTTCCTCTTCTTAGTTGTGAAAGCCAAAAGAAGTCTAGTACAAAGAAATAGAAGAACCCTATATGTGGGTCTCAAACCAAACTCAACTAACTAAAGTGGCATCTAACTGAGCCACAAACTAGAGTAGATAAGGATAGCTGTCATCCAGCTATTATTCGTGGGTGGTGTACCAACCGCATCTCCAACTAACAGGTCGGTGACATAAATGCACAACAGTCACCCTGGCATATCGCGAGTGGAGCTCGATATCTCAACAATACTTTCCTCCCTTAGATGAGAATGAAGATGGTAACATCCCAAGTGATGTTGTACTCAAGCATAGGGAGAAGGAAAGGATCAGCAGAGGCCATAATCTCAGCAAGCTAGTATATGCCAAAGAGAAGAGTGATATGTTGTTTGAAAGAAGATCTTGCAGCTCAACATGACATGAACTGATATATATCGAGGAGCTTGAAGGGGCTAATTGGGTCGGATGGGTAGGTTCTGAGGAAACATTGCACCTCCTTCATAGGTACCTTTACACTTAGCTCAAAACACTCTTCAAACTATCATTAAACACAGAGGCCTATAACTTTCGGTAGAGACATGATACCAAAGATTCAAACACATATAGAGACGTGCCTTGAGATGGGCTTCGCTGATATACATTTTGTAAGAAACAAAGAAGAGGCTAGAAAGTTATGGGCGGTTTACTAGATAGGGGTAAAAACTATCATGAAAATAGACTATCAGACACAAAGACTTATAACTTTTTACAATAGTATCTGATTCAAGGTATAATCATATAGAAACATACGTCTTGAAGAGAGCTTCACACTGATATAAGTTTCATCAAAATTGGACTATCGAGCAGAAAATTATGAGAAAAACACTAACAAAGGGTCAAACTATCATAAAAACTACCCTCCACCCATGCTAACTTCGCCTGAGCAGGGTGCTCCCTCAAGACTCCACCTTAATCAACGACCCACCACTCATAGATTTTGCCTAGAAGAGAGTAAGTAACTCCCTTGGTGGCTTGAGAAATGGATGGACCATGTGTGTGCAATGAGTGACCGAATAGAAAGAACTTTTAAGGCTGTGAAAGAAAGAAAAGGGAAGAGAGACTCAAGAGAGGGATTACAAAGTGATCTTCATTGTCAATAGAGTGAGGCTCCACTCTAGTGCAACTCAAAATACTACAAACACAAGGGAGAAGATGTTGGTAAGCTGAAAGGAAAGCAAAGAGTAGACACAAACTCAGAATACTTGCATTATTGAATGAAGAAGAGTGAGGTCCTTAAGTAGGCACCTCATACATGCTCACTGACATCACTGATGACTTCAGAGCTCCACAATCATCTCCTCAATCTACTCTTAGATTCTCTCAATCATCCTATGTGGCTCTCCACCACCTAACTGTGCTTGTGGGCACCTAACTGTGCCTCTAGCACTCACACATAGAAACATAAGGTGCCTGAGGCATACACCTTGAGATATCCCATCAAACCCCCCCTCAAGGGAATGCCTCAGGCTATGTCAAGGATACATCTAGTCTCATAGTTTCTCATGCCATCTCATGGTGGTCAAGGATAAATCTATGGCTAGGTTCTCATGCTAGCAAGGGTTCCCATGGGTGTAAGGTAAACAAAAGGGATACAAAAAGACCTTCCAATGGTTATCTCCCCTGCATGTACATGCACACAATGTCTGCAGGAGGTACCATGGAGCAAAACATACACATGGCCTACATCATAAGGTGACCAGAGGTGTTTACGAAACACACAAAACACAATAATTTATTTCATTCATTTTGGAGGACTATCCAGGCTGAGTACCTTGACATAAAAAGAGAGATCTGGAGCATACATAGAGATGATTTAAAATGCATTTTCTTCAAAGGATGCCTCATCTTGTGGAGGCTCATCAACTGAAAGTAGATTTGCATTTTCTGTCTTTTGCTTTGGCTCTGCAAAACTTCTCATTATGGTTGTTCTTGCCACAGTGCTTGCATGGATTAATTTTGAAGTAATCCTTTGAAAGGTGATTTGTCTTTCCACAGTGATTGCAAGGGGTATACTTGCCCTTCTGGACTTTTACAACATAAACAGTGTCATTGCCTTTCCTGAGCTCCATATGCCTTTCTTCTTCTTGGAGAGCAGAGATAATACCTTCAAGATTAGGATTAGGAAGATTTTTCAAAGTGGTAACTATGTGATCATAATCTTCAGGCATACTCTTAAGTAACACTGCCATAGCATCATCTGGAGTAATAGGAGAGTTGATAGAAGCTAATTGAGTCATAAGACTCCACATATAGTTGACATGAGCTACTAAAGTAGTACCACTAGCCATCTTCAATTCAAAGAAAGAGATTTTAAGTGATAGTTTAGAGATGTGAGAGCTAGCACAAAAAATCATGTCAAGCTTCTGCCAAGCTTCTGAAGGAGACTCCAAGTTAGAGATATGGTGAATATAATCATCTCCTAAAGCAAGAGCAATGATACCATATGCTTTTTCTTCTCTAGCTGGATCCCTTGCCGGTCATGTTGGAGTTGAGGATTCTCCAGCATTGGAGGCTGTAGAAGAAGCGGTAGGAGTAGGTTTGACAAGTCCCCATAGGTTCTCCCTCATCAATGCAAATTTCACCTTCATCTGCCATGTGTGGAAGCCCTTTCCATTGAACTTCTCTAGATTCAATAGGGTAGCCATGAGAGGGTCTAACCCAGATATTCGGCAGTGTCTATCTCTCTTACAAGGCAAAAAATAACTGAAAGACTTCCAAAATATGAGCACTTGATGTAGCAAAGACTAGTGACCAATATTCAATCAATGATGCTTCTTCTTACATGCTTCATAGAAGTGGCTAAAATGAATACTTTCCAATCAAAACCAGGTCTAGCAATTCAAAACAAAATTGAAGCCACACTTGTATTGAAGTTATTGAAAGTTTCAAAAAACCAGAAATGCTAGAGTAGCATTTTATGTAGCATCATCTTCAAAAACTTGTCCAAAACTGTCAAAACCAAAAGGCTGAACTTGGAGGGCTTGTAGCTCACTCTTCAAAGCAAGGAAAAGAGGGCTTTCTGAAGCAAAAGAAAGCTCATATACCAGAGTGGGTCTAGCATAGAGGCTGGACGAAATGGTGCGTGCTTTTGCCCAGGGGAGTTGCTACAGGCTGAACTTGAGTTTTGACGATTTCTCCTTCGTTACTAAACCAAATGAGCTGAAAAATGACTCAAAATCTGTTGGGATATCTCAAGGTGTATGCCTCAGGCACACCTTATGTTTCTATGTGTGAGTGCTAGAGGCACAGTTAGGTGCCCACAAGCACAGTTAGGTGGTGGAAAGCCACATAGGATGATTGAGAGAATCTAGGAGCAGATTGAGGAGATGATTGTGGAGCTCTGAAGTCATCAGTGATGTCAGTGAGCATGTATGAGGTGCCTACTTAAGGACCTCACTCTTCTTCATTCTATAAGCAAGTATTCTGAGTTTGTGTCCACTCTACTCTTTCCTTTCAGTGTTCCAACATGGTATCAGAGCCATTTGATCCCCCTTGAGCCCATTTCTGCCACATCATCATCTTCTTCTTCATCTTCTTCTTCTCCATTTTCCTCTTTCTTCCCAAAATCTTTGAGAGCTTGGTTCTCCACCTACAAATGACCATTGCCCAAACCCTCTGAGCTGGAAACTCCTCTAGTATGGGAAAAGTTCCACCTGCAAGCAATTGAAGAAAAAACATCTGTGGTGGCTGCCATTCTCCAAACAGCGAATTTCTTCTGTTGCTCAATACTCCCTGCCTGCTCCGCCATTGCCTGAGCCCTCTTAGGAGTAGATGGGCGACCTCAAGACAAAGATTTTGAGCCATTTTTTAGGTCATTTGGTTTAGTAACGAGGGAGAAATCGTCAAAACTCAGTTTCAAACTGTAGCAACTCTCCCGGGCAAAAGTGCGCACCATTTTGTCCAACCTCTGTGCTAGACCCTCTCTGGTATATGAGCTTTCTTTTGCTTCAGAAAGCCCTCTTTTCCTTGCTTTGAAGAGTGAGCTACAAGCCCTCCAAGTTCAGCTTTTCAGTTTTGACAGTTTTGGACAAGTTTTTGAAGATGATGCTACATAAAATGCTACTCTAGCATTTCTGGTTTTTTGAAGCTTTCAATAACTTCAGTACAAGTGTGGCTTCAGTTTTGTTTTGAATTGCTAGACCTGGTTTTGATTGGAAAGTATTCATTATAGCCACTTCTATGAAGCATGTAAGTGAAAGCATCATTGTTTGAAATTTGGTCACAAGACTTTGCTACATTAAATGCTTATATTTTGAAGCATTTCAGTTGTTATTCTAAGCTCGGTAAGAGAGAAGATAATACCCAATACCTGGGTTAGAGCCTCTCATGGCTTGCTTATGTAAAATATGTGAAAAGCCAAAACCTAAAGCAATGTCTTGTTATGCTATAAAGGATGAAAATGCCAACCTGACTTCCTTGTTGAAGATTGCCAAGACAATGGTTGCCAAAAAGGAAGCAACTATAGAGATCTACCCTCTCATGGCACTTTTATTTGACTCCAAGTACAAGAAAAAGATGAAGGTCAGATACCTAAGATATGCTTCTCTACACAACTATGGAGATGACAAGATAATTGTTCTCTTGAAGGATATGACTTTCAGATCCGCTTGTTCTATCATAGTACCATCTTATAAGGCACTAGACACTGCCCATGTGGTAAGACCTTGCCTTGACATGGATATTTTGCCTCCACAATATGAGGCATCCCATGAAGATTATGCATTTTAAATCATCTCTATGTATGCTCCAGATCTCTCTTTTTATGTCAAGGTACTCAGCCTGGATAGTCCTCCAAAATGAATGAAAATAAACTATTGTGTTTTGTGCATTTTGTAAACACCTCTGGTCACCTTATGATGTAGGCCATGTGTATGTTTTGCTCCATGGTACCTCCTGCAGACATTGTGTGCATGTACATGTAGGGGAGATAACCATTGGAAGGTCTTTTTGTATCCCTTTTTGTTTACCTTACACCCAAGGGAACCCTTGCTAGCATGAGAACCTAGCCATAGATTAATCCTTGACCACCATGAGATGGCATGAGAAACTATGAGACTAGATGTATCCTTGACATAGCCTGAGGCATTCCCTTGAGGGGGGGTTTGTTGGGATATCTCAAGGTGTATGCCTCAGGCACACCTTATGTTTCTATGTGTGAGTGCTAGAGGCACAGTTAGGTGCCCACAAGCACAGTTAGGTGGTGGAAAGCCACATAGGATGATTGAGAGAATCTAGGAGTAGATTGAGGAGATGATTGTGGAGCTCTGAAGTCATCAGTGATGTCAGTGAGCATGTATGAGGTGCCTACTTAAGGACCTCACTCTTCTTCATTCTATAAGCAAGTATTCTGAGTTTGTGTCCACTCTACTCTTTCCTTTCAGTGTTCCAACAAAATCTTCATCTTGAGGTCGCCCATCCACTCCTAAGAGGGCTCAAGCAATGGCAAAGCAGGCAAGGAGTATTGAGCAATAGAAGAATGGCGAAAAAATGCACTGTTTGGAGAATGGCAGCCAACAGAGACGTTTTTTTTTTCAATTGCTTGCAGGTGGAAGTTCACCCATACTAGAGGAGTTTCCAGCTCAGAGGGTTTGGGCAATGGTCATTTGTAGGCGGAGAACCAAGCTCTCAAAGATTTTGGAAAGAAGGAGGAAAATGGAAAAGAAGAAGATGATGTGGTAGAAATGGGCTCAAGGGGGATCAAAGGGCTCTGATACCATGTTGGTAAGTTGAAAGGAAAGCAAAGAGTGGACACAAACTCAGAATACTTGCATTATTGAATGAAGAAGAGTAAGGTCCTTAAGTAGGCACCTCATACATGCTCACTGACATCACTGATGACTTCAGAGCAATCATCTCCTCAATCTGCTCCTAGATTCTCTCAATCATCCTATGTGGCTCTCCACCACCTAACTATGCTTGTGGGCACCTAACTGTGCCTCTAGCACTCACACATAGAAACATAAGGTGTGCCTGAGGCATACACCTTGAGATATCCCAACAGAAGAAGAGGTTTCATACATACAAGAGGGAGCAGAAGCTCCAAGACTACTCATAGAGAGAGAATAAACTAGAGAGAGATGGACTCAAGAGTCTACATAAGAGAATATCTACAAGAGGGAGAGAAGGCTCATGAAAGAGGCTTGGGGAGACTAGAGCTACAGCAACATGAGGCCTAATGGTGGAAGATATGATGAACAAGGGAGAGGAGGGCTCCTTTTATAGAGATTTTATCACCCTCCTTCACCCATTTATAATTGCTGCTTGTAGATTCTTTTCCCCATCAATCACGTAAGCTCGTATGTCACCATCCATGTCCTTTTTGGCTACTCTTGCCATGTGTCCCATCAAAAGATGCTCAAGACTCTTAAAATATTGAGAAAGTCAAGAGTCTCCCCACATGGAGCCCATAGGGACCCTCTCTTTTCCATATGTCCACATCCTCCTTATTCCACATGGGAATTCTAGAAGGATTCCACTTGACTCCACACTCCTCCACATGCCGTCCACATGCTTGGCATGTGGCCTCTCTTATATTATTGGAACACATGGACATGAGCCCACCTCTTTATATGACTCGCTCTTTCTATTTTCTAAAAACCCCATATTATCCCATACACAAATAACTCTCACCCCATACCAAGGTATTTATAATTCATACCTATGGTATTTACAATGATCCATTCCACTCATCCTCTCAATCCCATATAATATCTTAGAAAATAAAAATAAGTGAGAGCCGCTAGGATATCACTTGATACTCAAACTCTTATCAAACATAGAAGAAAATAATAATACCAGTGCCAAATAAAAAATATTAATTTTTGGCATCACATCTTCCCCCCCCAGTAGATCCTCTCTAGTAATAGAGAAGGTCTACTGGCCCTCAAGATGGTCGAGCATAGAAGAATTTAAGGCGATACTCATTGGTGCATCTGAGTATCACCATGCTGTCAACATCCTCAAGCTGATAGGTTCCATTCGTGAACTTGTTTTTGACTCGATATAGTCCCTCCCATTGGCCGATAAACTTTTTATCTAGCTGCTTGTCCAGATGGCTATCAAATCTCATGACCAAATGTCCTTCTACAATATCTTACTTCTTACATAATTTGGTGTCAAAACGGGCCTTGCGCCTTTTTGGAGAAGCTTCCAAGTTTTGTAAGGCCTATAATTTGCATTCATCCAAGGCTTCTAGCTGTACCAAGCATTGAGCATAGGCATCCTCCTGTCCTTCTTTTCTTGCAACAGCAGTGCAAAGACTATGTATCTCCAATTCAATGGGCAAAATGGCTTCTATTCCATACACTCGTTGGAATAGTGTAAACCCAATAGCTAGCTTGTGTGTGGTTCTGTAAGCCCATAAAACTTCTGCCAAGTGCCTATCCCAATGCCTTTTCTTGGTGTCTACAAGCTTTCCCATTGAATTGCACAACAATCCATTTGTTTTCTCAGCCAAGCCATTACATTGGGGATGTGTTGACTCTGTGCCAACATGAACTCATGTAGAAAGGGAAGGTGATACAACTTTGTAATACAACTTTATGTTAAAACTTTGTCTTACAACTTCTAGATACAACTTTGTGTTACGACTTTGTGTAACAACTTTGTGTTACAACTTCTACATGTAGAGAGAGAATGTGTTACGACTTTGTGACACAACTTTGTGTTACAACTTTGTGTAACAACTTTGTGTAACAACTTTGTGTTATAACTTTGTGTTACAACTTCTACATGTAGAGAGAGAATGTGTTATAACTTTGTGTTACAACTTTGTGATACAACTTTGTGTTACAACTTTGTGATACGACTTTGTGTTACATGCAGAGAGAGAAGCTCTCCAACTTGTATAAATACCCCATAATGGAATGAAGCCCACACTCTTTGGGGTATTGTGTTGAGTCTACTTTGGTATTCCAAGAATTTGTCTCAAGTGTCCATGCTTCCTTGCAGTGCACGTCCAAAAGCATGTCCTAACCTTGCAACTCCTCCTCCCCTCTCCTCCAACCTTGCAACCCATCCTCTCCCTCTCCTCCTCCCTCCTCCTCCTTCCTCCTCCTCCTCCCTCCTCCTCCTCCTCCTCCCTCCTCCTCCTCCCTCCTCCTCCTCCTCTCTCCTCCTCCTCCCTCCTCTCTGTTCTTTCCCCCATGCTCTTACACCTTCTTCCTCTCCCACTCCTATGCTCCCCTAAACCCTTTGTTCCTCAACCCTTAAAACTCCATGATCTACGAGGGAGACGAGTTCTCCACCATGTACTCTACCCTAACCTTGGAACCTTCTTCTAAACCTTGGAACCTCCTTCTGAACCCTAGAACCTCCTTCTAAACCCTGGAACTCTTTGTAAATCTTGGAACCTCCTTCTGAACCCTAGAACCTTCTTTTGAACCCTGGAACCTCCTTCTAAACCCTAGAACTCTTTCTAAAGCCTGGAACCTCCTTCTGAACGCTAGAACCTCCTTCTGAACCCTGGAACCTCCTTCTAACCCTTAAACTCCTCCTAAACCCTACAACCCCTAATGAAGGCAAAAGCCTTCATTACCTCAACAAAGATGATTTACATTCCTTTTACACATACATGCACTTTGTTTGCTTACCACACTTAAGCCTAAGTCTCTCACCGGAACACGACTCGAGGTCCTAAGCTACACTACAATCGACAATCCCAATATATCTGTAGGTGACAAAAAGCCTCGGAACCTTGCAAACATAGAATATCCAGCTCTTCCTTGCTGGAAGTGTTGCCTCTCATTGAGGACATTCGGGTCTCCTATGAAAGCAGTAGGAAAGAGCCAACATTTGGCACCACTACCGGGGAGACTAGCATCTCAAGTAGTGAGTAAACATATGTAGGTATGTGTAAAACAAGACACTACTTCTAACTTTCACGAAGATAACACTCAAGGGCAAGGAGAATAAAAAATTTTTCCCATTTCTAGTCAAACATATCAACCCCAAGCATCAACCTTGGGTTACTACCTTAAGAAATTTTCTTTATTTCTTAAATAGAAGCCACATGATATACAATCAGGCTAGGTAGTGGACATGAATGTGTAGAGCTTGCAATTTTCCTCATTTTACCTTTTTACAGAAAAGCAAACCAAGCTCTCCATAAAGAGTTATGGCTCAGGAAGAGTTTAGGGTTAAACCCTAAACCTAAACCCTAAACCTAAAATCACATCCTATAAAAACCCACTCCACCCCCTCATCTTCATCTTTCACTTTTTGCCTCCATTCTCTTCTTCATTCTGAGCCCCACACAAGACACTCCTCCCTCTCCATTGACCACCACCTTACTCCCATCCTCTCATTGTAAGTGACTTCGAGCCCTCCTCAAAGCGATAATCTAGCCTTCCACCCACCGTCCATTGTTCCATAACAATCCCATTACATCGAGAAAGAATTGGAGAGCGTTCAGGTGACCACTTCTCCCTCCTTTTTGATTTCTGTTCGTCAAGTTTTTGTGCTCTTTTCTTTCCCCCCTCCCATCACCACCACCTCCCCCTCCCCCCTCCCCCTCCATCTCCCCCCTCCCCCCTCCATCTCCACCTCCCCCTCTCCCCTCCATCTCCACCACCACCTCCCCCCTCCATCTCCACCACCCTCCCCCCCCTCCATTTCCACCTCCACCTCCCCCTCCCCCCTCCATCTCCATCTCCACCTCCCCCTCTCCCCTCCCTCTCCATCTCCACCTCCCTCTCTCCCCTCCCCCTCCATTTCCACCTCCCCCTCTCCCCTCCCCCTCCATCTCCACCTCCCCCTCTCCCCTCCCCCTCCATTTCCACCTCCCCCTTCCCCCTCCCCCTCCATCTCCACCTCCCCCTCTCCCCTCGCCCCCCTCCCCCCTCCATCTCCACCACCACCTGAGAGTGCTCTCAACGGAAGCAAGAACGGAAGAAGGAGAGAGAGAGACAGAAAGCCACACAAGTTTGGTGGGTGTAGAACCACCCTAATCTTCTTTTTCATTCAATTATATATGTGTTTGAGTATTGTACATAACTGGGGTTAAGGCACAGTGACCTTTAACCCCCACAACCTCCCACTTAAAGGACAATGTGCCTTTAAGGGAGAACAACCAGTGAGCATACTATCCAATGCCCATCAATACATGACAATACTCAAACCGCTGACTAGGTAGACTCTTCGTCAGCATATCTGCAGGGTTATCATCTGTATGAACCTTGACAAGCTCTATGCGCTTGTCCTCAAGTACCTCCCTGATGAAATGATACCTGACCTCAATGTGTTTGGTCTTTGCATGAAAGACCGGATTCCGTGCTAGCTGAATAGCACTCATGAAATCACTATGCAATGTCGGTACACCTGTATGAATCCCCAAATCTCCCACTAGCCGATCAAGCCATATAGCCTCCTTGCAACCCTCTGTGGCTGCAACATACTCAGCCTCTGTGGTAGACAAAGCAATGCACTTCTGTGCATGAGACATCCATGACATTGCACCACCTGCAAAGGTGAACACATAACCAGAAGTGGATCTCCTACTATCCACATGCCCTGCATAGTCTGAATCTGTGTACCCAAGTACACGCATGTCACCTTTACCAAAGCAAATGCACATCTCCTTGGTACCCTTCATGTACCTCATGATGCACTTAACTGCCTCCCAATGCCTCTTTCCTGGATTAGCCATATACCGGCTAACAACTCCCACTGCAAATGCAATGTCTGGTCTAGTAGCTATCATAGCATACATAAGACTCCCAACTGCTGATGCATAAGGAACCTTGGCCATCATGGCCCTCTCCTCATCTGATTTGGGACTATCTGTATGACTCAGTTTCACATATGGAGGCAATGGAGTACTCACTGCCTTCCCCCACTCCATATTGAAACGCTGTAATACTTTTGTAACATACTCTTTTTGTGAAAGCCAAAGGAGTTTCCTACTCCGATCACGCGTGATGCGCATACCAAGAATATGACCTGCAAATCCCAAATCCTTCATATCAAAGGCCTCATGCAACTTGGCCTTTAATGCATCTAGCTCATAAGTATTATTCTTGCTAGCCAATAGCATATCATCCACATATAGTGCCAGGATTATCAGGCTACTATCCTTAGCCCTTTTAGTATAGAGGCAGTGATCAATTTCACTCCTTCTAAAACCCTGGCACCGAATGAAAGCATCAAACTTCTGATACCATTCTCTAGGTGCTTGCTTAAGACCATAGAAACTCTTTTTTAGCTTGCAAACTAAATGCTCTTTGCCCTTTTCTTCAAAGCCTTCCGGCTGCACCATGTAGATGTCCTCATGCAAATCCCCATGCAAGAAAGCTGTCTTGACATCCATTTGCATAAGCTCCATATCCTCTACTGCCACTAGTCCAAGCATGCATCTAACTGTGGTCATCTTCACAACCGGAGAGAATATCTCATCAAAGTCCACACCCTTCTCTTGCTTGAACCCTTTAGCAACCAAATGGGCCTTGTATCTAGGCACATCATCACCTGTGACCTTCATTTTGTAGACCCATTTACATGGCAATGCTTTCTTTCCATGTGGCAAAGAAACGAAGTCCCAAGTCTTATTCTTCATAAGTGAACGCATCTCTGATTGCATAGCATACTCCCACTTGCGTTGATCCTCACGCATCATAGCCTCTTTGTAGCAAGAAGGCTCCCCGCAATCAGTAAGCATCACATAGTCTACCCCTGGAACAAACCTATCAGGCGGTCTAGACACTCTAGATGATCTTCTCAAGGGCATTTCAGCTTGCTGTCCCACTTGCATATCAGCCACATTTGGCTCATCATTTCCACCAATAGATGATCCATCATCTACCCTTGATTGTATACCTGTGGGAGTACTTGGTTGTACCATTTCTTGCACATTTGGTGCATGGACAGCTTGCTGTCTATCAACATATGCAGGTGGATTCACATCCTGGAAAGTGATTCTCCTCATTTCCACATCCCTCATGGGTGCCTTATGCATCTTCTTCTCATTGAAGACCACATCATGGCTGCGTATGATCTTCTTTGCTTCTGGATCCCAGAGACGATAGCCCATCTCTCCACTTTCACCATAACCCAGAAAGATGCATTTCCTAGACTTAGGATCTAGCTTCTTTCGAAGCTCTTTTGGCACATGTGCATATGCCTCACACCCAAATATACGCAAATGAGAGTAAGAGGGCTTCTTGCCACTCCATGCCTCTTTAGGAATACCACCATCCAAACTCTTACTAGGTGATCTATTGATCACATGCACTGCAGTCTTCATTGCCTCAGCCCAAAAACCACCAGAAAGACTTGCATTGGAAAGCATGCATTGCAACCTTTCTTGAATGGTACGGTTCATCTTTTCTGCAACTGGATTTTGCTCTGGAGTATGAGGGGATGTGAGCTCCCTCTTAATCCCACGTGTATCACAGAAATGCTGAAAGTCATGAGAGAGATACTCTCCACCATTATGAGTCCGTAGGCATTTAAGCGTTCTACCTAACTGATTGTCAACCAAGGCCAGCCATTTCTGAAATACCTGGAACACATCACTCTTTCGAGCTATAGCATAAGCCCACACTTTCCTAGCTGCATCATCAATGAATGTCACATAGTATTCAGCCCCGCCTAATGACCGTGTAGGCATGGGACCACATACGTCTGAATGCACCAAATCAAGCATTTCAAACTCTTTCTTTCCCCTTCTTTTATGGGCTGATTTAGTCTGCTTCCCATAGAGACAGTGCTCACAAAATTCAAAATCAGAGAAACTCAAATGCGGTACATAACCCAAATGGCATAAGAGTTTCATTCCATTCTGGCTCATGTGCCCCAACCTGCAATGCCACAAAGAAGTGCTTGGCTGCTCGGTTATTGCAACAACATGATCAAATACCCCTGATACATGTAAGGGATACAAAGTCCCACACTTGGCACCCCTGGCCAAAAGCATAGAGCCCTTCTGAATTTTCCAACTTTGAAAGTTAAAAGTGGTCTGAAAACCAGCATCATCTAGCTGACCCACTGAAATAAGACTCTTGGTCAGCTTAGGCACATGTCTCACATGTTTCAAAACAAATGCAGACCCATTTGCAAAAGAAAACTTTATGTCACCTGCTCCCACTATGTCACATGCATAGTCATTTCAAACACATCCCTTATCTGTTCTTTCCACAAAGAAAAGTTTGTCCCATCAAACTTTTTAATGCTGAAAAACTCCTTTTCAGGCATGGAAGAGGATGCCATGATGCAAATAAAGCAAAATCCCAAATGCTAGTGCCTGCAAGAGAGAATCACACCAAATACCAGGTGCACCCAAATGTGTATGCCACAATAGAGTGAAATATCACCAAAATTCAAAGCTCAAAGCATCAAAAGATGCATCTGACTCATGTGCATATACTATGCATCCATATGAGCAAATCTGGCCCAAAAGAAAATGCCAATACGTGCCAAATGACTCAAGCATAAACACTGTCCACTGGCATATGAATCAATAATGTCTCATCCAAGAGAGCATAGCACTATCACTGCATCACCTGCAATGTTTCAAAGCTATCCCTCAGCATAAAATAGCATCTATGTGCAAAGCGTCCATAAAAATAGCATCCCACAAGGCAATTTGGGCCTATCAGCGCATCCAACAAGGACCGCAATGCATCCAAATGGCCTATAAATCATCCACTGCAACCCAATGCATACCATGAATGAGCGCACACTGCTCAAACTCTGCAACCAAAGTGATCTGCATAAGGTATGCTCAAGAAATCATAGTCCCACGGTAATGAGCGCTACTGAAAATAGAACCTGAGATGCCTCAAAACATGGGCGCCATTGCATAATCGGAATCAGCAAGAAAATCTGCAAATATCTCTCTTCTGCCAGAACTCCAAAATCCCAACCGATGAGTGAGAAATTGGGAGTCAACACTTATCCACTGCCATGTGGCATAAATCTAAGGTTTCAAAACCTTAGAATGAAAAATGCATAACAGAGAGACGAAATCGAATACACAGAGATTTATAACTCTGAAAATCCTCCACCGAATCACGCAAGAACTGATAGGTAGGGGTTTTTGGGCGTCCGGAACGCAATGGGACAGACGGTTTTGGAAACCGTGGTCTCAATCATTGGGTCCAACACACGGACTGAAAAACGTTTTTGGAAACAGAGCTATCTGTAAACTCCACCGGAGTGCGAATGATGAGCAACATAGAAGTTTTAGGACCTCCTGAGTCCACCGGAACTGACAGATCTGCAAATGGTTGCTCCAAACTTGAGTTCCAACACCCGGGCAAAAAACGCAGGAATTGACACAGTGAGTCAGAAATCCACTGAAATGATCTCAGATTCAAGAATGAAGGTGTTTCCAAGCTCCTGAAGTAATGTGGACACCAAAAGCAAGCAATAGTTGCCTCCACAAGTCAATACGGAGTCTCTGTCATCGAACGGAACAGGGAAAAGCTCAAAAAACGACTTTTTCTTTAAAAGCTCTTAACAGGCTCTCAAAACCACTTCGTAAAGCCAAAGTGACTTTTCCAAAGGTTCCTCCAAGGTCTCTGCACACTCAGATGCAAGTAAAGTCACCCACAAAGCTTCCCACAAAGCTTCTCCTTCCTCCCACAGAGCTGTTGAGCTTCCAAGCATTCACGCACGCTCAGCTAGATCACCCGAGCTCTGATACCAGTTGAGAGTGCTCTCAACGGAAGCAAGAACGGAAGAAGGAGAGAGAGAGACAGAAAGCCACACAAGTTTGGTGGGTGCAGAACCACCCTAATCTTCTTTTTCATTCAATTATATATGTGTTTGAGTATTGTACATAACTGGGGTTAAGGCACAGTGACCTTTAACCCCCACACCACCTCCCCCCTCCATCTCCACCACCACCTTCCCCCTCCATTTCCACCTCCCCCTCTCCCCTCCACTTCCATCTCCACCTCCCCCTTTCCCCCTCCCCCCTCCATCTCCATCTCCACCTCCCCCTTTCCCCTACCCCTCCATTTCCACCTCCCCCTCTCCCCCTCCCCTTCCATCTCCACCTCCCCCTTTCCCCTCCCCCTCCATTTCCACCTCCCCCTCTCCCCCTCCCCCTCCATCTCCACCTCCCCCTCTCCCCTCCCCCTCCATCTCCATCTCCACTACCACCTCCCCCTCCCCCCTTCCACCACCCCCCTCCCCCTTCATCTCCCCCTCCCCCTCCCCCTCCCCCCTCCATCTCCACCACCACCTCCCCCTCCCCCCTCCCCCTCCCCCTCCACCACCACCTCCCCCTTCCCCTTCCCTCTCCCCCTCCCCCTCCCCCCTCCCCCTCCCATTTCCACCACCCCCACCACCTCCCTCTTTCACTCTCTCTCTTTCTTTCTCTCTCTATCCCTCCCCCTTTCTCTCTCTTATTCTTTCTCTCTCTCTCTCTCTCTTTTCTCTCTCCTCTCTTCCTATCCCCCTCTCTCTCTCTTACTCTCTCTCTCCCTCTCTCTCTTTACTCTCTCTCTATGCTTCTCTCCCCATCCTCCTCTCTCTCTTTTCTCTCTCCTCTCGCCCTTCCCCCCTCTCTCTCTTTTCTCTCTCCTCTCTTCCCCCTCCCCCCCTCTCTCTCTCACTCTCTCCTCTCTCCCCCTCGTTCTCTCCCCCACCCCCTCTCTCTCTCACTCTCTCCTCTCTCCCCCTCGTTCTCTCCCTTACCCCCTCTTTCTCTCTCCCCCTTACCCCCCTCTCTGTACACCGCCCCCTCTCTGTCAACCCCTCCCGGCCGTCCCGCAGCAGCGCTCCGCAGAGCCGCCGCGACCCACCCCCCACCCTGCCCGGGCTGGCGACACCCGCCCCGCCAACATCGGAGCCGCCAGTGGCGGCACCCGCCAGCTCCGCCCCTGCGGCCATCCCCTGGTCGCCCTTGCCGCCTCGCCCCACAGCCATCCCCTGGTTGCCCCCGTCGCCCCGCCCCGCTAGCCACCCCCCGCCCCCCGGTCGCCCCCTCTCTGCACGCCCCCCCACCCCCTCCGCTCACCCGCTCCCCATCCCCTCTCTGCAGCGCCCCACCCCCTCCGCTCACCCGCTCCCCACTCCCTCTCCGCAGTGCCCCACCCCCTCCGCTCACCCGCTCCCCACCCCCTCCGCTCACCCGCCCCACCCCCTCAACGCAACTCCGCATGCCCCCCCACCTCCCTCGCCCCGCCCCCCACCTCACCCCCTGTGCACACCCCTCCCCCTTGCGTGCAAACCCCCCCTGCGCCACTCCCCCCCTTGCGAAACCCCCCCTGGACGCCGCCGTCGAGACGCCCCCCCCATAGCATAGACAGGAAAAAAAAAAACTAACCTAAAACTAACCCTAGGGTTAGCTTTGACCTTAGTTCGGTTAGCCTTAACTACAGTTAGGTTAAGTTAGTTAGGTTAGGATAACTAGGTTAGTTAGTTAACCTCAGTTAGATTAGTTCACGTAGGTTAGGTTAGTAGTAATTGAAGTTAGGTTAGTTTAGTTAACCCTCAGTTAGTTAGACTAGGTTCGGTTAGGATTACCCTCAGTTAGGTTAGACTAACTCTTTCGTTAGTAACTAACTACATTTAGTTAACCTCCCAGTTACAATAATTGGGAGGATCTAGGTTAGTTTCCTTAACTAGAGTCACTTGGTTTCAACCCCTCAGTTGGACCTAAAGTCCATTCACACCACCCTTAGGACACATCCCCCCCCAAAACCAACATTTTACCCCTCCTTTACCCCCTCGTAATTCATCCGTTTGGGACCCAAACTGAACCCTGTTCGAACCCAGATTTCACACACGGAAACGCCATGCTACAGGGTATTTTTCCAACCCATTGCACACCATTTCGTCACCCTAGAACTTGTTCATTCACGCCCCCGTGTGGGCTTCATTTTGCACAAATTCACTCGTATTTTCACACCGTGACCTCCGATTAACGATTCGTCTGCACCGACACATTTCCCTACACATGTAGGACAATCTAAGGCACTTTATTAACACGACGGTCCCTACACAAACTAACACCACTCTAACTTTCCTAACAACAACACATCCACACCCGCACTTGGGGCAGTGACACCCTTAGCAAATCACGCACAATCTGCATGTAGTTACGTTCCGACCAACGACTTCGACTCCAACGCTTGCCCTATCCACATCTAACTCCATTGCAACAACCGCCCCCGCCAATCCTCTACCCCGATTCACCCCCTAAGATTCAACAACTCCCTTTAACTCCTCCACGCCCCAACATGGCTGGACGCCATCATGACCATGATGGGGATATCGAGCTCGATGCAGAGGCTGACAACTTCTTCAATCGACGAAATCACAACAATCAAGGCCGACGCCCCTTGGGAAAACTGGAACTTCCCAAATATAATGGTAAGGGAGACCCAGCTTGCTTCCTCCAGCATTTTGATGCTGCATGTCGAGCAGGTGGCGATTAGTCCCATGAAACCAAGGTGGCTTGGTTTCCAATGGCCTTAACTGATGAAGTGTCAGAATGGTACCTTGACCTTCTCATGGAAGAACGTGCCACATGGGACCTACTTCAAACCGAATTCAAACGACGTTTTCAAACGGAGAGGCTACAAGACGATCCCGCTCTCCAACTTAGCAAGATCGAACAAGGCCAGAGGGAAGATGTACGCACATACCTGGGAAAGATGAAGAGATTGATCGCCAAATGTGACCCATGCCGAGATGCAAAGTACCTCACAGCATGGTTCATAGCAGGTCTAAGAAAGAAAATCCGCAAGGATATGAAAAAGATAAGCAGCTATGAAACATTCAGTGCTACTCATGCGGCAGCCATTGACATTGAAGATGGCATGACAAACTCAGACACTAGTAGTGATGACGCCAGATCAAATACATGAGATAAGTGCTTGAAAAAGGTAAATCAAAGGACACTGCTGAAACATCCAATGAAGATCGCCTAGAGGCCATGACCTTGAAGCTGAAAGAAGATATGATGCAGGCCATGGATCAAAAACTCCACTTGTCTCAACCGCCAACTCAAACATATCCATGGCGAGAAAATGTATGGTGCCCACACTACTTGGCAAATCATACAGCAAATGAATTCCTAGTCCTAAGAGCAAGGATCACTGCACAAGCAAATCCACTGCCATGGTTGTGGTGCCATATCTATGTCGTCGGCGGCCATGATGAGAACAGTTGCATCTTCAATGTGCGCAACAATCCGCCTTGACCACCACAATACCAAGCAGCACCCATGCCAGTATACAGACAACTGGCACTTGCATGAGCACCCCCAGCTCCGAGGCTAAATCCTGTTCCCGTTTGGACACAAGTCCCATAACTACTCAGGAATCCGAATCCACGACCATATCCAAGAGCACCAAATCCAGCTCCTCAGGCAGTTCCCATACATCAATTACAAGCTGAGGAAGTAGACTCGCTCTTTGAGTATGAAGCAGAGTACCCAGTGTACTATGTAGAAGGTGCAGAGGGTCTCATACCAGTTTATGCAAATCAAGTACGACCCAATACATATCGAGCACCAATCAAGTGTTACGGTTGTGGAGAAAATCATCAGATCGCTGAGTGCCCTCATCATGGTAGCCCCGCTACTTTCCAACCACTCTGTAGAGATTGTGGCATAGGACATGCCTGTATGGATTGTCCCATGAAAAATAAGGTCCCAGAACAAATAGAGGTTAAGCCTGATGTCCCCATCGGCATCATTGGGGTGGACCATCAAAGTCTGGGTCCAGCAAGTGTAAAGTCACAACCTATCAATGTAATTACACGCCAACAGAAAGAGGCCACCAAGGTTCCAATCCAACCAAAGAGACTTCTGAAAAAGAAAGCACAAGTGCCTCCATCTCCGCCAAGCAATGAGCAGCCGAGCTCATCCACATCAACTCCCAAGCCTCAAATAAAAGAAGCTCCATACCCAAATGCAGAGGTGGAGAAGGCTCATTTTTAGGTACTTCAACAATGGGTCCAAAATGAACAAGCTCAATTTGAGGCTGAGAAACAAGCTCACGACCCAATCCATGACTTGGCCCCACAAAGTATTGATACTGTACTTGAGCCTTTGTTCCAACAACAGACTCCACAACAGAATGTACCGCCACGTCAACTTGAAGGAGCCGCACTCTCTAGCATCCTGAGTTGCCCTGTGTCAATTCCCATCGAAATCCTCTTACGGAATTGTCCCAATCGCTGGGAGAATTTCAAAGGATGGATTGAACTCGCAAATCCCCCTCCACCTATGAACGACATTGAAGATATCCCTGTGCAGATGGGTGAGAGAGATGACATACACAACATTACTGTGCCTTTGATCCACAAGGCATATAATGAAGTCCAAGCCATAGTGGATGGTGGAGCAGGTGTCAATGTCCTATCAAAGGAGCTCTACGAAGACTGGGATCTCCCACTAATGCAAAAGGCTAATTTCAACATACGCCTTGCCAATGATTCACAGGCTAAACCCTTGGGAATAGTGAATGGCGTGTCCAAAAAGATCGCAAGAGTTCGCTTTTCCCTTCAATTCACAATCTTGGATCTCCCCAAAAAATCCTATCAAATCTTATTGGGACGTCCTTGGTTATGGGAAGCATCAGTCCTCCATGACTGGGGAACTGATAGATTGACAATCCAAAATCGAGACACTACAATCAAGGTGAATGTGGGGACAGGAGCTATTAAACCAATTGTGCCTAGAGCATTGGATGACACATCTTCCATGACAATCTCGAGCAAATCAGCTCCCTTGCAACAGCATGCCATAGCAGGTGACTCATAAAGCAATGTCAATAACTGGATACAAACATTGGCAATCATCGATAACTACCATTCATTAGACCCCATCTTCTCACAGATTGATGCTAACGCACTACAGGTCGATCCTCCACTGACACATGAAGATCCAATCGATCTAGAGATGCCATTCTTTATGGCTGACCTCGAGTGGGATAATGAACCTGAAGAAGGTACCCATACCAATGATGACTCAGATTTTCCTTGGGACCTTGAAATAGAGGTTGCGAATGCTGAAATTGAAGATCAAATCTTTGATAATGACCTAGCCATTTTGCATGCCCTAATGGCAGTCGAGCTCCCAAAAGTTGAACCTCCGTAGTTGAATAACAGCAGAAGATCCTGCAAGAAATCTGCAGGAGGAAATCACTAAAAAGCCAAGGCTGAGCATTCAATGATTTCAAACGAGTCCAATCAAGGATCGTTGAATTGTACCTTGCAAAGTCAGCTCCCTCAAAATCAGAACCACCGCCTCTTAAATGGTCCCCTGAGGGACTGGAAGGAGTATGTGCAGCACATGAACCCTTATTGGAAACACCTTACCAGTGGAAAAGCTACCCCACAATTCCCAACGTAAGAAGTTTTGGAAATATAAGCCACATGTGCAGATGAAGCTCGATCAAGAGACTTCAGAAAAAGAAAGAAAAGAAGAGCCTAACAAATTAATAAATGCAACTATGCCACCCAGTACAAATGACACATGTCATGCTAGTTCAACCCCATCAGAGGCCGATCTTCGAGAAGTGCTAGAATACTTTAAGAATTATACAAGTGGCAGTGCGCCAATAGCAATGCCATGACCATTCAGAGAATCTGACGTTCAAAAGCCCGATAGCATTGGAGAAACTCCAATCTATGAGGGACCAGCAAAAACATGCGCAATAAACCTCACCCTTGAAGGGGAGGAAGAAAAATTGGTTTTCATTGGGAAACAACTCCGTCAAGAAGATGAAACCAAACTCAAAGACCTCCTAATGGAATACCGTGACTGCCTAGCATGGTCATACAAAGAGATGAAAGGAATTTCACCAGAAGTGGTAGTACACACGATACCTATAAGGGAAGGTGCTCACCCTAAGGTATGTGGACCTTATCGCACAAATCCTAAATATGGCACCATGGTTTATGACGAGCTGGAAAAACTCCTAGATGCCGGATTCATCTACGAGATAGAACACACTGATTGGGTTTCACCCATTGTCATTGTACCTAAACGCAACAAGAAGCTCAGAATATGCGTAAACTTGAAAAATGTGAATGCCGCCATAATTATGGATCACTATCCCCTACCCTTAACAAAAACAGTGTTGGAAAAGGTGGCAGGATCCGAAATATATAGCTTCTTGGATGGCTTCAGTGGCTATAACCAAGTGCGAATTGCTCCTCAAGATCAATCAAAAACAGCATTTGCTACAGAATGGGGTATTTTTGCATATCGAGTCATGCCATTCGGCCTTTATAATGCCCTAGCCACATTCTAGCAAGTCATGTTCACAGCTTTCAAGTCATTTTTGAATAAGTTTTTACAGGTGTTCTTGGATGATTTGTGCATCCATTCAAACAAACAGGACTACTTCAAATGTCTTGAAGAAGTACTAATCAAATGCAGGGAGTATGGCATCTCCCTAAATCCAACAAAATGCTAGTTCATGGTCACCGACGGAGTTGTTTTGGGACACATCATCTCTCAACATGGGATTGCAACTGACATGGACAAAATCAAAGTCATCATGGAATTGCCTCCTCCTACAAATTCCAAAGGTGTACAGGTCTTTGTGGGACATGCCGGCTATTATAGAAGATTTATATTGCAGTATGCCATGATAGCTAGATCACTTTACAAATTATTAGTGGAGTTCTTATGGACCGAAGAGTGTGACCAAGCCTTTGAGCTTTTACAATGACGCCTAATCACAGCACCCATCCTTATATCTCCCAATTGGGATATTGATTTTCATGTTCATACAAATGGATCCAAGTATGCAATTCTCCTCTTGCTGCAAGAATTCAACTTCAAAATCGTGGTCTGCAAAGGTGCCCAACACTACATTGCCGATCACATGTCTCAAGTCAAGTCAGGAGAAGAAGCCACTGGAGTAGAAGACGACTTACCAGATGCCACACTATTTCAAATAGATGCTGTTTCAGAATGGTGTGATGATATCATTGGGTACTTGATGGCAGGAAGACCACTCCCTGACATGAAAGCAGTAGATGCCAGAAAATTGATTCTAAAGGCTGCAGCCTATCAACTCATTGTAGGACAACTGTACAAGATGGGCAAGGACCAGATATTAAGAAGATGTGTAATGCCTCATGAGATTCTGCCAATCCTGAGTGAAGTCCATGAAGGCATTGCAGGAGGACACTTCCAAGGGGAAGCCACAGCAAGAAAAGTTCTCCTCACAGGCTACTGGTGGCCAACACTATGGGCAGATGCCTATGAATATGTAAAAGGCTGTGATGTATGCCAACGGACTATTAAACCACAACACAAAGACTTCAATCCCCTAACACCAGTTGTTGCACAACAACCATTTGAAAAATGGGGGATTGACTATGTGGGTCCCATACATCCAGCAGCGAAAGGAACACAGGCACGCTACATCATTGTGGCCACTGATTACTTTACAAAATGGGCTGAAGCTAAAGCAGTCAGAAAGGCAGATGCCAGAAGCACATCAAGATTCTTATATGAAAATGTGATCACCCGATCCATTGAAATTGTGTTGGATAGAGGCACACATTTTGTCAATGAGGTAATCCAAGAACTCTTATCTGGCTTCATGGTAATCCATAGAAAAAGCACACCCTACTACCCCCAAGGGAATGGAATAGCAGAATCCACAAACAAAATCATATGCAATATCCTCACCAAGGTAGTAGAACCACAACATTCTGATTGGGCAGAGAAACTGAATACAGCCTTATGGGCATACAGAACCACATTCAAGGTCAGTACAGGAAACACACCTTTTCAATTGGTGTACGGCCTTAAAGCCATGGTCCCACTCGAATTTGTAATACCAAGTCTACACATCGCAGTACAAGAATGCATGGGTGATCATGAGTCCTTGAAAGAAAGGCTCTGTCAGTTGGAAAAGCATATAGAGACAAGACTAGTTGCCTACCATGCCATGACAACAGAAAAACGCAGAAGAAAGGCATGGTTTGAGAGGAATCTGAAAGCTAAAGACATCAAGGAAGGCGACTTAGTCCTATTATACAATGCCAAGGTACACAAGGGGAAACTGAAGTATCTACGTCAAGGACCATAATGAGTACGAAAGATGAATCCCATTGGAGCTGTGCTACTTGAAACATTGGATGGAGTCCAATTCAACACAACAATAAATGGGAGCCGACTGAAGTGCTACTACATCAACACGCAAGCCATCCCCGACAAAAATGAAGATTTGGGAAACCAAGTCTTTCTTAGTTAGGATTAGATTGTATCACGAGCACTCACTTGCATATGTACGTCTTCGCACATATAGGTAGCATCAATCGATTTTACCTAGAGCTCAGAAGTGATGAATGAGTTCTAGCTGCCCTATGAAAATCCCAGCAAAAAAAGCATATAGTTAGTCCCTACTTAGCTACTAGGTCATGTGCACTCACACGCTTTTGCTTGGATACATAGATGATTGCATGAATAATTGTACCACACACTTTCATTCCACACTCTCAAAGGATGTATAAAAAAAAGATCTCTCTCCCACACACATACACAAAAAGATCATACCAACATGCCAATCAATCTAATGATCAATGGTACACTACATGCACATGGATGCAGGTTCGGAAACGATGCCGCCACTAAAGAGGATGTGCAGAAAAAGCCCACCGCCTCAACCACACCCCCTCCAGAGTTCGCAGCCATCTACATCCTCTCAACCATGGAGACCATAGGCATTTATGGTCCAAAGCGGTAGCTCTGAAGAAGATTTAGTGGATGACCAAGCAGAACAAATGCCACCCTAGTCACAACCGGCCTACACAACCGTTAACAAGGCCCAATCACTGGAACTTGTCTAGCCACCCACATCAACTTATGCTCTTTCCCAGGAAGCAACATCTTACTTAGAGCAATGGGGTCTAGGTAGTTTGCATGACAGCCTTAGATCCTTGGAGGACAGTCCTATCCTGACCACCTACATCAAGGACTTTCTCCATTCTTACTACTCCAGCAATGCAAAGGATGGCAAGTACGGTACAATCACTGTACAGCAGAGCCACTAAACATTATCCTCGATAGTACAGTCATTCAAAGGGCTTTCTCACTGCCAAAACAAGATGGCAAATACCCTAAACGGTTTGCTGATGCAAAGTTTATCGAAGTACAATCTCTCCTCACCAAGGGTACCTTGATCCATAGAGATGGCATATTACTTCGCACAATCCTTGACCATCGCCTCAACGAAGCAGCATAATTTCTATCCACAATCTTGGGAATAAAGTATGGCAAGGAATGCTCCCTTCCACTCCGCACATTTGTTTTGCTGAGTAGGAAGCTAAAACAAGACTGGGTCCAGCACTTCGTCATTTTCTTTACCAAAAAACTCGATGGTTCTTTAGGCCAGAAATGTAAAATTCCGCACTTATTGGCTATAATCATAAAAAAAGAACTACAAGAAAGAGAAATGACTCTGCCCCAGTCACCAAAACCAATTGAGGAGTTGGACATACCCTTCTCACCAGTATGGGAGCCATCACCAACTTCTCCAACTATCACATTGATAAGTACAGATGCCTTAGCAAAAGTACCAATTCTGGAAAGAGGGATTGCGGAATTGCCCCAGGAAATGCTACAGGTCGGTGCACAATTGCAACCACTAAGTCTCCACCAACAGCACCAACCCAAGCTCGAGACAAGGTCAGCACCTGAACGTGAGGAAAGATCAGCACCAGATCTTGAGACCACATCACCACTCGAACCGCACATCGATGCCATGCCAGTCAATGAGCCCCAAGGAGAGCTAGTGCCAGATTAGCAGTATGACTATTGTACACAAGGGACTGAAATGCCATTGGAACAACCTCCCCCAAGTATTACAGAATCATCGGGATGGCTACATGGGCACCACTTGTATCAGCAATATCACCAAACCTCATCCCATGTCTGTCATTCTCCAACATCAAGCTAGCCAAATGATCCAAATGTCAAAACTATTCACTAGCTTGGCCAAGGAAGCATATGCAAGAGAATTGGAAAGGTAGACTGCATCAGAAATCAAAGACAAATTCCAGGCAATTGCCATAGAGGTCAAGGCACTTTGGGCATAGATAGATGAGAAGGAGGTAGAAGAAGTGCGCATGAACTAGGCTCTCCAAGCTCAAGAGAAGGCAGTAAGGGATGTGACCTCCAACCTCCACCAAAGTCAAACACAGCTGACTGCGGTAGTAGAAGCAACGGCAATCCTACAGACCTACTATAACTCCTTGACATCTGCACATGTGCAACAAACAGAGGTAGTGGCGCAAGCTCAACTCACTCTCATTCACAAAGAAAAAGAGCTCTAGGATTGCAAAGACAAGCTTGAAGACATGAAACAATCTTTGGCAGTACGTGCCTTTTGCATTGATGAACTTACAAGGGAATGCCGACTCTTAAAAGACCAACTTGCTACTGTTCAAGAGGCCAGCACTTCACAAGCCCAAGTCTTGGACCAATGGTCCAATACCACTGAAGACATTCCTCAATAGGCAAAATTCACCTTGCAAATGAAAAAGCTTAATGAGGTATACACAACCATCTACCATCAGTACAAAGAAAAAATGAATGAGATGCACTCCCAAAAAATAGCCATCTCCAAGCTTGAACTCCAACTGCTAGTGCACAACAATGTTGCATTGGAAGATAACACCAATGATGCCCCATTACAATGCACAACCGCGGTATACGAAGAGCTTGTGGCTGCTCTACAAGTGGAAGATCACCTCAACGTACACGTGCTTATCCAATGGAAGCAACTCCAAATCAGGATCATATCTGCTCATCCAACAATCAACTAGGTACGATCAATCGGGACTAAAACCCTATGCATAATTTTCCAAGACTTGTCTGAAGATGAGAAGAATATCTTTTGCCTGTCTACACATGCCGGGTTTATAACACTCAAGATGGATGCTTTCATTGCATATGTCTGCCTCATGGGTAGTCCTCCCCTCAGGGTTATTGCAGGTTTGTTGCCATTGCTACAAAGGCCATCCCTATTATTTGCATGGCACGACATAACCGACATCCAACCCATGCAGCTGATCATCCCATCGCACCAGCAAAAAGAAGTGTCGGAAGATGACAAGGCCTATCTCACATCCAACTTCCCATATCTAACCACTCTTTCTGCCAACATCATAACCTCACTTCCCCTTGCTACTACCACCCTCTTAACCTTCCCCGAGCTCCATCCTAACATCTATTCCCTCCATCGTCTCTTTGCTCATGCCTCTCACCATTTTCAACTTACCCAACAGTCACAAACTTACGAGCCCCTCACACCTAGCTTTTTCCTCTCCCTTGCTAATCCTACCCTTGAGGATTACCAAGCTGCTCAAACCATTTGCCCAATTCTTCCCCCCCTCCCCTCTGCTCCCCCTTTTGCCACTATCACTCAGCCATATTTCTCCCCAATGTCCCCTGATTCTCTCCCGGCCCCATCATCACCTCCGACACTTCTGGTGCTTCCATCAGTAGAAAATGATGCAATATTTGATTTTGAATATCATGATCCGGATAATCCAATTCGTACGCCCAAGCCAATTTCCAATGATGGGTATGATTTTGATGGATGCGTCAATTTTACGAGCAAAAACCTATGAGCAGGTTTATCCGAGCGTGTTTTTCAAGAGATTTTTAAAAATGTTTTTCTTTAGGAAACATGGTTTTTACACTTTTATTTTCACTAGAACTAGATCCCTTTATCATAAAAATATACAGACTAGTCACTCATTCATTTTTACACAACATAATTTTCTTATTTAGAGACATCCCTTTGTACCCCTGTTATTACCTTAAAAAAGTATTGATTCCTTTAAGAAACATTCCTCATAATCACTCTCAATGTAATAATACTATGCATATATAATTACTTATTAACACATTTATATCATATGGCAATATCTTTTTAGTGTTTTTATAGCATATTTATGGACATGTTTCTAAAGAAGTTTAAATTACTATAAATAAGTATTAACTTGGGCTTATATATCACTCTCATAAAATACATGTAATATTTAATACTATATATGAAAAATTTTCCAAAATATAACTCCATAGATGTGCTCAAATGGGGTGTTCCGATCAATTTGAGTGGTTGAATGACTATATTTGGACATTGGATATGAAAGTTATGTCACTTTTAAAAGTGCTGTCCAAGGTAGTTTCGCCAGCGAAACTACCTTGGGAGACTTGCTTCAAAGGGGTTTCGCTGGCGAAACTACCTGGATGGCTTGCTTCAATGAGTTTTCTTTGAAGAAACTCTTTCATGAAGATAGGTTGAGAGAGGGTTTTCAATGTCACCCCCTATTAAGTAAAAGTTGTAAGAAGGATAATAAGGGAATTTTCATAGAGAAGTCTACTCTACATGTGGGTTTCTTCAAAAGCCATCCCATTATGCTCTCACCATTCCTACAGATTCACCTAAAGATTTTTGTATAAAATAGGCATTGCTATAATACTTTGAATATTTCTAAGTGAAACTATGTTTTCTTCTGATCGATTTTTGCCATATTTATGCATAGTTGGAAGCTTTTTTTTTCCTTCGCTCGGACGCTCGGAAGATTTCGCTCAGAAAATGCTCGTCCCCGATTTTGATGAGATACCACTTCCTAGTAACCCCATCAAGGAATTTTGGAGCAAATATCCTGATATGAAAACTCGCAGTGGATGGACCCTGGATAACATTCCTACCAACCTTCGTTAGCATCAAATAAGTGAAGGTTGGATTAGCAAATTGGATCCACAACTTGATTGGCGCCGTCCCAAGCTCTTTGATGTAATCTTCTTAAAGGAGTACTTACGGGCACCTCCATGTCTCAAAACCCATCCCAAGTTCTATGCAGTTCCACGGTGTAAAAAATGGGAAGCCAACATACACACTTTGGCTGAAGATTGAGTCATTAATTGGCCAATGATCGAACCCTACTCTGGTATAGAATGGAATATCCAAGGCACCATGATCCGAGCACTTCAGCAGCATGAACAAATAATGCATGGCAACATTGATCGCTTCCTTTGCCAAAGTGCCATATTCTATAAAACATTAGAATTCATTCTGGAGGTCCCATGTTACCTTGATTCCCATTTGCCTCCACTCAGCTTTAATCCCAATGAAAGGATTGATGCTCAGATTACAAGCCGACTCTATCAAAGAGTGATCTTCTTGGAGGCACGCCACTTATCTTTGTTCGAGCAAATGGTAGATACAGGCTACCTAGAAACTGCACAAAAATTGTATGGTGCTAAGGCTCTACAGTAGGATCGACTGGCACAACACAAGTTCCACAGCCACTAGACTAAAAACATGGCAACCCAGGTACATGATCGCAATAAGCCATAACCCGCCGAGGATGGGTAATAAAATGGATCTGGGAGTATGTTGACTCTGTGCCAACATGAACTCATGTAGAAAGGGAAGGTGATACAACTTTGTGATACAAATTTGTGTTAAAACTTTGTCTTACAACTTCTAGATACAACTTTGTGTTACGACTTTGTGTAACAACTTTGTGTTACAACTTCTACATGTAGAGAGAGAATGTGTTACAACTTTGTGACACAACTTTGTGTTACAACTTTGTGTAACAACTTTGTGTTACAACTTCTACATGTAGAGAGAGAATGTGTTACAACTTTGTGTTACAACTTTGTGATACAACTTTGTGTTACAACTTTGTGATACGACTTTGTGTTACATGCAGAGAGAGAAGCACTCCAACTTGTATAAATACCCCATAATGGAATGAAGCCCACACTCTTTGGGGCATTGTATTGAGTCTACTTTGGTATTCCAAGAATTTGTCTCAGGTGTCCATGCTTCCTTGCACTGCATGTCCAAAAGCATGTCCTAACCTTGCAACTCCTCCTCCCCTCTCCTCCAACCTTGCAACCCATCCTCTCCCTCTCCTCCTCCCTCCTCCTCCTTCCTCCTCCTCCTCCCTCCTCCTCCTCCTCCTCCCTCCTCCTCCTCCCTCCTCCTCCTCCTCCTCCCTCCTCCTCCTCCTCTCTCCTCCTCCTCCCTCCTCTCTGTTCTTTCCCCCATGCTCTTACACCTTCTTCCTCTCCCACTCCTATGCTCCCCTAAACCCTTTGTTCCTCAACCCTTAAAACTCCACGATCTATGAGGGAGACGAGTTCTCCACCATGTACTCTACCCTAACCTTGGAACCTTCTTCTAAACCCTGGAACCTCCTTTTGAACCCTGGAGCCTCCTTCTAAACCTTGGAACTCTTTCTAAACCCTGGAACCTTCTTCTGAACCCTGGAACCTCCTTCTCAACCCTGGAACCTCCTTCTAAACCTTGGAACTCTGTCTAAACCCTGGAACCTCCTTTTGAACCCTGGAACCTCCTTCTGAACCCTGGAACCTCCTTCTAACCCTTAAACTCCTCCTAAACCCTACAACCCCTAATGAAGGCGAAAGCCTTCATTACCTCAACAAAGATGATTTACGTTCCTTTTACACATACATGCACTTTGTTTGCTTACCACACTTAAGCCTACGTCTCTCACCGGAACACGACTCGAGGTCCTTAGCTACACATATACTACAACCGACAATCCCAATATATCTGTAGGTGACCAAAAGCCTCGGAACCCTGCAAACATAGAATACCTAGCTCTTCCTATGAAAGCAGTAGGAAAGAGCCAACATATGTTGACTCTATGCCAACATTATGGTATAGTGTGGACATGCTATGATTTATCTTTAGCTTATGCACCACATCTTCAATTAGTTAATTTCTACAAAGGTTTCTTCATCAGTGAGAATTTCCAAAGGACAACCAAAGCGTGAACAAATTTGATCAAAGAGAAATTTGGAACTATGCTTGCCTTGCTATTGACTATGGCCTTGGCCTCTGCCCCCACTGAGTCACATAATCTGCGGCCACCAATAAATAATGCTTGAGATGAGTGAGGGAGTGGTCCCACAAAGTCCAACCCCCACCTCTCAAATGGTCCATATGATGGAATAGGCTCAAAGGGCCCAAGAATCAACTGTCGCCTTCCAAACTTTTGGCATACTTTACAACTTCGACACCATTCATATACATCCTTATGGAGGCATGGCCAAAAGTAACTTGCATTAAGAATTCTCCTAGCTATGCTTGCTGAAGCAAAATAACCAAAGCATTCATGACACATTTCTAGGATTCTCCTAGTCTCCATGGGATGGACCACCTAACGGAGCACCTTATCTTTTCCCAATTTATAAAGAATGTCATCAATAATAGTATAGGGACAAGCCTTCTTCTTAGTTGTGATACTTGGAAGCTCTTGTTCTCTTGCCCACACCTCTTGACCTTTAGAATTCATCAAGACTATCCCCCCGGCTCCTTGTTGGCATGAAGGACTAAAAGCCCCATCAAAATACAAGACAAAGTCTCCCTTTCATCATTAATGTCCTCCTTATATTTCTTTTCTTCTCTTAGATCCTTCCGTCCTGTGAGCAAATCTGCCATAGTGGACCTAGTGATATTTTTGTTAGAAAATAATACAACGTCTGTGCTCAACAGATAACAGGATCTCATACACAAGAGAGAAAACAGATAGTATGGAGAATCAAAAATTTGATTACTATAGAACTGATACAATAGATGGCACTGCCTCCCAGCCGTGCGCTCCTGTGAGAGAAGCTTCGATGGCATGCCATAAACAGTAGAGGATGGAGGCTGGATGCTAAGGAATCAGGGTTGCTATAGCCAGTGATGAAATGGGCTTCACGGGCTTGCTCTTATATAGCCACCAGTCGTCGATTGGGCTCAATTGGGTGACCGACCTAGTCTGCCCAAAATGGTCATCCCGAAATAGGCCACCGACCACACGATAGAACCGGTGTGCAAAATAGAGCAACTGACCTATGGTCACCGTTCGGCCCACAGCCATCCGGGATCATCTGGGACTCCAAACGGGCCTCGCAACCCGAGAGTGGGCTGCTCCCAAAAATGCACCATCTACCCTCAATGCGGTTAGTCATGTGATGCCTTCTTGCACTTGCATGTAGCCTAGTTGGCAGTGTGCCAACTCTGTCCAACCATCAGGCCACACATGGCCCCCATCTGGTGTCCAAACCAGGACCTATCGGATAACCGAGCTACTCAAATTCCTTCTCCTCATATGGAGGGCTTACAAGTAGAGTTAGCTGGTTCTTGCATAGTTACATGAGAGTGGAGCATTGATATCTAACAATTTTCAGTGAGACAAAAGAGAAAGAGAACTCTTGAAGCTCTAACAATCATTTTGCAAATCTCCCCCCAGGATTAGGCTTGCAAACTAGATATGCTAATACAGACTGAGAGGTAAGGAAGAAAAATGGCCGAGGTAATAAATAGAAGCGAAACTTTCTGATTGAAAACACCAAAGAGAGGGCTTGCTTCTCCATTTCTTCATACCTTGTTTCCACCTCTATAAGCTGTCGGCTGGCATAATAGATGGATTGCATTCTACTTGCCTCTCCTTTTTGTAGCAATATAGCACCAATTGAATGCAAAGATACACTTGGATTTACATAAAAGTCTTGAGACCAATCAGGGGGCCTCAATATTGGGCCCTTACTCATGGCCTCCTTAAGTTGCTGAAAAAACTCTTGTTGCTCCACAACCCATTGGAAAAAAACTCCTTTTCTTGTCAACAACAAGTTCATGGGATGCACTATCTCTGTGAAATCATCACAAAAGCATCGATAATACTTGCTCTTTCCTAGAATTCTGTGAACACCAGTGACACTCTCAGAACTTGGCAATGCCATGATTTCTTGAACCTTGTCAGGATCCATTTGTAGGCCTTCTTCAGACATAATATGCCCCAACAAGACTACTTTCGTTTGATCCAAATGACACTTGCTAGGATTTAAACACCCTTTTGCTTCATCAATCCTAGTTAAGGCCATCTTTAACTTCTCCATGTGATCTATGCATTGAGAATAAATGCAAAAATCATCCAAAAACACCCTTATGAACTTTCCCAAGTAAGGCTCGAGCACTTGACTCATGAACCTTTGAAATGTAGCTGGTGCATTGTCAACCCAAAAGACATCTTTCTGTAAGAAAAACTCCCCAAGGTGTGACAAATGATTCTTTCTTTTGATCTTCCTCCCAAATACAAATTTGAAAATACCCAGAATACCCATCACATATAGAATACATCTCATGTCCTGCTACTTGGCCTAGTATTCCATCTTGGAATGGTAAAGGAAAATGATCCCTCTTAGTGCATGCATTCAAAGGACGAAAGTCCACACCAACCCGCCACTTAGTTCCTTTCTTTGGTGTGACAACTATAGGAGATATCCATTTTGAATCATCTTCATCAACAGGAAAGATGAATCCCACCTCAAGTAGTTGTGTTACCTCTTTCTTTAGTGCCTCTCAGCTTGGATCACCTCCAATCGCCTTAAGCGTTGCACAAGTGGCTTGCTTTCTAGCTTCAACTCAATCTTGTGCTCCACAAGAGAGATTGGTCAAACCTATGAATAGCTTGTTGCAAAGAGATATGGAAAATCATCTAACATATCCAAGTACTGGAGCTTCTCACTACCTGATAGAGAATCACCAAGAAGCTATTCATTACATTGGCCTCGTTTAGTGTGCTCCACATCCTCCACATGAAGTGTCTCTATAGGATCTTCTTGTACCACCACCTTGTTCCCTCCTGACTCATTCGGATCAGCACCAAGACAAAGACCAAAGGCCACTCCTTCCACCTCACCCTCTGAGCTGGACTCCTCGCAGCTACACCCTGTCTCTTCTTCTTCATCGGTTAAGTCAGAGCTCGAACTCTCTGATGTTGAAGACTCCTGTAGTGCACCTTGTTATCATTTCCTTGCAAAATGAATTCTCCAGTATCCCACTTTTGAACAGCCTTCACCTTGCATAGCCAAGGCCTTCCCAAAATCAATGGATAGGCACGTGCATCTGGCTTGGTAGGGATCACCTGAAAAGTAGTCGGCACAGAAATTTCACATACATCCACTTCTAGATTCTTCACAACTCCCAAGGTCTTAACCCTAGCGTTGTCAGCCAATTTGATGCGATAAGGAGAGGTAGTACTAGAGTACTTTAAATCAGCATCTATCATGGTCTTCTCACTCATGACATTAATCGATGCACCTCCATCAATGTACACATCAACCATAGGTACATCATCACCAACATCTATATCTACCTTTTAAACAATAGAAATGGCACTTTTCTTCTTTTTCTTCTTTGACACTCTTGTGCTTGCTAGCTTTCCCCATTCTTTCCATAGTTTTGGAGACAAAGCAAGTAATTGACCAAAGGTGATATGAGCTTTCTTTTGTTTAAGGTCAGACAACAAGTCATAGCATCCTGCCTTGTCCTAAAGGAAAGTCTGACTATCTAATTCTCCTTCTAGATGCCTTCTTTTTCTTACTACGGTGTTCCTCTTCTTGATGTTCCTCATCTACTTCTTCCTTGCTTTCTTCTTCTTCTTTTGCTTTACCACGCCCCAGTTTAGCCATCATTACCTCTCTTTCCTCATCCCTTGAAGAAGCTTCTAATAAGGATACTTGTTTTTCTTCTTTCTTTCTCAATCTAGGACACTCAGGGTGATAGTGACCTCTTTCATTACATTCATAGCAAGTGACCCCACTCTTATCTCGAGGCCTATCCTCACTCTTTGGTGCTCTAGGTTGTCGTGCATTAACCAAATGCAATTTCAAATCAGCAAACTGTGCCATCAATTTGGAGATATTATGATCTAGCTCAGAGGACGTTCGTACTTGAGGAGTGCCCATTACCTCCACCTTAGAAGTTAAAGCTTCTTTCTTAGTCACAATGTGAACTGCCTCCATGTATGTTGTTGGATCTTTACTCATTAGCGAAGACGAGGCTCCAAAGCCATAAGAAATTTGCTCATCTTTAAGTGCTCCATCCATGAGAGATTTTGAGGGTCCGATGATGCAGATGCCACAGCTCACAAAGCTACCCTTTCATACTTTGTTCATAAAGTTTCATATCGGATTGCCAATGCAGAGACCATGTCACCCTCTCCTTGATAGAACCGGTCCAACTGCAACATGAAAGCATTTGGCAACTCCACTGCCCCAAATCTCTGCTTCATTGTAGCCACCACTTGGTCCCAGTACTCCGTTGTAGAGTCGAGCAAGGCCTTATGCCAACTCAAGGCTACACTTTCAAGAAAATTAGGCAAAATCTCTACCCGATTCTTCATGGACCATCGAAAAAGCGGGCATCCTTGAACAAAATCCCGAAGATAAGACTCCAGGTCTTCCCCTTGGGTCCCTCAAAACACTGGAATCTTCACCATGATGAAACATAAAAAGGAAACACCAAGATCCAAATAATATCCCAAACAAGATCTAAACAAGATCCCATAGAGCCTTAGTATACCAAGACCAACTTATTATGCATAACCACTTGTTGAAAACCCTCCACAATGTGATCCTCAACAAAATCTTCAAAAATAAGTGACCAATCATGTGTATACATGCATTCAAGAATCACCCTTCTCACAATTGGAAGTGCACATAACAGCTTCAAGATATTGTACTCTTCATCATTTGCATAGCAAAAGAAGTTGAAAGCATTGAGAATCACCACTCCACTATTATAGTCAAAAACTACCCAAAGACTCAACTCTTCTTCACACCAAGCTACCAATGCATGAAACAATCCCCAATCTATCATTGTGCCTACTAACAGTGTTGTCAATTCACCAACATATTCAAAAGGGCAAACATAAAGTATATGATCATGATGACTGTGCAAATAGCTTGAGCATCACTTTCACAATCCTTAAACAGGCTGCAATCTCTTCTAATGGAGTTCTTCCAGGCATCTTCTTTATCACATCAGAAAACACATGCCTATATTAGGCATAACATGTAATCAAGTACACCCAAGACCATTTAGTAAGTGGGATGAATCCAATACCAAACGTACCCGGCATCTCCACCAAAAAGATGTGACATGAAATTGGGGGTAATAAACTCCATGCACCTCTTCACTTCCTACTACTTTTGAATTGAGTGACAGATATTTATCATTGAGAAAGGAACATTAAAAAGAAGCTTTTTTGCCAAGATACCACACCATACTTTCCTCCCTTAGATGAGAATGAAGATGTTAACATCCCAAGTGATGTTGTACTCAAGCATAGGGAGAAGGAAAGGATCAACAGAGGCCATAATCTCAGCAAGCCGGTCTGTGCCAAAGAGAAGAGCAATATGTTATTGAAAGAAGATCTTGTGGCTCAACATGACATGAACTGATATATATTGAGGAGCTTGAAGGGGCTGATTGGGTTGGATGGGTAGGTTCCGAGGAAACATTGCACCTCCTTCATAGATACCTTTACACTTAGCTCAAAACACTTTGCAAACTGTCATTAGACATAGAGGCCTATAACTTTTGGTAGAGACATGATACCAAAGATTCAAACACATATGGAGATGCACCTTGAGATGGCTTCACGTTGATACACATTTCGTAAGAAACAAAGAAGCAGCCAGAAAGTTATGGGTGGTTTACTAGATGGGGGTAAAAACTATCATGAAAATAAACTCAAAACCAGAGACTCATAACTTTTTACAGTAGTATTTGATTCAAGGTCTAATTACATAGAAACATGTGCCTTGAAGAGAGCTTCGCACTGATATAAGTTTCATAAAAGTCAAACCATTGAGCAAAAAGTTATGAGCAAAATACTAATAGGGGGTCAAACTATCATAAAAACTTGCCTCCACCCATGCTAATTTTGCCTAAGTAGGATGATCCCTCAAGACTCCACCTTCATCAATGATCCACCACTTATAGATTTTGCCTAGAAGAGAGTAAGTAACTACCTAAGTGGCTCAAGAAATGGATGAACCATGTGTGTGCAATGAGTGGCCGAATAGAAAGAACTTTTAAGGCTTTGAAGGAAAGAAAAGGGAAGAGAGACTCAAGAGAGGGAATACGAAGTGATCTTTATTGTCAATAGAGTGAGGCTCCACTCCAATGCAACTCAAAATACTACAAACACAAGGGAGAAGAAGAGGTTTCATATATACAAGAGGTAGTGGAAGCTCCAAGACTACTCATAGAGAGAGAATAAACTAGAGAGAGATGGACTCAAGAGTCTACATAAGAGAATATCTACAAGAGGGAGAGAAGGCTCATGGAAGAGGCTTGAGGAGACTAGAGCTACAGCAACATGAGGCCTAGAGGTAATGGTGGAAGAGATGATGAACAAGGGAGAGGAGGGCTCCTTTTATAGAGATTTTGTCACCCTCCTTCACCCATTTACAATTGCTGCCTGTAGATTCTTTTTCCCATCAATCATATAAGCTCGTATGTCACCATCCATGTCCTTTTTGGCTACTCTTGCCATGTGTCCCATCAAAAGATGCTAAAGACTCTTAAAATATTAAGAAAGTCAAGAGTCTTCCCACATAGAGCCCATAGGGACCCTCTCTTTTCCATATGTCCACATCCTCCTTATTCCACATGGGAATTCTAGAAGGATTCCACTTGACTCCACACTCCTCCACATGCCTTCCACATGCTTGGCATGTGGCCTCTCTTATATTATTGGAACACATGGACATGAGCCCACCTTTTTATATGACTCGCTCTTTCTATTTTCTAAAAACCCCATAATATCCCATACACAAATAACTCTCACCCCATACCAAGGTATTTATAATTCATACCTATGGTACTTACAATGATCCATTCCACTTATCCTCTTAATCCTATACAATATCTTAGAAAATAAAAATAAGTGAGAGCTGCTAGGCTATCACTTGATACTCAAACTCTTATCAAACATAGAAGAAAACAATACCAATGCCAAATAAAAAATATCAATTTTTGGTGTCACAATGTTAGCTAGTAGTAAAAGGTATGAAGGAAGGATGATTGTACAAAATGCTAGCTACAGTACTAGATAGGCATGCCATGTCAGCTCAATCGCAATAGATGCCACTATCTGCAAAATGGCACAAGAGATATGGTCATGTCAATTTCAAGTACTTGTTAGATCTCAGGAATCAAAATATGGCAATCGAGATTCTGAAGCTATAGTTTCTTGGAAAAGTTTGCAAAGCATTCTGCTTTGGCAAACAAAAGCAAACCAACTTTGACAGAAGTACTTCTTGTGCATGAGGTATTCTTGATTTGATACATACAGATGTATGGGGTTATGCCTAGACCCGTAGCATCAATGTTTCACTTTACTACTTGACTTTCATTGACAACGACAACAGATATTGTTGGGTCTACTTTCTAAAAGAGACATCTGAAGTCTTTTCCAGATTTCAAGAATTCAAAGGCATGGTAGAAAACCAAACAGATAGAAAGATCAAAGTCATGAGATCAGATAGAGGAGGTGAATACATGTCTTCAACATTCATGAACTTTTGTAGAAGTTACAGCATTTGAAGACAATTCACATGTGCAGATACTCAGGAAGAATGGAACTTTAGCAGACAATGCTAGAGCAATGCTTAGTGAGAAGCATCTTCCAAATTAGTATTGGGCAGAAGTGGCAGAAGCAATAGCCACTATGAACTATTTGCTTAATCGGTTTTTGACAGAGCCAATACAAGGTACAACTCCTTATGAAGCATTCACTGGACACAAGCCACACATTGGGCATCTCCACATATTTGGTTGCATAGCATATGCCCACATACATGATGATCATCACATGAAATTGGATGCGAAGTCACACAAATGCATCATGGTTGGCTATAGTGAAGAAAGCAAAGCATACAAGTTATATGATTCCATCAACTGAAAGGTAATTATCTCCAGAGATGTAATCTTTGATGAGGAATTAGAATGGAAAACCTCAAATACACAAGAGATGGAAGCATCGACTTCACAGTCATTTACAGAAAAGGTTGATGAAGAAGAGCAAGAATTGCCAGGGGGACGAGCATTTTCCGAGCAAAAACGTACGAGCGATCTGAGCAGTGGACCTTTAGTTAAGTCTAATTTGATACCTTCAATATATATATTTTTTCAATAAACATCATGTACAAAAAAATAAAGTAAAAATAATATTTCTTCCAAATAATTTATAGTCAAATGGTCTAGAATCTCAGGAAGATTGAATTGAGAGACATGGATAGATTTCTATAAAAGGACCATTCAAACACACCAAAAGGTCACCGAAAACTATAGTGTGGTGAGTAATACATTGTTCATACACAACTCTTAAAGAAGCTGTGGGCAACAAAATACTGTTTACATACATATAGCTATATTGTGTCAAGCAAATGACTATCAAAATGCACCCAAAAAGTCTTCAAAAGCTACAATGGTCATACAATATTTGTATGCACCTATGCAAGTTCCTTTGATATAACCACAAGTAGAGATAAACACCCTTCTTAGCAAGCAGGTAGAGCTTGGTAGAGTTCTTGCCTACTTAGTGCAGATTGGTGAATGAACATGTGTATCTTCTCATCTAGACCCAAGTATTGCATATAAATGTAATACAGATGTTTGCATGGGATATATCTGTTTTGCCCTTGAGAATGGCCCATAAAGTCCAGACATGTGCATGATGGGAACACTGAAACCACAACATTGTACTTGCTCCCTTTTCTACGTGATCCTGGAGTGGAAACTAGGTACTCCACATGCTCTCTAGGGACAACTATATTAACATTGTGAACAACACATTCCAAGGAAATAGACTTAGCTATCCTTGTTCTCATTTCACATGTCACCTCAGTTACCCATTCCACAACCATGCCATCCCTTGTGCTCGGTCTACTTGTTAAATCAGCAGATTTGGCCCTAGTGCATTGCTTTTTTAATCTAAATCCTCCAGCTACTAATAACCTCATTTCTTCCTCATCCAGGCTTGTCCCCTTCTCAATAGGCCACTCCCTCGGCACCTCAGGTGGTTTTCCTTCAATGCAATTTGATGGTGTCCATGTGTGGTCCATGTTATCCCCACAAAACCAAATCAATTGCCTTCGAATGCCTGCTTTGGTGTTGATTCTCCCAAAAAAGCTAGGTGCAGGAACACCTCTCTTTCCCGTCCTACCCTTGTGATCTATCAATTTGTGGCATTTGATTCCTTTGTCCTCTAAGTATCCTTGACATCTCACCTCACTACCTGCATTAGTTCTTCTTATAGCCCACATAGTCTTGTGTACTACCTCTTCTTCAACATATTGATTTGTTTTCAAGATTGGTGTGGTATTTTGTTTTCTCTTTCTTGGCTGATTTACATACTCATATTCTGGACGATGTGAATCATTTGCATACACTGCTTCTGAGAAAGATTTTGACCGCTTCCTTCTCACAGTCTTCAAATCACCCATACAATCTTGACCTCCAATAGTTGCATCCACCTTGCTAGCCACCTCATTACTGAGATCAATGAACTTGCATGAGTTGCTCCCTATGTCCCCATAAAAGTGCCTTCGAGATAGCTTTTCCAAACTAGGTCCACAACCCAAGTGTAGTCCCTTTAGATATTCTGTGTATCTTGCAGTTTGCAGCAAAGCACCCGTCATATCTGTCTCACAAGCATTTTTTAGTGTGACATATTTCACTCCGTCATTCGATGCCAACCAACTTCCATGGACTGACTCTGCAAGGTTGGCTCTAGGAACCAAAAACTGGTCAGATCCCTCCATGCCCTGTGTGTGCCACAACATAGATTAGTTTCCAATAATCAAAAAACAATAAAGTTGTGAATGAAATAACAATAGACCTACCTTGAGAATGTATTCTCCCCAATGAGCCACTCTTGCATGCCACCACACAATCCATGTTTCTAAAATGGAGATGTCCTTCTTATGTGCATGATGCTTGAACCACGAACGGAGGTTTTTCAACTCGATGTCCGCAGCTTCTTGAGATGGAGCATTCTTCCACTGTCTACACCTTAGCTTGAACTCCTCACGATCAAATGATGGAAGGAACTTAGCATGGTTTTCCAAGCTTTGCTCCCAATGAAATAAGCAAGATCTCTCTTTTTCTTTGAGCACCTTATTGGCATCACCATTGAATACCATTCTAATTGCACGCCAATTTGCTTGTGCCTCATCAGCCATAAACCCTTTAAATTGAGGCTTTGGGAATCCCTCCTTCTCCATGACTCTATTTAACATTTCCCAAAAAAGGATCTGGGCTTCTGTATCCTCAACCTTGAAATCCCCAATAGCAATAGTTTGTAGCTCTTGAACAAAAGGGTTGTAAACATGGCATGCCATTGTATTCCAATCATGCATACGTTTGACAAAATCAAAGCAAACCCAGCACGATCCTAACTCTCCACCTGGCCTCATCTTGTTCACTAGATCAACACCACTACCATGTCCCTTGGTAGACATCTTGAAAACATGACATCTTTCAAAAGAAGAAAATTCAAGTTGTCCAGGGAACACCATGCTCTGAAAATAATCATATACACACTTTCTTTTCAGTTGTAAAAGAGCATCATAACCATCTGCAAAGGATCCACTTTCAATTTGGGCCTCCCTTTTCCAACGTGCGAGCCTACAGTTAAGAACATGTAGCATCAAAATCCCATTACTTATTTTTCATAAAAACTTGAGTACTTTTAATCACATTAAGAGGACAAGTATGCACATACCTTCTCTTGTCCAAAGTTGGGGTAATCTTCTCTAGTAATGATGTCAATTCAGCATCACTCATGGCTTTCGGATCATCTTGAATGACGGCATCCAATATTATTTTTTTTGCTAATGTTTTTTGCAAGGCTTTAGGTCTTCCCATCCCATCTCTTTGTATGAGCTTAGTCAACCTAGCCTTAACTTCCTTCACAGCACCTCTAGAACTTCCTTCACCAACGGGATGCAAATGATACCCTGAGTGTATAACACACCTCTTAAATTGTGTATCACCCTTGGGGTGTGGGTAACATACGAATAGCCTACATGGGCACTCTTGCTCGCAGAAAGGACGAGCACCACAATGCAAACACTTAAGAGTACTATTTTCGCCAACATATGATCTTTGAGGACACACTCGTGAAAGTCTCCCTTGCCAATGCTTCTCATTGGCCTCTTTGGTTCTCTCCAAGTGAGGACAAAATATGTTTTTGCATTGTAGATGCCCACCACATCTTCGAATTCTAACTAAACCATCAAATCCTGTCATATTACTTGTTATATCATCCGTCCAAACATGGCTGTCGTATTTGGTTTCTGTCCCCTCAGCACGGTTAGGGAGGTCCGAAGCGGGAAGCTCAAACAAAATATTGCCATCATACTTTACTGGAAGAGCATCAACTTCTTGTATTGTTGTTACAATGTCCATAGCTTTTTTGAGTGCACTTCTTGCAGGAAGGTTTTTCAAGAGAGGAACCAAACTCATAGTCTTATCGGATTGTTCATCTACTTGTTTTTTATCCGACACTTCCTTACTGATTTCTGTCAAAAGCTTTACACCTCTAACAATGAAGGTGGTTCCAAACTGAGTGTCAAGATGAAACAAGGACTCCTCACCTACAAAGGGAACCTCAAAGGACAAGTCGTCACACTTGCTATCAAGTAGTTGATGCAAAGAGATTGAGCTCGGTGAAAGTCCAAATGCTAAGTGAAGGTATTCCCTACTAATGCATGCAACACCATTAGTTGTTGCGACTTGCAGTGTCTTCGACCTATTGTCATTGGACACAATTGCAAAATCCATGGAGCTTGTGGAACACAATCTCCCTACCAGTGTTGAGATCTATTGCAAGCAAACGAGGCACAAGTGAGCAAGCATGTGAGCAACAGTAGTTCACGCACTTGTCTCCTTTCGAACTCTATACTGACCAACTCTGCACTTGTAGTGCAAAAGCATAGAAAGAGGCCATCATTGTTCTTTGATACTAAATCAGCTAGACGATCAAACTCATAATATAACCACATTCATTGCCACCGCCACGTCCCAAGCACACAAGTCCTTGTAACCGCCAATTCAGAAGAATCTACTCATATAATCAATTCACAACATTCAGTCTGACCGCCCACGTTCCAAGCACTCAAGTTGGCACCCCATTTATCATTCATTGAAACTTTCTCTACGATGGAGAGGATGGAGAGTCATTAAAGAGCCATGTTACTCAAGGTTGATTTTTCCAAGTCCAATGCACACGAAAAAGAACCACTACAAATTAGTTTCGCTGGCGAAACTATATTAGCAGATGCAACTAGCTCAAAGAATGGATGGGAGGTGCTGACGGAAGCTTGGATGGAGGGTTTGTCAATTTCACTACACTAGCAATCTTCAAGTTTATGGGAGCTGTTGCTTATATCTCTTACAATTTCGGCAATGAAAAATATCAAAATGTCAGTACTTTACTTTAAACAATGGAAAACATCATCTTTAGGATATCTCTTACAATTTCGGCAATGAAAAATATCAAAATGTTAGTACTTTACTTTAAACAATGGAAAACATCATCTTTAGGATACCTTTGCCGAAGAGGCCTTAAATGGGTGTGTATCCCTAGTCTAATTTTTATTCTAAAAACAATCATACCAAAGGATGGAATAGTTGCAAGAGAAAAATCATGGACATGATGCCATCATTAGATCTAATGAAATAATAGAGCTCAAGAAGGTTAATGGATTGAAGGTGGTAGGCAAAAGTAAAGACATCGCCGGTGAAACACTATTGGAAGCCATTTCATTTGGAGTTCACAACTATAGTTTCGCTGGCGAAACTAAACGGGGCAGAAAAAGGGTCTTAGCGAAGGAGGAAGGTCGAAGGGAAACGAAGAGGGAGAGGGAGAGGGAGAAGGGGAGGCAGAGGCAGAGAAGTGAAGACTAGTTTCGTTGGCGAAACTAGTTGGTGAAACTAGTTACTAGTTTCGGAAACTAGTTTCGCCAGCGAAACTAGTGAAGTAGTGTCGGAAACTAGTTTCGCTGGCGAAACTAGTGAAGACTAGTTTCGCCAGCGAAACTAGTCAAGACTCTAGGATGACACCTTAGGATGACACCTCCTCCGCCGCCTCTATCTCCGCCTACGCCTCTATCTCCTCCAAACACCTACAAACGCCCACGCCTACGCCTACGCCTCTATCTCCACCTACGCCTATGCCTTTATCTCCGCCTACGCCTTCAAAAGCCTCCGTCTCGACCTTTATCTCCGTCTTTATCTCCGCCTCCAAACTAGTTTCCGAATCTAGTTTCGCCAACGAAACTAGTTTCGCCGGCGACACTAGTCTTCACTAGTTTCGCTGGCGAAACTAGTTTCCGAAACTAGAAGGAAACTAGTTTCCTAAACTAGTTTCGCCAGCGAAACTAGTGAAGACTAGTTTCGCCGGCGAAACTAGTCTTCTCGCCAGCGAAACTAGTTTTCGAAACTAGTAAACTAGTTTCGAAAACTAGTTTCGCTGGCGAAACTAGTCTTCAAGCTATCCAAGCAATCTGTGGGGCTACCGAGGAGTTGTGGGGCCTTCTTCCTTTAGCACACCCTTCTCGTGAGCTAAAGTAAAGAGTATCACAAGATGTAGCATTTTTACGGGAGGTTTAATGACGTCATGAAAAATACTACATGAAATCCGCATTTCAGATTGAAGAAAAGTTTCATGTATGTTTGGCATCCGGAACAAGACTCATCGATACTTCTTTTCGACCGCAGACGGCCACACTCTGGAAAAAATCCGCTCGTCCACAGCACTGAGCAGGGGTGGGCGTGTAGGCCTTGGGGGGGGGGCACTATTATCCGAAACTAGAAGGAAACTAGTTTCCGAAACTAGAAGGAAACTAGTTTCCTAAACTAGTTTCGCCAGCGAAACTAGTGAAGACTAGTTTCGCCGGCGAAACTAGTGAAGACTAGTTTCGCCGGCGAAAGTAGTGAAGACTAGTTTCGCCGGCGAAACTAGTCTTCAAGCTATCCAAGCAATCTGTGGGGCTACCGAGGAGTTGTAGGGCTACCGAGGAGTTGTCTGGTTCACTTTTCCATTTCCACAAGCAAAAGTTGTTTGGAAAAAATCCGCTCGTCCACAGCACTGAGCAGGGGTGGGCGTGTAGGCCTTGGGGGGGGGGGCACTATTATCCGAAACTAGAAGAAAACTAGTTTCCGAAACTAGTTTCGCTGGCGAAACTAGTGAAGGAAACTAGTTTCGCTGGCAAAACTAGTTTCCGAAACTAGAAGGAAACTAGTTTCCTAAACTAGTTTCGCCGGCGAAACTAGTGAAGACTAGTTTCGCCGGCGAAACTAGTGAAGACTAGTTTCGCCGGCGAAACTAGTGAAGACTAGTTTCGCCGGCGAAACTAGTGAAGACTAGTTTCGCCGGCGAAACTAGTGAAGACTAGTTTCGCCGGCGAAACTAGTCTTCAAGCTATCCAAGCATAGGAGTTGCTTGGCTACCGAGGAGTTGTAGGGCTACCGAGGAGTTGTCTGGTTCACTTTTCCATTTCCATTTCCTTTCACTTCATCTTCTTCTTCTTCTTCTTCATCTTCTTTTTATAGTACCTACAATCGCGCTTTTTATAGTCTTCTTTTTATAGTCATCTTCTTCATCTTCATCACATCACTTTTCCATTTCCACAAGCAAAAGTCCTTCTTCCTTTCACTTCATCCTTGGAGGATAGAGAACTTGAGACCTCGGTTGCCTGCCTCTCGCAGGACCTCCACAAGCTGTCGCTTTCCCACCTCCATCACCGCCCTCGTCTCCACCGCTAGTGGCTTGCTTGCCATGCTCCAGGAGCCCCACCCCGCTCTCAAGATTCACGACCTCACCAACATCAACACCTTCGTCGATTACTTCTGGCCCGAAATCTCCACCGACATATCCAGCTTGTATGGTTTTTCGGAACCCCTTTTCCTTTTTTCGCTTGCTTATGATGTGCAGTTTGGAGGGTGTTTAAGGTTCTACTTTTGTCCGTTTTTCTTATCCAAGCAATGTGTGGAGGGATTGCTTATGTACCTCCATCCAACAAGGAGGAAAAGCTTGGGGTCTAAGTTGTGGATGTCCACCCAAAACAACGAAAAGTAGGGGGATCCTTCGCCGGCGAAACTGGTCTTCACTAGTTTCGCCAGCGAAACTAGTTTAGGAAACTAGTTTCCTTCTAGTTTCGGAAACTAGTTTCGCCAGCGAAACTAGTTTCCTTCACTAGTTTCGCCCTCGCCCTCGAGACCTCCAGCTCTCAAGACCTCCAGCTTCCTGCTCCGACCCCTTCGTCCTCCACGAGTTCGGAGATTGAGCCGTTATCGTTGGAGCGAAGACAACCACACAAGGAGGAGCTTACCACATATTTTTCAATTTTTTGGACATACATGAGTACTGCGTTGGATTCAAACTCAAAAAAGGTAATGCCCGGGGAAAATTCCGTCTCCATCGGTCGGAGCTAGGCGGGGGAAGAAAATCATCCCTCTCCTCGCTCAACGTCGTCCATGGGTCCCTCGCCCCTCTTGCCGCCTCCTCCTCCTCCTCCTCTCATCGCCTCCGCTTTCTTCCCCACCCCTCCCCTGCCCTCCATAGCCTCCTCTTCAATTCCTTGACCTCCAAAATCCCCCAGCCTATCGGTCGTGGCCACCGCGCCGTTGTTTCCATGTCTCGCTCCACCGCTTCTGGCTACGCTGCCGCCCTTGCCGATGTCGCAAAATCGCAGAACATCCTCGAGGCCGTGCATGACGATGTCGAGAAGCTGGGTCGCTGCCTCGAGGATAAGCAGTTCTTCTCCTTCATCAACAATCCTGTCTTGAAAGGCGAGGACAAGAAAGCCGTGATCAAGAGCTTGGCTGCCGAGGAGACGTTCCAACCCGTCACAGTGAACCTTCTCAATCTCATAGTCGACAACAGAAGGACTGCGATTTTGAAGCCTCTGGTGACGGAATTCGAACTGCTCTACAACGACATGACGGACACGCAGGTCGCGGTCGTCACATCTGCGGTTGAAATCGACAAGTCGCAGCTCTCGCTCATCGGAAAGAAAATCCAGAGCATGTATGGCTCGAAGAACGTGAAATTGAAAAATATGTCCAATGACTTGGGCTTGTTGGCTTCTCCAACAATAGGCTTTGGTACGTACAAGGGCGAGTTTTCGGTCCCTTATGTTAAGCGGATTAACCCAGAACAACACAGTGACTGCCTGGATGAGCTCGGCCCAGAGGCAGATGTTGCTGCATATGCCACGGTTTTGAGACATTGCGCCAGTCATCATTACGTATATTGATCGGGGATGACAGCCCGGCACGTCTACAGGTTGGCATCAGTTAGTCTTATTCGTAGAGGAGAATTATCTGCCCAACTATCTAGAGCACCTTTCCCCTGATTTCGGGAAAGATCGACTTCAAATCAAGGCCATTCGGCTTTTACGAGTTTCCCCTCTTCCCAAGTTTCGCTGGCGAAACTAGTGAAGACTGGTTTCGCCTTCACTGGTTTCGCTGGCGAAACTAGTCTTCACTAGTTTCGGAAACCTTTATCTCCTCCACCTTTATCTCCTCGACCTTTATCACCATTCATGGCACATTCACCACCATGGTAGACATGGCTCCGACGTCCAGAGTCTCCACGTAATGTCCTAACTCGTTGATGTCAATCTACTATCGACGGGCGCACTTCATAATCGAAGAACTGCTAGAGAAATCGCATACTTAGAGAAACACGAGGCCTTCGTTGGGCACACGACAAGAGCAATACAAAGATAGAATCGTGCTAAATAACAGATTTAAACGATTCATCACGAGTCATATGAAGCGCGTGCATCTTGGGGAAAAGACTTGGCAAGGGTGGTGAAACAACGTGCAAAGCAGGAGATGGATGGGGAAAATGATCTAAAGAGAGCGAGAAGCTGGAATGAGGACTAAGGACGAAACAAAGAGCTATAGAGAGAGAGAGAGAAAGAGAGAGACAAAAGGACAGACAGACACAGACAGAGAGAGAGAGAGATAGGGAGGGGGGTACCAAAGGTGTGAGGATAGGAGGGATGGAGGAGGTGGGTTGTGGTGAATTGAGCTGAAGAGAATGGATTGGGTTGGATTGGGAGGAGGAGAAGGTCTGAGAGTGGGAGTGAGAGAGAGATGTGTACCGGTAAGTTGTTGCTTTTTCAAAATGATACTGCTTTTCTTCCGGCTCAAGAATCTCCCTCTTGAAAGCCGATAGTCGACACGCCCCATGTGTAGTCCTTGGGATTGCAATTGGAGGACGGATGCTCGTTCAAAAGCAGGATTGGGGAGGGATTGGAGGATGGTATGCTTGTTTTAAGGACATTTTCTAGTTTGGCTCTCTATGAGGATGCCCTTACTTTTCTCCATGACTCTTTTAGCGCATGCGTTGCTCCTATCCTCTCTTCCTCCTGCCCCTCCCCCCTCCCCAAGCACCACCTTGTCGCTGCCCCGCTCTCTCCCCCCATGTTTTCTCTGCCTGCGCCCTCCTTTCCCTACAGCTACTCTTCGAATCGCTCTCTCGGCATTCTTGGGCCGCACTCGGATTGCTGACGGACCAACGAGTGATCTAGGGATTTGTTTTGCAACTGTGATACAATACAAGACCCGTTTTGAACCTATACTTAGACTTTGTTTTATGAAGCTATTTGTTGTGAGAATTCATTGGTTTGTTTGGGGTAGAGTCATTTGGACAGTATGTTGCTATTATCCCTATCTTTGGTTTGAAGGGGGTGTTAGGAGGCAAAACCTTGATAAGGTTCAAATACTTTGGAGAGAATGTCGAATGTTGTAGATGGAGTACTTGGTAATTTATGCTCCCCACGTTATTCAAATACTTCTCGATTATTCTCGGCTATGGTTTCGCCAACGAAAGTATGATCTTGTCTTCTTCACACAGTGCTAGTTATAGTTGAAGGGAGCCTCACTCATAACACGAAATGTTTATTCTTAACTTGCATTTTGTTATCAGAATAATGTATTGAGGAACTCCATTTTTTTCAATCATTTAAAAGAAGTTTCCTTTGACAAAACTATGAATGGCATTTTTATTTAATCATTTGAAAGATGGTTACACTCTGTCATTTTTCATTTAATCATTTCAAAGATGGTTTCACTATGTCATTTATTTGTTTTTCTTCTTGTGTAGGTGAGCTTATTGAAAGTTGTGCAACAAATGCCTCCAGTAAGTTTGGTTTCTTTTTCTTTTTCTAGTTGCATTTCACCTTTGCATTTTTGCAAATCTTGTAATTGAGTTCTTCGAACGTGTAGAGAAAGAAACGTGATGTGTCTAGTCCTATCACAAGAAAAGGTGGTAAAAGGAAGAAGCAAGAGTCAGAGGTCAAGAATGAACTGAAGGAGCTTGAGCAAATTGACATTGAAAATGATATTGAGGATCCTGGGGACAACAAGGATAAAACTATAGATGATCCATCCAACAAAGTAGGAGTTAAAGATGATGTGGAGGATATCATTCCAGAGTGTGTTGAGAGACCTTCAGGTGCAGATATTTTGGAGCTTCTTACAGTAACTAAAGAAATTCCACCTCCTCGAATTCCCTTGTGTCGTTGTCTCATAAACCCAGTTGTGCGTCAAATTAGGAATGATTTGACCATTTTGAAAAGAGCATTTGAAACAGAGGGATACATTCCGACCAAAGGATCTTTTATTCTATCTATCAAAATGCCTGATGGGTCTTCCAAGGATGTTGATGATGTCACAAGAGAACGTTGGGACAAGAATTGGAGCTTAGTTAATGATGAGTTTGAATCAGAGATAATTGGCACACCATGGAGCTTTCTATCAAACAAAATGTTCTTCGTGTGGGAAGGAAATCATCGTACGGCATCTTGGATGGAAAGCATAGAAGAGCTTTACACAAATATCAAGTCTAGACACATTAGAGTGCAAGCTCAAATTATTGAACCGGAAGCAAAGGATGAGCTTAAGCTTGTTGCTGCTCTACAAAGATTTAACTTGTAAGCTTTGTTGTTTATGTTTACTATATTGCGCAAGAGGGTTGGATTATTTGAATAATCCTTGAGATGGTAAGTGCTTGTAAATGAAACCAATTTTGATCCATTTAAGTCAATGGTTGCAGGCTTAATGAAGATGCAATTGTTGTTACTAATCTCAAGGATTATTTGTACCACACAAGCACACTCGTATCCTGTGATGCTCAATATTTTACTCAGGATTTTAGTGAGGAGGAGAAAAAAGCTATTGAGTTGGCAAGACAGAAAGAGGTTGGAAGTGGACGAAGGGTGTGGTATCCCCTCACCCAAACTATTCTTGGGAGGATGGTATTTGCTGTAAGTATTAGTTCTTTAGTTTATATATTTTGCTTTGTGTTCCAATAACATTATGATGAGATTATCTGTTTATGTTGAAAGGGGAAATGGAAATCAGATTTTGAGGCTCAATGCAAGAAATTGCATTCTTCCATGCCAAAGGATGAGAGAGAGTCCAAGATTCATGAGATTAAGAAGACTGTGGGAGCAACATATCGAAGAAAAATTACACGGGTAAGTTTTCAATTTACCAAATTTTGTATTTATAGATCACAAATTTGAATTTGTAGTCCATAAAATTCTACGTTTTATATCTCAGATATTTGAATTTATAGTTTGCAAATTTGAATTTATAGTTTTCAAATTCTAATTTTACAACTCATAAACCACAATATATGATTTGAAAATTATAAATCTATAGTTACAACTTGTAAATTTTTAGTTTGTACTTTGAAAACCTTAATATATGGTTTGTTGTGTGTATCAAAGTCTCTTCTAAAACTTTACTATTTGGCAGATGCTTTCAATAGTCAATCCTTCCCATGGCAAGGAGTGGTTTAATATCCTTTGGAATTTACCATTTGAGGATACATCAATGAAGATCACTTTGGAGAAGCTTTACCAAGTATCAATTGCAACCTGTTCCAAGGCAAAGCAACTATCTATTCTTTCTCTTCTTGGTGCAGATGACAATCTAAAGGAGAGTTATGGGATGCCTATGACTGACCATGGTTTCATACCTTGGCTTGCAAAAGAAGTATGGATGGACCATGTGTTGGCAGATGCTGGGCGATTGCTTGACCAAGTGATGAAATCATCAAGCATTGAGGGTGCAGCTACACTTCCAGACAGTCCTTCTATTCTGGAATACTTTGATGGCATTATAGTGAGACACAGGCCTTTTTTGTTTGAGCCTTTAGCTTCATTGATGACAGTTGCTGTTGTTCCATCCAAGCAAGTTGATCTTACAAATGCCAGCAGACGATTGGTTTACAGGTGCGTTTTGGCTTTCGTTTTCAATGGAAATATATCTTTGTAATACCTTGCATTCTCTTATATTATCCTAAAAATCATTTAGGTATCTCCATTATCTGGCTGCAAATAAGAGTCTTAAGGTGGTACCATCCATTTGCAAGGCTTGGACTATGCTTGCACCTGCTACTTATTGCATGTACACCTCTCATATTTTTAGAGAGAATAAGCATAAGGATGGTCATATATTGCTTACGGAGTGGGAAAGGAAGCACTGCCCTTGGTGGATCGAGATGAAGGCTGGAACATGTATCGAGGAAGAGAAGGAAACTTATGATCGCCATTTAAAAGGTGAGTGCAAGTCAAACTCGGGTTCGTCGGGCAACATGGATGAGGCACAAAAGAAGAGGCTTGAAGAGGAGCAAAAAGCAATAGTAGAAAAGCAAAAGGCAAGTCATGTGACTCCAAATAACAAACGTGGTGGAAGACCTAAACCAACGGGCACTTCTAACACAGGTCTATTTTCTTATAACTCTTTCTTTCATGTTTCAAAGTGATTAGAAGCTTCCTACAAATTTAATTTAGGGTTCTTTGTTATTGTAGACGATGATCCACGAAAGGAGGAGTCTCTTCTTAGTAAGAAAGTGTGTAATACGGATATGGTTTATGTTCCTTTGTCCACTTTCTCATCATTTGCAACTCATATCTCACAAGAAAACTACAAAGTTTGGGAGTATGATTATGTATCACTTGGAAAAGAAGTTAAGCAATACAAGTACGATGGGGCTTTTCAAATCATAAGAAATTTTTACCATGAACTTGGTGGCATGAAGAAGTCACGCAATGGAAAAAATGCTGCATGGAGTGTGGATTTTTGCTTGATTGACCTTCCTACAGGATCTATAGTGAGTGGAATCAAGGGTGGAATCCCTGGATGGAACATTCTAAATGAGGAGCATATCTCATGCTCACTTGCTATTGCTTCATCTGTGATGGATGATTATGGATGGACATTGGTGATGTGTTCACCTGTATCCACTTCATTCGTTGAGCGTTTGGCAAGACAAATGAGACTAGAGGTTTCTTCTAGGTGAGCAATATATCACAGTTGATAATGTCTGTTTATGTGAATTGCATTCAGCTATTGGTATCTTATAGTTAGTACATGTAGATGGATCGTGGAGACGGGAGATTGCATTGATGTTGCGGATAATGTTGGCTTTGGTGTCAAGGTATGTCATTTGGCTATTTAAGTGATTGTCATGTTCTTGTTTGTTCGTATTTTAGTATTCTCCATTAACTTTTTCAATCTATGTTTCATATAGATTACTGCCTTTCAAATCCTATTGTTCTCTAGGATTGGCAAGAAGGCACATCACTATCTTGATAGGGCAAATAAAGTTTCCCAATCCCTTAAGGTGTGCATGGACAATTATTTCATCACTCATTACTTGCCTTCAAGTGTACGGTGCATAAAAGAGGGAAAGGGTGGACAGTGGCGTGGTGGGTTGGAGAAGAGTAGCTCCATGATGTTGATGTTCATGGAGTTGTTGTGTCCGATTGGAGGCTCTGTGCTTGAGCTTGGTGCAGGTACAGCACCTGGGATGAAAGCAGCAATTCACTCAGGACGTCCATGCATGGCAGTGGACAATGACAAAGAGATTTGCACAGGATACTTAGAAGGCATGCTTAGAGACAACTTCACAGAGGCAGGGCCTTCAAGTGTGAATCAAGCAGTCCTCATGATAGATGATGAGGAGACAGACTATGACTTTGATGCACCTCTTGATTAGTGAGTAATTTATTTGATCTATGTGTATAATTTAAGCATGGTTAGATACTGACTAATTGAGCTTAGTGTTCTGCCTTGCTATGCAGAAGATGTGGCTACCCAAATGGCAGGAGATAGCACATTCGATTATGAGTTGGTGGAGAGGCATCATGGACGTCTAGACTACATAGATAACTTGGCTGATGAGGTCTAGAGAGCATGTCCTGGCTTTTTATGGATTGATGCAAAACTTAATTTCTCATGTTTTCATTATCATCTCATGTAGACCTGGTTTCTTATGGATGGATAGCCATTACCTTCTTATGCAAACCTTAACTTCTTATGGATTGATAGATTATGGCTTTTGAATCATGTGATTTTAATGTTCTTTGACCTAATAATATGAACATGTCATAGTTGTTTTGGAAATGTATGGCAAGTTGTAATTTATAGGTTTGAATTTTTAGGTGAATTCATAGATTACATCTTTGATTGTTAAAATATATATCCGTCCCTCTATTGAGTTTTGAAAGACTAAAAACAAATAATTGTTGGCAATCTCACAAGCTTGAGGGGAGGTATTAATAAGCATATCTACTTAAAAGTGAACAATGCCACTAGTCCTAATTTTGTTGGCATGTTGAGGCTTATAGAAAATACAATGAATGTGCAAATATAATACACACAACTGCATCATGAGAGCATTCAAACCAAGGGTATATGTCTTTGGCTCTTTGTACCTTGGTACATGCATGCAGTTAATATGAGCGCTGTCGATTGAGGTTTTTAAAAAAAGATATTCCATAAAAAAACATTCATTCAAGTATAACTCCATTGAGTGTTGCTCGGATAATCCGCTCAAGGGTTTCCGCTCATAATATGTACGCACCCGAATTGCCAGCAACACCCTAGGCAGAGCCACAGCAGCTCATACAGTCTACTAGGGAAAGTAGACCTCTAGCTAGATTGACATATGCTTAGAAAGGCAAAGCAATTCAAGTGGAAACCACCAACTATGCTCTTATGACTACCATCATGGCTACTAAAGAGCCAGTGTACTTTGAACATGCAGTAGACAAGCCAAAATGGAAAATTTCTATGAATGAAGAAATGGATGCTTTGTATAAGAATAATACTTGGGAATTATGCGCCCTTCCACCAAGAAAGAAGGCCATTGTAAAAAAATGGGTATACAAAGTGAAGGACAGTCTCTCGGGGGGGTCACTATATATAAACCCTCTATACCACGTGCGTTCAAGGCATATTTCTAAAATCCCTTATCTGTGTAAATTTTTCATTAATAAAATGTACCCCTTTTCTATACAAATCTGTAAATTTTTTTCAAAACTATTTTATATAGTCCCTTATGTATATTTATTTCTGTAAATTTTGGAAATAAAAAATATCCTTTTGTTGAACTCACGTGATAGGGTTACATATGATGAGTGACCCCCCCGAGGACAGTCTAGATGGTAGTATTCAAAGATACAAAGCCAGATTAGTTATTGCAAAAGGATTTGCACAGTAATATGGTCAGGATTATGATGAGACTTATGCTCCAGTAGAACAAAGATGAATTTCATATGGTTCTTGATATCACTGGTGACACTCAGCAGATGGAATGTGTATCAGCTTGATGTCAAGAATGCATTTCTCAATGGTTATCTAGACGAGGAAGTCTACATGCAAGAACCAATAGGTTATGTTGAACCAAGAAAGGAGAATAAGCTTTGCCATCTCAAAAAGAGTCTCTATGGCTTAAAGCAAGCACCCAGAAGTTGGTACATTAGAATCGACAAGTATTTTGCTGATCTGGGATACATGAAGTCCAATGCAGATCATACTCTCTACTACAAAGTTCAAGGGGAAGACATTACTATTTCACTTTTGTATGTAGATGAAAAATCTAAAAATCTAAAACAAGACTTATCAACAAAGTTCGACATGAAAGATCTTGGACTTATGCACTATTGTCTTGGAATTGAGTTCCGGAGAGATTCAAATAGGACATTCATGAGTCAGCTCAAGTATGTTGATAGTCTCCTGAAGAAGTTTCATATGGCAGATTGCAAGATTGCAGCCACTCCCATGGAATAGAGTTTAAAACTTACTAAATATTAAAAAAAGTCTACTGTCAACAATGACAGGTACTACAGGTAGCTCATCGGATCTCTTATATATCTAACTATCACACGGCCAAATATTTGTTATGCAGTAAGATCACTAGCACAATTTATGGCAAATCCAAAATAGTCTCACTGGAATGCAACCAAAAGAGTCTTGAGATACATCAGAGGTACAGGACACTTTGGGATCGAATACAGAGGAAGTCATCCATGGTTGCATGGATACTGTGATAGTGACTATGCTAGAGATCATGAGACCAGGAGATCGACACATGGATATGCATTTTTCCTTGGTCAAAGGTGCTATATCATGGTTGTCAAACAAATAGCCAACTGTTTCTTTGTCTTCCACTGAAGCAGAACATAGAGCACTCACTATAGGTGCATGTGAGTCTATATGGCTCAGAAGACTATTGTTAGAAACAAATTACTTTGATGAGTCAAAGCCAACAACAATATACTATGATAATCAATTGGGTCAAGCATTGGCCAAGAATCCATTATATCACTCTAGGACAAAGCACATTGATGTCAGAGAACACTTCATCAGAGAAAGAGTGTTACTTGGTGACATCACACTACAGCATTGTGATAGTAGCAAAGAGAATGTTGCAGACATGTTTACCAAACCACTCGGTAAAGAGATTTTTGAGAAACACCGATTAACTCTTGTTTTGACGCAGAGAAAGGACATTCCCATTAAAGGGGTGCAATGGAATGTAATGCACAGTCCTTCTTTGATTCCCCAGAATCATCATCTTGAGGGAAGGCCTAATTCATGATGTTGATATTGAGGGAAGGTGTTGAGAGTTCACGGTCAACTTCATGTGATCATGTGTGCATAACACCATCATGTGATCATATGTGCATAGCACTAACCCAATAGAGTGCTATAAAGGAAAGGGTTAGATGCCCTAACCCTAATTCTAAATGGGTTTGTATATATTCTACATTTTCAACTAAATCTAGTGTACAATTAGTCATTTGTGGTGTGATCTCTAGCTATGCCCTCTCTCCTCATCTCCACTCTTCTCCTCTCCCCTCTTCATATTTTGTCAACTTTTGCTTTCTTTTGAATAAATCATCTTGATTGAATTGGAACATTAGGTTCTTTGGTGGCCTCTTTTTGCTGGTGTGTAATTACATTCACCGGTTTGATCTTATGCTTACCGGCCCCAGACTTTGATGGTCCACCCCAATAATGTTGATTGGAATGTCAGTCTTAGCTATTTGTGGTGGGACCTTATTTTTCATGGGACAATCCATATAGGCATGGCCTATCCCACAATCTCTACAGAGTGGTTGGAAAGTAGTAGGGCTACCACGATGAGGGCACTTTGCGATCTGGTGATTTTCTCCACAACTGTGGCACTTGATTGTGGTGCTCGATATGTGTTTGGTCGAACTTGATTTGCATAGACTGGTATTAAACCTTCTGCATCTTCTACATAGTACATTGGTTACTCGGCTTCATACTTGAATGGCGAATCCAGTTCCTTGACTTGAAGTTGTTGTATTGGAACTGCTGGAGGAGCTGGATTTGGCGTTCTTGGATATGGTCGTGGATTCAGATTCCTGAGTAATTGTGGGACTTGTGTCCAAATGGGAATAGAATTTACAACCGTGGAGCTAGGGGCACTTGTGCAAGTGTCGGTTGCTTGTACATTGGTATGGGTGCCGGTTGGTATTGTTGAGGTTGAGGCAGGTTGTTACGCATGTTGAAGATGCAACTATTTTTATCATGGCCACCGACTATGCAGATATGGCACCACAACCTTGGCAGTGGATTTGCTTGTGCAGTGATGTTGGCTCTTAGGACCGAGCATTCACTTGTTGTATGATTGGCCATGCAGTGTGGGCACCATACATTTTCTCGCCATGGATAAGTCTGAGGTGGTGGCTGAGACATGTGAAGCTTTTGTTCCATGGCCTATATCATTTCTTCTTTTAGCTTCATGGTCATGGCCTCTAGGCGATCTTCATTAGACATTTCGGCAATGGACTTGGATTTTTCCTTTTTAGAGCGTTCATCTCGTGCACTAGATCAATTTATGTCTATGATTGTCATCATCCAAAATCACATGAGGATCAACCTGCGCAGGTCATTTTTTCTGACATTTCGTTGGTATTGACTTGTATGCAGCATATCATTTTCACATCCCATCTCATGAATTGATGCATTTGCCATGTCAACCAATCGTTTGCCAGATGATACACCCACACTACCACTATTAAACTGGTCTGCAAGGTCCTGGGCCACACCCTAATCGCACACCTTTAAGATGTGCATTGTACCTAACACTCTGAAGTACCACCATAGATAAATCTGCCCCTGTAGTCTCAAAGAGTGAAACATGATCCTTGTGTCCAACACTTGCTCTCATGCTTGCATGCTTGGACTCTGAAAGGTTGGTGGAAGGGACAAACAAACCAGATTCATCTTGTGAACCAAACCAGGAGCCCCAATGAAATGCTCTAGTGTCCCATCAAGCCAACCACATTTCTAGTGTAGGAATCTCTCCTTGTGCTGCATGACCTCCCTGCCCAAATTTCCTCAACTCATTCTTGCATACCTTAGCTGAATTAGTAGAGGGTGCATTTCTCCACTTTCTGCATAGAGATTTATGTTCCTCTTGAGAACCTGGTCTTATGCACTTATGGGTGTGATTTGCTCCCAATGAAACACACAACTCCTTTCTTTACTCTCTCTTTACTTGGGTTTACTTGGGTCCGTTTTCTTGGCACCACATTGTGCATACTGCTAGCTAGTTTGCATTCACCTCATCAGCCATAAATCCTCTAAACTATGGTTTTGAAAACCCATTTGGGCCCTCCTCTCATGTCCTTCCATATTCTTCTATGCTCATTCCATCTACTCGGCTCACTCCCAGCAGTCCCACATCTCATCCCTTGCACTTCCATCTACTTCACTCATTCCAAGCAATCCCATGTCACATCCCTAAATCCAGTCTGCCCCTCCAACCTCACTGAGCAAAATTCATCCCCTTCATCCACACCTTCTCTCGGCCGTCCCCTTCATCCACACCTTCTCACATTTTTCTACCATAGCTCAAGGACCACTATAGCTTTATCCCTCTTGACAAGTTGAAGAGCTCCATTCATGACTTGACGAACTTCGGCAATAATGTCTTCCTCACCTCCAAAAACTAGAGCTAGCAAATCGTCTAGAAGGTAAGTGCACAAATCGTCTAGAATCTCTATTAAAGGATGCGATACCTTGGGAAGTTAATGTACAATGTAGGTTACATTTGTTTAGTTGACGCATGTTGAGTCCCATGTTTGCAGGCATACATGAACACATAATGAAAGCAAGACCAAAGGGAAGGGAGTTTAAAAGAAAGGGGAAGGCTGTCTCATGGGCAACTGAATTTATATTCCTGGACCTTCCCTTTGGTGGGGAGCTTACTCTGCTTCCACATCCACATTGGCACATGTTGACCGAGGATCATGTCCATTATGTTGTCTCCTTATCTGCGTCCACCCTCTCGGATGCAGGATGGCTTCTTATAATGGTCTCTATGGGAGGTAATTTTAGACAATGCTATGTATCCAACATTTATCTTGACTATTTAAATTGGTGTAGTGGGAGTGATTGTAGATGGTTTTATATTCTTATAGGAGAGTCAATAACTTTGGTGGAGTGATACTATCGGGTCTAAGAATTGGAAGTGGTGCGGCGTATTGTTGCACTTCACCATGATGTATATGGGTTCCATGAAACGGCAGGCATTTGGATTGGGGTAAATTTGACTTTTCTTTTTTATCATTCATGATACATGTGGCAGGGCCAACTTTAAAATATTGTTTGCTCGTGCTTGTAGCATTGTGCTTCCAAGTTATTCATTGTTTGTAGGTGTGGAGTACACCCTTGGATGGCCCTATATGTGGGTCTCAAACCAAACTCAGCTAACTAAGGTGGCATACTAACTGAACCACTAACTAGAGTACATAAAGATAGCTGCCATCTAGCTATTATTCATGGGCGGTGTACCAATTGCATCTGCAGCTAACAAGTCGGTGACATAAATGCACAACAGTCACCCTGGCATATCACGAGTGGGGCTCAATATCTCAACATTTCGATCTCCATTCCCCATCCCCCTTTCCCATTCAATACATACATTATTTAGTTTTAGCTTTTTATTGAATTCTTACATTATTCAAGGCATTCAACAACCAAACCAACCCATGGATATATAGAAAACCACATATGAACTTTGACAAGTGAGTTCAGAAGTCATAGGACTAAAAACCTTACATCTATTGCCAAAGCAAAAGATACGATGTCTACTTTTTAATTGACCCCCAAAATTGCAATTCATAGAGCAAGAATGACATTTCATATTGACTTCAATTCTCTCTAGCTGTGGCAAGGGAAATAAATGTTATCTGCCCCTTCTAACATATGTAGCTGAAGACGGAAAAATTTCCACAATGATGCATGATTAGAGCTCATCCAAGTCCTCAAGAGAATGGCTTGCCATGCATTCCTTATATAGACAAGCGGACTCACACCTCACTGCACTCATCATCAATGTACACGTTACGTCTCAAAGAGTGCCTTTTGGGGGACTCCTCATAACATGGATCGTCTATCATTCTCCTTGCCATATCTTTTGCATATGGTGGCAATACACTTTGCCACAAATAAAAAACACAATGCATTCAGACCCTAATGGACATATGACACACTCAACTAAAAGCATTTGAAAACTGAGATTCTTCCATTATCTTTTCTAGACCCGAAACATCCATTATGCAAAAAAGAACCACATTCTTATGCTTATGGAAAATGAAAGTAAAATAGAAGATCAATAATATTCACATGCCAGCACATAACAAAACAAAGGTGCTCACTAGTCATCAAACAAATTACTGCTATCAGCAGTCTTGTCCACTTCATCATCATACTGCCCAACCCCCCCACCATCATGCTTAACTTGCCTCCACTTGCTAATGGTGGGCTGGACATGTGAAACAATCACAGTCTCATCCATGTCCACCAAGGATGTTTTTATCAAAGCTATGCTTATATATTAATATAAAATCTTGGCAAAAGTTTTCCAGCTCATTTTTTAAGTTTCACAATATTGGTAGAATGTAGTACTTTTTTATATTTTTTCTTTTGAGTTTTGAAGGAAAACATGTAAATCCTGGCAAAAGTTTAGATTTTTTTTGCATAAAAGTCTCAAACCCTGGCTAATGTTTCAAATACTAGTTTTTATTAAGACATACAAACTTTCAACACCAATATAAAATTTTAGCTTCTTAACGAAACTAACTTTAAAAAACCTACCATGATGTCCATGGAGACACATAAGAATCCAGTGGATAGGCAAGCCTTGAGTATGGGAGTTGTACCATAGCTTCAAACCCCACCTGGACAGCACAAAAACTCCACAAAGCATGACAAGAAAATGTGACTGCACTCCAACCCTCCTCTCCAGACATCTCTGGTGGGGCTCCTCTCGCAATAAAAATATCATGGGGTTCACTTATTCTTTTGTACTTAGAGTTCTTTTGGCTTTCACAACTAAGAAGAGGAAAACTGTTTTCAGACTCCACCTTTGTGTATATTCCCCCATTGTGTATGCGAGAAAGCTGCAAGTGAGACTCCTTCCTTCTCTCCCACTCTCTTCACATGGTATCAAAGCTCGGTTCGTGGTAAGGAGCTTAAGAAAGCAAACCAAGCTCGCAATGTCCTAATAAGAGGATCATTGTTCCTTTCCTTTTTTTTTGAGTTTGGGAGCAAATCTTTGGAGGTAGCACAACCGGAAAGTGCAAGAGTGCACTGTCTCAGATTGGGACACCCTTCGTGGTGTGGCAAGAGGGCAGTACATGCTACTAGATAAGGCAAAGCCCTCGGTGAAATTATTTTTTTGATTCGAGGTCATTTCGGGGCCCGTTTTGGTGGCAGAAGTTTTCCGCATGCACTCAAAAAGTGCCCTATTTTTGCTGTGCGACCACTGTTTAGCAGGTCGGTGAAAATTTGTCGCAGAAGCTACATCGTATGCCTGTGCATAGAGATATTGGGAGTGACAGAATCATTCTTATTTCCTGCTGATGCATAATCGTCACTAAGAAGTGACTGTGTGGTCAAATACCACTCTCGTTAGTTTTGCAAATTTGACCTTGTGAGGCAAAAGTTGTGTTTTTTTGCAATGATAGAATATTTTGCAATGTTTTGTAATGGCGTCTGATGCTCTTTCACAGATTGTCACTGAAAATCTTGACAAGAACAGCTTCCAAGCATGGAAGTTTAGAATGACGAATTTCCTTAAGGGAAAAGGTTATTGGGAGTTCATTACTGGAGCTAAACAAGAACCAGTTATTCCTAATGTTCCCAATCAATAGGAGCTGCAAGCATTTAAAGGCTGGCATGAGAGAGCCAAAAAAGTTATGTACTGGCTATCTATCAGTATTTCACATTCTATGATTATGTATATTCAGGATGCAAGCACGCCGAAGGAGGCGTGGGATACTTTAACAAAAATGTATAGCACAAATACGCAAGCCAAGAAAATGCAACTCAAGTAGGAGTTGCATAATGTGTAGAGAGAAAATATGAGCATCAATGACTACCACATGAAGGTGAAGAAGATTGCAAATGTACTTGCTTCTATTGGGTTGCTAGTGGAAGATGATGATTTAGTTTCTGTGACCTTGAATGGTCTAGGAAAGGATTATGCACTATTCTGGACATCCATTGCCATTCGTGAGAACTTTCTTGATTTTGAGGAGTTGATTGCTCTTCTAATTTTTGAAGAGCAGAGAAATGGTGGTGCATCTTCTTCAGGAGGAACTTCAAAAGAAGCTGTCTTCTACTCAAATGCTAGAAGAGGTAGAGGTAGAGGTAGAGCAGGCCGATTTGGAGGTCATGGCAAAAATCAAAATTTGCAGGAAATTCAAGAAAACTAGTCCTATGGAGGAGGACATGGTAACTTTAGAGACAAGGGGAGCCAAAGAGGTCGTGGTGGATGGCAGAGAGGCCAAAATGCAAACAATAATATTGAATGCTACTACTATGGTAAAATGGGTCATATGGTTAAAGATTGCTATAAAAAGTAGAATGACATCATAACTGGAAAATTGCAACAAGGCAATTATGCATCCTCTAGTAGACAGGGTGATGAGAGAAATGAACATCTTTTTATGGTGCAGCACATGACCAATTCTGTGACAAGTGCATAAGAAAGCAATGATGTGTGGTATGTTGACTCAGGTGCATCAAACCACATGACAGGTCATGCAAAATGGATGTAGGATGCAAGGAAAATGAAAAGACCAAGATTTGTGGAGACTGGTGATGATACTGCACAACCTATTGTGCAAATTGGTAAAATTCCTTTGTTTATGCAGGATGGGAAAAAGAAATACCTGTCTGATGTATTTCATGTCCCAAATATCACCAAGAACCTGGTTTCTATTGGTCAAACATTGTGCATTTATGTCACCGACTTGTTAGCTATAGATGCGGTTGGTACAGTGCCCATGAATAATAGCTGGATGACAGCTATCCTTATGTACTCTAGTTTGTGGCTCAGTTAGTATGGCACCTTAGTTAGCTGAGTTTGGTTTGAGACGCACATATAGGGTTCTTCTATTTCTTTGTACTTAAGTTCTTTTGGCTTTCACAACTAAGAAGAGGAAAGCTGTTTTCAGCCTCCACCTTTGTGTGTATTCCCCCATTGTGTATGTGAGAAAGCCGCAAGTGAGACTCCTTCCTTCTCTCCCACTATCTTCACATCTTCTTCCCTTTTGTTATCAAGCGACCTTTATTTTTCATATCCTCAATAAAGCATCCATGAGGATTAAAGCTGACCTGCAAGCCCTGCTCAACCATGGTCACCCTGGCATGTCACGAGTGGAGCTCGATATCTCAACACTCCCCCTCGAGCTCAATCCCAATTCCTGCACACCAAGCAGGTCTCTGAACTTGCACAGCTTCTCTGCGCCCAATGCCTTCGTGAATATGTCATCTACCTGATCCTCTGTGCTGACATAAACTAGATCAATAAGACCTAGTAAAACCTTCTCCTGCACATAGTGATAATGCACCTCAATGTGCTTTGTTCTAGCATGATAGACTGGGTTATTTGCCAAATGTATACTGCCCATGTTGTCACAATAAATGACAACTGGCCCATCTGTAGACTGATGCATATCATAAAGTAGCTTATGCAACCAAGCTACCTCACATGCAGCCATTGCTGCACCCCTATACTCAGCCTCTGTACTTGACAAGGCAACTGTAGGTTGTTTCTTATTGCTCCAAGTGATTGCAGCACTCCTAAAAGAGAACACATATCCACTGGTAGATCGTCAATCAGAAAAACTACCAGCCCAATCAGCATCAATGTATCCATGCAACTGTATCTGAACCCTAGCCTCATAAAATAGTCCATACTGCAATGTGGACTTCACATACCTGAGTATGCGTCTAGCCGCATCCAAATGTGGTTTCCTTGGAGCCTGCATAAACCGACTTACCAATCCAACAACATAGCTCAAATCTGGCCTGGTAATAGTCATATAAATCAAACTTCCTACTATGCATCTGTACATAGTAGGTGAGAGTGCTCTCAACGGAAGCAAGAACAGAAGAAGGAGAGAGAGAGACAGAGAGCCACACAAGTTTTGGTGGGTGCAGAACCACCCTAATCTTCTTTTTCATTCATTTATATATGTGTTTGAGTATTGTACATAACTGGGGTTAAGGCACAGTGACCTTTAACCCCCACAACCTCCCACTTAAAGGACAATGTGCCTTTAAGGGAGAACAACCAGTGAGCATACTATCCAATGCCCATCAATACACGACAATACTCAAACCGCTGACTAGGTAGACTCTTCGTCAGCATATCTGCAGGGTTATCATCTGTATGAACCTTGACAAGCTCTATGCGCTTGTCCTCAAGTACCTCCCTGATGAAATGGTACCTGACCTCAATGTGTTTGGTCTTTGCATGAAAGACCGGATTCCGTGCTAGCTGAATAGCACTCATGGAATCACTATGCAATGTCAGTACACCTGTATGAATCCCCAAATCTCCCACTAGCCGATCAAGCCATATAGCCTCCTTGCAACCCTCTGTGGCTGCAACATACTCAGCCTCTGTGGTAGACAAAGCAACGCACTTCTGTGTGCGAGACATCCACGACACTGCACCACCTGCAAAGGTGAACACATAACCAGAAGTGGATCTCCTACTATCCACATGCCCTGCATAGTCTGAATCTGTGTACCCAAGTACACGCATGTCTCCTTTACCAAAGCAGATGCACATCTCCTTGGTACCCTTCATGTACCTCATGATGCACTTAACTGCCTCCCAATGCCTCTTTCCTGGATTAGCCATATACCGGCTAACAACTCCCACTGCAAATGCAATGTCTGGTCTAGTAGCTATCATAGCATACATAAGACTCCCAACTGCTGATGCATAAGGAACCTTGGCCATCATGGCCCTCTCCTCATCTGATTTGGGACTATCTGTATGACTCAGTTTCACATATGGAGGCAATGGAGTACTCACTGTCTTCCCCCCCTCCATATTGAAACGCTGTAATACTTTTGTAACATACTCTTTTTGTGAAAGCCAAAGGAGTTTCCTACTCCGATCATGCGTGATGCGCATACCAAGAATATGACCTGCAAGTCCCAAATCCTTCATATCAAAGGCCTCATGCAACTTGGCCTTTAATGCATCTAGCTCATAAGTATTCTTGCTAGCCAATAGCATATCATCCACATATAGTGCCAGGATTATCAGGCTACTATCCTTAGCCCTTTTAGTGTAGAGGCAGTGATCAATTTCACTCCTTCTAAAACCCTGGGACCGAATGAAAGCATCAAACTTCTGATACCATTCTCTAGGTGCTTGCTTAAGACCATAGAGACTCTTCTTCAGCTTGCAAACTAAATGCTCTTTGCCCTTTTCTTCAAAGCCTTCCGGCTGCACCATGTAAATTTCCTCATGCAAATCCCCATGCAAGAAAGCTGTCTTGACATCCATTTGCATAAGCTCCATATCCTCTGATGCCACTAGTCCAAGCATGCATCTAAGTGTGGTCATCTTCACAATCGGAGAGAATATCTCATCAAAGTCCACACCCTTCTCTTGCTTGAACCCTTTAGCAACCAAACGAGCCTTGTACCTAGGCACATCATCACCTGTGACCTTCATTTTGTAGACCCATTTACATGGCAATGCTTTCTTTCCATGTGGCAAAGAAACCAAGTCCCAAGTCTTATTCTTCATAAGTGAACTCATCTCTAATTGCATAGCATACTCCCACTTGCGTTGATCCTCACGCATCATAGCCTCTTTGTAGCAAGAAGGCTCCCCGCAATCAGTAAGCATCACATAGTCTACCCCTGGAACAAACCTATCAGGCGGTCTAGACACTCTAGATGATCTTCTCAATGGCATTTCAGCTTGCTGTCCCACTTGCATATCAGCCACATTTGGCTCATCATTTCCACCAATAGATGATCCATCATCTACCCTTGATTGTATACCTGTGGGAGTACTTGGTTGTACCATTTCTTGCACATTTGGTGCATGGACAGCTTGCTGTCTATCAACATATGCAGGTGGATTCACATCCTGGAAAGTGATTCTCCTCATTTCCACATCCCTCATGGGTGCCTTATGCATCTTCTTCTCATTGAAGACCACATCATGGCTGCGTATGATCTTCTTTGCTTCTGGATCCCAGAGACGATAGCCCATCTCTCCACTTTCACCATAACCTAGAAAGATGCATTTCCTAGACTTAGGATCTAGCTTCTTTCGAAGCTCTTTTGGCACATGTGCATATGCCTCACACCCAAATATACGCAAATGAGAGTAAGAGGGCTTCTTTCCACTCCATGCCTCTTCAGGAATACCACCATCCAAACTCTTACTAGGTGATCTATTGATCACATGCACTGCAGTCTTCATTGCCTCCGCCCAAAAACCACCAGAAAGACTTGCATTGGAAAGCATGCATTGCAACCTTTCTTGAATGGTACGGTTCATCTTTTCTGCAATTGGATTTTGCTCTGGAGTACGAGGGGATGCAAGCTCCCTCTTAATCCCACGAGTATCACAGAAATGCTGAAAGTCATGAGAGAGATACTCTCCACCATTGTCAATCCGTAGGCATTTAAGCGTTCTACCTGACTGATTCTCAACCAAGGCCAGCCATTTCTGAAATACCTGGAACACATCACTCTTCCGAGCTATAGCATAAGCCCACACTTTCCTAGTTGCATCATCAATGAATGTCACATAGTATTCAGCCCCGCCTAATGACCGTGTAGGCATGGGACCACATACGTCTGAATGCACCAAATCAAGCATTTCAAACTCTTTCTTTCCCCTTCTTTTATGGGCTGATTTAGTCTGCTTCCCATAGAGACAATGCTCACAAAATTCAAAATCAGAGAAACTCAAATGCGGTACATAACCCAAACGGCATAAGAGTTTCATTCCATTCTGGCTCATGTGCCCCAACCTGCAATGCCATAAAGAAGTGCTTGGCTGCTCGGTTATTGCAACAACATGATCAAATACCCCTGATACATGTAAGGGATACAAAGTCCCACACTTGGCACCCCTGGCCAAAAGCATAGAGCCCTTTTGAATTTTCCAACTCTGAAAGCCAAAAGTGGTGTGAAAACCAGCATCATCTAGCTGACCCACTGAAATAAGACTCTTGGTCAGCTTAGGCACATGTCTCACATGTTTCAAAACAAATGCAGACCCATTTGCAAAAGAAAACTTTATGTCACCTATTCCCACTATGTCACATGCATAGTCATTTCCAAGATGCACACAACCTGTCTTTCCACTGTCATAAGTGGAGAACCATTCCCTATGGGGAGTAACATGGAATGAAGCACCAGAATCCAAAATCCAATCCTGGGAATATGCATCATCTGAAGTGGTAAGCAACTCTGCAGATAAAGTAGACATGAAGAGAACATCATTGTCACTATCATGTGTGACTGCATTGATCTCCTCGATCTTCACTTTTCCTTTGTCCTCCCTTGGACTCTCTTCCTTTTGATTTGCACCCCAATTTGCATTCTTTTTCTTATCCTTTTGCTCTCTTTTCAGCTTGTAGCAATCCTTTTTCATATGGCCCTTCTTGCCACAATGGTAACACTCAATGTTCCGTGCCCTGGATTTGCTACGTGACTTTACTCTTTCTTGGGACTTCCCCCTGAACTGTGATCTGCCCCTTTGCACATTTAAGGCTGCATCTTGCTTGTTGCCATCCATAGACTTCCGTCTAATCTCCTCGGCCAACAAGCTACCCACAACATCATCAAATTTCAGTACTCCACCAGGTGCAGAGTTACTGACAGCTGTACGGAAGGTATCCCATGAGGATGGCAATGAACATAAGAGAAATATTGCCTTAGTCTCCGCATCAAAATTCATTTTCTGAGCCTGAAGCTGGCTGAAAATAATATTGAATTCATTCAAGTGAGAAGCAATGGAGACCCCTTCCTTCATCTGCAGCTGAAACAACCTCTTCATGAGGAAAACTTTATTAGAGGCAGTTTCCTTTTCATAAGTGGCACACAGTTTCTTCCACAAATCTTCCGTAGTCTGCTCATTTACTACTGTGAAATAAACTGACTCTGCAAGATGAAGTCTAATAGTAGACTTTGCTAATGCATCCAACTCATTCCAATCATCCTCAGACATATCCATAGGCTTAGCTTCAATACCTGCCAAGGGTTTAATCTGCTTCTTTTGAATAAGCACATCCCTTATTTGTTCTTTCCACAAAGAAAAGTTTGTCCCATCAAACTTTTTAATGCTGAAAAAATCCTTTTCAGACATGGAAGAGGATGCCATGATGCAAATGAAACAAAATCCCAAATGCTAGTGCCTGCAAGAGAGAATCACACCAAATACTAGGTGCACCCAAATGTGTATGCCACAATAGAGTGAAATATCACCAAAATTCAAAGCTCAAAGCATCAAAAGATGCATCTGACTCATGTGCATATACTATGCATCCATATGAGCAAATCTGGCCCAAAAGAAAATGCCAATAAGTGCCAAATGACTCAAGCATAAACACTGTCCACTGGCATATGCATCAATAATGTCTCATCCAAGAGAGCATAGCACTATCAGTGCATCACCTGCAATGTGTCAAAGCTGTCCCTCAGCTTAAAATAGCATCCATGTGCAAAGCGTCCATAAAAAATAGCATCCCACAAGGCAATTTGGGCCTATCAGCGCATCCAACAAGGACCGCAATGCATCCAAATGGCCTATAAATCATCCACTGCAACCCAATGCATACCACGAATGAGCGCACACTGCTCAAACTGCAACCAGAGTGATCTGCATAAGGTATGCTCAAGAAATCATAGTCCCACGGTAATGAGCGCTACTGAAAAAAGAACCTGAGATGCTTCAAAACATGGGCGCCATTGCATAATCGGACTCAGCAAGAAAATCTGCAAATATCTCTCTTCTGCCAGAACTCCAAAATCCCAACCGATGAGTGAGAAATGGGAGTCAACACTTATCCACTGCCATGTGGCATAAATCTAAGGTTTCAAAACCTTAGTATGAAAAATGCATAACAGAGAGACAAAATCGAATACATAGAGATTTATAACTCTGAAAATCCTCCACCGAATCGCGCAAGAACTGACAGGTAGGGGTTTTTGGGCGTCCGGAACGCAATGGGACAGACGGTTTTGGAAACCGTGGTCTCAATCACTGGGTCCAACACACGGACTGAAAAACGTTTTTGGAAACAGAGCTATCTGTAAACTCCACCGAAGTGCGAATGATGAGCAACATAGAAGTTTTAGGGCCTCCTGAGTCCACCGGAACTGACAGATCTGCAAATGGTTGCTCCAAACTTGAGTTCCAACACCCGGGCAAAAAACGCAGGAACTGACACAGTGAGTCAGAAATCCACTGAAATGATCCCAGATTCAAGAATGAAGGTGTTTCCAAGCTCCTGAAGTAATGTGGACACCAAAAGCAAGCAATAGTTGCCTCTACAAGTCAATACGGAGTCTCTGTCATCGAACGGAACAGGGAAAAGCTCAAAAAACGACTTTTTCTTTGAAAGCTCTTAACAGGCTCTCAAAACCACTTCGTAAAGCCAAAGTGACTTTTCCAAAGGTTCCTCCAAGGTCTCTGCACACTCGGATGCAAGTAAAGTCACCCACAAAGCTTCCCACAAAGCTTCTCCTTCCTCCCACAGAGCTGCTGAGCTTCCAAGCATTCACGCACGCTCAGCTAGATCACCCGAGCTCTGATACCAGTTGAGAGTGCTCTCAACGGAAGCAAGAACAGAAGAAGGAGAGAGAGAGACAGAGAGCCACACAAGTTTTGGTGGGTGCAGAACCACCCTAATCTTCTTTTTCATTCATTTATATATGTGTTTGAGTATTGTACATAACTGGGGTTAAGGCACAGTGACCTTTAACCCCCACAGTAGGGTCTTCCAAAAGCTCACCTGCATCTGCACTCAGCTTCACATTCTACTCCAAAGGAACTGAAATAGGCTTACAGCTTGTCATCCCATATTTGGATAGCATGTCCAATCCATACTACCTGTGCAAGAGCCGTATCCCACTTGGTGATCTAATCACCTCAATGCCCAAGAAATAATGCAGCTCTCCCAAATACTTCATCTCAAACTTCTGCTTCAATAGCATTTTCACATGAAGGATATCTTCATCACTATCACCTGTGATGATCAAATCATCAACATAAATGACAAGCAGCATAATACCTTTCTCTGTTTTTCTCACATAAAGTGAGAAATCTACCTTGGAAATCTGAAAGCCAATAGTGACAAGATACTATCCTATCTTGTTATACCATGCTCCAGGTGCTTGCTTTAAGCCATACAAGGCTTTCTTCAACCTGCAAACAAACTCAGGATGAACAGCATGAACATAACCTGGTGGCTACTCCATAAAGACCTCTTCTTGCAAATCACCATGCAAGAAGGCATTCTTTACATCCATCTGATGTAAAGACCATCCCTTTGATGCAGCCATAGCAATGACTACTCTTACGGTTGCCATCCTTGCAACCGGACTAAATGTTTCTTCATAATTAATGCCATATGTCTAGGCATACCCCTTGACAACTAATCTTGCCTTGTATCTGTTCACAGAACCATCTGCATTGTGCTTCACTTTATAAACCACTTACAACCAATTGCATTCTTGTCTTTAGGCAAAGGCACCAATTCCCATGTAGCATTTTCTTCCAAGGCATCCATTTCTTCATCCATGGCTTTCTCCCATTTTTCTTTTCCCATGGCTTGCTCAAAAGAAGTGGGTTCTGGTTCTTGTATCACTTTGACCATATAGGCATAGTGAATGGCTGTAAATCCATCATATTTCAGCCTATCCATAGGATACCTAGCTTTGGTAGACCTATGCAAAATAGGCTCACTTCCAGGTGCTCTCAAAACATCCCTGGTCTTCCTTACTCCAGGTGTAACAATAGAAGGAATACCCAACTCATCATCAATGCTCTGTTCTGAGCCATAGGATTCACCATCCACATAAGAGTGACCTGTATTCACATCAAACATGGGCTGATCTACGTTCTCTTTTCCTTTTGGTGATACCTACATACCACTATCTGCATTGCTTTGAGGAGATTCTCCAGATCTCAATCTGCCTGTCCATGGCGAAGTATGTGAACCACTACTAGAGGACACTGCAGGTCCACTAATATTTTGTGATTGCTGCTATGAATTCTGTGCAGCATTACGATTTTGTGCATGTCATCAAAAACAACATCTCTACTCACTGTAAACTTACGAGTAGAAGGGTTATAGCATTTATACCATTTTTGCTGTAGAGAATAACCAATAAAGATGCACTTCTTAGCTTTTGGATCCAACTTGGACCTCAAATGATCTGGCACATGAACATAAGCAATGCAACCAAAAATTTTCAAATGAGAAATATCTGGTTTCCTACCAGTATACATCTCCTCTGGCATCATGCCATGTATTAGTGTAGCGGGAGTCCCGTTCATCATGTAAACTGCTGTAGCAACTGCTTCAACCTAATAATAATCTGGTAGGTCTTTTTCATTTAGCATGGCCCGAGATACCTCTCCAATATGCCTGTTTTTCCTTTCTGCAAGTCCATTTTGCTGTGGGGTATAACTGCATGAATATTGCTGCTTTATGCCATGCTCCTACAGGAACCTTGCAAACTCATTTGAGAGGTACTCTCCCCCTCCATCTGACCTTAGGCATTTTATTTACAGGCCTGTTTCTTTTTCAACCATAGCTTTAAAAGCTTTGAAATGCCCAAACACTTCACTTTTCTTTTTCATAAAATACACCCAAACTTTTTTGCTATAGTCATCAATAAAAGTGACAAAATAATGATAGCCTCCAATAGATGCAGCTTTAGAAGTCCACACATCAGGGTGGATTAATTCCAATGGCTTCTTACTCTCTTGAACATGTCTAGGAAATGGTTTCCTTTCCTGTTTTCCAAATTGACAGGCTTCAGATACCTTATGCATTTCTGCAACCTTGAATTTAGGCAATCCTGCAATAATATTTTGGGCCTGCACTGATTTAAATCGCTGTACATTAACATGACCAATGCGTTTATGCCAGATATCAATATTTGCAACTACACCGATCCCATGTGCAAACATTGCTACACTCAATTCAAGCATGTCTGCATCCAACGTAAACATCTTGCCCTTCTTCTTTCCTTTTGCTATCAAGTGACTGTTATTTTTCATATCCTCAACAAAGCATCCATGAGGATTAAATCTGACCTGCAAGCCCTGCTCAACCATTCGACCAATAGAAACTAGGTTATTGGTGATATTCGGGACATGAAATACATCAGACAATTATTCCTTTTTCCCATTCTGCATAGACAAAGGAATTTTACCAATCTACACAATAGGATGCGTAGTATCATCACCAGTCTCCACAAATCCTGGTCTTTCCATTTTCCTTGCAACCTGCATCCATTCTGCATGACCTGTCATGTGGTTTGGCGCACCTGAGTCAACATAGCACACATAATTGCTTTCTTCTACACTTGTCATAGAATTGGTCATGTGCTGCACCATAAACAGATGCTCATTTCTGTCATCACCTTGTCTACTAGAAGATGCATAATTCCCTTGTTGCAATTTTTCGTTCATGATGTCATTCTGCTTTTAATAGCAATCTTTAGCCATATGGCCCATTTTACCACACTAGTAGCATTCAACATTGCTGTTTGCATTTTGGCCTCTCTGCCATCCACCACGACCTCTTTGGCTCCCCTTGCCTCTAGAGTTACCACGTCCTCCTCCATAGGACTAGTTTTCTTGAGTTTGTTGCATATTCTGATTTTTACCATGGCCTCCAGATCGGCCTGCTCTACCTCTGCCTCTACCTCTTCCAGTATGTGAGTAGAAGACAGTTTCTTTTGAAGTTCCTCCTGAAGAAGATGCACCACCATGTCTCTGCTCCTTCAGAAATTAGAAGAGCAAACAACTCCTCAAAATCAGGAAATTTTTCACGGATGGCAATGGATGTCTGGAACTGTGCATAATCCTTTCCTAAACCATTTAAGGTCACATAAACTAAATCATCATCTTCCACTAGCGACCCAATGGAAGCAAGTGCATCTGCAATTTTCTTCACCTTCATGTGGTAGTTATTGATGCTCATTTTTTCTCTCTGCACATTGTGCAACTCCTGCTTGAGCTGCATTTTCCTGTGAAAGAGAATCAGACACCATTATAGAACACTACAAAATATTCTGTCACTGCAAAAAACACAGCTTCTGCCTCACAAGGGCAAATCTGCAAAACTGACAAAAGTGGTATTTGACCACATAGTCACTTCCTAGTGATGATTTTGCATGAACAGGCAATAACAATGATTTTGTAACTCCCAATATCTGTGCGCACAGGCATACGATGCAATTTTTGTGGCAATTTTTCACTGATCTATAGAGCAGTGGTCGCACAGCAAAAACAGGGCCTTTTTCTCAGTGCTTGCAGAGAACTTGCGCCTCCAAAACAGGCCTTGAAATGGCCTCGAATAAGAAAAATAAAGTCACACCGTGAAGGGCGTCTCAATCTAAGACAATGCACTCTTGCACTTTCCGACTGTGCTACCTGTAGAGATTTGCTCGCAAACTCAAAAAAGGAAAGCAACACTGGTCCTCTTACCAGGATATCGTGAACTTGGTTTGCTTTCTTGAGCTCCTTACTACTAACCAGGCTCTGATACCATGTGAAGATAGTGGGAGAGAAGGAAGGAATCTCACTTGTGGCTTTCTCACATACACAATGGGGGAATACACACAAAGGTGGAGGCTGAAAATAGTTTTCCTCTTCTTAGTTGTGAAAGCCAAAAGAACTTAAGTAAAAGAAATAGAAGACCCCTATATGTGGGTCTCAAACCAAACTCAGCTAACTAAGGTGGCATACTAACTGAGCCACAAACTAGAGTACATAAGGATAGTTGTCATCCAGCTATTATTCATGGGTGGTGTACCAACCACATCTGCAGCTAACAAGTCGGTGACATAAATGCACAACGGTCACCCTGGCATATCTCGAGTGGAGCTCGATATCTCAACAGAAGAAGGGCAGGATGTTTACATTGGATGCAGACATGCCTGAATTGAGTGCAGCAATGTTTGCACATGGGATCGGTGTAGTTGGAGATATTGATATCTAGCATAAATGCATTGGTCATGTTAATGTACAACGATTTAAATTAATGTAGGCCCAAAATATTGTTGCGGGGGGGTTGCAGGATTGCCTAAGTTCAAGGTTGCAGAAATGCATAAGGTATGTGAAGCCTGTCAATTTGGAAAACAGGCAAGGAAACCATTTCCTAGAGATGTTCAAGAGAGTAAGAGGCCATTGGAATTAATCCACTTTGATGTGTGGACTACTAAAACCATATCTATTGGAGGCTATCATTATTTTGTCACTTTTATTGATGACTACATCAGAAAAGTTTCAGTGTATTTTATGAAAAAGAAAAGTGAAGTGTTTGGGCATTTCAAAGGTCTTAAAGCTATGGTTGAAAAAGAAATAGGCCTGCAAATAAAATGACTAAGGTCAGATGGAGGGGGAGAGTACCTCTCAAATGAGTTTGCAAGTTTCTTGTAGGAGCATTGCATAAAGCAGCAGTATTCATGCAGTCAGACCCCATAGCAAAATGGACTTGCATAAAGGAAAAATAGGCATATTGGAGAGGTATCTCATGCCATGCTCAACAAAAAAGACCTGCTAGATTATTATTGGGTTAAAGCAGTTGCTACAATAGTCTACATAATGAACATGACTCCCACTATAGCAATACATGGCATGACACCAGAGGAGAGGTATACTGGTAGAAAACCAGATATTTCTCATTTGAAAGTTTTTGGTTGCATTGCCTATGTTCATGTGTCAGATGAGTTGAGACCCAAGTTGGATCCAAAAGCTGAGAAGTGCATCTTTATTGGTTATTCTCTGTAGTAGAAAAGGTATAGATGCTATAACCCTTCTTCTCGTAAGTTTACAGTGAGCAGAGATGTTATTTTTTATGAGATGAGCAGCTAGTATAAACCAATAAATGTGATTGATGATGTAGATGCACAAAATGGTAATGCTACACAGAATTCACAGCAGCAATCACAAAATATTAGTGGACCTATAGTGTCCTCTAGTAGTGGTTCACATACTTCACCATGGACAGGTAGATTGAGATCAGGAGGATCTCCTCAAAGCAATGCAGATAGTGGTATGCAAGTATCATGAAAAGGAAAGGAGAAAGTAGATTAGCCCAAGGTTGATGTGAATGTAGGTCACTCTTATGTGGATGGTGAATCCAGTGGCTCAAAACAAAGCCTTGATGATGAGTTGGGTATTCCTTCTATTGTTACCTCTGGAGTAAGGAAGATAACGGATGTTTTGAGAGCACCTGGTAGTGAGCCTATTTTGCGTAGGTCTACTAGAGCTAGGTATCCTATGGGTAGGCTGAAATATGATGGATTTACAGCCATTCAATATGCCTATATGGTCAAAGTGATACATGAACCAAAACCCACTTCTTTTGAGCAAGCCATGGGAAAAGAAAAATGGGAGAAAGCCATGGATGAAGAAATGGATGCCTTGGAAGCAAATGCTACATGGGAATTGGTGCCTTTGCCTAAAGAGAAGAATGCAATTGGCTACAAGTGGGTTTATAAGGTGAAGCACAATGCAGATGGTTCTGTGAACAAATACAAGGCAATATTAGTTGTCAAGGGGTATGCACAGACATATGGCATTGATTATGAAGAAACATTCAGTCCGGTTGCAAGGACGGCAATCATAAGAGCAGTCATTGCTATGGCTGCATCAAAGGGATGGTCTTTCCATCAGATGGATGTAAAGAATGCTTTCTTGCATGGTGATTTGCAAGAAGAGGTCTATATGGAGCAGCCACCAGGTTATGTTCATGCTGTTCATCGTGAGTTTGTTTGTAGGTTGAAGAAAGCCTTGTATGGCTTGAAGCAAGCACCTAGAGCATGGTCTGACAAGATAGGATAGTATCTTGTCACTATTGGCTTTCAGATTTCCAAGGCAGATTTCTCACTTTATGTGAGAAAAATAGAGAAAGGCATTATGCCACTTGTCATTTATGTTGATGATTTGATCATCACAGGCGATAGTGATGAAGATATCCTTCATGTGAAAATGCTATTGAAGCAGAAGTTTGAGATGAAGAATTTGGGAGAGCTGCGTTACTTCTTGGGCATTGAAGTGATTAGATCCACAAGTGGGATATGGCTCTTGCAGAGGCAGTATGGATTGGACATGCTATCAAAATATGGGATGACAAGATGTAAGCCTATTTCAGTTCCTTTGGAGTAGAATGTGAAGTTGAGTGTAGATGCAGGTGAGCTTCTAGAAGACCCTACTATGTACAGATGCATAGTAGGAAGTTTGATTTATATGACTATTACTAGGCCATATTTGAGCTATGTTGTTGGGTTGGTAAGTAAATTTATGCAGGCTCCAAGGAAACTGCATTTGGATGCGGCTAGACGCATACTGAGGTATGTGAAGTCCACATTGCAGTATGGACTATTTTATGAGGCTAGGGTTTAGATACAATTGCATGGATACACTAATGCTGATTGGGCTAGTAGTATTTCTTATAGATGATCTACCAGTGGATATGTGTTCTCTTTTGGGAGTGCTACAGTCAGTTGGAGCAGCAAGAAACAACCTGCAGTTGCCTTGTCGAGCACAGAGGCTGAGTACAAGGGTGCAGCAATGGCTACATGTGAGGTAGCTTGGTTGCATAAGCTACTTTATGATATGCATCAGTCTACAAATGGGCCAGTTGTCATCTATTATGACAACATGAGTAGTATACACTTGGCAAATAACCCAGTCTATCATGCTAGAACAAAGCACATTGAGGTGCATTATGACTATGTGCAGGAGAAGGTTCTAGTAGGTTTTATTGATCTAGTTTATGTCAGCACATTGGATCAGGTAGATGACATATTCATGAAGGCATTGGGTGCAGAGAAGCTATGCAAGTTCAAAGACCTGCTTGGTGTGCAGGAATTGGGATTGAGCTCGAGGGGGAGTGTTGAGATATTGAGCTCCACTCGTGATATGCCAGGGTGACCATTGTGCATTTATGTCACCGACTTGTTAGCTACAGATGCAGTTGGTATAGCACCCATGAATAATAGCTAGATGATAACTATCTTTATGTACTCTAGTTAGTGCCTCAGTTAGTATGCCACCTTAGTTAGGTGAGTTTGGCTTGAGACCCACATATACGGTTCACCTATTCTTTTGTACTTAGAGTTCTTTTGGCTTTCATAACTAAGAAGAGGAAAACTATTTTCAGCCTCCACCTTTGTGTATATTCCCCCATTGTGTATGTGAGAAAGCTGCAAGTGAGACTCCTTCCTTCTCTCCCACTCTCTTCATAGGAAAAGGGGAGTTCTCTTGGAATTTGGAAAGAAAGGCACCTAGTACGACATGTGTTGAATGGAATTCTCCACAAGAGTATTGTACCATGTAGATTCTATATGGCTAATGAGAAATTGTTTATGTTTCATAGGGATATAATGCATTCTATAGTCACTCAAATGAACATCATAAGGTCTTATCCAAAGCATCAAATCTTTGCATGGAAATATTGAGATCCTTCAATCAATGGAAGATCATCATGGAATGGATTTTAGATAGGTGTACAATGACATGGAATATCGTACAACATGTGTTGATTGGAGTTTAACTTCTCCACAAGACTACTATATCACGTAGATTCTATTCATCTAATGAGCAATCATACACTTTTCATACACGTAGATTCTATTCAGCTAATGATCAATCATACACTTTTCATGGGGAAGGAATGCGTTCTATTAGTGACTCAAACAAAAATCACAAGATCTTGTCTAAAGCTTAAAATCTCTGCATGGAAACTCAAACTTCAAACTTTTTTTGCTTCGCTCGCTCGGATTTTGCTTCCCTCGAAAAATGGGGAAACTTGCTAAATGGGATCGAGGCTCAAGGAGGATGGAGTGGCTCTAATACCACATGATGGAGCAGCAATGGAAGCCAGGTCGAAACGGCAATGCCCCTACCCTATGAATCCTACATACGCACTCATAGTGAGGGAAGAAATCTAGAAACTCTTAAATACAGAATTCATCTATGAGACTGAGCATATGGGCTAGGTGTCACCCATCATGATAGTCCTAAAGAAAAGTGGAAACATTAGAGTATGAGTGGATTTGAAAAAGGTTAATGCTACCACTAGACATGACCACTACCCCTTGCCATTCACGGAACATGTTCTAGAAAGGGTAGCCGGAAAGGAAGCATATAGCTTCCTAGATGGATTTTCAGGTTGCAACCAGGTGTCGATTGCCTTGCAAGATCAACACAAGGCTGCCTTTACAACCTAATGGGGTGTGTATGTAGCCAAGGTGATGATATTTGAATTAACCAATGCCCCTGCTACCTTCCAATGCTTGATGATCATGGTATTCAAGGAGTATCTGAGGGACTTTGTGGAAGTCTTCTTGGACGACATTTGCGTGAACTCAAAGTGGGATGACCACATGAAGTACCTCAGGCTTGTCCTCGAGAAATGTCGCTTATACTACATATTCCTCAATCATCTTAAGTGCCAGTTTTGGGTCAAACATGGTGTCATCTTGGGCCACATAGTGTCCAGGAAAGAAATTCTATGGACCATAATAAAATCAAACTCATCTTGGAATTATCACCCCCCACCAATGCCAAGGGAGTCCAACGATTTACTCACCACACAGGCTATTACAAGTAATTCATCTTGTTCTATGCAAACATAGCCTGCCCATTATACAAATTGCTAGTATCCTTTGAGTGGACCGAGGAATGCCAAACATCATTTGAAACCCTCAAACTAGCTCTAGCGACTGCACTTGTGTTAGGTCACCTGACTGGAATTTAATATTCCATGTCCATATTGATGCCTCTAACTTTGCCATCGGATGTGTGTTAGCCCAGCCCAGGGAGTATAATTTAGATTACTGCCGATATACTTTGTGAGCTGCCAACTAAACAAGGCCGAGGTTAACTACACTACCACCAAGAGGGGAGGTCTCGCCATGGTTTATGCAATCAAGAAGTTCAGGCACACTACTTGTTGGCTAACAAGTTTGTCTTCTTCGTCGACCATCATGCACTACTATACTTGGTTAACAAACCCTGCATGACTGGATGCATCACTAGATGGATGTCAATCCTTCCAAAGTTTGACTTTACAGTCACTGTACGTAAAGGAAAAACCCACGTCCTAGCTGACCACCTATTGAGGATCTCGAATGGTGAAGCCCCAATGGGAGTAGAAGATGATCTCCCCCACGCTTCTCTCTTCTTCCTCAACATCATTCCTAAATGAGCTGCCAAAATTGGCCACTACTTGGCCAATGGATTACCCTTTGGCTAGGCCCTTAAGTACGATAGAGCCCGCAAACTGATTAATGATGCAGTGCCATATCAACTGATAGCTAGCCAACTATACCGCATGGGCAAGGATCGCATCCTGCAAAAATGCATGTGTGAACACAAATACATTGATGTGCTTGAAGAAGACCACTCAGGAATCACACGAGGTCATTTTGCCACCATTGATGTTATAGCATGTAAAGTGCTGCAAGCTGGCCTTTGGTGGCCGACACTCTTCGAAGACGCAGTTGAATTCATCAAATGATGCAACCCCTGCCAATGTATCAAAATCCCACACAAGGCAAGCATGATGCCCTTGACCGGAATCCTGATCGATCAACCCTTCGAAAAATGGGGCATCGATTTCATTAGACCCATAAGCCCAGCAGCAGCTAAGGGGACCGGGGCTAGATACATCATCTTGGCCATCGAGTACTTCACCAAGTGGGTAGAAGGAAGAGCCATGGTGAAGGCCGATGCGAGATCCACCGCCAAATTCTTATATGAAGAAGTCATTACGTGGTTTGGATGTCCATTGGAGTTAGTCAGCGACTGAGGAACTCACTTCCTCAACGAAATGATGGCAATCCTGACTAGTGAGTTTATGATCATACATAGGAAGTTGACACCATACTACCCTAGGGCAAATGGCTTGGCCGAGAGCTCCAACAAAACGTGCTATAAGATCATCACATGTACGATACCCGATTGGGAGCATAAGCTCATAGCAGCATTATGGGCCTATAGGACCTCCTACAAGGTGGCCATGCAGTGTACCCCATTCAGCCTAGACTTTGGGGTGGAGGCAGTAATGCCAATGGAGTATGTAGTGCCTAGCCACCGTCTTATGGTTAAGGAAAGACTCATAGAGAATACGCTCATAGAACGGTTAGTCGACCTCAAAAAGTTAGAAGAGATAAGGTTGCGTGTAGCCTACTCTTTTTAGGTAGAAAAGGCCCAACATAAAAAGTGGTTCGACCTGGTAGAGGGAGATTCAGCACTCCTATACAACATCCATAATACTAAATGCAAGCTTAAGTACCAAGGTATGGGTCCCTACCACGTAGTTGAGATCACTCCCCAAGGGTCATGCTGAATAGCCACCCTTGATGGGATAGAAATGGATGGCTACCTTAACGGGAGCAAATTAAAAAGATACTATGGCCCACTCACTCTGCCCATCCTTCAAGCCGTGCATAGAGAAAAAGAACTCAAGGCTGAGGTGGCGAGGATGAAATGCCAAGCCATCGAGGAAGCCAGGATCCACAATGCTAAGCTCTGACAGCATAGGCAAATGACACTACTTAAGGCAACGGTTGAACAGATGCAACTAACAGATGAACTAATGGTAGAGTTAATTAGGTTGCTTGTTCAACTGTAGGTCTTGTGCATGCACATCAAAGCACTCATGGATCTAGGAGTGAGCCACAACTTCCTCTCCCGTGAGGTATGGAAAAAGCTATAGGTACCTCTAACCCTCACCGTTGCTTCAATAAGAGCTATAAATGAGCAACTTTTACAAACTTTGGGTTTTGTGAATTTAAGTCTAACGGTGGTTCACCAGGTTGGATATACGATTTTAGGTTCTCCCCATAGAAGTAGCCAAAGAACAAATTATACTAGGAAGAACCTGGTGCTACGCCATGAACTGTCAAATCGATTGGTGCATCCAAACAGCTTCGCTCACCAATGGTGGCAAAACAACAGTAGTTCCGCTATTTTGCCACCAAGCCTTGCTTCTTTAGTTCCACCCTCGTCGATCCATAATAACAAAGCTACACAGTAGGGTAGGCCAGAAGCCCCAGCCACCACCAACACCCCACAAGAAGTCCCAGCTCGAAGGGCAAAGAAAGCTAGCCGTAGTGGTAAATCCATGCCATTGCCTGCTCCATCGATGCCACCATCCTCCACTCAAGAAATTCGTAAGCAGCAAGTACAAGATGCTATCCTCTATGCCCAACTTCACTTCAATCGCACCCGACTCTTAGAGGACGTCAAAGTAGCAAAGAAGACCCCTGTCGCCCAAGAACGCCTCTTCTGAAACCATTCATTACAAGAAGAAAGCCACATCGCCAGCCCGTGCCCCCACCTCATCCACCACCACACCCCTCCAATAGATTGGTCAACACCAACCACTTGGGTGGCCAAGGCAAGAAGGTCGCCTAGGTTTTGAAGTCAATAGTGCAAGCCTTGAAGGTGTTGAAGGTAGCAAGACAAGAACCTGTGTCTCCTTGAGATACAACACCACAAGAACCTGTCGACGAACTGAAACAGGCCATCCCCAAGGTACCAAGTACACACTAGTACCATAGATGGTCTAACTCAACACAAGTGTCACCCAAAAAGCCAAGGAGCCCCGTAGGAACTGACCCCTCCCCTATGAAGAGTTACACAGGAACCTCCCTCTGGGGACAAACACTCAAAAGCAATGGCAAAATACCCCCTCCGACAGTACTATCCTCCTCATGAAAGCAAGGGTCTACACCAAGGGCAGATTCACAAAAACCCACTTCTCCCCAGAAGACGGACCACGCCACAACAACTAAGCCCAGCGCAAATGTGCCCCTTGCATCCAAGGTAAAAAGCAAGTTTGACACATACACTACGTCTCTCCTTACATGCTATGTAGTAGTACGGCATCCACCTACACCGCATTCCTCATAATCATCGAGTCCAGGTCTAGGTGAGTTAGTACGGTATGCATCTCACCTGATGCACTTGCAACCCATTAGTCTCTATCGAGCACACCACATGCACACCCACGATGAGCACTAGGTGATTAGGAGCACTCATCCATTTTTGCATTTGTTCCCCATCTTGCACGTCGACCTCACAATCATGTGCACTCTACTCACTCACTCTCCCCCCCCCCACTCTCTCTTCCTTTTACTCCTTTACATAGTCAGTATACTGCCGGTCGTCGCCATCAAGGTATCCCACTGATTGTCACCATAGAGGCATCACATCAACTATCATGATCCAAACATGCCACCGATCATCACCCAAGAAGTATCTTGCCGATCGACGCCAAAGAAAGACCCCACCTCCCATCACCACCATCATCACATCGCCCTGACCGTCGCCAAGGAAAGACCCCACCAACCGTCGCCATTGACTTACTGCACCAACCATCGCCATTGACTTACCACACCAACCGTCGCTATCTATTTACCCCATCGACCATTACTATACCTGTATCCCGTTAGTCATGGGGATGTGAAACCTATATAAGCAAGCTTATCCTGCCGTGTTGTCACCATTGCAGTTGCCCCCAAACTCTTGCAAAATTTGCCTAGAATTTTGATAGTTTCTTGCCCCCTTCCACTACCATCACAACAGCCTATTTATGTCCTCCCGCTCTTCCTCATCCACTGACTGCCTCATTACTCAACTGCCATCCCTATTTTTTATGGATCCTGAACACGAGTTCTTCGAGTTTGAATCGGACTTGGGACTCCACGCTTGCCCTATCCCTGAGGACAGTGGCCCCTCGGACTCCCAAAGCACTCCATCTACAATGATCTACATGCCTTTCAAGATCCCCTTGGAACACTTGCAAGGACAAGAAACCTCCACCAAGCAGGCCAGTCAGGAGGGTATGACCATAGTATAGGTACACCTCCCTCGAGATCAAGAAAGCATTCCTTGGCGCTAGCAACAATAGGCGAGTACAAGGTCATGTGCTCCCAAGCACACTCACCACTTGGAGAAGCATGGCTCCAAGAGTTGGAAGCTTGCGTTATTATACACTTGTGCTTCACATATGAGGGCCATGACTACACCCTCCACTACCATATAGCAGTAGCATATGAAGCATTCCAAGAGCCAGTAGTGGAGGAGGAGTTTAAAATTGCCGGCTTGAGCAGAGTGGCCACCCATCTCTTGTGCCACCTAGACATGAAGCTACTGGCAAAATTCCTCAAGGCGTACAATAGCAACACCAATGTTGGAATCCTACGAGATGCAGTAGGCAATCCCCACCACTACCAAATCAATTAGGACATGGTACGAGCAACCATCAACCTGCCGGTCGTCAGTGAAAAGTACACCAAAAAGAAAAAGCTGGATGCCCTCAAAATGGTGTGTCACTATGACCGCCACAAGAGCAAGGGCCGCCTCCAGTTCATAGCCATCCACAAGCTCGAGGTGGAATGACTAGCAAGAGACTTGCAATGGCTCACACAAGTCAAGCACATAGACCATCATTAGTCCATCATGCCAAACATCTTGTTGCACATGGTGGAGCTACAGGAGACCAATTGGGCTGACTACTTCTGCAGCCAAATGAGGGATGACCTCGGCACCAAAGGGGAAGTAATCGGCAATCCCATGCTATACATGCGAATCCTCTACTACTTGTTGCATCAGCATTCGCCAGTTGGCTTCAAGCTAGCAGACAAATCTATCACCGGGCCAGTACAAACAAAGCCTGAAGAAACAGAGGTGAAGCCCAAGAGAGCAAGGGCAATGCCTAGTATCACCTTGATCGTCCATGTGCAACAAGACACAAGTCAGTTGCTCGGACAGTATGAGGACCACCACATGCAAGAATTCATGTGCCCCAACTGCGACTCCACAGCAGGCGGATTCTCAAAACAAGGGCAAATAGGTTCAGAAGGAGCCCATTCTCATCGAGGACCTCCAGGAGCCGGAGCCATGCCGACCACCCCCACTGCACCCTATGTCTAAGTCTCCACAACCCCTCAAGAGACCACATCCTTTGCCACTGGCACCTCTTCAGCTCCATGGGCAAGCCTAGCAGAGGCCTTATAATTTTGCAGTGTGCCCATCAGGTGGCTATAGCCACATGTCAACAGAACCTCTTTGAAGCCATGGCACAACTCCCACAGGTCACCCGCACAATTTTGGAAAGGAGGTAGGAACAAGCCTCACAGCTCTCAGCTTGTCTCCTTCAAGCCCAACTCTTTGCGCATGACAACCAATCCATAATAGTTGCAGCCTAAGCCACAAGCCATGTAGCACGACAAAGAGCGAAGGAGTACTAAGCCAAAGCTAAGGAGCTTGAGCTGGCTCTTACAAAGCTAAAAGGTGACCTCGCCACAAGCAAATCCCTGGTCCTAGACCAGGTTGACAAGGCAGAGCTAAACCTGTGAACAACACTCGAATTAAAAGTGCAGGCAGAGGCGCAGTACGCCCGATCAAGGAGCACTAAGAACAATTGATCTGATCTCTATAGGATCTCCTGGCACAAGAGAGGGAGCTTACAGTTTCCCTCCAAGCAGAAAATGAATGCCAGCATGCCATCGGCCAATCAGAGGAGTCAGGATTGGAAGACTGAGAGCAACAGGAGTTTTGGATGTATAGGGAGGTCTCCGCACAGTTTGCCACATACACACTTGCACCATGCACCATTCCCCAGACCCTCCAAATGCACTTTGTTATAGTCCGCACACAAAACCTCATCTTCCATGTAGACCTCACTACTCCACTTCCTCCTAACACCCTCTAGACTATCCTTCGCTGTAACCCCGACCATTGCTGCCCCATCTTAGCCATGTCATACTTCTCCTTATATCTCCAACCCACTTCTCTATCTCTTCTCTGCCCCTTTGATCTCCAAACATTATCTGCCCATCCCGTCCTCCTCAATTTTCAAGCCTAGTGCCGCATCATCTCACTGAGTCCCTATATTATCCAACATATGATGAGGTGATGCAAATCGCAAAGCCTGAGGAACTCACGCTGTGGGTCTGCACACCAAAAAGTTTGCACACAAACATCAATTGGATGTAGACCTACGACTGAGCCTCTGCCATCCAATCTCAAGTGCACCTTGTAGGAGCCTACTAGTCCACAACCTGCCACCCCCTTGGCATAATAATCCTCTTCGATAGGGTGCTATAGGCTCTCCAAGACTCACTTGAGTCCTTGCTGAGCAATTTTGAAACAATTCACGTAGCCTACCCTGAGGAAGTCACCGAGGAAGAGGGAAACAAGCAATCACCCTATTTGATATTGTCACCCCCTATCAAAATTCCACTACTACCTCCTCTAGATCCCACCCTACCCACCCAACAAGCCTGGAGTTCTTTGAATGTGGCCCAAGTCCATTGTCATTCCATGGGCATATAGAGTTGGTGGACTTGACGATCGATGGGTGCGTTGCGTTAGTAGTGCTAAAATTTCTCCAGCTTCAAAATCCCTCCTCTTGTACAACTTTCCAAAGTACAACTTCCCCAAAGAGATGACCCAGGAGGGATTTTTCTTCCGCTTCCAGTCCTTCAAGGACACGCACGACTCCATTCCAAATCCTACCGTCGTTGTAGTTATAAATTTCAATCGCCTCCTCCTCTTACTCCTTTGCAATCTCCTCGCCCATAGTCGCCCGCCTCCACAACCTGAACAACCAGATTGTCTTCAATCCCGACATCAGTCCAATGTAGTTCCAAGACCTCTGCCTCTACCTCTGCGTCGCAATCTCCATCACATCCACACATATGAGGATATGCATGCCACCCATTTTTGGAAGTATCACTCGTACCTCACTCACCTAACTCCATGACAACTGGACCTCTATGCCATCCTATAGATAATCCTCACAACCAACCTTCTCCATTGCGGCTGACCTGAGGATGAACCGGCAACAAGAAAGAGGGCATGTTAACATCCACAAAGTACAGATGCCGAATGTAGGGTAATCAATGATTAGAGGTGATCAGGCCGCATGATCTACTTCAACAAATAAGCTCAAGGAGTTTGAAACCCAAGTTCCCCAAGGCTAGTGATTGCAAGCAATGTGCACATGGAAGGAGTATAGCTCAAACTCAGGCAGTTTGATTGCAAGCAATGTGCACATTTCAGTCTACGTCCATAGAAATAACCATGCCAATGAAAATAGCCATTAATACTCTATACCTCAAACTCAAGGAGTTTGATCCCCAAATATCCCGAGGAAAAATATTGCAGGCAACATGCAGGGTGGCCATTGAGTGTCTCGCAAAAGCTAAGCCTCACCACTCTAGGTTTTGAGTCACATTCACGGGGTTCGAGCCCAAAATGGCTTAAGGCATGAGGGCACTCAGGGAGTTTGAGCTCCAAATTACCTAAGCCTAGGAGGTGTAAGGCTAACACAAGTGCTATTTGGGAACCGGTAAGGACCACCTCCTAATGTCAAGTTTGTCCCAAGTGCTTTAATATGGTTAACACAAGTGCTATTTCCGCTAGTAGGGAGAGATGGAAAGAATAGCAATATGCCTTGGCACACTACGGGCCCAAGAGGCTTTGGTTGTAAAAGAGAAGGAGAGTGCTTAAAAGGAAAAGGGTTGGCCCTCCCTTCAAAAGGTGACTTGTATAAAAGGCCAAAGTGTTGACTTTGGTCTTCATTGTTGTTTGCACAAGTTTGAATACAAGCTCCCTCTTCACCTCCAAGAGAGTGTTTTGGGTGTTCTCTTGTTTCCATTGTAGTGCCCTTGTGGTTGCCACTCCATCCCCCTTCACTCTCCTTTTCACTTATCCTTCTTCACTCTCTTTTCCCATCTCCCCCTTCCCTCTTTTGTGCATGGAAACACATTATGACAATTCGGAGGCTGCTTGAGTGACACTTGCAGATGGCTTGTGCCTTGCATTGCTCTCACAAGGAGTAGCTTGGAGTGGAGGCTCCATAGCCATCTCTTCAACATCCCTACAACACATGAGTCACTGCCGAGACCCACACAGTGGAGAGGAAGGTTGCTAACCCTAGGAGGCCTCCCTTCCCATCGATAGTGGCTCCTCAAAGCCATAGAGTTCTTTCTCCTCTCTTAGGTTTTGCAACATTGGGTCCTCTTGAAAAAGCCATTGCATCAAGTCTAGGACATCTAAGTTATCAGAGCTACGGGGCTCCTCTTATTCCACTCTCTTTGGCACCCTAAGTACCTTTGCTCCCCTATGAGTTGTTAGGTGGTCAGGGTGGATGGTATCCAACCCTTTGTTGACCTTGAGTCTATGCTCAAATTTCTATTGGCATTCCCATACCAAGTTTTGAGCACCTATTAAGCGTTTTTAATCTAATACTAGGTCTAGATAAGCTCCCTTATGAGCAGGTCGAGATGTGATGCCTTGGGTATGCACTAGTTTGTTTACCTCTAGATATGGGGGCATACTAGGATCATCTAGGAAAGGGGCCCTTTTGAATGTAGAGAAGGTGGCAAGGGTGGGTGTCTCCTCATTTGAATTGTTTTGGATGAGCACTTGATTTGTTCCTTTGCCCACTCTGGTGACCTTCTTGGGTGGTCTGCGGGGAATGGTGTGCCTTGGGAATTTGAAGCATTCAAGTCACGTCCTTCCTTTTTTGCTTCTTCATGTACTTGCCTAGGGCCTTTTCCTACATCCTCATGATGACCTTCATTGCTACTTGATCTTATTTGATGCTTAGTAAATTGATGCTAGTACTCTTAAGTGGGGTGGTTAGAGTCACTAGCCTCCTCAAGGGACAATCCTTAAATAAATTCTCCTATCCACATCCAATGCATAGGGACATGGGACTTGTTGTGGAGGGATCACTGGGTTGAGATCCCAATAAGGATAGTCCTTTAAAAGTGTGGCCCTTGGCATTTAAAGCATGATATGGGAGGGTCCACTGCACCCTTATATGGGCATTCGATTGCCTTGTGTGGACCTTGATATGTATAGAATTGGATTGGGGGCCTCCATGCCAAGGAATTCATGTCTCTAGACCTCAAGGCCATAGGGATGGTCTGATATATTGGGACATGCTAATCCTCATGTAAAAGATAGTGACTTATGATGCCACTTCCTTCCTCATAAGGATGATAGTCGGTATGGCCGTGATCATGCCTAGGCTAATCACTAGGTAATTCCTCCATCAAAACTTGGTTGACAGGAATACGAGGTGCATGTGGTTGCGAACCTAGTATGGGTGATGGTAATGGAGCATGGTGTGCCCTATATTTCCCTAGATTTTCTAGAGTGGCTCCTTGTGCATTCATCAGGTTGGGTGGGGCCATCAAAGCCAGTTGGAGCCTTGATTGGTAGATCGGGAGGGACCTTTGGAAATTGGCACTGAGAGTTGTCATGGCTCCCCCATCTATAGCAATGTGTATAGTAGAGTGGTTGCCTTGCTTTGATCATTCATTCGAGGGGTGGTTGTCATTGCATACCCCACACCAAACATTTCCTCTTCTTGGGAATACGATGGGGTTACTCAATGATTCCTTGGAGGCTCCTACCGTCCACTACTAGCCTGGCTGATTCAGTAGATTAGAGGCCAATGCACCCATATCTAAAACCTTATACTCTTTATCCTCCTTCTTAGTAGGCTCTGTACTAGAAGACTTTACTGATTGCAATACCTTGAATGAAGTTGTAGCTTTGTCCTTAGTGTCTTTGTCCATCATGTTGTCACCTATATGGATGGATACCTTGTTGCAAAGTTCAAAAGAAGTTGGGTTCATAACCATTAAATGGTCATGCAACACCGTCCAAACATGTTGGATATGGTTTTCCTAAATCTAGAGTCTACAAAAGGAGCACGAGAATGAGGTAGAACTATGCTTATGTAGGGAGCTTCGGAGGCACTCGAGCCAGTTGGCTCTTGTATTTCCTCATTCAAGCACTCGATCTCTTTTGAACTGGAGGGGTCACTACGTCAGGGCCCTAACACTAAATTAGAGTTGGGAATTGAATTCCCTATTGGAGCTAAACCAAAACTAGGGTGAAAGTTGGGCTACATGTAGTTTGAAATGCTATCCTAGACTTGTTGGACCAAATTCTCCCAGACCTTAAGTGTTTGTATGAGATTCCTACAAAGACACACCCTACCTCAAATTAAGTTTTGTAATTTTTGTTAGGAAAATTGTTATTAAAGCTATCCCTCTGGTTAGAGTGTTAGCTGTATACTATTGGGGTCAGAGGCTTAGCATTATGGAACCCCAGTCACGGCGGGCTAGCAGTAGATGACACGTATCAACAGGTTGACTTGGGTTTGGTATGTCACCAAGTCAGTGAGTAAATATTAAATGGTGGGATAATTCAAGTTGGCGGGGTGGATGGATGGCACTAGTCAAAGGGTTAACAGTCGGCGAGATAGCTTGCCTTGGAGGAATACTATAAAGGCACCAGTCGGAGGGATCATGGTTATGCCTCTGGGTAAACGCTTGTCAGGACGGCAGGATAGCAATTCTTGACAAATCATAAATTAAAGCAGTGGGTTAGGTGATTGACTGTGTCAGTAGGTGGGATAGAGACTAAGGCAACAAGTCAGTAGGATACCAAGCTATAGCGATGGGTCGGCGGCATCCGAGAATACACAGTATTGTTGAGTCTCTTTTGATGATTCTTGGTGGTTCTTCAAGTTATATTCCAGGTTTGTGTGCATAGGGGGCTTGTTAAGGACCTAAACTACCTACTACAGACAAAAAACATCACAAAATAATAACTTTGGGCACACAAACGAGCGGTTTCTATAAGCTGGACTGTCAAGCACCCAAAACCACTTCAAAATTCCACTTCAGTCTTTATTTTCAAGTGTTTTTAGTTGGATTTGAGACACTACAACCTCTTAGCAATCATTCTAGCTACCTCCTTGTATAAACAAACATCAAGAAACAATAAAAAACAAGCTCAAATGCATGAAAATGGCTTTATGGGTAGAAAGTTGAAAAGTAAGCTTTTCTACTCTAAAGTCACTCTCTTTTTACTCTTTTGCACTTCAAATCCACTCCTAATCTCAACTAACAAAGCTAAGGCCATGTGCAATGGGTTGTTTATGGGAGGAAGCTAAGCATGTGCAAAAGCATACCTCGTTCTTCCTAGCAATGGCACCAAAGATGTGTGGTATGGCAGAGACACATGTGTTGTGGGGATGCTAGAAGCATGCTGATGGAGCTCCTCACTCCCGTTCTACTCCTTGTAGGAGCCTTGCACAGTGAATCATTCACTCGTGTCACTCGAGTGCCTACTTGATCATTGCAATGTGGTTTCCACCAAGAAGACCGAGGTGAGAAAGAGAGAGAGGAGGGGGAGGGAAGAGGGGAAGGGGATGGGGAAGAAGGAGATGAAAGTGAAGGGGAATCATGGCAAACACCAAAGGCAAATGAGGAGAGCAATCAAACCTCAATCTCAACACATGAGCAAGAAGAGAACTTGCATTTCTCAAAGGTTGCATACAACAATGAAGACCAAAGTCAACTATTTGGCCTTTTATACAAGTCACCTTTTGAAGGGAGGGCCAATCCTATTCCTTGTACCAAACTCTCTCTCTCTTTTGTTACAGCGGACCGCTAAAGCCAACATCAATGACTATTACATACGATTCACCTATTCAATGACTTGAGATTCCATCCAGCTGATGTCATCATCAACAAGGGCTTCCACAGCCACCGGCCAAGCTCCAACATCCCCCTATAATGCCTCTAGTAGATTCTGCACCAGCCAGCTCCTCCGTTCTCTGCCACTTGACGCCTATGCAGAGCTGCTAGCCCACGGGCTCTATTCCTTGACCTTTGATGGAGATCTTCTTAGTCGATAGAATCTCTCGTAGATTTCATTTGGAATCTCAAAGATTCTGTCTTATCTCTTCTACCCAACACATGGCAGCAACTAGTCCATCGTGACATGGGACATGCCCACAAGTCGATACGTGGCCCCTGTTAGATATCAATGCTCCACTCTCGTGTAACTACATGGGGACCAGCTAACTCTACTTGTAAGCCCCCCATATGAGGAGAAGGCATTTGAGTAGCTCGATTATCTAGTAGGTCCTGGTTTGGACACCAGATGGGGGCCATGTGTGGCTTGATGGTTGGACGGCTTCAGATAGAGTTGGCACACCACCAACTAGGCTACATGCAAGTGCAGGAAGGCATCCCATGACTGACCGCATTGAGGGTAGATGGAGCATTTCCCGAGGCAGCCCACTCTCGAGTTGCACTGCCCAATTGGAGGCCCAGATGATCTCAAATGGCTCTAGGCCAAATGGTTCTATCGTGTGGTCAGTGGCCTATTTTGGGACCCACCCACAGTTGGCCATTTTAAGCAAACTGGGTCAGTCACCCAATTGGGTCTAACCGACTACTAGTGGTGGCTATATAAGAGCAAGTCCATGAAGCCCATTTCATCACTGGCTACAGCAACCCTGATTCCTTAGCATCCATCCTCCGTCCTCTACTGTTTCCAGCATGCCATCAAAGCTTCTCTCACAGGAGTGCACAGTTAGGAGGTAGCGCCATCTATTGTATCAGTTTTACAGTAATCAAATTTTTTATTCTCCATACTATCTATTTTCTCTCTTGCGTACGAGATCCTATTATCTCTTGGGCACACATGTTGTATTGTTTTCTTACATGGTATCAGAGCCTGGACTCTAGCAAGAAGATTTGGTAGTGTGTTTCTATTTGCGAGCACATTGTGAGAGATGGCCCAACCCACAACACTGCGAATCCCACCGTTCGGTGAAAGCGGAAAGTTGGACGGCACTAACTATCCACTCTGGAAGTTCAAGATGAAGACCATCCTAAGTGCATATGAGCTTTGGGATACTACTATTGGGGTGGACATGAAGCCGGTTGCGAGACCAGATCTAGCCAATGCAGGACAATAGATAGTACCAACTGCAAATGAGATTCTTGCATGGATGAGAAGAAATGTAGATGCGATGTGTTCTATTGTCTGCAGTGTAAGTGATTCCATCATGGCGTTAATTCAACATGTCAGGCATGGACGGTCTTGAAAAATCAGTACGAGACCATGAATCAGACACGAATTCAGAATCTAGAGACAACTCGCAAACGAGAAGTTGTCTGAGTCTGAACCACCGGCAGAGAAGTTCATCACCAGGGTGAAGAATCTGCGCATTCAGATGACTGTGATTGGCATCACCATCACCAGCGAGAATCTAGCACGAAGGCGCATACAGATTCTCCCACCAAAGTAAGATGATCTTATTACAGCGCTGAATACGCAGAACAAAAATCTGCCCCTCAACTTTGAGGATTTCAGTGCAATGCTTCTGGAGGAGGAGATGCATCAAAAGACGAGGACTGGAGAAGATTTGGCTTTCTCGACTGGATCAAAGAAAGGTAAGGGTAAGGACTCTGGTAACCCATCTTCTTCTGATGATAAAAAGAGAAAGAAGAAGATCAAGTGCTTCTATTGCAACAAGGCAGGGCACAAGCAAAATGAGTTCCAGAAGAAGATTGTAGATGAGAAGAATGGAGTAAAGAAAGAGTCCAGAAACAGCATGCAGGCAGTACCAATAGAGCTGTTCATAGCAATTGAGGAGATTTGCACGGAGGCAGTTCATGTACCTGCGGATGAACCTTGAATCATTGATAGTGGTGCATCACGCCACATGACCAGTCAGAAGGATTGGTATACCTCTCTACATCCGGTAGGGAACGACATCCTAGTAGCAGTCGGCAATGATGCAAAATGTCCAGCAAAATAAAAAGGTACAATTGCTCTCAAGTCAGATGGAGTTGTAAAACAGTTGTCCAATGTTCTTTATGTGCTAGATATCAAGAGGAACTTGTTGTCCATTTCTACGATCACGGATCGGGACCTCAAAGTTCAATTCAATAAGAATGGTGCACAGATTTTGGATCTTCAAGGGAAGGTTGTTGGTAAAGGTACATGGTGCAACAACGTCTACAAACTCTCAACTTTTAGTGCTCGAGCAGATGTGAAGAACACTAAGCTGTGGCATGAGAGGTTTGGTCATCTAAACCTTAGTTCTTTAAAGAAGATGAATGATTGCAGACCTACCAAAAATTACAGATCTACCCAATGTATGTGAAGCTTGCATGATGGGCAAGCAGCATCGGCATCCCTTTCCTAAAGAGGCCAGTAGGGCAAAGGCTCCTCGAGCTTGTTCACATGGACCTCTGTGGAAAGATGGAGACGGACACTTTGGATGGTTCCTACTACTTTATGATGCTGATCGATGACTACAGTAGAAGGATATGGATGAGATGATGCACCGCTATCAATGTATCAAGAATCCTTATTTGGTTGATCAACTTGATAATTGCATTCCCCTTTTGAATTGCAATCTATGTTAAGATACATTGTTTCAGTATTTTTCATATCCTCGCTTTCAAGGAACATATTATCAGGTTCATTCGCATAATGGCTGTGACTTGAATGTCCACCACAATGATTTCCTCTTCCTCAAAAATTCCCTTGATTGCTGATCAATTGATTGCCTTGGTCATACTGCTTCATGTGGTAATCTCTTTCATAGGGATGCGTCAATTTTACGAGCACAAACCTATGAGAAGGTTTATCCGAGCGTGTTTTTCATGAGATTTTTAAAAATGTTTTTCTTTAGAAAACATGGTTTTTACACTTTTATTTTCACTAGAACTAGATCCCTTTATCATAAAAATATACAGACTAGTCACTCATTCATTTTTACACAACATAATTTTCTTATTTAGAGACATCCCTTTGTACCCCTGTTATTACCTTAAAAAAGTGTTGATTCCTTTAAGAAACATTCCTCATAATCACTCTCAATGTAATAATACTATGCATATATAATTACTTATTAACACATTTATATCATATGGCAATATCTTTTTAGTGTTTTTATAGCATATTTATGGACATGTTTCTAAAGAAGTTTAAATTACTATAAATAAGTATTAACTTGGGCTTATATATCACTCTCATAAAATACATGTAATATTTAATACTATATATGAAAGATTTTCCAAAATATAACTCCATAGATCTGCTCAAATGGGGTGTTCCGATCAATTTGAGTGGTTGAATGACTATATTTGGACATTGGATATGAAAGTTATGTCACTTTTAAAAGTGCTATCCAAGGTAGACTTGGGAGACTTGCTTCAAAGGGGTTTCGCTGGCGAAACTACCTAGATGGCTTGCTTCAATGAGTTTTCTTTGAAGAAACTCTTTCATGAAGATAGGTTGAGAGAGGGTTTTCAATGTCACCCCCTATTAAGTAAAAGTTGTAAGAAGGATCATAAGGGAATTTTCATAGAGAAGTCTACTCTACATGTGGGTTTCTTCAAAAGCCATCCCATTATGCTCTCACCATTCCTACAGATTCACCTAAAGATTTTTGTATAAAATAGGCATTGCTATAATACTTTGCATATTTCTAAGTGAAACTATGTTTTCCTCTGATCGATTTTTGCCATATTTATGCATAGTTGGAAGCTTTTTTTTTCCTTCGCTCGGACGCTCGGAAGATTTCGCTCAGAAAATGCTCGTCCCCCTTTCACAGTGCCCAAACTTATGATAGTAGTTGCACTGAATGTTTGATATGTTGGTGGATGCATTCCCTTGTCCTTGGAATCTTTCTCGACTGGAATTATTTCCTCTTTGCTGATGCTAATGTTGCTGAGGAGGATTTTAACTTTGATGCTAACTTTGTTGTTGATGATGATGACCACTTTGCTAGAATGATCCACCTCTTCCTCTACCTCTGCTTCTATCTGAAGCTGTGAATGCTTGATCATTAGAATGACCTTTACATTTGTGAATGTCTTGCATGTTGAGTTCTTCACAAAGTAAAACTGACTAAAGTTCTTCCAGTATTGGAATTTGCCATTGGATGGCAATACTCTAGACTACATTCTCGTATCCCTCTCCTAGTCCATTTAGGATGACTTGAACCATTTTTTGTGGGTTCATGGTCTATCCTGTTGCTGTGAGTTGATTGTTGTAATCCTTGATCCTGAGTAGGTAAGCATGACCCATTTCACTGCTAGTTTCTCAGTGTGAGAATCTTGGAAGTGTTCTTAGACTCAGAGAGTTTTGAACATATCCCATGCTTCTTTGGTTGTCTTGACTGTGTTGAGCTATCCTAGCATGACATCTTGCACATTCTTCTTGAACAAATGATATGATTACTTGTCTTTCTTATCCCATTCTTCTTGTGCTAGGGCAATGGCAGGATCCACTATAGGTGCGGTACTATTAGTGTAGCTACGGATCCTACTGTAGATCCCACTACTAGTGCTGTGACAATAGGTGGAGTAGAGCTACTATTGGCTGGATCATCCAACGATCTAGCTATAGACCCATCAACATACTCCCATTTGTCCTGAAGTAGAATAATGGTCTCCATTCACTATTTCCATGTGCCGTAATTGGAATTGTCTAGGTTAGTAGATGCCTCTAAATTGAGGTTGCTAGTCATAGACATGGTGCACAAAATTTACTCAAAGTGTCTGTGAAATCACTATCTGAGTCAACTACAAAACACTGACTATATCAACTCAAATTTGAAATTTTGGTGAAGATAAAACTGGAATATATAATCCAATCTGTTACAAGGCTTGTGGCAAATGATGCTGGGAATAGCCAAGAGGCTTCACAAGGCTTGAATAAATTGCAAAATGCTAAAAAATAGCCAAATAGGCTTTACAATGATGGCATGCATGTGTAAAATCAAATTATGTGCTATCTTCCCACTAATCAATCTGTTAATGTCTTTGAACACTCTAAAGTCTGCTCACTGAACTATGGAACTTCAGGTTTAATGTAATGTGATGATGTGAAACCGCATGTGAGTGTAGGGACTAACTCCGAGTAGCAACTATTTAGGAATTTTTTGGCATGGCTTTGATTGGCTGCTTTGGAGTTCTCTCCGCTATGGATGATCTAATCTACTCTAAACTAGATCTTGACCAACTATTGAGTGATGAAAAAATAGCAAATAATTCCTTTTCCTTGTTCATTTTTGGTGCTAGGTCAGATGCATCGATGTAGAGGCTGATGTGCATGAAGGAATTGGATTTGTTGTTGAGGCTCAAAAGTATGTGATACTTGTGCCAAAATGTGCACATGATGTGACAAGAGCTTATAACATGAAAAATTGAGCATTTTTCCTTTTTTGAGCACCCTCCAATTCTTCCTGGATTAAAAGATATGGCTTGATCTAGGTGGAGGTGCAAAAAGGGTGCTAAATGATGATGTGGTATTAATGTGGCAATTGTGTTCACATGATGTGGCTATGCCTAGCAAGATGTTTGCCTATAGAGCACTGTGTGATGAGGTGTCAGGTCTATGCACATGTAGGGTGCCAAGTGTGTCTGCAAAGGGGTAAGAGTGCCAGGCAAGGTGGTGCTACCACGTGGTAGTGCTGAGTTGGTAGTGCTAATGTGAGTTGATGATTGGATAGGGTGATGTGGTAGTTGATTGGTCAACCTTGATGATGTGGTATATGTGATCTAGCTACTGATGTGGTAGGCGACTGCCACGTGGTAGATTAAAGATGACATGGCAGATGGGCTACCACATGGAAGATAAGGTGAGGCAAAAGGAGGGGCTATAAGAAAACAATACAATGTCTATGCTCAACAAATAACAAGATCTCGTATGCAAGAGAGAAAACAGATAGTATGGAGAATCAAAAATTTGATTACTATAAAACTGATACAATAGATGGCACTGCCTCCCAGCCATGCGCTCCTATGAGAGAACCTTCGATGGCGTGCTGAAAATAGTAGAGGATGGAGGCTAGATGCTAAGGAATTAGGGTTGTTGTAGCCAGTGATGAAATGGGCTTCACAGCCTTGCTCTTATATAGCCACCACTAGTAGTCGGTTAGACCCAATTGGGTGATCGACCTAGTCCCCCACCCAAAACGGCCGACTGGGGGCGACGGGGTCCCGAAATAGGGCACTGACCACACAATAGAACCAGTGCACAAAATAGAGCAACTGACCTATGGACACCATCCAGGATCATCTGGGGCTCCAAACAGTGGGCCCTGCAACCCAAGAGTGGGCTGCCTTGGGAAATTCTCCATCTACCCTTAATGCAGTCAGTCATGGGCTGCCTTCCCGCACTTGCATGTAGCCTAGTTGGCAGTGTGCCAACTCTATCTGAAGCCATCCAGCCGTCAGGCCACACATGGCCCCCATCTGGTGTCCAAACTAGGACCTACTGGATAATTGAGCTACTCAAATGCCTTCTCCTCATATGGGCGGCTTACAAGTAGAGTTAGCTGATTCCCGCGTAGTTACATGAGAGTGGAGCATTGATATCTAACTCCCCCCCTCAATGTCCACCCACAAGTGAACTTACTTTTTCGGCCCAATGCCAAGTCAATGAAGATGCCTCTCCAGCAAGTCTTTTGCAAGAGCCTTCATGAAGATGTCCGCATCATTCTCTGTAGTCGAACAGTAGACCAAGTCGACCTCTCCATCCATGATGAGCTTGCGTACAAAGTGATATTGAATCTCAATGTGTTATGTGTGAGCGTGGAACATAGGGTTCTTTGCAATCGCCATGCAACTCTGATTGTCACATGATAACTACATAGGCTTGTTCTGCATTGCACCCATGTACCCTAAAATCCTCCTCAACCACACTGCCTTGCAAGAAGCAAAGCATGTTGATTTGTACTCAGCCTCAATAGAAGAAAGAGCAACTGTGGGTTGCTTCTTGCTGACCCATGACATAGCTTCGGATCCAAGTGAGAAACAGTAACCTATCACTGACCTCCTGCTGTCCACATCTCCTGCCCAATCCGAGTCATAGAATCCGGTCAAGATATTGCCCTTGGTATAAGTGATGCCATAATTAAGTGTGCCTTTGATGTATTTTAGCACCCGCATCCCTGCCCTCCAATGGTTCTCTTGGGGCTTATTGGAAAACCTGCTTAGTACACCAGTCGCAAAGCTCATGTCTGGCTGTGTGTTGCACAAAGTAAATCAAGTTGCCCACAAGCCTCTTGTACTTCGCTTCGTCCACTAGTGGTGATGAATCCTCATTTGAGAGCTTCACGTCAACCTCCATAGGGGTGCCAACTGTCTTGCACTCAGCCATGCCAAATGCCTTCAGTATCTCTCCAGCATACTTCAGCTGTGAAATGAAGATTTGTTTTGGCTCTTACCAAAAAAACTTCAATCCCCAAATAGAAATGCATCAGTCCGAGGTCTATCATTTCAAACTCTCTTCCTAGCAAATGCTTTGTCTACGAGATCTTCTCTTCATGGTTCCCTATTATGACAAGGTCGTCCACATAAAGGACCATGATCATACACCTGCCTCCTCTGAAGATATATGTTTCAGCCCATAAAGTGCCTTCTTCAGTTTACAAACTTTACCTTCTGAACCGGGGATCACAAAACGTGGTGGTTGTTCCACATATACCTCCTTCTTGAGATCTCCATTCAGAAATGCAGATTACATCCATCTGAAACACTGCCCAACTTCCCTGGGTAGCTAAAGCCAAAACACTAGGAATTGTGGTTAGTCGAGCTGTGGGAGCAAAAGTATCTTGATAATCAAAACCATGCACCTGTGCGAATTCTTTTGCCACGAGCTGAGCCTTGTACTTATCCAACTTGCCGTCGGACTTGTACTTGGTCTTGTGCACCCACTTGGTGTCGATTACCTTGCCTTTTGGTGGTTGATCCACAAGGTCCCAAGTGTTGTTCTTCATTATGGAGCCATACTCCGACTGCATAGCCTCCATCCACCTATCATCACCCTGTGCCTCTTCAAGACACTTGGGTTCATCAGCACGGATCACCTCTGTGATCAAAGCATAGTTGATCAAGTGTTCCTGCACCCTTCTTTGCTCCGCTAATCTCTTGGACCAGCAGTGTTCAGATGGTTCCTCCTCAATGGCTGGAGGTTCTTTGTCATCCAAAAGCTGCTTTACCCACTTCAGGAATGGCCATTGCCGTTGTGGTTCTGCAGGCTCTTCTTCCTCTTCTTTATCTTAAATCCTCCCAAGCACCGTTGGGGGAGTTTGGTCTGCTGTTGGTGGTTGTACTGGATGGATATCCTGGTCCTGGTTGTCTGGGAAGGAAGCCTCCTCCTCCAATTGATGTGGCTATTCTGAGAAGACCACATCGTGACTTACTATTACCTTCTTGGTAATAGGGTTATAGAGATGGTAACCCTTCACCTCTTCCTTTACCTCTTCACTGTAAGCCAAGAAAATACACTTCCAGCACTTTGGTTCCCATTTGGTCCTGTTAGCATCAGGGACATGCACAAAACAGTCACATCGACAGAATTTATTTTGGTAGGAATTAATTTTTGATGGAATTTTTTTGCCGAATTTCTTTTTGCCGGAAACTTTTCGTCGTATTTTTTTCGAAAGAAATTTTTTTCATTGGATGTCAGACCTTTTTTTATTTTGGGATTTTTTATCTTTATTAAAAATATTAATTTCTTACATTATATTTTAAAAAAACCACTAATCTAGGTTAGGTTAGGCTAACCTAGTATGGGTTACTGGTTAGGTTATCCTAACTATAGTATAGTTAGTTCGACTAATTGTAGTTAGTTAGATCCACAACTAGGTTAGGTTAGACTAAGTTAGGTTAGAGTAACTCTCCTTAACTAGTAGTTACTCTAATGAATAGTTAGAATAACTAGCCAGTTAAAGTAATTGGGTAGTTAGGGTAACTACCTAATTAGACTAATTGGGAGCTCCCTAGTTCAGTCACCTCCCACTAAAGTCCATTCATACCATACTTTTGCCCAAAGGACCCCCCCAACCACAAAAAGGGCCACATTTCATGCCACTTTAACCAATTATAACTCACCCATTTGGTGACCAAATTGAACTCTGTTTGGACCATTGTTTCACACACTAAAACACCATGCTATGGGGAATTTTTCAAGCCTACTTCATGCCATTTAGGAATCCCTAGAACTCATTAATTTGCACCCCTGTGTGGGCCCCTTTTTGCACTAATTTGCTCATAAATTTTTACCGTGACCTCTAATTTACAATTCGTCTATAGCAGCACATTTCCCTATTCATGTGGGACAATCCTAGGCACATTATTAACATGATGTTACCTACTACACTAACGCATCTCTAACCCCCCTAACACACCTACATCAACCCCCAACACTTGTGGTAGAGGCACCCATTCAACCCAGTGCCAAATCTACAAGCAACTACGCTCCAGTGAATGCCTCTGATAGCCCTCTATCCCAAATTTCCCCCTTGAATTCAACCAATTCCTTTGACTCCTCCAAGACACGACATGGCAGATCGATGTCACGATGATGGGGACCTTGAACTCGAAGTGGAGGGGAACAATTTCTTTAACCCTTGCAACAATTTTGGCCTCACCAATAACAATCAAGCCAGGTGCCCTCTAGGCAAACTCAAACTTCCCAAATACAATGGTCGTGGTGATCTAGCAAGATTCCTCCTTGATGTCGCACGCTGAGCTAGAGGAGATCAATCCAATGAAACCAAGGTCGCCAAATTGGTACCTAGACCTCCTAGTGGAGTGGAAGAAAGAGCCACATGGGAGTTGCTACAAGCTGAATTCAAGAGGCACTTTCAAATGGAGAGACTACCAGATGATCCTGTTCTCCAACTAAGAAAGCTCGAGGTTACTGAGAAGTTGTATGCACATACTTGGCCACCAAGATTTGCTTTGGTTGAACACAATGCATGGTGATGATTCCATATCCACATAATTTGGATAAGATATCCACTTCTATCTTGAATATTTTGATGCATGGTTCACACAGGTCCCAATATTGGGATGTTGCATCCATTAACTACAAAAACAGACACTCCCCCTAGTTTGGGAGGGCACGACCTCCAACACTTTCTCCTCCCCCTCTAGAAGAGGATCATCAATGCATGTTAAATACATGATCCCTATCATGTTGCAACAACTTATTCAATTCATCATGCTAATGAAGCAAGGTGTTGTCGTCCATAAAATCAAAGGGAAGAGAGATGAGAGAAAGGTTTCTTCAAATGATATTGCATCATTATCCTCTTCAACTCAGCATCAAGCTTTATGCATAACCCACTATCTATGAAATCAAGAGAAGATAGTAATGCGGTGTGCACACGCATGTGTGTGTGTGTGTGTAAGTAAGTAAGAAGTACATACATAAGTAAATAAGTAAGTAAGTAAGTATGTATGTATGTATGTATGTATGTGTGTGTGTGTGTGTGTGTAAGTAAGTAAGTAAGTAAGTACATACATAAGGAAATAAGTATGTATGTATGTATGTATGTGTGTGCATGTATGTATGTATGTATGCATATATGTGTGTATGTATGTATGTATGCATATATGTATGTATGTATGTATGTATATATTTATATATGTGTGTGCATGTGTGTGTTGATATTTTTTCCCTTGCTCCTCAGTTAACTACCACTCGTATAATTGCTACTCATTTACTCGTTGCTTATGTAGCTAGCCTAATGCCTTGTTGGTACTGATGAACTAGGTTGTAAGGGGAACAAAAGGTAAGGTCGGTTTTTTACGTGGGTGAAAGCTATGGAGATGTGTTGAATGAACCAAAATATAGAATCAAGAGTTGTAGAAATGTAGGCTTGTATTATAGAAAGGGATAAAGGCCCAAGCTACAAACAACCTTGTCTATGTGCTATATTGTTCTTCATACACCTAACACAACTGTACAGGATACAAGTAACTATGAGTACAAGTGATTGTGATTAGTCTCTTGCTCTTGCTCAATACTAGCTCTAGCCATGGCTTCTAGCCCTTCCTTCATCATGGTCTAACCTTTTAAAGGATATGTGGCCTCTTGGTTCTCTCTTGTTGGTGCTTGTTGCATCTTCGTGATCTTTCCCATTTCTATATTGCCCATGCATGCCTTGCTCCACCTCCACTACTGGTGAACTATCAACTACATCTTCGCTCACCTACCTCCCACCTCGACCATATCCAAGTGTCCTTGTGTCTCTCACGGGTCAACAGTCACCCATACTTTCCTTTGAGGTATTGTTGTTGGGATGCTATGCATCCTTAAGGAATTATATTTGGATCATGGAGGATGTAGGGGTGTTTGGGTCTGGAGCCGTGCAACTCACCTTCACGAACCAAGGGTATATTGCATTGATTCCCACCGGGACCTAATATGAGTAGATCCTCCACTCTACTTCCAATGCTCACTAACATGCACCACCTATGGGCCTATGATTCCGATTGGGCAAACCTTTACTTCAACCACATCTAGGCTCTGCCTAGATTTTGGTCTAGTTCTCCACTAGCCCTCTGCAATCTCCTATAATATGCAACCACAGTGAGCATGCCTAGATGAGATTGCTTGCCATAAGCTTCTCAACGATAAAATGGAGAAACTGGAAAAGTATGTAGGCAAGGTCTTTGTGTTTGGGATTGATAAATTTGCAATCCATTCCATGATTACCCAAGCATGTGTCCCTATCCCTCTTATTCCATCTTATGCATGCCATTAAATATTACAACCATTGAAATTAAACACAAACACATTAATCATTTTTTACCATTCACATTCACCCCACTTGTCATGGAATGCATAGTATTTCGATGCTTGGATCAATTCCATAAGATCTTGAAGATACTTTCTTGCTTCATGGTCATCAAGCCTAGAGGGGGGTTCCATTTTTCGAGCAAAACCCCCAAGCGACGAGCGGATAAAAGGTAGGTAGGGTCAAAATATATAGGCTCAAGTCATTTTTGGGGAGCAAAAAAATCCAAATTATTTCAAGGAATATGTAAGTAAATATGAAATACTAATAAATAGATATAGATATAAATATACCTTTATATAATATACATATATAATGTCCAAGTGGTGACTTATTTAATCACTTTCAAAAATCCTTTCTTTTCCTTTCACCATTGGTTGGATCATGAAATTTTGGGCAAATATCCTCTTTATAGTTCCTCAGGATGACCTAAGAAAATAATACAATACTTTTTTAATAGACCCTTTAAGTGTATTTTTCCAGAGGAATATAATTTGAAGAGCTTGCCCCCCAACCCTATTCCACCGGCGGAATACCCTTGGAGAGCCTGCATAGAAGGGGTCATAACTTTTGCTCCTTATCTCAGATTGAGGAGTTGTAAAAAGGAAAAATGTTCAAAATTTCATGATCCATGCAATGGTAGGCTTAAAATTATACTTTTGATAGGTATAAAAGATAAAAAGTAAAAATTTCAAGATGTATATGAGAGTTACAACTTCTCCCTAATTCATATTATGGTAGGAAGGAGTTCAATAGAGACCGCATTTCCTTAGAAGTACTTATGTTTGGAGAATTGGGAATATTTTGAAAATTCGTTCCTTGCCTTCCCATATTTGATAATGTATTAGACATTAATTTATGATCGATTATAATGGCCTCAAGTATGAGGTTTCCAATATCGTTTTCCTACTCATCCAAGGAATATGGGATACGTTGTTATATGAGAGCTTCAAATATGGGATTGCTAAAGATTAGGGAAACTCTTTTAAATTGATTTAATTACCATAATCCTCAAAAGAGAGTATGGTAGGAAGGTATTTATAAGAGTTTCTAAAGTGTTCACTATTTGTTCATATATAGATGATGTTCTCTAAAATGAGGGTTATAACAAAAAATAAGTAAGTATATGGTTCCATAAATGAGAAATTAAGAAACAATTGTATATTCCTTTGAGAAATATACAAGCATGGTTGGTGTCAAAAATTATCGCTTGGACTTTTCTGCTCGTAGGTTTTTGCTCGGAAAGTGTGCACATCCCCTAGAGATCTCTTGAAAGGCTTTCAATTCCACACCTACTTTCCTACTCAGTCTGGATTGCGAGAGCCTTCATACAACCCCTACAAGAGTGTGTGAAGATAGTGGGAGAGAAGGAAGGAGTCTCACTTGTGGCTTTCTCACATACACAATGGGGGAATACACACAAAGGTGGAGGCTGAAAATAGTTTTCCTCTTCTTAGTTGTGAAAGCCAAAAGAACTCTAGTACAAAGAAATAGAAGAACCCTATATGTGGGTCTCAAACCAAACTCAGCTAACTAAGGTGGCATACTAACTGAGCCACGAACTAGAGTACATAAGTATAATTGTCATCCAGCTATTATTCATGGGTGGTGTACCAACCGCATCTGCAGCTAACAAGTCGGTGACATAAATGCACAACGGTCACCCTGGCATATCACGAGTGGAGCTCGATATCTCAACACTCCCCCTTGAGCTCAATCCCAATTCTTGCACACCAAGCAGGTCTCTGAACTTGTGCAGCTTCTCTACGCCCAATCCCTTCGTGAATATGTTAGCTACCTGATCCTCTGTGCTGACATAAACTAGATCAATAAGACCTAGTAAAACCTTCTCCTGCACATAGTGATAATGCACCTCAATGTGCTTTGTTCTAGCATGATAGACTGGGTTATTTGCCAAGTGTATACTGCTCATGTTGTCACAATAAATGAAACTGGCCCATCTATAGACTGATGCATATCATAAAGTAGCTTATGCAACCAAGCTACCTCACATGCAGCCATTGCTGCACCCCTGTACTCAGCCTCTGTGCTCGACAAGGCAACTGTAGGCTATTTCTTGCTGCTTTAAGTGACTGTAGCACTCCCAAAAGAGAACACATATCCACTGGTAGATTGTCTATCAGAAATACTACCAGCCCAATCAGCGTTAATGTATCCATGCAATTGTATCTAAACCCCAGCCTCATAAAATAGCCCATACTGCTATGTGGGCTTCACATACCTGAGTATGCATCTAGCTGCATCCAAATGTGGTTTCCTTGGAGCCCGCATAAACTGACTTACCAATCCAACAGCATAGCTCAAATCTGGCTTGGTAATAGTCATATAAATGAAACTTCCTACTATGTGCCTGTACATAGTAGGGTCGTCCAAAAGCTCACTTGCATTTGCCGCTCAGCTTCACATTCTGCTCCAAAGGAATTGAAATAGGCTTACAGCCTGTCATCCCATATTTGGACAGCATGTCCAATCCATACTGCCTCTACAAGAGCCGTATCCCACTTGGTGATCTAATCACCTTAATGCCCAAGAAATAACATAGCTCTCCCAAATCCTTCATCTCAAACTTTTGATTCAATAGCATTTTTACATGAAGGATATCTTCATCACTATCACCTGTGATGATCGAATCATCAACATAAATGATAAGCAGCATAATACCTTTCTCTGTTTTTCTCACATAAAGTGAGAAATCTGCCTTGGAAATCTGAAAGCCAATAGTGACAAGATATTGTCCTATCTTGTCAGACCATGCTCTAGGTGCTTGCTTCAAGCCATACAAGGCTTTCTTCAACCTGCAAACAAACTCAGGATGAATAGCATGAACATAACCTGGTGGTTGCTCCATAAAGACCTCTTCTTGCAAATCACCATGCAAGAAAGCATTCTTTACATCCATCTGATGTAAAGACCATCCCTTTGATGCAGCCATAGCAATGACTGCTCTTACAGTTGCCATCCTTGCAACCAGACTGAATGTTTCTTCATAATCAATGCCATATGTCTGTGCATACCCCTTGACAACTATTCTTGCCTTGTATCTGTTCACAGAACCATCTGCATTGTGCTTCACCTTATAAACCCACTTACAGCCAATTTCATTCTTGTCTTTAGGCAAAGGCACCAATTCCCATTTTTCTCCCATGGCTTTCTCCCATTTTTCTTTTCCCATGGCTTTCTCCCATTTTTCTTTTCCCATGGCTTGCTCAAAAGAGGTGGGTTTTGGTTCTTGTATCACTTTGACCATATAGGCACAGTGAATGGCTGTAAATCCATCATATTTTACCCTATCCACATGATAACTAGCTCTGGTAGACCTGTGCAAAATAGGCTCACTTCCAGGTTCTCTCAAAACATCCCTTGTCTTCCTTACTCTAGGTGTAACAACAGAAGGAATACCCAACTCATCATCAATGCTCTGTTCTGAGCCACTAGATTCAACCTCCACATAAGAGTGACCTGCATTCACATCAAACATGGGCTGATCTACCTTCTCTTTTACTTTTTGTGACACCTGCATACCACTATTTGCATTGCTTTGAGGAGATTCTCCTGATCTCAGTCTGCATGTCCATGGCAAAGTATGTGAACCACTGCTAGAGGACACTACAGGTCCACTAATATTTTGTGATTGCTACTGTGAATTATGTGCAGCATTACCATTTTGTGCATCTATATCATCAATCACATTTACTGGTTTATACCAAATACTCATGTCATAAAAACAACATCTCTGCTCACTGTAAACTTACGAGTAGAAGGGTTATAGCATATATACCATTCTGCTGCAGAGAATAACCAATAAAGATGCACTTCTCAGCTTTTGGATCCAACTTGGACCTCAATAGTTTCATATGGCAGATTGCAAGATTGCAACCACTCCCATGGAATAGAGTTTGAAACTTACTAAAGATTCAGAAAAGCCTACAGTCAATGACAGACACTATAGGTAGCTCATTGAATCTCTTATATATTTAACAATCACACGGCCAGATATTTGTTATGCAGTAAGCTCACTAGCACAGTTTATGGCAAATCCAAAACAGTCTCACTGGAATGCAACCAAAAGAGTCTTGAGATACATCAGAGGTACAAGACAATTTGGGATAGAATACAGAGGAAGTCATCCATGGTTGCATGGATACTGTGACAGTGACTATGCCGGAGATCATGAGACCAGGAGATCGACACAAGGATATGCATTTTTCCTTGGTCAAGGTGCTATATCATGGTTGTCAAACAAACAGCCAGCTGTTTCTTTGTCTTCAACTGAAGCAGAATATAGAGCACTCACTACAAGTGCATGTGAGGCTATATGGCTCAGAAGACTATTGTCAGAAACAGATTACTTTGATGAGTCAAAGCCAAAAACAATATACTGTGATAATCAATCGGCTCAAGCATTGGCCAAATATCCAATATATCACTCCACGACAAAACACATTGATGTCAGAGAGCACTTCATGGGAGAAAGAGTGTTACTTGGTGACATCACACTACAGCATTGTGATAGCAAAGAAAATGTTGCAGACATCTTTACCAAACCACTCGGTAAAGAGCTATTCGAGAAACACCGACTAGCTCTTGGTTTGACACAGAGGAAGGACATTCCCATTAAAGGGGTGTGATGGAATGTAATGCTCAGTTCTTCTTCGATTCCCAGAATCATCATCTTGAGGGAAGGCCTACTTCATGATGTTCATCTTGAGGGAAGGTGTTGAGAGTTCATGCTCAAGCACCATCACGTAATCATATGTGCATAGCACTAACCTTATAGAGTGCTATAAAGGGAAGGGTTAGATCCCCTAACCCTAACCCTAAAAGGGTTTGTATATATTCTATTTTTTCAACTAAATCTAGTGTACAGTTAGTCATTTGTGGTGTGCTCTCTAGTTGTGCCCTCTCTCCTCATCTCCACTCTTCTCCTCTCCCCTCTTCATATTTTGTCAGCAAGCTCTTCAAACCATATTCCTCTGGCAAAATACACTTAGAGGGTCTATAAAAAAGGTATTATATATTTTTCTTAGGTCATCCTGAGGAACTGTAAATATGATATTTGCTCAAAATTTCATGATCCAACCAATGGTGAAAGGAAAAGAAAGGATTTTTGAAAGTTATAAATAAGTCACCACTTAGACATTATATATGTATATTATATAAAGGTATATTTATATATCTATATCTATTTATCAATATTTCATATTTACTTACTTATTCCTTGAAATAATTTGGATTTTTGCGCTCCCTAAAAATGACTTGAGCCTATATATTTGGACCCTCCCACCTTTTGTCCGCTCGTCGCTTGGGGGTTTTTGCTTGGAAAATGGAAAACCCCCTCTTATTATGCCTCACAATGACCATCTAAACTAGATGTCTCATATTCATATATGCTTCTCCCAACATTCACCAACCAACTTTGATCAATCCTAGAAAGCATTCAACATTATTTTCACTTAATTTGTTTTACCAACCATCCTACAATTGATCATCAGTTCTACTACCCAAATAAAATTCTAGTAATATAATAAATTTCATACTAAAGTTTCCTCCGCCTAGTTTGGAAGGCTTGCCTTGGTGGAACATAATGCATGGTGTTGATTCCATATCCACATACCTTGGATCAAATATCCACTTCTATCTTAAACATCCATATAAATGGCTCACATGGGTCCCAATATTTAAATGATCCATTAACTACAAAAATGGACACTCCCCCTAGTTTGAGAAGGCATGACCTCCAACACATCTTCCCCCCCCTATGGAAGAGGTGCATTACTTTAAAGAGATGATCCCTATCATGTTATAGCAACTAATTCAGTTCATGATGCTAATGAAAGAAGGTTTTTTCGTCCATAAAATCAAAAGGGAAGAAAATGAGAGAAAGGTTTCTTCAAATGACAGTGCATCATTTGCCTATGAAATCAAGAGAAGATTGTAATGCAGTGCACGCGTGTGTGTGTGTGTGTGTGTGTGTGTGTATATAATTTTTTATTTCTATATGTATATGTATATAATACATAAACACACACACACATATAAGTATAGAGATATATATATATATATATATACATATATAGACAAACAAACATATATATATATATATATATCTATACTTATATGTGTGTGTGTGAGTGTGTGTGTATGTATGTATATAGCTAGGGTTCATCTTGTCTCTGAGGCATTTCCCTAAGCTAGGGTGTTGATGGCTCTGTAGGTTACTCTAATTCCAAACTCTATATGTAGCACTTCTTGGATCAGTTTGTGCCAAGACATCGCTTGTACTGCACGTGTGGGATGCTTCCTTCTAGATTGATGGGAGAGGGGGTTGGTACATTTGGTAATGTTGAGTGAGGGGTAGCCATTGGTGCTATGGGGAGGGGGGATGCCTATCATCTTTGAGATATTTACTATGCCTTCTGTCTCACCTGAAGTTTGTGTGCATAGGTCACCATCAGATATTGTGCCTTCCACATGAGTTGGTTCTATTGTTCAGGGAGTGCTTTCTCCTTTTCAAAAGCTGCCTTTACCTCCTTCGTCATCCTATCACGTGCCTCCCAATTTCTTTGATCCTACATTCATGATCCTATGGTCAGCCACAACGTTAGTAACATGAGAGAACAATTAATGAAATCAAACATCTTTGATTCCAAAATAGCCAAGGAGCTTGCGCTCACACTACTTGCCAGTGCCTTAGTGCTCTGGATGGAGTGTCTCCCAAAAGCAAGTATGCATAATGTATAGGGACACCCATTATTTGGATTCTCACAAGGTTCCGTACTTTGCTCGATTCCTACAATTCATGAACAAATGAGGAATATCCTCTGTCTTTGCAATGTGCACACTTCCCATCCCCACGCCCAATTCTTTGGGCTTTACTCACTATTTAGATTACTTTGTGCACAATGAGCCATAGTAAGCATGATTGTTTTTTCGGGATTTACTTCTCACACAATGCAGAGCTAAAAAATGCACTGCAAACCTACCGATTTTCTGACACTATTTTTTTATCTGTTTCCTTGTGTCCTGGCATGTCCATCCCAAAGGAAGAATACTAGATTCTCTAAGCAGTGATGGTCGCATTTTTTGAAAGGAATAGTTGTATTTACTTGAATAGTTCACTTTGACTTTTTGATCTAAAACCCTACTTTTTGGAAAACCAAATATATGCATGTATGTATATATATATATATATATATATGTGTATATGTATGTATGTATGTATGTATGTATGTATGTATGTATACACACACACACATACATACATAGATATATGTGTGTGTGTGGGTGTGTGTGTGTGTGTGAGTGTGTGTGTGCACGCATACACCCACATGTGCATTGATGGTTTTTTTCTCTTGCACCTTAGTTAATTAACAAGGGGAAAATCTACCTCCATGATAAAAAATCATGGACATAAGAGCGGTCATAAAGGGACATAAAAAAGAATAAATGAATATTAGCTAAGTAAAGAATTAATTGTAAAAGTTCTTAATGAAAACAAGTTCGAACATCAAGACTTAGTTAAGGAAAAAAATCTTAAAGGAATGGGGCATAAAATTAATGAAAGAAAAAGGTGCGAGAGATGTTAAATGTATATGTATATATATAAATATATTCATAAAAACCTTGTATATATAAACAAATATGGGGAGGTAGCAAGCTAAGGGTATCCACTTCCGGACCACCCCGTGGGGAGTGTGACACCCCCTCATGTAAAAATACAAAGGTTTTTCTTCGATGTGCAATACCTCGATCGAGGTATTGTGTCCAATGAAATTGGCACACGTGGACATCCAACCGAGCTAATACCTCCATCAAGGTCTTGCTTTTTAATCAACCGAACTAAGCCTATACCTCGATTGAGGTATCGTGGCATGACAACTATACCTCGATTGAGGTATCATGGCAAGTCCACATACCTCGATTGTGGTATGCTGGAACGATGACATGGAGGCGTGTCAAATACCACGATCGAGGTATGTGGCATCCGACATGGAATTCAATGCAGTATGCTGGCAGTAGGAGCTGACATACCTCGATCAAGTATCGTGGCAAGTCCACATACCTCGATCATGGTATGCTGGACCGATGGCATGGGGGCATGTCAAATACCACAATCGAGGTATGTGGTATCCTACATGGCCAGTGGCTGGACTTGACGTGGAACGATTTCCTTACGTGGAGAAACATCCAAGATTATACGTGGCACAAATACCACGATCATTGTTGAAAATGCACGTGGATAGCCACGTATGCATGTATAGACATGGCAATGCATGGCAAGATATGTTCGTGTGAAATACCACGGTCGTGGTATTTTGAAACCCTAAATTTTCCTATATAAAGAGAGGGACCTCAATCGAGCCCCTCATTGTTCAAACCTCGATCGAGCTCCTCCTCATCGGAATCGATGGAATTGTTGGAGTGACGCAGAACGACGGAGCGACGGAGATGGACGGAGCGGGAGATTCTAGGTAAGGTTTTTTTAAGTGTAGCAATTTCTTTTGTGAAAATTTATTTAAATTTTAGTTTATAGGAAAATGTAATTTAATTATAAAATATTTAAAAATTTCAAATGCATTTTAAAGTTTTTTTAAACTATTTTTTTAATTACTAAAGTTTTTATTTAAATGTCAAAACATATATATTTTGTTTTTTAAAATCATCTATTTAAAAAAAGATTAAAGTAGGATTTATGTTATTTTTAAAATTAATGAAGTTTTTACTTAAATATAAAAACGTTTATTTTTTTTAAATCATCTTTTTTAAAAAAAGAAAACAAGAGTTTAAAGTAGTTTTTATATTATTGTTCAAATTACTAAAGTTTTTATTTAAAATGTCAAAACGTATATATTTTGTTTTTTAAAATCATCTATTTAAAAAAAGAGATTAAAGTAGTTTTTATGTTATTTTTCAGATTAGTGAATTTTTTATTTAAATATAAAAACATGAGGCACAGCTCATTACATTGTGGTTTTGTGTACTCTTTGTGGTCATGACATGTTTGCATGGGCCTTTTGCTGCTATAGTTTTGCACTGCCATTTGTGGCTATATGGTGCACCTCAAATTGTCACTATGTAAATGGTGCAACTGAGTTAGTGTCTACATGGTGTAATTTTTGACCATTTTGTCATTTTATAATATAACTCGGTTTGGTAAATGTGTTTTAAACATATAACAATGAAAGATTCCCTGACATTTTTAACTGCTGGTTCTTTGATATTTTTGTTATCTTGTAATATTGTTGGATTTGGTACATGTGTTTTAAACATATTGCGATGAGAATCTCCCTCACATTGAATAATTAAATACTAAATATACATATTCCTTGGAATAATATTGGTGATGTGATGTACTAAATTTAGGTCCAAGAACAGTGTTTTTGGCCATATTCTCTGACATGCCGCTCGCTGCTCGAAAAATGGAAACCCCAGTAAGCAAACTAAGTGTATCTACAAGGGAGATGTGCTGATGAGTAAGAGGTGGTGAAGGAGGAAGCACAGCTTTGTGAGGACACCTCTCCATAAGCAACACGAAGGGGAGAGACTATTTCCAACATACGCAAAGAGACAGGAGGAGATTTGTAAGTGCAAAAGGAGGTGGTCTTTATAGGGAAACTTGTATTTAAGGTGACATATGCAAGTAGCGGTCGAGGAGAGCATGGGCCTTTCACCGGAGAGAGGTGAAAGGTGAAGATTGATTATAAGAGCTAGGGAGCAGGAGCAAGCCATATGGGGAGAAAATTTAAAGGATCACCCAGTCGTGGAGCAAGATAAGAAGAGATATGAATGAAGGGATGAGGGTTGGAGGTAAGTAGAACCCACCATAATGGCCAAGACAACGTGCATGGCAGTGAGAAGAACAAGGGCGGTGTCAATTAAAACTAAAGAAGGTAGGTTAAGTGGGGGTAGGGGGTGGTTATGTAGGTATGCAATTTGCAAGTGGGTGTGTAGGAAAATTTTAATGTAGTAAAGGATGAAGGAGCATGGGTGGGAAAAGAGTGGATGGGTTTATATATATATATATATATATATATATGTGTTATTGCATAACCATGCGGGTTAGCAGCAGTGACCAAGAGGGGTGTGTGAGGGTAGGTTAGCCACAAGGGTTGGTAGTTCAGATCTCCAAGCGGTTGAGTCTTCAAAGGCCACTTTCCTAACTGTCAGACGGTTCTGTATGCATTCTATTACTAGCATTCTGATGTTGTTATGTACACAGTTGTTGTGCGAGCTATTGCTCCTAAATACAGTGATCTTCGGAGTTTTGTCTCTATCGCATTATTTGTATTCCGTTCTCATTGATGTTGCATGTGTCGTTTATCTTTTCTTCCCATAGCGTATGCACGTATTTATGGCGCTACACATTGGCAATCACGATGCGCATTCTTACCATCATGCAAGGAATATACGATCTAGCAATTGATTGCTTTTGGGCAAAGTATTTTGAAGGGCGCTCATGTCATCCGCTCCTTGCTGTCATTGCGGAGGCACTTCACATGGAGGTTTGCATGCAGTTGCACTCACTCTAGAGGAGATTTGGGAGGAGATTGCTATGGCAGTAAGGAGGCACATCCAAGGATTTCAAGATGAAATCCATCGAATGTGATCCGATCCCCAGCACCCTACTTATGATAGAACGAGTGTGGAAATTCCAATGAAGAACCTCATCTCGTGGTTGTGGCAAAAGCAAATTTTGTGGTTATTATCTTCCAGTAAGCATGCATGTGCACACACTTGCAAGGACCTCCTAATCCCTTAACACCAACGACGCGACTGCGACAGTGTAATAGTAATCCTGAGCATGGAGACATCATTTTGCAAGGAGCTCTGGGAGGGGTCAATTGGCATCAGAGTCCACCTGCTCAGTCAGTTTCGCCACCAAGGCTGCAGGTGCGGGTCTCACTTGATGCACGCTAGGTGCTCAATGCATCTTCATCTCCAACTATGGTTTCGGCAGCTTCTGGCAATCTCTTCAATCAAGGAAGGTTGTCTGGAGGAGCACCAAATGTTGGAAGTGTTGTGATGGCTGCGGCGGGCCAAGTCAAGTATGCCAAGTTTGTGGGGCGAAAGTCGGTCGACGACCCCGATGCTCATGTCCACCAGCAGTTTGAGGTGTATGGGATCAAGAATTCGAGACCTGTGGCACTTCTCTGACAGGAGGCAGTTTTTGGGCCAACTTTAGCGGGCAAGGTGGCACGATGGTTGGCAGAGTATGCAGTGGACCATTTCACCACATATGATGAGGCCCACGACACGTTCTTGAGACGATTTTGTCGAGAAAAAAGGATTCCGCAAACTCTTGATAGATTGCGCCGCTTGGATCAGGGAGATCAGGATGTGGAAGGTTATGCATCCAAATTCAACTTACTCATGCAATGTGTGCCTGTGGGGGAATGGCCTGCTCAAGAGGAACTCAATGACTACTTCATTTCGGGGCTGTCACAGGATCTGCAGACAGCGTTGGCCACAGTGGATCAAACACAGACAACATTTGAGGCGGTCATGGCATAAGTAGTGCAGGTGGGGGATTCACTACATGAGAGGACATCTAAGAACCGCAAATTTGGGAAGAGTAAAGACAAGAAGAACATGCCAAAATCTAAGAAGTCGGATGATAGTGATGAAGACACAAATGTGACTAGCTTGGATGAAAGCTCTGAAGGTACCAATTTGGTGAAATCTGACTTAGAAGCGGAGATGAAGACCTGGAGTGACTCTAAAGGGGGCAAGGGCATGCTAGTGGCTCCCGAAGAAGGTTTAGTACCTAAAGGCTTGAAGGGTATCTAGTGCACTCACTGCCGCAATCCTGGTCACTATTGTCGAGTGTGCTCTTAACGCGAATTGGTGCGTGATTTGCTTGACTAATACGCACAACACACTGGGATGCCACTATAACGAACACAGCCAGAGAGCGGTTGATCAACAGGTAGCAAGATGCGGCTACGTCTTTCGTGCAAGAGGAGCCATAGCAGCAAGTGTTTCAGCCACAGTAGCAATTGTTTCAGTCATAGCAAAACAATCATTCCAATGAGGGAGAGACAACAACATCCATAGACGCGGACGCGGGGACAGGGGTCATGGTCAAAATCGACCGAAAACCTATCTATTTTGCTTGGGTGAAGGCCATTGGCAGAACGAATGCTTGGAGGCTCAAGAATGGGATCGACAACATGTGGAGCGGCAAAAGATGTCTGGGAAAATGCCCAGCACTTCGATGGTACACATTGTTGATGATGATCCACTAGTGTGCCCAGAGATTAGTATAATCACCCATGCTGGTACTAAGCTACGAGGATCGACTCCCAAGAATGGTGACAAGCTGCTAGATTGGATAGCCCAGGAACATGTCTGACACCAAGTCTATGAGTTGGTGACATAGGAGCCCCCATTGATGCAACTAGCAGATTTCGCAAAGCCCAGTGAAGCACGTAAGGTGAAGTTCGCGAAACCGGTTGTCCAATCGGAGGCGGAGACTCAAGACAAAATTCAAGCTACACTTACCAGGGAATGGTTCAAAGGCGGTTGAAGAAACTCCGTTGTTGGTCGCAAACCAAGCCAAGAGGCAAGAAAATTCTCCACAAAGGGAGCCAGGGTTGGGAGTGCATTCTAGAGGCATCAATCCATATTTCATTAGGAAGATTGCTTAACGTGGTTCCACGCTTCCACTGTTAGCAATTGTTGCATTCTTTGCACATGGATTTTGAACCATAAGAGGTGCTCAAGAGGTGGAGCTATGCCAAGTTGATTCCTACCTAGTACTGGTAGTCCCTCTAATCGACATGAGAATTTTGGTTATATTTGCAAAGGCACAAGGGCAAACTTTTGCTCAGCTACTGGTAGATGGTAGTTCGGGTGTTAATATCATCACTTTGAAGACCTGCCAAGATATGGGATGGATGTCCTGGGCGCCGGTGCCATTCTTAGTCTGCATGGCTGATCAATGCCGAGTTCGACCACTCGGAATCCTACGGGCCGTTGTTCTAGAGGTGGCGGGCATATCATTCATGGTGTCCTTTGTGGTGGTCAACATGGAAGCCGCAACACCAGATTATAGCATCCTCTTGTGTAGGACTTGGTTGCAGAAAGCAAAAGTCAAGCAAAATTGGGATCAAAACATCATTTTAGTGCAGAGAGGAAAGAAGAAAGTGCGGGTCACAATGGGAGTGGTGGCACCTTTGACAGATGCGGTACGACCTGTGTTGGCCGAGACGATGAACATGGCAGAGACAGATTGGAGGATGATGAGGAGGAACCCTTTCTCAAAGCAAATCCGGAGTTAGTTCCTATCTTCACCATCAATGTGGAAGGCATTACGAAAAGTTACATGCATCAAAGTCTTCTGGCCGGTGCAGCCAGCACAGTTCCATAAGAGGCGATTGAGCCCCACCAAGCAGCAACAGATATGGATCTACGAGATCTCCTATAGTAGGAGAGAGAATTGAAAGAATGGATGAGCCGAGTCATGTGAGTTCAGGAAGATGCTCTAGATACGGTTTATCTAGGAGAGGCTGGAGCATCTAAACCACTCAAAATTAGCACATTGTTAATGGTGGCTGAATTTTGCAACTACTATGTCCCCACCACCAAACACTTGGGAAATCGAGGAAAGAAGGTTGCTTGGGTGCCAAAGATGATGGTACAAGCCGTGAAGGTTCCAAAGGCAGCAACACAAGAACCTATATCAACCCGAGATGCAGAACCACAAGAACCTATCGAGACGAACCGAACGTAGCAGACGATCCCTAAGGTCCTGAACACGCTCTATTACCACGAATAGTCCAACTCAACATAAATATCACCAAAGGTAGCCAGGGGGCAACACAAGAACTGACCCCTCCACTGTGGGGTGTTACACAAGAACCTCCCTCCAAATCTGAAGGCAACCCCTCAAGGGTAATTGCAATCATACCATCTCCGACGGTACCATCCTACTCACAAAAGCAAGGGTTTGTGCCAAGGCGGTCACACAAGAACCTGCTTCCCCCATGATAACGAACCATGCCATGACAACTAGTCCCAATGCTAATGTGCCTCTGGCATCCAAGGTAAAACACAAGTTGGACACTTACTCTACGTGGTTTTTAACATGCTATGTGGCCGCACGGCATCTGTCCACAACGCATTCCTCATAATCATCAAGTCCAGGTCTAGGCGAGTCAGTTTGGTAGGCATCTCACCCGATGCACTCGCAGCCCACAAGTCACTATTGAACACGCACACACACACACATCCACGATCAGCACTAGGTGATTAGGGTCAATATGTCCATTTTTGCATTTTTCCACCATCTTGCATGCTAGCTTCACAATCAGTCACACAACGAACAAATGCACCCCACCCATCCCGTCTCCCACTCACCTTCCCACTCCTTCACACTTCCCCTCTTTTCGTTCTTTATAAAGTCAATATCCCGCTGGTCGATGCTATAGAATTATCCCACCAATCGTCGGCATCCTATATCATGCCAACCATCACCATCCCGTATCCCACCAGTCGTCGTCCAAATATCCCGTCGACCGTCGCCACATCAAGAATCACGTTGGTCGTGGCCCTTGTCATAACATGCTAGTCGTCGCCAAAATGGTACCCTGCCAACCATTGCCATCGACTTAGCCCACCGACTATTGCCATCGAAAGACCCCGCTAGCTATGGGGATGTAAAATCCATATAAATAGGCCTCATCCCACATACTCTTGCCAAATTTCCTCAGAATTCTCACAACCTCCTGCCCTCTTCCACTGCCATTCAAAATAGCCTGTTTATGTCCTCCCACTCTTCCTCTTCCACCAACTCCCTCATCACTCAACTGCCATCACTCTTCCTTGATCTCGAAAATGAATTCTTCGAATTCAAAACTGAGTTGGGACGCTGCCTCCACCCTATCCCACAGGCCACTAGCCCCTCAAATTCTCAAAGCATGCCTTCTGCAACAATCCATATGCCCTCCAAATTCCCCATCGAATATTTGCAAGGGGAGGAGGAACTATCCAACAGATAGGCCAACTAGGAGGGTACAAAAGCAACTGGTATGCCCCCCTCAAGATCAAGGAAGTGCACACCGGCTCCCATTTAAGGTGAATACAAGGTCGTGCACTCCCAATCGCACTCACTGCTCACAGAATCTTGGCTCCAAGAATTAGACGCATGCATAGTTCACTCGTGCTTTGCTTACTATGGTCACCACTACACCCTCCATTACCATACAACGAGAACCTATGCAGCACTTAAGGAGCCAGAGGTGCAGGATGCACTAAGAGTTGCTGGCTTGAGCAGAGTAGCAGACCACCACATGGACATGAAACTTTTGCCAGAGGTCCTCCAGGTGTACAACAACAATACCAACATTGGCATCTTGCAAGATGCAACAGGCAATCCCCACCACTACCACCTTAATGAGGACATGGTACGTGCTGCCTTCGGTCTGCCGGTCATCAGACAAAAGTACTCCACAAAGAAGAAGCTAGAGGCCCTTAGCATGGTTTGCCACTATGACCGACAGACGAGCAAAGGCCAAATCCATTTCACTACCATTCACAAGCCAGAGGTGGAAAGACCGGCAAGAGCCTTGCAATGGCTAATGCAAGTAAAGCACACAGACCACCATCAGCCCATTGTGCCCAATATCTTGTTGTGCTTGGTGGAGCCCCATGCTACAAATTGGGCAGACTATTTCTGCAGCCAGATGAGGGATGACCTCAAGATGCATGGGGAAGTAATCGGCAACCCAATGCTCTACATGCTAATTCTATACTACTTGCTACAACAGCATTCACCTGTCGGCTATAGGTTGGTCAAAAAATCCTCCACCAGGCTAGCTCAGATAGAGCCGGAAGTGACAGAGGTCAAGCCCAGCACCACTCTGACTGGCCACGTTGTGCAATGAAACCCAAGCCAATTGCTTGCATAATACAAGGACCGCCAGATGCAACACTAATGCCTTTGTTTTGGGTAAAGTGTATTGTAAGATGTCTTTAGAAATTGAAATTGTTGGCAATCATCATAACGATTTCGAGGCCAACTTTCCCATAGATTGTTGGCAAGATAAAGTACATATTGGTCATAGTAACTTCAATATGTACTTAGGAATGTAGTATATTTTTCATAGATTGCTAAGATTGATAACATACATCTCAAAGAAAGGTCTCTTTCAACATCCCTCTCTTTTTTTGGAACAAATTTGTGAGTGCCAGAAAAAGTGGGACTTGGCATATTCCCACATTCCTAATATGGTCTTCTAAATCATGAGTAGTATTTCCAACAAGGGCATACTCTGTTATTATTCACCTCCCCTTGGCCTCCATTAGGTTATCTCGCCTACATCTATCTTTTCACCCCTCAATCCCTACCTCCGACTATGATCTTTTTTACCCGTCTCTATCTCCACCTCCAACTAACTAATGGTATGGGAATGTCCCCATCCGTCTGTTCTTTTCTCCCATCCCCCATACTCCCATCCCCCATACCAACCTATTGCAAATGAAATTGGTAACTTTTGCTATGTAGGATAAGAAACCTTTTAAGTTGGTGGGATCGTTGTGGAGGGCATAATTAGCCATAAAGGGAAATGACTAATCTCTTACCTTTTTGTATTTTTCCTATCTTTAATATAAATTATACCTTTTTTTCCCCTGGTGGTATGGTTGGTGTCAAATGTTAAGTCTCTTGAAGTACCAACCTGCTCCTTGCTATAATGAACATGTGGCATACCACAATTATACATGACATTGCTAATAATGTGGTCATTGTAGCGCTTTCGTCAAAGAAGAATGCTCGTCGACGCTAGACAGTGTTCTATAGGTAGTTCATTCAGTATTGGTGAGATGAACGAGAGAGATGACATCAGATTTAACCAAAGCAACATTATTCGAGCTGAAACGGACATCAAACCGTGGACAATTCTAAACTCTGCGAAAAATACATTACCGCAGTGGGCCGTAGTTAGAACCACAATCATCCACTAAAAGAAACATCTGGAGGAGCGAGCTTCCAGAACAACTCCTCCAGCTCCCAGAACAAACACTAAGAACGCACCCAACAAGGCAATCCGTTACTCACCCAGCAAACATCGTACGATGCTGAACATGAAAAGCAGGGTACATTTACAGTGCTCAGAAATGATGTCCGATAGTGATCAGAGCGATACAGCAGAACAAATTGCTCGTGGTACAAAAGGAAAACAAGGTGTCACCGATTCAATCCCCTTTTAGCGATAAGGGATCTGCATATTCGCAATACTGAAGGAAAACAAGATTCAGAGATGGATCATGCCTACCATAAGGAAATGCCATAAATTTCCCGCCTTGTAGAGACTCGAGAGACGAACGTAAGAAGCATCCTCGAATAATAAACCGTATCCTGAAATAGATGCCGCAAGTAGATCACCTCTAGCACAGTCTATGTTATGCTCAAAGAGTCCCAGACCCAGTTTAAAAGCTTTGCTATCGGCAAAAGGATAAAAGAAAGTCCCGTACAAGAAAGTTCATGCCGTAGTAGTAGCATGTGGGGAAAGAATCTTCTTAAGCTTCATCGACCGGACTCCGATTAATAAACCTTGCAGAAGACAACAACGCTCTAGAAATTGGGCCTGCGGGCGCTACCTACAATCGAACACTGTAACTGCAAACAGTGTCGCTGACTGACTGGCTCTGTATCGAGATTGAAAAGGTGCAATTCGAGGACGTATCGACATGATGTTTGAATATATGCAAGACGTTTACCCTTCCCGATAGGTCCGCTGTCGTAGAGAATGGTAGTGAGTTGGATATAAAATCTCCCAGCAGGTGGGAATTTGTCACGAGGCGATCCGCCAAAAGCTCCAGGTAGGAGGAAATTTGCTCTGTTCCTCCAGCTCCGATTGCTCCTGCAGGGATGGGGACGAAGCCTACCTCCTCGTCTCGGTAGAATAAGTAAGCGGTGCTGTTGGTGTATTTGAAGCTGGCTTTGTTGGGATTCTTCACGGATATGATTAGGCCTAGCGTGAAGTTAATAGAAACCTTCGGCAAAGGAGTAAGCTGCAAATCAGTGCTGAGGCTTTGGAGCGTGATGCTATCGACTGTTATTTGTGGTTTTTTGGTCTTGAACACAGTGAATGCCAGGATGACTATAATTATCACCAATAGCAGGATGAGAGTGCAGGTGATTCCGCAACATTTGGCGCACCTTCGTTTACGCTTGCCTTGTTTGACTTCGGCCACCTCTCCGATGAAAAGAGTTTGAGGGTTCTCAACATCGCGCTGGATGCTTGATGAGTCTGGTTGTTTAGTTCCCAATTCGATAGATTTTGCGTCCAGATCTGCCATTTCCGGGAAATGTCTGGGAAATTCGGCAGGGCTTGCTGGAAAATTTGAGAGAGCTTGGTCGGCAAAGGTCGCAGCTAAGTAAACTGGCCGGCGTATGAGACGTATGTAACCAGTTCTCTGATGGAGGGGGATGAAGCTCACCGTGGGAATTTCACCAGTAAAAGACTTTACGTCCTCATGGGTAAGGGAGGACGGACAGACGCAGTTTCTTCTGCAACTAGCAGAATGGGATCAATTCTGGGCAAAAGGATCTAATCCCTCTCCAAAATCATCGGTAGAAGAGGTCAGAGAGAGAGAGAGAGAGAGAGAGAGAGTTTCATCGACAGAAGGGGAGTTTCAGCATGAATGGGGCTAAAAAGCGAAGAAGAAGTTCGTCGAAGTGCTACTGAGGAGGCTCAAAGATACTACAAGAGCCACGTTGAGAGAGAGCTACAAGTTAACCGGGCGAGAAGACCATATTTGGACGTAAAGTAATGCCGGAATGAATGCGCGGTCGGCGAGGTTGGATGGGTAGGTCAGAGATTGCACGGCAATCAAAACACGGCCGTGAGGGTAGATTTGGCGACACGCCATACATTCATGTATTGTTTTACGTCCCCCATTCCGTCAACCACCAGTCGTCGCCCACGGTCCTCAAATTCTTTACGTTCCCCTAATCCCCTTTGCACCAAAAGTCAGAGCATCCTACGTCACATATCTGACGGCAATCCTGTGATTCTTGACAAAGATGCCCTTCCCTCAACCTCCGTCGCGTACCCATCCCGTCAACCTCCGTCGCCCATCAATTCCGTCAACCGCCGTCGCCCAATATCTCTGTCGACCTGCGTCGCCCCACCAATTCCGTCCCATTCCCTTCACCCACCACTTTCGTTTTCTGTCACGATTGCCCACAAATACAGAGCATCCCGGGGGCCGGGATTCCTGGCATCGGGGACAGCTGGGAACATACCGTGCCGGACGTCGCTTTGAGACGATAGCAGAGGCACATACCGGCAAAGCCCAGCGCTTCGGTTACCTTTGGACGTCACGGATGCCCCATGTGACATCGCGAAGGGAATCATGGCATAGGAAACTCGGGATCTGCAATCTCGATATTTGCTACGAAAACGAAGGTTTTGAGGGCGTTCACCAACCCCCTGTACCCTGTGCAAAATTCAGCGCAGCAATCAGCCCCATGCTTTCAATTGCGTCCCCCCTCGATCGGCTCAAATTATCTGGCCATACGAGCATGCCCAGAAAACACTTTTCTCACGTGTTTTGATTTCTGTGAAACACTTTTAAGTTTCACACTTCACAAACTTGGTTCTCTTGTCTAGCCTACCTGAAACGTGTCTACATCATGGTGAGGGTGCTTCAGCGCCATCATAGGGGGTCATTAGGGAGTGCTGCAGGAGTCGTGAGGGTGGCAAAGGTCATGAGTGGTGATCCTGAAGTGGTTGGCGAACAAAAACAAGGTGAAATTTTCACTAGGTCTTTTCGCACAACCTCAGGTTATCCTTCTATCATAGCATTCATCTAAGGCCTTTGCACAATTCCCATAATAAGAGAACCCAAAACAAACGTGCCAACAAGGTCCAAAAGTGTCAACAGTTATCATGTGCCTAGTGTGTTGGCAAATAATCTCTAGAGTGCGTTTTCCCCCCTATGCATGACAAAGCGTAAAAGATGCTACAAGCTAAAGTCTCACGTCAAGGCAAGGAGGTGGCAAGAGCTGACTGGTTTGAGTTGGGACACAAGCATGCGACTTATCGGTGAATGACGTCAAGCTCGAGCTCACCCGTTTATCGAAAGGTGATGTGTATCTCTTCTTCACGGGGCGAGTCCCCTCCATGGAAGAGCTGGTTGAGTTCTTTGCATATGATTGTGAAATGCCAGCTGTGACGGCAATCCTCCACGGTTCCTCAGAAAAGGGCAAAGCCTTCGTCTTCTTGTTGGGTATGCCCTCATGGGAGAGTGCATGAAGACACGTGGCTGTTGGTGATTTGATTATTGTAGCTGGTTGACAGATTCCTATTGGTCCATGCTTCAGGGCTTAGATGATTGGCTGCCTCGTGCATGTGGTTGGATGTGGCACAGTATCAACAAGATGATGAGTTGAGATGATTCGGGTGGTGGTGATCTTGTGGACTGTTCGGTGCATGGCTGCGACCTCGTAGGTATATGAAGAGACGGGAATCTTCGTACTTGCTCTCTTTGTCGAAAACTCTCTTATGAGAGTCATTTGAGCAACTGTTCATTTTGTCTAAGTCTTAGGGTCCATAGTAGAGTCTTTTGGGTTCTTGTATGAGCAACAAACTCCGTAGAGGTGAGCTCGGTCTTGTGTCTTGTAAGTCCATCAAATAGAATATACTTTGTAAAAACTATGTCGACTCTTTTCAGATTCATACAAGTAGTTAGCTTGCATTCTAGTTGCATAGATAATTTGCATACAATTGCCATCACTTCTCAGGTGCCTCTGAGTTGGCGGTTCTCAGTATCGACGAATTCCTCTGCATTACAAAAATTTTAGACTCAAAAGGGGCCCTTTTGAGAATTCCTAAAATATTAAAGGCTTGGATAAGGGAATATGGTATCCATGAAGGAGATTATGGCATGTGGACTTCTCTATAACAGAGCTAGGAGAAATTTCAGTTTTTTTTCCAAATACCATTGGTGGTTCACAATAAAAAATCATCTTTGGTAGGCCTACCTTGACAATATCAGGCCTCCTGTTTTCCTCCCATGGCAAACTGTCCCCTAGCTAGAACTATGCTCACGTTTTCCATTTGGTTCACCCATTTGGCCCAAACTTTGAATTCCTAACCAGCTCTCTCCCTATTCTCTCCCTTCCAAAACGTTTCAAACATTCATTCTTGCCACTTTCTAGGAGCAACTGGTTTCAAAATAGCTTCATTCCACTCTTGATTAGTCATTCTCTCTCCTCTTTGCTCACGTTTTTCTTCCACATTCGAAAATCTCTCAGAGAAACTTCTACCCAAGCTCTGCTCATCCCTCTTCTCTTCCATTCATTCTCTACTTATTTCACTCTCTCTTAGAAACCAAAGTTGCGACCTAAATCTGCTTGGAAGGAGTGAGAAAAACAAGTGTTCTCTCATTTTCAGTCCTTTCCCTACTCTTTTGGAGTATAGAGAGTCAACTCCTGAAGTTGCGACCTAAATCTGCTTTGAAGGAGTGAGAAAAACAAGTGTTCTATCACTTTCGGCTCTTTCTCTACCTTTTTGGAGTATAGAGAGTCAACTCCAGAAGAAGTAGCACATACTTTCCAAGTAATGAAGTGATTTCACCTTGAAAGTTTTGTCTGTATTAATAAGTAGATACGTTTAAGTATCACACTTTGTCTATATGTTTGTAACAAAAGACAAAGAAGAGGGAGAGATTGAGGTAGATGATATTTAAAACTACAAGACAATTTTTGACATTTTTTTTCTTCATTGGAATAGGACAGACCTAGGAGGGATAGATAAAGGAAGACACAGAGAGAGAGAGAGAGAGAGAGAGAGAGAGAGATTATTTCAAACTGCTATGTTTTTTTCTATTTGAGGGGATGAGTGAGGGAGAGAGACAGAAAATAGTCGTTTGTTTCTTCATTAGTATAGGAGGAATAGATAGAGGAAGGGAAAGAGAGAGAGAGAGAGAGAGAGAGAGAGAGAGAGAGATTATATTGAAACTGCTATGTTTTTTTATCTATTTGAGGGAATGAGTGAGGGAGAGAGACAAAAAATAGTTGTTTGTTTCTTTGCTAGTATAGGAGGGGTAGATAGAGGAAGGGAAAAGAGAGAGAGAGATTATATTTCGAACTACTATGTTTTCTTCTGTTGAGGGGATGATTGAGGGAGAGAGATAGAGATTGTATTTCAAATTGCTAGGTTTCAGAAGTATTTGAGAAAGAAGGAAAGAAAAGAGATCCTAATCAAAGAGTTTTCGGAGGGAGAGTGAGAGTGATATGATATTGATAATGTTTTTTTTGTTTGTGGAGAAATAGAGCAGGAAGAGAACATATCTTAAACTAAGTATTTCAAAATAATTTGATGTTTGTTTGTGTGAGGGGTACTTTGGAAGACAAACTGAGAGAGACAGAAGTATTCTATGTTTTTTTAAATAATTTTTTGTTTGTTTTTGTGAGAGGTTTAGTTAAAGGAAAGAGGGAAGGAGGGGGAGAGAGAGAGACTTGCAAAGAAAGAGAAACAGAGAAGAGAAGACATAATAGTAGAAAATGATACATATAGAAGTAGTTTATAGTCTGTTGTATTGAAGAATGTTAAGGATGAGCATAGGCCCATGGATTCCTCATCTCTACAGGAAATATTCTTGGATCACAATGCAACCCACTAATCGTGGGTGCTACAAAGTGGGTCAGAAGGATGCAATGGACATCTCCAAACATTGGAAGGGAAGGATATTAGACTTTGAAATTTCTCCTAGCAGTAACACAGTGACACAGGTATATATTTAGCATGTATTCACCCATGTAGACATATACGGTGCATCCGAATGCAGGATTTCCATATCATAGGCCCAATTGTAGGTTTTTCAAAGTGTACTAGTACTTCATTTGCATTTTAGAGTATTTGTATTTATTTGGGGACTTTGATACATTGTCTTATGCCTTGTATTTGTTTTGCAGATTTATATCCATATACTTACAAAGAGTGGGAGCCTGCAGCATGCGTAACTGGGGTGTTGCATGTCCTCCATGTTGAGATCGGGAGTCTTCAGTATGCAGGTCGCACACCATTAGAATTAAAAAAGGACGGGATCTTCTTCTATGACTCAATGTTCATTGTGCCAGATGAAGAAGGATAGTATGGTAGATTAGAATCTCTTCCCTTGCCTTCTTTTAATAGTCCAAAATGGCTACTTCCAAGCATGGAGATAAGTGAATCATATAGAAATAGAATGTTTAATGATGTGAGAAATGCTTTGAAGGCAACTAATGATGGAAGAAACTCTAGGTTAAGCTAGTTTCTTCCATTTCCATGCTTTGTTGATTTCTTTGCAGGTTGGAGACAATTAAGGAAAACAAAGATTACTTACACTTACAAGAGCTTAGAATTGGATTGGCTGTCTGAGCTATTTGACAATGGATGGACGACAAGAACATGTCATGCTGAAGATTTAGTACAATGTCGATTGAACACTTCAGATGTGACATTTTGGTGAGCACATCTTACAATTCTTGTTTGTATAAAAAATGATCAAGATACTATGTATTAACAGATCTCAAATTTTGAAGGTATTTTATTGGAAAGCAAAATCTCTGCATGACTTTCACATATAGAAGTTTTAAATGGAAGAACCTACAATGGGAAGCAATGGATGATGATCTGTGTGATGGCACTCACAGTCCTATTTTTGAGGTATTAATTTATTGGCAAGGACATCCTAATATAATGTTGGAATGGAAAGAGGAGTGGACCATGCGATTTAGTTCTACATGAACCAAGCCATGTGCAGCACATGCAAACCTTCCTTCCTGTTCTTCTTCTTGCTTCTGCTGAAGTCTGCTTCTTCTGTTGCTGATCATGAGCTACAGCGAGCTACAAATGAAATCCAGCGACATCCTTCTTGCACGAGCAGGTGGACCAAGTGAGATGACATAGCTCCATGTTGTCTTTGCGTCAACATGGACTTAGGCAGAATAGAATGTGTGTGTAGAGTAGCGACAAAGCTCTGCTTGTACTTGCATAAGGCTAGAAATAATCCCTCTTAGAAATCCAACTTGCATATTCTACATGCAAGTTCTACATATAATTCTTACATGCAAGTTCTACATGCAACTTCTACATGCGAGTTCTACATGCAACTTCTACATGCAGAGAGAGAATGTCTTACAATTCCTACATGCAGAGAGAGAAGCTCTCCAACTTGTATAAATACCCCATAATGGAATGAAGCCCACACTCTTTGGGGCATTGTGTTGAGTTCTACTTTGGTATTCCAAGCAATTGTCTCAAGTGTCCATGCTTCCTTGCACTCCACGTCCAACAACATGTCCTAACCTTGCAACTCCTCCTCCCCTCTCCTCCAACCTTGCAACCCATCCTCTCCCCCTCCTCCTCCCTCCTCCTCCTCCCTTCTCCTCCTCCCTCTTCCTCCTCCTCCTCCCTAGACCTCCTCCTCCTCCTCCTCCTCCTCCTCCCGCCTCCCTCTTCTTTCCCCCATGCTCTTACACCTTCTTCCCCTCCCACTCCTATGCTACCCCTAAACCCTTAATTCCTCAACCCTTAACCTCCATGATCTACGAGGTACTCTACCTTGAACCTTGGATCCTCCTTCTAAACGTGGAACCTCTTCTAAACTCTGGAATCTCTCTCTAAACCCTGGAACCTCCTTCTAACCCTTGAGCCTCCTTCTAAACCTTGGAACCTCCTTCTAACCCTTGAACTTCTTTTAAACTCCGAAACCTCCTTCTAACCCTTAAACTCCTCCTAAACCCTGCAACCCCTAATGAAGATGAAGGCCTTCATTACCTCAACCATGATGATACATGTTCCTTTTACACAATGTTTGCTTACCACACTTAAGCCTACGTCTCTCACCAGTTGAGGTCCTAAGCTACACGTATTCTAGAAACAACAACCCCAATATATCTATAGCTGACAAAAAGCCTCAGAACCCTGCATATGGAGAATACCCTGCTCTTCCTATAGAAGCCGTAGGAAAGAGCCAACATTTGGCGCTGCTGTTGGGGAGACTAGCGTCTCAAGTAATGAGTAAACATACGTAGGTATGTGTTTAAAAAAAAACAAACCACTTCGAACTTTTATGAACATAACACTCAAGGGCAAGGAGATTATAATTTTTTCCATTTCTAGCCAAACATATCAACCCCAAGCATCAAACTTGGGTTACTACCTTAAGAAATTTTTTTTATTTCTTAAAAAGAAGCCACTTGATATACAATCATGCAAGGTAGTGGACACAAATGCGTAGAGCTTGCAATTTCGATCATTTCACCTTTTTGTAGAAGAGCGAACCAAGCTAACCATAAAAAGTTATGACTCAGGAAGAGTTTAGGGTTTAACCCTAAACCTAAACCCATTTCCTATAAAAACCCACTCCATGCCCTCCGTCTTCATCTTTCACATCTTGCCTCCATTCTCTTCCTCATTCTGAGCCCTACGCAAGACACTCCTCCCTCTCCATCGACCACCACCCTACTTCCATCCTCACATGGTAAGTGACTTCGAGCCCATCTCGCAGTAAGAACCTAGCCATCCACCCACTGTCCATTGGTCCTCGACAATCCCATTACATTGAGAAAGACTTGGAGAGCGTTCAGGTGACCACCTCTTCCTCCCTTTGGACTTTCGTCAAAGTTTTCCGTCCGTCAAGTTTTTTTCTTCTCTCTTTCCCCCCCCCCCCTCCACCACCACTCTCTCCCCCCTTCCCCCTCCCATTTCCACCACCCCTTTTCTCACCCACTTTCCTCTACCCCCCCCTTCCACCACCACCCCCCCTCCCCCCTCCATCTCCACCACCCCTCCCATTTCCACCACCCCTTTCTTCCCTCCCCCCTCCCCCCCTCCATCTCCACCACCCCTCCCATTTCCACCACCCCTTTCTTCCCTCCCCCCAACCCCCTTCATCTCCACCACCCCTCCCCCCCTCCATCTCCACCACCATCCCCTCCCCCTCTTCCCCCCTCCATCTCCACCACCATCCCCTCCCCCTCTTTCTCCCTCCATCTCCACCACCATCCCCATTCCCCCTCCCCCCCTCCATCTCCACCACCCCCTTTTCCCCCCACCACCATCCCCTCCCCTTTTCCCCCCTCTATCTCCACCACCATACCCTCCCCCTTTCCCCCCCCTCATCTCCACCACCCCCTCCCCCCTTCCCCCCTCCACTCCACCACCATCCCATCCCCCTTTCCCCCCCTCATCTCCACCACCCCCTCCCCCCTTCCGCCCTCCATCTCCACCACCATCCCCTCCCCCTTTCCTCCCCTCCATCTCCACCACCCCCTTCCCCGTCCCCCCCTCCATCTCCACCACCATCCCCTCCCCCTTTCCGCCCCTCCATCTCCATCTCCACCACCCCCTTCCCCCCTCCATCTCCACCACCCCCTCCCCCCTCCATCTCCACCACCCCCTTCCACCACCACCACCACCCCCCCTCCCCCTTTCCCCCTCTCTCTCTCTCTCTCTCTCTTTTCCCTCCCCCTCCCTCTTCTCTCTCTCTCTCTCTCTCTCTCTCTCTCTCTCTCTCTCTCTTTCCCTCCCTCTCCTTCTCTCTCTTTCTCTCTCTATCTCTCTCTTTCCCTCCCCCCCCCCTCTCTCTCTCTCTCTCTCTCTCTCTCTCTCTCTCTCTCTCTCTCTCTCTCTCTCTCTTCCCCCTCTTTCTCTCTCTTTGCCAAGGGTCAGCGCCCACAGCAGTGCCCGCGCACAGCATCAGCCACAAGGTGAGGCGATGCCTGCCCCACCATCGATGGCACCCGCCCCGCCACCTCCTCCAAGCACCCCCGCCACCACGCTCCTCCGCCACCCCCTTCCCCTCCACCCTCCCTTCGTCTCCCCAACCACCCCCTTCCCCTCCACCCTCCCCGCACCTCCCCCCCACCGCCGCTCCACCACCCTCCCCTCCCCTGCACCCCCCACCGCCGCTCCACCCCCCTCCCCTCCCTTGCACCCCCCCCGCTCCTCAAACCCCTCCCCCGACCGCTGTGGTGCAAAACCCACCCCCCCTGTCGCCATCGCCGCATCTTCCCCCCCACAGATACCAAAAAAAAAAACCTAAACCTTGGTTAGTGACCCTAGGTTAGGTTAGTTTAGTCTAACTAGGTTAGGTTCACCCTAGGTTAGTTACTAACAGTTAGGTTAGGTTAATGAATCTTCAATTAGTAACTAAGTGTAGTTAGTAAACTTAGTTAGGTTAATCTCCCAGTTATAGTAACTGGGAGGATATAGGTTAGTTAACCTAACTAGATTAACATGGTTCCAACCTCTCAGTTGGACTTAAAGTCCATTCACACCACCCTTAGGACCCCCCAAAAAAAGCAAAATTTACCCCTACTTTAACCCCTCGTAACTCATCCATTTGGGACCCAATTTGAACCCCGTTTGAACCCATATTTCACACACGAAAACACCATGCTACGGGGTATTTTTCCAACCGATTGCACACCATTTCAGCATTCCTAGCACTCGCTCATTCGTGCCCTCGTGTGGGCCTCGTTTCGCATAAATTCACTCGTATCTTCATGCCGTGACCTCTGATTAACGATCCGTCTGCACCGGCACAGTTCCCTACACACGTAGAACAATCTTAGGCACATTATTCACATGACGGTCCCTACACAAACTAACACCACTCTAACCCTCCCAATAAAACTTCATCCACACCCGCACTTGTGGCAGAGACACCCTTTGCAAATCTCACCCAATCTACATGCAGCTATGCTCCAGCCTACATCTCTAACTCCAACGCTTGCCAAATCCACATTCAACTCCATTGCAACCACTGCCCCCACCAATCCTCTACCCCAAATCCCCCCCTGAGATTCAATCACTCCCTTTAACTCCTCCATGCCCCAACATGGCTGGACGCCATCGTGACAATACAGCAAATGAGTGCCCGGTCCTAAGAGCCAGGACCACTGCACAAGCAAATCCACCGCCAAGGTTGTGGTGCCATATCTACGTCGTAGGTGGCCATGATGAGAACAGTTGCATCTTCAACATGTCCAACAACCCACCTCAACCTCAACAATACCAAGCGGCACCCATGCCAGTATACAGGCAACCGGCACTTGCACAAGTGCCCCCAACTTCGAGGCTAAATCCTGTTCCCGTTTGGACACAAGTCCCACAACTACTCAGGAATTCGAATCCACGACCATATATAAGAGCACCAAATCCAGCTCCTCAGGCAATTCCAATACATCAATTACAAGCCGAGGAAGTAGACTCACCATTTGAGTATGAAGCAAAGTACCCAGTATACTATGTAGAAGGTGCAGAGGGTCTAATACTAGTTTATGCAAATCAAGTACGTCCCAACACGTATCGTGCACCAATTAAGTGCTACGACTATGGAGAAAATCACCGGATCGCAGAGTGCCTTCATTGTGGTAGCCCAGCTACTTTCCAACCCCTCTGTAGAGATTGTGGCATAGGACATGCCTGTATGGATTGTCCCATGAAAAATAAAGGCCCGAAACAAACAGAGGTTAAGCCTAACGTCCCAATCGGCATCATTGGGGTGGACCATCAAAGTCTGGGTCCTAATGTGATGATGTGAAACTGCATGTGAGCGCTGGGGTTGACTCGGAGTAGGAACTATTTAGGAATTTTTCGACATGGCTTTAATTGGCTGCTTTGGAGTTCTCTCCGCTATGGATGATCTAATCTACTATGAACTAGATCTAGACCAACCGTCAAGCGATGAAAAAGAAGCAAAATAATTCCTTTTCTTTGTTCGTTTCAGGTGCTGGGTTAGATGCATCGATGTAGAGGTTGATGTGTGTGAAGGAAGTGGATCTGTCTCCAAGTCTCAAAAGTGTGTGACACTTGCACCAAAATGTTTGCATGATGTGAGGAGCATGTAGAGCATAAGAAATCAAGCGTTTTTCCTTTTGGAGCACCCTTAAATTCTTTTTGGATGAAGAGATACGGCTTGATCTAGGTGAAGGGGCAAAAAGGATGCAAATGTGCTCAGTGAAGAAGTGGCACTCAGGGGATCACATGCAATGACTGTGCCTAACAAGGGGTGTGCCTGTGAAGCCCTATGCTGAGGTGGCAGGTGTGGTCACATGCAATGTGCACAGTGTGCTTACAGAGGGGTCAGTGTGCTTGGCAGGGGACAATGCCACGTGGTAGTGATGATGTGGCACTGTTGGGCACTGATGAGGTGTCACTTCACTGACCTCACCCAGGATCAAGTTGACCTAACCAAGGTCAAGTTGACTAATCCAAGATCAAGTTTACCTAACCCGGCTTACAACTCAACCCTAATGTGGCAGGCGACTGCCATGTGGATGATAACATGGCACTTACGTGTTAGTTGCTGATGTGGCCTAGGACTCGGGGTGCTAATGTGGCACCTGGATAAGATTGATGATGTGGTAGCTAGGGCCTACATGGCAGATGAGGTGCACCATGCCACAACAACACCTTGGCCAAGCTGTGGTGAGGTAACCCTGAAGCGGTGAACAGTGCACCACATGTCTGCTTGGGACTGCCAAAATCTTTAGATGCCATAAGAATCTTCAAAAGATTCCAATGATGGGCGAAATCCTATCATGTTTAGGAGACACTGCAAGCATGGACGGTGAAGAGCTGGATGGAGAGATGTTTGTTGTTGACTAAAGCTTGAAGGCGTTGCAGTCTAGAGGAGAAGCATTGCAAGACAAGTCGTATAGGCTGCTAGTCCGTTGGTATGGTAGAAGGCCGAATTGCAAGGAGCGGCTATTAATGGAGGTTCGTTGCAGTTGGAGGAGCTGTGTAGGAGATGAGAGAGCTTTGTGATGGAGGACCATGGTGCTGTCACCCATCTTGTGGGCTTGGGACTATGGTGGTTGGGTCATCGAGCATTGGGGGCGGATGGGTGCGCAGTCGCTTGGAGAGGCTGCTTGGTGTTACAAACTTGCTGGAGTCTAACTCTTTGGAGGTGAGCCTCTGTTGATGCATGTTGAGGTAGCCGTCTTGAATGCCTTGAATGGCAAAAGCTCATAGATGCATTTGGAGCTAGGAGCCCATTGGTTGTGGTGCTATGGTGGCGGTTGATGTTTACGTGCACATAGAGTTGTAGCCGCCAGGCCAAGAAGCCGTTTTGCAACACAATTTGATGGCGTTGTTGTGGCGAAGCTGGAAGAGGCTATTGATGTAGAAGAGGTTTTTGTTGCAGCCATAGGAGTGGCTGTTGATGTAGAAGGAAGCCCGTGAATCCTCAAAGAAGCCTTGTAGAGCCACTTAGGTGATGTGAGGCTAAAAGTGGAGTCATGCAGGATAGTTGTAGGAACTTGTTGTGAGCTAAGGAGGCCCTCTCCAAGCTACTAAGAGTTTACAAGCAACTGAATCTCTTTGAAACAAGAACACAGGGATCTCTCTCTCTCTCTCTCTCTCTCTCTCTCTGAATAATACTACATCACAATCTCTCACTTTCTCTCAAATCAAAACTGAAATCTCTCACAAAACCTCTCAAGAATGAAGATGTATGGACGGAAAATTTGTTCAAATGGATGAAAATCCTATCACTCGATAGAAGTGAAAGAATGAGCACAATCTCTCGATCACTCTCTCGCTCTCACAAGAAGGATGGTGCCTCAGTGGAAGGCAGAAGCAAGCTCTGATACCATGAGAAAATATGAAGAGGGCAGAGGAGAAGAGTGGAGATGAGGAGAGAGGGCATAGCTAGAGAGCACACCACAAATGACTAACTATACACTAGATTTAGTTGAAAATGTAGAATATATACAAACCCTTTTAGGGTTAGGGTTAGGGCATCTACCCCTTTCCTTTATAGCACTCTATATGTGTTAGTGCTATGCACATATGATCACATGATGTTGAGCATGGTTTCTCAACATGTTCGTACAATAATTTAATCTTCTCTCTGAATTTTTTTAATTTGTTAATAATCTTTGGGGCAAATTAGTATGTTCTTAGTGAAATTAGGACTTCCACATCAAAGGAAGTTTTCAAAAAAAAGGCCCGCATGAAAAATTTTGCATCAAAATATCCATACTTTGAATTATTTAGGACTTGTAAACCATGGGGGATGCTCCCCCCCAAAAAAGTTGGACTCAAAATATGATACATGGAGTGGAGTCATGAGAAACATCATCTGCATCATACATGGGGTGGATTCATAAATTATTTAGGGCTTGTAAACCATGGGGGATGCTTCCCACAAAAACAAAATTCAAAAATGCCCACGGAGGGGGGATGTGTGTGCAGGCGTGAAATTTGGCTCGACAGGGACCCTCGTCTGGCCCAAAGTGCGTGCAGGCACGGTTTTGGGCCAGACGGGGGTCCTCATTTTGCTCAAATTCATGCCTATGCACACATGCCCCCTTCTGGGGCTTTTTTTTTTACATTTTTTTGGGAGAAACATCCCCCATGGTTTATACTACTTGTTTACAACAATGAGAACACAAAAATTTGACATAGTCAAATACAATGATATTGCAAAATACCCAACATATGGGAAAAAAGAGAAGTATATATTAAATTTTGATATGTATATACAATGTTTCTTGTATACTCCAACAAATGCATTTTTTACAAAAGATTTTCTTGCTTTTCTTAGGCTAATATTGATGGTCTTCTCTAAGATGACAAGACAGTGGGTTCTGTGAATGTTTCTACAAGTTGTGTGGCATTGTAAACACCTGCCAAAGCATCCAAAGCAATGGTTGCAATAAGTCTTCATGCTAGTCTCTCTCCAAAATTGGAAACTACCAAATCCTGCCTCACCAAAATACACCTGCGCATAGATGGGGGTAAAGGCACAAAGGAGATTAGCTTTGAAAGCTTCTTGCACTTTATCATCTCCTTCTTCCCATAAGGAGAGAATGAAGTATGGAGGCACACTAGGCTATGGTGATGGAACATTTCCATGTAGTGTCCTAGTGCTAAATCCATGCCGATGTTGTCACCTGGACCCCCATGTCATGTCGCAAAAGTATCACTTCAATGATATCCTAAAAGTTGTGATAGCATCAATAATCTTGTTGAATCTCGAACTAAGAACATAAAATCATTCATATTGACAAAATATCATGAACTTACAATGTGGGCAACATCTTTTTCATCATATCCCAATTGAGAAATATTGATGGAGCTTTTGATCTCATCAATTATTGGAGGTGGTGCTGATAATCTAATGAGGCCGCCATAGGGATCTCAACTCTCTAGCATTACTGCTCCTTATATGCATCCAATCTTCTTGGATGTCACAAAGTAATTGATGCATTAATAGAGTCATTCATTTCCTCCCATATAGTCAAGATTAGATGCTCCAAAGTGTCTGCAGGTGCCAAATCTATATACCTATCCAACCCCTCTTCTGGGTAGCCTAAGTCGATACTATTGTCCCAAGTGGAGAGTGCCCCTAGTACATCTTCTCTCAACTTTTTGATGTATTAGATGTCAATCAAAAACAAATATTCTCTATTTTCAATCAAAACATATGGAAGGGTTTGCATCAAAACCTCATCCATCATACCTTCCTCCTCTTCTGGCTATCTCGTGGATGATGTTTTGTGTGCTTCTTCAAGCATGACAGCCACCTCTATCGTGTGCTCAACTTCGTGTGCTCGACTTCTACTGTGTGCTTTCCCTTACAATTCCAATGTTGCACTAAACCACTCTAGAGCAAGTGTGGCTTCCGCAACCACATTGAGATTCTCTTCAAATTTAACATCTTGCTCTACTGCTAGAAAAAGAGGTGGCTCTACCTTGATGAATGGAGGTGCATATATGTCCTCCATTTCCAAAAACTATTACATTTATTCAATACCAGTATGAATGGCCAAGTTACAAGGAGGCTTCCATTTGTTGAGCATTCATGTTCCTTCAAGTTGCCTTCTCACTATCTTCCCATTTAGTGTACTAAAGAGAAAAATCACTATGATCAAAGGTGACACCGATGTATTCTCAAATGTGCTTCAAGCTCCAACTATCTATGACCTCAAGATATTGGATTTCCCCATTGGGCATATGTATCTTTACCTTTGTGGTGTTCAGTACCTCATAATCCACACGTATCCATTTGCCATGATTATTTTTCCATCGTCTATATGCATATGTCATGTATCAAATACTCTGCACTATTTATTATCTTATTACTATACTTTCTTTAGTAAGTATGCATAAAAAATGGTCTCCCTTCTTCAAACCCTCCCCATCATCCATCCCACATTGGGTATAGAATATTATCAAGAAATTCCTTTGCTAGGTCTTTGCATACCCACATGGTCTTTGTTCTATGGATGAAGACTGATTTGAAAAATTAAATAAAATATAATGGAGGGCATGAACCAACTAACACCCACATATTTTGAGCCGCAAATAAACTTTGTTGATGATTGAATATCTAATCTCATCTTCATTCTAAATACATAGACAATCAAAGTTAATTAGGGAGAGGAATAAAACGGAGGCATCCATATGCACCTTCTCTTCAAGGTACTTGGTAACATGAGTTATAGAAAAAAATAAAAACAATAGTTAAGCATTGAAACAATGGGGGAAAGTTGTGCCATGTGCACATATATCATAGTAATAGTGCTTTATGAATGACATTGGTAGTGATATAAAAAGAAATGGTGTTAAACATAATGGTGATTTAAGGTCGAAAACATTGTAAAGATTGCTTTTTTTGCCAAATATAGTAATTGATGAGATGAATAACCCTAAAAGGTTTTTAAAAGGACCCTTTAAAATGGGTTAAATTAGGAAAAATATACTTCAGCGTAACATGAATAGAACATGTGGGTATTTGGGATTTGGTTTCTAAGATGTTTCCTTAAAAGTCCACTTGGCAATTTTGAAAAATCCAAATACCCACATGTTTTATAAACGTTGGAATAATCTTCTTACTCCATAAATCATCTAGACTCTTTAGAGCCCTTCCAAGGGTCTAAGGGATGGACATGATTACTTTTTGCTAATCACGTCCATCCCACTTGTTTCAGTTCATTTGGTCCAGTTTAAGGTTTGGTTTAGTGGTTCTTTAAAGCTTCAAAGGTTTCTTTTCATGGTAAATTTGGGGAGTCTGGTCAAAGCCTTTAACGTAACTCTTCAAGTCACCTGCCTCTCAAGATTCCCTGTTCAGGACACTTTTTCTGTAGTTGCAAACTTGCACTATTCATAGTTCGAAGTTTCTAAATTTACTGTTTCTTTCATGGACTTGCCAAAGCGACTTCTACCCCTCCCTAGCTGCTTTCTTTTCGCCTTGATCCTCACAGCCCTTGGGCAGATCGGCTCTGCACTTACTCGGCCAGGGTCTTCCTTTACTCCCCAGCAAAGTAACAGGTACTGGTTATCACCAAATGGAACCTTTACTTTTGGTTTCAACGAAATCATTCAAAATCAGTACGTATTGTCAATCTGGTATTCGAACGATCCCAACAGAACAGCCATTTGGTGGACAAGTTTAGGAGAAAATCCTGTAGTAGACGTCGGTGCGATCTTGTATTTCACAGACGCAGGGAACCTTGAACTTGTGGACTCGAGGAAGTCTGTGGTTTGGAGCAGCAACACTAGCAATCTGAGAGTCTCTTCCGCAGAGTTGTTGGATACTGGAAATCTATTGTTGATGAACGACAGCAACATCACCGTATGGCAAAGCTTTCAAGTTGTGACTGACACTTTCATGTTGCCTAATGAGGGGGTGCTGCAAATCCCATCGTTGCAACCCAACCAATCCAATTTGCTGCAGTCAAGGAAGAACGTAACATCTTACGCTCTAGGCAGATTTCGTCTCAACACCGATGCAGCCCACCAACGTCTGTTTCTTGAAGGAGTGGTTCTGGATCAGGTTGAGTTCACGTTCTGGTATGCAGCAATGATTAACACCAACGGCGATTTTCAGATTCAGCATTTCAACGGAATAGTTTTTGATAACAATAATTATTCAAACGATCATTCAGTGAGGCGTTTGACACTTGACGATGATGGAAATCTACGTGTCTACGGCTGGGGATCAAATCCAAGCTCCAGCTCCTGGCAGGTACTATGGGAAGCGCTTACGGACCCATGCCAAATCGGCAGCCCGTGTGGGCCGTTCGGAATATGCAAGGTTGTAGATGAGGGGCTGAATTGCAGTTGCCCTCCAGGTTACCATGCTATAGACAGCAGTGATCTTTCACAAGGCTGCCGCAGTTATGTGAGTTTCAATATCACCTGCGGAGTGGAGGCCGGTCGCAACTACAACACGACGATGCTGGAGGCGCCCAGCACCGACTACGACTTCAACGACCTCTTCCCCGACAATCCAGCGACGACAGACGAGCCGACGTGCTCGACTCTGTGCTTGAACTTGTGCTCGTGCATGGCGGCGTCATTCCTGAAGGTTACAGGCAAGTGTTTCTTAAAGGGCAACAACGCGACGGGGTATTTGTTGGGGGGATACTACGCAGAGAACAACGATGTGTACGTGAAAGTGGCGACGTTGGTGGATGATTATAAGGCTGCGCCCGGGGGAGCGGGAGGAGGAGGAGGGGGGGGGGGAGGGGGGAAGAGAGTGGCGGAGGGCGTTGGGGGGGGAGCAGGGGGGGTGGTGACGGCGATGGGGGTAGCGAGTTGGGTATGGTGGAGGAGGAGGAGGAGGAGGAGGATGGGGGCGATGAGGAGGCAGGATAGGGGAGGAGACGAGGAGGAGGAGGAGGAGGTGAGCGGCGGAGGGGTGGCGAGGTTCACGTATGAGGAGGTGGCGGAGGCGACGAAGGATTTCAGCGAGGAGCTGGGCGAGGGGGCGTTCGGGAGGGTGTATAAGGGTTGGGTGGCGGCGGGGAGGGGCGGCGGAGGAAGGGCGCAGGCGGTGGCCGTGAAGGTATTGAAGGGCGGCGGAGGAGGAGGCGGAGAAGCGGCGAAGGCGGAGGCGGAGCGCCAATTCAAGGCGGAAGTACTTACTCTTCGAAACATCCACCATATAAATCTGGTGCGCCTTCTCGGCTTCTGCGCCGCCCGTGGGCGACGGATTCTCCTCTTCGAATACATGTCCGGCGGCTCCCTCGACAAATACTTGTTTCCAGCCGCCTCCTCCACTTCCTCCTCGCCTTCCTCCGCCGCTTCCGCCGCCCTCTCTGGCGCCTGCGCCCCCTCCGCCACCAGCCCGCCTCTCCCTCTCCCTTGGCCAACCCGCCTCTCCATCGCCCTCGGCGCCGCCCGTGGCATCTCCTACCTCCACCACCACTGCCACCAGCGCATCCTCCACTCCGACATCAAGCCCCAGAACATCCTCCTCGACGAGAATTTCTTCCCCAAAGTCGCTGACTTCGGCTTCTCCCGCCTCTTCCACAGCCGTGACGACCACCTCACCATGTCTGCCGTCAGAGGCACCCGCGGCTACCTCGCCCCCGAATGGCTGGGCATGGACGAAATTACCCCCAAGGTGGATGTCTACAGTTACGGGATTCTTCTCCTCGAGCTCGTTCGCGGCCTCAACGTCGAACGCGATCGCTGGCACCTCCGCGAATGGGCCTTCCAATGCATCTCCTCCGCCCATCTCGATCAAGCCGAGCGCGATGCAGGCGAAGACGCTCGAATTCAATCGCAGCAGACCCTCGAGCAGCTTCGAGTCCTGAGAATTGGGCTGTGGTGCATCCAGCCAGATCCTGCGGTTCGCCCGTCCATGTCCCGCGTTGTGCAGATGCTGGAAACAACAGCCCCTGTGGAGGAACCGCCTTACCCTGCCCTCGTTGGACCATATCCGCCGTCCTCGGCTATGGCGAGCTTCACCGAAAACGCCTCTGGGACGTACACCATCTCCGCTCTCTCTCCCAGATGAACATAGGCCGAAAGCACTTGGGTCGGTTTGACGTCCATGAAGAAGACAATGCAAAGCGATGGAGTTCCCTTGGTGTCCACGTCAACACTTAAAGAAAGGTGAACGTCTTTGTGCAATATGTGATATCACATATCCTTAGGTAACCTTTTGGCTAAAAGTTTTCCATTTGTAAATTCAACAACTCTTCTAATAAAAAATGAATTGCATTCACTAGACTTGCCCTTAATATTCAAACTAGTATCCAACCCGCACTGCACTCGAGATGAAAATAGATGTCCTGCAGCTTACGTTCAACCATTTTGGATCCTCCTCTTCAACTGCCCTGGCATTGCTATCTTTTCCACCATCGTGGCACGATAGAGGATCTCAAGCATCTTGTTGCCGTTGTCCTTGGTAGGAGTTCGTTCATCCACAGCTTCTGTCAATTTCTCCCAAAATGTCATTTTACACACAAAATCTATTGTATCGAAGGAGTCCCTTCGTCTTCTAGAGGGAACAAAGTACATTCTTGAGTTGATATTTCAAGTGGAAGTACTTGAGTTGATATTTCAAGTCGAAGTTCTTGCCTAGGAGCCCAATCATCTTGAGTATCTTTCTCTTCCTCAACCTCTCGAGTATTATGTTCCTCATCCCCGTCCTTATCTTCACCTGATTGTGTGCTCTCAACATTTTGACTGATTTGCCTTGTAAGGAAATATTTAGCCCTTATCGCTTGGGTACATCATTTGAACATGTAGTTGAATGATCTTTTGTAAGTACATTTCAGCTACATTATGATCATCTTGGTTTGTATTTTTCAAGAACTTTGTGTTGATTGCATGCTCAATCATCTCCTTGTCAACACTCAATACCACAATGATCTCGCACATAGCTAGAATCAAATTGGTTGCATTGAGTAACCGTATTTCATAATAGCAAACATAATTAACAAGCGAGAAAGTAAATATGGTCAAATAAACCAATTTGCATTAGCAAGTGCTTTGAGCATACTGGCCTCTAGCATATTCTTTTCTTCGCCAACGATCTAGATCATCGATGCATACCACAATGCGGAGGTTATCCTTTTGAGGATGTCGTTTACATAATCTTGTGCCTCTCATGTAGTACTTGCTAGAGAAAAAGACCCATCCAAAGATGCACATACGCTTCCACACTCCACTTGGCTCTGCACAAACCTTTTCTTCGAGGAAATTTATGTCATTGATCACATGTTGATAGCCCAAGTTGGTTGTGTGGTATGGGGATTCAGAGTACTTTTGGATCATGTCAGCTACGAGCTATACAACCTGTAGTAAACTGTGAGAAAATACCCAAAGCACACCAAGGATACTAGCCGGTAAACTTAACAGTTTGTATTCTCCCTTGATGGGCACAACCTTTCGCAATTTGTCACAAGAAAGACAAAAATGGGTAGTAGGAGTTGAACCAAAATGTCCTTGCAGTTGTGTCCATGAGTACTTTAAGTACATCCTTAGCGAAGTCATATTGCACTCTAGTTCTCAACTCATTTCCACTGCAAGTCGAGTGGAGGCTTGTTTTTTGTCATTATAGTGCCAAGCATTATTGCGTACAATAAGTGCAGAAGGTATAAGTCCAATTGTTACTACTTATTTGGGGGAGTGAGAAATCAAGAGACTATCCATGGAAATCGAATCAAGTCATGACACATAATCTGAAATTAGTATCTTGAAAACATTGCACAGTCAAATATGCTCAATTGCTATCAAAACATGGGAACTGGAGGACATGAGACTCCAACTTTTACGCACAAGTTTAGAGCTATCTGTCAAAGCCAAGTCCTTCAACAATTTGGATCAAATTTCAAATGTGTCAATGAAATTGTTTCCTTATAATCAATTGATGCAACAATGAGAAACAAAATCTCAAATAGTCACGTTGTCATTGCTGTGTAATCACTTGATTTATGAATCATGGTCAATGCAAATCTCAAACGATCGTGATACGAATTAAAAAATAACCAAATAATGTTACCTTTTGCAGCATGCAATCTTGGAGTGCTCTGTTGATAGTCATGTTGACAAAGACGATGTGATCCTTGAGATGAACGTCAAACAGTTTACGGGCCTTTGTCGCGAAGCCCAGCATGCTGGCCATTTTTTGATGACTTGATGGTGTCGGTGATCAAGCCGATGACATTGAAATTGCAAAGTGTTGCTGACCGGCAAGGATGGAGGCTATCAAGTAAATGAGGACAATGGAAGCAACCAAGAACATGACACTCGAAGGTGAAAGATTTGGCATTGAAAAAGAGGTTGAATGATGTTCTCTTCCACATGGAAGAAATGAACAATCTGCCCTCTCTTCATCACCATGATCGCCACCAATCCCTGCAAGTCCTTTCATTCAAAACAGTATTCCATCCTTCTCTGATGAAGCACGATTGGTAGCCTTAGATAGAAATTGGAGAGTTCTTTGAGAAAATATCTAAAGGTGCTATAGCACATCATAATTGTACCAGATGCCTAATCCATTTGATCTGTTGTTGCATAGCATAGAATTGGACCGATAGGCCCCGTAGCCTCGCCCTATGGCATCCAAACTCCTCCTCCTCCTCACCCTGCTTTTATGTGCAACCGTCCTCTTTTCCTCTACACCTCGATGCATTCTAGATTACTCACCTATGAATGGACACACCAAATGCCATTTGCATGCAAACTACCATGTGTCCCCAAGAGCATCCCCAATGGTCCACAATGGTCCATTCTAATCTAATGATGGTCCATTCCCCAATCTTCCTCCCCCAAACCTCTCCTTAAGAGAGAAAAAGATTCCAAGCATGTACTGCTTAAATAGTAGTGTATTGATCACAAGAGTAGATGAAATTTATTGCAAATGTAAATCCATCTTTAATAGTTGGCGATTCAATTATTTGATTCATGTCTTTCAGTAGCATTAATTGTTGCAAACATGATAGTTTTTTTGGGGGGGGCAAAAAAGCCAAAATTTTATTGAGGAAAAATATTTAAAAAAGATCCAACTGCTTTACAGCACAAAGAGGGACTTTACAACAATACTTGGCTTAAAGCCTTGAAGGACTCCCTTCTGTGTCCAAAAAGCTTAATTGATCTTCTACTCTCTTCAATAGTGACCTGAGCTAAGTACCTCCCATTCCGAGGTCTGTTAAAGACTACATCATTCCTAAATTTCCACACCACCATGAGGACTGTTGCTCTGATTATTTGCCAGGCTTCATACAAGTTGTCATTCAGACCTCCTTTATCTCCCATCGTGCTAACTTCCATTTGAGCTTGATGTGGACTTGGTTATTAGCCAAGCTTTTGATCACTTTCCTCCATATTTCATGGGTAACTTGGCAGTCCCAGAAAAGATGCATATGAGTTTCCTTGCATCCATTACAAAATGGGTAGGTCGGACTAACTTTGGTGTTCCACTTTGCAATTCTAGACCTCACCAGCATTTTGCCCACTACTACTCTCAAGATTCAATTTAAAGGATGGAGTTGCTCTCCATACTCTTTTCACCCTAGCTGCCCACACCTCCAACCTATCCAAAGGAGCATGTACCTTCTAATGTTTCTTGGTTACAGCCTAGCTGAAGTATCCATTTAGAGCATAAAGTCTCATTCTTTGCTTCCATGCATACAAGTCCCAGGCCCCTTGCTTCCTTTGGTGTTATCACATTAAATTCCAATTGAAAACCTACCATCTACCCTCCCATATGATTCTTCAACAAGTTGGGGGATATATCCAACTTGTTACAAAATTCAAGAGGTTGGGGGAATTTTGCAACAGGTTGGATACATCCCCCAACCTATTGCTCAAGCAACAAGTTGGGGTCACCCCAACCTATTGAAGAATTTTCTTGATTTGTGCAATAGGTTGGATATACCCCCAACCTGTTGCTCAAAAAATAGGCTGGGGGATATATCCAACCTGTGCAATAGGTTGGGTGCACCATTAACGTGTTCCACTGGCAACAGGTTGGGGGATATATCAAACCTATTGCACAAATTGAAAAAAATCATTAAATTTTGGTTGTATTTTAGGGTTAGGGTTTAGGGTTTGGGGTTTAGTATCTAGGGTTAAGGATTTAGGGCTTAAGATTTAAGATTTAGTATTTAGGGTTTTGGGTTTATGATTATGGTTTTAGGGTTTAGGGTTTAGGGCTAAGGGTTTAGGATTTAGGATTTAGGGTTTAGGGTTTAAGATCTAGGATTTAGGGTTTAGGGTTAAGGATTTAGGATTTAGCATTTAGGGTTTAGGGTTTCTGATTATTGTTTTAAGGTTTAGGATTTAGGGTTTAGGTTTTAGGATTTAGGGTTTAGTATATAAGGTCATGCTAGGGGTTTAGGATCTGGAAATTAGATTTTAGAATTGAAGCTATAGGGGTTAGGGTTTAAGGTTTAGGGTTTAGGGTTTAAGGATTAGAACTGTTATATAAGTTTAAGAGCTTAGATTGTATAACCTAAGATTTAGGGAACTTTAGGATTTAAGATTTAGTATATAAGATTTAAGGTATATAGACTATATAAAATTCACTAATATCACTCTTCGTCCTATGGCATTTAAGAGACTTTAAGAAGATGATCTTACATTGCCTGATGTCACATTTCAAAAGCGTGTGGACTTTCTTAATGCTTTTGAGAACTTTAGAAGGAGTGACTTTGTTCGTGAAGAGGCTTTGTACCAAAGCCGATATGGGACATTCATCGAGAAGAGATACATGCTGGCAAAGAATAGATTCTTCGAAAGATGCAGGTTTGAGCCCATTGATGGGGGCAACATTTTTGTGAAGCTTGCAAGATCGCCCTTGATGAGGGAAGAAAAGGAAACTTGCCACAGATTGAGTGGATGGAAAAGTTTCAATGGGTCATTTGTCATGTATGCATATTTAACAATGACTCGAAGTACATCCTAGACTCAAAAAGGCTAAATTATGCTCCATTTAGGTTGAAAAAAAGCCCTTCTCTTTCTGAGATCCTAATAAAGGCAAGGGAGTTATGGGTAGGCTGTGGAAAGCCATAAACAGTGAAGGGCAAGAGACCTATGTCTAAGTACATGGCAAAGAGGACTCAGTTCTATAGATGCTTGAAAGGTGTTGTAAGCAATACGCAAGGCATACCAAGTAATAAGGTTGAGGCAAAGGATCTGAACACCGCTATTGCAAGATACAGGGATGTTACTTGCATTGTTTTCCACGAGGACTTAGTGTTTCAGAGCATTGTGGATGTTTGCCAAGCATATGAAATAGGAAATCTGGCACCAGAGCACACTCCAACTCAGAGGAAAGAAATAATGAAACCGATGTCTATTGTTTGGTGGAGAGCATTAAGGTTTATTCCAGATGCAATAACAGAAGAAGTATGCAAGAAGATCCTAAGCAGTGACTGCTTCTTTGGAAAGAAGAGCAAGCATAGCAACTTGGATGAAGTGGTCACCCAAATGATTCAAAGTGAGGCTGCTCGCTTGGCACTATTGTTTTTATTGAAATCTGATGATGAGTTAGCTGTGGCAAGTCAATTGATGTGGATAAGAAGAAAGCACTTAGCCTAGGTCAACTCCTTGATAAGACATGGGCTAGAAAGTGGTTGGCTTCAATGGATGCAGATGCCACACCCACAAAGGATCTAAGAGAAAAAATGTCAAAGGTTGTTGAGACAGAATATATGAACATCAAGAAAAAGGCCTTGCAGTCCACTGCCCAAGGTAGAGCAATTGGTGGTTTAGATGATGGTTCTCCATTCAGCTTCTCCTATGATATCTTGCTATCGGAGAATGATACAAATTTTACACACATCAATGGCATTGATACAGAGCATTTCATAACAATGAGCGGTCATGTTTGCGAGAAGCCATGTGTATTTTTCATAGATGAATTGCAAGACCTTGTAGTGTCACGGATAGTTGAACTTGTGCGGTTTATGATAGAAGGTCCTATGGCAAATAAGAAAAGATCAACATTGGTCTTGTTCGTGATAAAATCACAAAGGGATGCCTTGTATGTGAGTTTGACATCTGCATTTGGGTATTTACTTTCAAAAGTATACCATGGTATAGTCCTACGCAATCATATAACTGTCTTGGAAGGCACTACCATTCAAGTCTTGCAACCTTTCTTAATGCGCTTCTTATCCAGGGGTGGTGGTTGGCAATCTAATCAAAATTCCTTTAAGGACTCTCGAGCTTCATTACTTTGAGGACAATAAGGTTAAGCTTGATGTAGCAATCGTGGATTATAGAAAGCTGATGCATCCTGATGTGATACTAGAGATGACAAAGAATTTACTGAATGATGGGTGGGAAGTAGCATTGTATCGAATGGGTTTTGCTTTGCTAAGAAATTGCTACGCCAAGGAAGAAATGTAAATGTCATTAATACCCCCCATCAAATTGAGTTCTTTGACACATATTACAGTTGCACTACCTTCTTTGAAGAGGAAAATGTCAAAGAAGAGGGTAGTGAGGAAAATGTCGAAGACGAGGGTAGTGAGTCTGAGGTGATGATTCTAGCTCAGGTGATGATGAGGATGAAAGCTTTGAATCCAATGACTTACACCAAGAAGAAATCCGCACAAAGAATAAGGGTGATCAATTGTCAACAACTAGAGTCAAGGGGATTCCACTCATCATCTAAGAAGGCCTGCAGCAGCAAGAAGTAGTAGTATAGCACATTGTAGGAAAAGGTAAGGCTAAAGAGATGGAAACACTTCCCTTGAAATTAAAAGTGAGGAAGGCACCCTTGATCTTGGGTGAAGGACATGCAAGTGGATCAAGCAAGGAAGCCTTACCCAAAGAAGGTATGGACGAGGCAAAGCATGACCAGGAGGAGTTACCAGGAGACATAGATGGTTCTTCAACCATGACCTTACAGACTCTAGAGTAGCTTACTAGTCTAGTGCTTGGAAATGAAGAGCAAACTACTGAGGACCTTGCTACTGAGATTCCAGTCTTAGAGCAGCCTATTAGTCAGGACCTTGGTAGTCAAGGGTGCATTGAGGACATTGGAATTTGATATTGTCTTAGAGCAGCCTATTAGATAAGACCCTGGTAGTCAAGGGCCTGGCATTGAGGACATTGGTATTGAGGAACATGATGGTTGATGGCTTTGTAATCACAAGTTTTGAACTTCGCAAGTTTTGAACTTCTATGTAAAGCGAATATCTAATAAAAAGTTAACTACTTTTTTTATTTCTTTACTCTCATTATTGTGTATAAAGATTGTTTATGAGGTCCATTATATACTTAATGGTGTATTTTAAAATTTATGTCAATGTATTTTTATAGTTAAGGGTGTTTTTTAATACCAAGTGAGGTGTATATGTACACCACTTACACATAAAAGGATTTATGTACACTACCTTTCTAAGGGATTTATGTACACCACCTTTCTAAAAGAAATGGTCATAAAGGTGTGTGCACACCACTTATACATAAAGGTGTTTATTTACACCACCTTTTTAAGAGAATTGGTCATCTATTGATGTTCTTAGGTGATAGTAGCTCAATTCATAAGAAGTTATGAAAATGTTTATGTAGACCATCTTTGTAAGAGATTTGGTTATGCATTGATGTTCTTAGTACTAAATCGCCAAATCTTTTGTTTTGAGTTATCAAATCTAATTCAAAAAACAACATTACTAGTATATTTAAAATTTTTGGACTATTTTTTGGTCCATTTCTCAAATTGGACTTTACACAAGTCCAAAAATTTTGAATAGTGTGTTCTAAGCATCTAACTAAGCCAATAGAGGCTCCATTACAATTGCTTGTCATGCAAACATGATAGTTGTTTTTTTTTTGGAAGTCAATGTTAAAGTCACCCATGATGTATGTTTGGATTGTAGGTGTTATATGATGGTAAATTTTCTCCAATATTCTTAGTAATATTTTTGGTTTTGTTCTTGGTGCCTTGTAGACATTAATTACTACCATTATTTGCATTGCCATTGTTTTGAAAATGGTGAGCAAGCATTGAGCTCCATCTTTGTGGATGAAATGTACTTCTTGACGGTTGATTTTATCTTTATAGCATGTCGTAATTCCCAATCCTTCTTGTTTGTGAATGCAGTGAACCCGTCAATTTCAACCGTGTCTATACTTTCATATGCGTTTCTTGAAAGCATATAATTGTTGTTCCCATGATGTTGTTTGTTGTGATTATGTGGGGATTATGTCTTGTTTGTGTGGAAGAAATTTTTGTGTTTAGTGATTGAATGTTGAAGTTATTTTCTTGGAGCATTGATAATTAATTTGGTTGAAGGCCCGTAGAGAATGTTCTCTAAGTCTTTTAATTTCTTGTAGTACCATTGTCCACTCTGATGTCTTTGCAACATATTATGTTAACACAATGAATCCATGGATAGTCCTTGTGATCGATGCACTATTCGAGCCAATGCAAGTTGAATGGGGAATTGTGATCTTATTATAGTGTTAAGTTGGTTCTTCCCTACTTGGAATTCTCTTTGTATTGGTGTCCATCTTCTTGTTGTGGACCGTTTTTGTAAAGCGCTATGTTGTTGTAACATGCATTAGTTTCCATTTTTTTATCATGAAATTGTATCCATAGAATTTGTGGTTGATTTTTCGTATCTGAGCCCATGAACAAACCGTTTGCACCATTCACAAGTCCATTGAGTATGTCCAAGTTACTGGAGCAAATCTCCACAATCATTCCAACTTTCAACTATGGCTATGAATGCAAGCCTGCATTATAGTATTTGTATTGATTTGCTACACAACCTTTGTCTTTTATCTATCACAGTTAACAAATGTGGTTTGCCTTCAAGAATACTAGATATGTCATTGTTATGTTTCTCTTTCAAGGCATTTGTCTAAAAGAGATGAGAGACAAACTGTTTTTGTGCAGGCTATCGTTGATATAGTGTGTTTAGAGTAGCTATGTCTTGTTGCAAATGTGAACCATTTGACATGGCATCATCTTCAAATTCCCTCATTGCTGAAAATCGACAGAGTACATTAGAATGAGAACACTCTCTATGTGCACTATAAAAGTCTTTCTAAAAATTGCATCTTATTACTATGGTGGAAGAAAGCCATAGAATGCGTTTTCATATGCACTGAAGTGCATTCTTCTTAACCACAATAGTTAATCATGCAATGCAGATCTTTCTCTAAAAATGAAAATTTTGTACAAAGGGAGGAGACATTATTATTAACAAATCAGCAATCTTACAGTAGTGGTTATGAAGCAAGAAACTGAGATATGAAACACTTTAGTCCACTACATGCAAGAACCTAGAACATGCCGAAGCAAAGGGGGGACCGATGGGAAGAACGTCGTCACTCACACAAGAAAGAAAATGAAGTGGTATTTGAATTAAACTAGTTACAAAGATGCAAGCATAGTGCGCAATACTGCTTCATCTATAAAGCTCTCTCCCTCTCAACAATAGCAAATATATGAAATGTTTCTACGTATTTTTTGGTCGGTCCATTCCAAACATATAGCCTCAATTCCAAGTGCTTATATTCCACAATCCTTGGTGGCCAAAGTAAAGACACTAAATAGACAAGCTAAAGGAACAACCAGTATACGTTGTGTAGTAGGCACATAAGAAACGATTGCTAAAGAAATATCTTGTAGTTCAGAACCCCAATCAATGTACATTGTAGACCAAGTATGAAAACGTCTGATACAACTAGGACACAGACAAAATATCTTCTTCATATGCATGTTGTTGAGATATGGTGCCATGAGCACATAAATTAGAGGCTAAGGGATGGTGTAGATAGAAATAAAGTAGCCACCCAAGGGTGGGGACAACATGATGTGAAGATGTGGACCAGAAACTACCATTAGATCATATGTGGATCTGAGAATCCCACATGGTTTGACTATTCTAAAGGCTCTCTCTATATAAGAAGCCTTCTTGTATTGTTGATCACACATTGCAATATATTGACGTGAGTTTTCCTGGAGTGTCTTGTGTGGTTGCATCCACCATAGCTAGTACATTAATCATTGTTGTACTAAGTTTACTATCGATCACATCTTGTCTCATGGCATTAGAGCAAGGTTTGTTAGAGCTATATATAGCTTGCCCTAACTCAGCCTAGTCCTCAACTATATATATGCCTATGATCTATGAATAGAATCACTTTCTTGGGAGCAACTCTTATGTCAGTCTCTCTCCTCTTTCTCTTCCTGTCAACACAACTCTTGTGTCCGTCTCTCTCCTCTTTCTCTTTCTCTTCCTCTCAATATGGTATCAAAGCTTGCTACGCTCTAGCGTGATTGTGAGGAGAAAGCGATATGTTTTTTGTCAATCTGACAACATGATCATTCACAAAACGTTCTTTTTTATTGTTTCACCTACTTGATCGCTAGGTTTTGAGTTGATATGCAAAAGTTATCAAAGATGCATCGTAAATCAACGTTATGGTCATGATTGATAAAAATGGCCCATGTTGACTTGTTCAAAACGTATGCGCCGGTTATTTTGACTGGTTGGATCACTATATTCTATGTTCAGGTAAGAAAGTCATGGTTATTTCTTTTTGCTACCTACTATCAATAAACTGGTAGAAGAGTGTTTGGATAGGAAGATGAACACTCATAACAAAGAAGAATTGATATAGGACATGAGGATGGAAAAGGTTCATACTTTCATAGAATCAACAATATTTGAATCAAAAGCAAAAGCAATGAAAAAAATATACTTAATGATAAGAAGCTTCCTGATACGGTGTCGCCCTCCCGCTTTCAGTCTCCACCAGTTGATCATACCATCTTACACTCAGTATTTGTGTCCCCTTGGATTTAACACACTGGCATATCATGCTTTTACATTCCCACGTGAAGAAATAAGATGCTCAATCACATAAAGCAAACTTCTTTAGCTATAGGACTCCATAAAAATTTAGATGAAGAGGAGACCCAACACCCATCGATCATATCCATAAAAACCAAGAGCGCAGGATTGTTGTTGTAAGTGTAGTCAATCTTTAGGGATCAATATCTTATCTAATCGATGCCAAGTAGAGCCTCAATCTTGTCGTTAAGAGTAAAGTAGCCCAATCTACATGCTTTTGCAGTGATAATTTTCTACGTTCAATAGACCAGAAAGTTGATTGAGAAAATCTCTTGGACAAAAGGTTATCTATCATATGAAAGCATTTTTTTATTTCTATTAGGTCATCAGTGAAAACAAGAGTTTAGCGCTTCAGCGCTTATGGTTTCATGCTGCTTTTGCAAAAGTAAAAGCCAATGATACTTCACATATATTAAGCTAGTTTTTATTTAGTGCATCCTTTACTGACCAGTTTCTTATTTAGTTCATCGCTTGCTGAGTCTTTGTGTAAGTGCTTTGCTACTCAACATTCATAGAATGTCCTTCAACCAAAGAGCTCTGTCAATATTTATACTTGGGTGCCTCACAACACTTGATTGTTTTTTAGCAATCACTATGATATACATCTATGTGTTGGAGCTTTTCTTTGCCTGTTGGTATAGAGATAAACCAACTTTCTTTAATGTTGTACATGATTGTTGGGAACCATGATATCATCGTAGTTCAGTACAATGCTTTGTTCTTGATATTCTACTTGAAAGGTTATGTTATTTATATTCATATGCTTGGTGCTTTATTCACAATGATAATACATGTATTATTATGTTTTGCTAGCAAGTTTAGCTACAGCTTCAAGTTTTCATAAATCTCGGTTAAAGAGACTTGCCAAATATTCTATATCAAGCTTTACTTTCAGCATGAGCTGATTGATTCAAAGGAGCTTCTAAAATATTTTGTATTGTTTTGAAGGCTAGATTTTCTTCAATTATCTTATCATTTACTTTTGATTTCCTAAATGTTTTCTGTTATTTTGAAGGTGAGAGTTACTTTCGATTATCTTATGATTTTGAAAGCAGGTTCTCTTTCATCTTTGCTAATCAAGCATGCCTATAGGCCATCCATTGTATTTGATCTGGAGTAGGCTAAATATCATGTAGGTGTGCTTGATATGCAAAAGAAAATGTCGATCTAATGTCCTCTCTCTTATAAGCTAACATCTTGCTTGACTTGCTCGTCATGTATTCAACACTAGCTTCACTTTCATGAGTTGGTCCATCCTATGAAAGAAAAGGACTTGCCAAATGTTTTACATTGTTAACATTCTAACATATTTTCTTTCAATGTTTCTTTTCTATTTAGCTTTGATATCATTACTCCTTGGATACGTTACTTCACATATGCAAAGGTGCTTCTCACATGTTTTCTTATCGTTTTCAAGGCACTCGTTTATTTCCAAGGTGAGCTCATACATTCTCTTTCATCACACTTAGCTGTTTCTTCGAGTACATGCAATTTTGCACAGATGCCTAGATACAATCCAACGGACTAAATGCACATTCGATACCTACAGGATGAGTACATCTACTTTGTTTTTCATACTCATCTATATTTACGAGTGCATGCAAGGTCTTGCTAGACCAATGATTTATTCCTTCTTTGTCGATTAACTTATTGATGACTTATGGTATGTATTTACTTATTGGTTCAAGCAAGGCATACTTTTATTTTTCCCTTTATGTGGTGAGGTATACTTATATGTCTTTCACGATGAATACCTATGGCTGACTTATTGAGTACTCGTTTGGCCGTGGCATCTATGGATTACTTATTGCATACTCGTTTGAATGTGGCAAGGTTCAACGTCTTTCATGTGACAATATTTATGAACACATATGGCTAATTGCTTGAGTACTCATTTGGAGGTGGCATATGGCTAACTACTTGAGTACTCGTCTAGATGTGGTACATGGATTGTTACTGACTCCTCGTTTCGATGTGACACATATTTGTTGGTAAACTGAAAGGAAAGGAAAGAGTGGACACAAACTCAGAATACTTGCATTATGGAATGAAGAAGAGTGAGATCCTTAAGTAGGCACCTCATACATGCTCACTGACATCACTGATGACTTCAGAGCTCCACAATCATCTCCTCAATCTACTCCTAGATTCTCTCAATCATCCTATGTGGCTCTCCACCACCTAACTGTGCTTGTGGGCACCTAACTATGCCTCTAGCACTCACACATAGAAACCAAGGTGTGCCTGAGGCATACACCTTGAGATATCCCATCAAAAACCCCCCCTCAAGGAAATGCCTCAGGCTATGTCAAGGATACATCTAGTCTCGTAGTTTCTCATGCCATCTCATGGTGGTCAAGTATAAATCTATGGCTAGGTTCTCATGCTAGCAAGGGTTCCCATGGGTGTAAGGTAAACAAAAAGGGATACAAAAAGACCTTCCAATGGTTATCTCCCCTGCATGTACATGCACACAATGTCTACAGGAGGTACCATGGAGCAAAACATACACATGGCCTACATCATAAGGTGACCAGAGGTGTTTACAAACACATAAAAACATAATAGTTTATTTCATTCATTTTGGAGGACTATCCAGGCTGAGTACCGTGACATAAAAAGAGAGATCTGAAGCATACATAGAGATGATTTAAAATGCATAATCTTCAAAGGATGCCTCATCTTGTGGAGGCTCATCAACTGAAAGTAGATTTGCATTTTCTGTCTTTGCTTTGGCTCTGCAAAACTTCTCACGATGGTTGTTCTTGCCACAGTGCTTGCATGGATTCATTTTGAAGCAGTCCTTTGAAAGGTGATTTGTCTTTCCATAGTGATTGCAAGGAGTAAACTTGCCCTTCTGGACTTTTACAGCATAAACAGTGTCATTGCCCTTCCTGAGCTCCATATGCCTTTCTTCTTCTTGAAGAGCAGAGATAATACCTTCAAGATTAGGATTAGGAAGATTTTTCAAAGTGGTAACTATGTGATCATAATCTTCAGGCATGCTCTTAAGTAACACTGCCATAGCATCATCTGGAGTAATAGGAGAGTTGATAGAAGCTAATTGAGTCATAAGTCTCCACATATAGTTGACATGAGCTGCCAAAGTAGTACCACTAACCATCTTCAATTCAAAGAAAGAGATTTTAAGTGATAATTTAGAGATGTGAGAGCTAGCACCAAAAATCATGTCAAGCTTCTGCCAAGCTTCTGAAGGAGACTCTAAGCCAGAGATGTGATGAATATAATCATCTCCTAAAGCAAGAGCAATGATACCATATGCTTTCTCCTGTCTAGCGGGATCCCTTGTCGGGCATGTCGGAGTTGAGGATTCTCCAGCATTGGAGGTTGTAGAAGAAGCGGTTGGAGTCGGTTTGACAAGTCCCCAGAGGTTCTCCCTCATCAATGCAAATTTCACCTTCATCTGCCATGTGTGGAATCCCTTTCCATTAAACTTCTCTAGATTCAATAGGGTAGCCATGAGAGGGTCTAACCCAAATATTGGGCAGTGTCTTTCTCTCTTACAAGGCAAAAAATAACTAAAAGGCTTCCAAAATATAAGCACTTGATGTAGCAAAGGCTATTGACCAATATTCAATCAATGATGCTTCTTCTTACATGCTTCATAGAAGTGGCTAAAATGAATACTTTCCAATCAAAACTGAAGCCACACTTGTACTGATGTTATTGAAAGTTTCAAAAAAACAGAAATGCTAGAATAGCATCTTATGTAGCATCATCTTCAAAAACTTGTTAAAACTATCAGAACCAAAAGGCTGAACTTGGAGGGCTTGTATATCACTCTTCAAAGCAAGGAAAAGATGGCTTTTTGAAGCAAAAGAAAGCTCATATACCAGAGAGGATCTAGCACAGAGGTTGGACGAAATGGCGCGCGCTATTGCCCGAGGGAGTTGCTGCAGGCTGATCTTGAGTTTTGACAATTTCTCCTTCGTTACTGAACCAAATGAGCTGAAAAATGACTCAAAATCTTCATCTTGAGGTCGCCCATCTACTTCTAAGAGGGCTCAAGCAATGGCATAGCAGGCAGGGAGTATTGTGCAATAGAAGAATGGCGAAAAAATGCACTTTTTGGAGAATGGCAGCCAACAGAGACGTTTTTTTTTCAATTGCTTGCAGGTGGAAGTTTGCCCATACTAGAGGAGTTTGCAGCTCAAAGGGTTTGGGCAATGGTCGTTTGTAGGCAGAGAACCAAGCTCTCAAAGATTTTGAGAAGAAGGAGGAAAATGGGGAAGAAGAAGATGAAGAAGAAGATGATGATGTGGCAGAAATGGGCTCAAGGGGGATCAAAGGGCGCTGATACCATGTTGGTAAACTGAAAGGAAAGGAAAGAGTGGACACAAACTCAGAATACTTGCATTATGGAATGAAGAAGAGTGAGGTCCTTAAGTAGGCACCTCATACATGCTCACTGACATCACTGATGACTTCAGAGCTCCACAATCATCTCCTCAATCTGCTCCTAGATTCTCTCAATCATCCTATGTGGCTCTCCACCACCTAACTGTGCTTGTGGGCACCTAATTGTGCCTCTAGCACTCACACATAGAAACCAAGGTGTGCCTGAGGCATACACCTTGAGATATCCCATCAATATTTACTCGTCTAGACGTGGTACATGGATTATTACTAAGTCCTCGTTTGGATGTGACACATATTTATCTAGTTTTCACAATGGACACATATGGATTACTTATTGAGTACTCATTTGGACATGGTCATATTGCATACTCATTTGCACGTGGCAAGGTTCAACTTCTTTCAAATGAACACATATGGATTACTTCTTGAGTACTTGTTTGGACATGGCACATATGGATTATTTTTATTAAGTACTCGTTTGGACATGGCACATATGCATTACTGTTGAGTACTTGTTTGGATGTGATCACCGTTCCCGAGTGCCCATTTTCTTGGTTACTTCTGGATGTTCTTTGTAATCTCGGATGCTCGTCTTCTCGATTGTTTGGTACTTTCAGATGCGAAGAGGTTGTTATTTCATTCCCGCTATGATTATGTAAGCTATGTCTAATCCACACAAGCTTGCCTCTTGTCATATGTGCGTGGCTTATTCTCATTGTATTTTTGGTTGTTCGGTACTTTCGGTTGCCCAGTTGTTTGGTACTTCTGGGATGCCCAATTGTTCGTATTTTCGGTTGTTCGGTACTTCCGACTGCCCAGTTGTTCGATAATTCTGGGATGCTCAATTGTTCGGTACTTTTGGATGTCCGGATGCTTGTTGTGTTTCTAGGTTATTGGTTCTTGATTTGCAGGATCATTATGGGCCTTTCTATTGTGTTGCTATGGCTTTCTTACACTACACAAGCAACATTTCACCCCTGGCTTTATAAGACATATCAAATCCAATACTTCAGGATGCTCGAATGCTCAATGCTCATTATATTTTTGGATTATTGGTTCTTGATTTGCAAAAACTTTATGGGCCTTCCTATTGTGTTGCTACGGCTTTCTTACACTACCCAAGAGACATTTCAGCCCTGGCTTTGTGGACATCTCAAATTGCCCCTCCATACTCATCTTTGGAGTAACCGAAGCAATTTCCTAATACATTCATTCTTGGTACAATAGAAACGGACACTTGAATATTTGCTGTGTTCATATACACTGCATGAAATCGGTCATTTTATGTGGATGAACTGTGTAAAACATGAAGGAATGATTATAAAAATTTGAGGAGGTTTGACCAGATTGAACTTGGAGACAATAAGCTCTACTATTCAGATGAAGAGCTCAAACATCAAACTTGAAGATTGACAAAATATGAAGAGGGGAGAGGAGAAGAGTGGAGATGAGGAGAGAGGGCACAGCTAGAGAGCACACCACAAATGACTAACTGTACACTAGATTTAGTTAAAAAAATAGAATATACACAAACCCATTTAGGGTTAGGTTAGGGCATCTAACCATTTCCTTTATAGCACTCTATAAGATTAGTGCTATGCACATATGATCACATGATGGTGCTATGCACACATGATCACATGATGTTGAGCGTGAACTCTCAACACCTTCCCTCAAGATCAATATCATGAAGTAGGCCTTCCCTCAAGATGATGATTCTAGGGAATCAAAGAAGGACTAAGCATTACATTCCATCACACCCCTTTAATGGCAATGTCCTTCCTTTGTGTCAACTTGTCGGTGTTTGAATAGCTCTTTACCGAGTGGTTTGGTAAAGATGTCTGCAACATTCTCTTTGCTATCACAATGCTGCAGTGTGATGTCACCAAGTAACACTCTTTCTTTGATGAAGTGCTCTTTGACATCAATGTGCTTTGTCCTGGAGTGATATACTAGATTTTTGTCCAATGCTTGAGCCGATTGATTATCACAGTATATTGTTGTTGGCTTTGACTCACCAAAGTAATCTATTTTTGACAATAGTCTTCTGAGCCATATAGCCCCACATGCACCTGTAATGAGTGCTCTATATTTTGCTTCAATCAAAGACAAAGAAACAGTTGGCTGGTTTGTTTGACAACCATGATATAGCACCTTGACCAAGGAAAAATGCATATCCCTATGTTGATCTCCTAGTCTCATGATCTCCTACATAGTCACTGTCACATTATTCCATGCAACCGTGGATGACTTCCTTTGTATTCTATCCCAAACTGTCTTGTACCTCTGATGTATCTCAAGACTCTTTTGGCTGCATTCCAGTGAGACTGTTTTGGATTTGCCATAAACTATGCTAGTGAGCTTACTGCATAACAAATATCTGGTCATGTGATTGGATATATAAGAGATACGATGAGCTACCTGTAGTATCTGTCATTGATTGTAGGCTTTTCTGAATCTTTAGTAAGTTTTAAACTATGTTCCATGGGAGTGGCTGCAATCTTGCAATCTGCCATATGAAACTTCTTCAGGAGACTCAACATACTTGAGCTGACTCATGAATGTGCTATATGAATCTCTCCAGAACTCAATTCCAAGATAATAGTGCATAAGTCCAAGATCTTTCATGTCAAACTCTGCAGATAAGTCTTGTTTCAGTTTTCTAATGAAGTTATCCTTGCTTCCTGTAACAATCAGATCATCTATGTACAAAAGTGCAATAGTAATGTCTTTCCCTTGAACTTTGTAGTAGAGAGTATGATCTGCATTGGACTTCATTATCCCAAATCAGCAAAATACTTGTTGATTCTGCTGTACCAACTTCTGGGTGCTTGCTTTAAGCCGTAGAGACTTTTCTTGAGATAGCAAATCTTATTCTCCTTTCACCATAACCTGCTGGTTGTTGCATGTAGACTTCCTCATCTAGATAACCATTGAGAAATGCATTCTTGACATCGAGCTGATACACATTCCATCTACTGAGTGTCGCTAGTGATATCAAGAACCATATGGAATCCATCTTTGCTATTTGAGCATAAGTCTCATCATAGTCCTAACCATATTGTTGTGCAAATTCTTTTGCAACTAGTCTGGCTTTGTATCTCTGAATACTGCCATCTAGATTGTACTTCACTTTGTATACGCATTTGTTTGCTATGGCCTTCTTTCCTGGTGGAAGGTCACATAATTCCCAAGTATTATTCTTATACAAAGCATCCATTTCTTCATTCATAGCAGTTTGCCATTCTGGCTTGTCTCTACGTCTTCGAAGTACACTGGCTCTTTTATAGCCATGATGGTAGTCATAAGAGCATAGTTGGTGGTTTCCACCTAAATTGCTTTGCTCTGGGCATATGTCAATCTGGCTGGAGCTTTGCTTTCCCTACTAGACCGTCTGAGCTGTTGTGGCTCTGCTTGGGGTGTTGCTAGCAATTCTTGCTCTTCTTCATCAACCTATTCTATAGATGATTTTGAAGTTGATGCTTCTATCTTTTGTGTAGGTGAGATTTTCCCATTTTGATTCCTCATCAAAGATTACATCTCTGGAGATAATGACCTTGCGATTGATGGGATCATACAATTTGTATGCTTTGCTTTCTTCACTGTAGCCAACCATGATGCGTTTGCGTGACTTCGCATCCAATTTCCTATGATGATCATCATGTATGTGGGCATATGCTATGCAACCAAATATGCAGAGATGCCCATGTGTGGCTTGTATCCAGTGAATGCTTCATAAGGAGTCATACCCTGTATCAGTTTGGTAGGAAGCCGATTAAGCAAATAGTTTGCAGTGGCTATTGCTTCTACCCAATACTGATTCGAAAGATGCTTTTCACTAAGCATTTCTCTAGCACTATCTGCTAAAGTCCCATTCTTCCTTTCAGCTCTTGCATTCTGCTGAGGAGTATCTGCACATGTGAATTGTCTTCAAATGCTGTGACTTTTGCAAAAGTTCATGAATGCTGAAGACATGTATTCACCTCCTCTATCTGATCTCATGACCTTGATCTTTCTGCCTGTTTGGTTTTCTACCATGGCTTTGAATTCTTGAAATCTAGAAAACACTTTAGATTTCTCTTTCAAAAAGTAGACCCAACAATATCTGCTGTAGTCATCGATGAAAGTCAAGTAGTAAAGTGAACCATTAATGCTGCAGGTTTGGGCGTAACCCCATACATCTGTATGTATCAAATTAAGAAAACCTCACGCACGAGGTACTTCTAACAAAGTTTGTTCGCTTTTCTTTGCCGAAGCAGCATGCTTCGCAAACCTTTCCAAGAAATTGTAGCTTCGGAATCCCAATTGCCATATTCTGATTCCTGAGATCTAACAAGTACTTAAAGTTGACATGACCATATCTCTTGTGCCATTTTGCAGATAGTGGCATCTATTGCGATTGAGCTGACATGGCATGCTTATCTGGTATTGTAGCTAGCATTCTGTATAGGCATCCTTCCTTGACACCTTTTGCAACTAGCTAACATCTTTTGGATTTATCTTTGATAGTGCATTCATCACCGTCAAAGATGACTTTGTAATTGTGTTCTGTCATTTGACCTACTGACAAAAGGTTCTTACTGAGCTTCAAAACATAGAGCACATCTTTCACTAATCCTTTCGTACTAGTGAAATTGTTCATAGGGATAACGCCTATCCCTTGAACAAAATTCGGTGTATTGTCTGCTGTATAGATGACATTTTTCTGACCTTCTAATGGTTTCATTTTTGTGAACCATTCCTGATGATTTGTCATGTGAGATGATGCACCGCTATCGATGTACCAAGGATCCTGTTCCACTTGGTCAACTTGATAGCTATAATCCTCTTTAGGATTGAAATTAGTGTCTAGGTACACTGTCTAGGTACACTGTATCATTCTAATGCATTTTCTCGCTTGTAAGAAACATATTCCCATGTTCATTTGCAAAATGACTGTGACTAGAATGTGCACCACGATGATTTCCTCTACCTCGGGAATTCCCTCGATTACTGTTGGATTGACCACCTTGGTCGTACTGCTTCTTGCGGCAATCTCTTTCATAGTGTCCAAACTTGTGACAGTAGTTGCATTGAATGTTTGACATGTTGGTGGATGCATTCCCTCATCCTTAAAATCTTCCTTGGTTGGAATGATTTCCTCTTTGCTGATTCTGATGTTGTTGATGCTGATGCTGACTTTGATTTTGTTGCTGATGATGACCACTTTTTTGATATGATCTACCTCTGCCTCTGCCTTTGCTTCTGCTTTTGTTGGAAGCTGTGAATGCCCTCAGGGGGGTCACTATGTATAAACCCTCTATATCACGTGCGTTTAAGGCCTATATTTAAAATCCCTTATCTGTAAAAATTTTCATTAATAAAATGTACCCCTTTTCTATACAAATCTGTAAATTTTTTCCAAAACTATTTTAAATAGTCCCTTATGTATATTTATTTCTGTAAATTTTAGAAATAAAAAATATCCTTCTGTTGAACTCACGTGATAGGGTTACATATGATGAGTGACCCCCCCGAGTGAATGCCTGATCATTAGAATGACCTTTATGTGCTTGAATAGCCTGAGTCCTGAGTTCTTCACTAAGTAGAACTGACTGAAGTTCTTCCAGTGTTGAAATTTGTCATTGGATGGCAATACTCTGGACTAGATTCTCGTATCTCTCTCCTAGTCCATTCAGAATGACTTGAACCACTTTTGCGGGGTTCATAGTCTGAGAACTCTAGTTGATCTGGTCTCTTGGGGTGATAATCCTGACTTGTAGAGAGCTACGAACATATCCCATGCTTCTTTCGATGTCTTGACTGTGTTGAGCTGTCCTAGCATGACATCTTGCACATTCTGCTTGATCAGGTGATAGGCATACTTGTCTTTCTTATCCCATTCTGCTTGAGCTCAGGCAATGGCAGGATCTGCTACTAGGGTGAAAATTATTTGTGTAGTTATAGATCCCATTGTAGATCCCATTGCTGGTGCTGTGACAACAGATGGAGTAGAGCTACTTGTGGCTGGATTGTCCAATGGTCTAGGTCTAGACCCATCGACATACTCCCATTTGTCCTAAAGTATAAGAATGGTCTCCATTCGGTATTTCCATGTACTATAATCGGAGTTGTCTAACTTAGTAGATGCCTCCAGATTGAGGTTGCTCGTTGACATGGTGCAAGAAATGTACTCCAAAGTGTTGTAAAAGTCTCTGTATGAATCAACTGCAAATACACTGACTATGCCAAGTGAAATCTCTGTACCGTCGATGAAGATAGAACTGCAATATATGAAATCTCTGATTTGTATTACAAGGCTTATGGCAATGATGCCAGGAATAGCCAAGAGGCTTTACAAGGCTGAAATGATGTGCACAATGCCGTGAGATAGCCGAAAAGGCTTTACAATGGTGGCATGTGTGTGTGAAATCAAGTGCTATCTACCCACTAAAACAATTTGCAATGCCTCTGTACTCTCTGAAGTCTGCTCACTGAACTGATGAACGTAAGGTTTCAGGTAATGTAATGATGTGAAATCGGATGTGGGCATATGGACTGAGGTACTAGTCGGGAATTTCAGGCATGGCTTAGATTGGCAACTTGGGGAAATTCAAAGCTTCCCCTCTATGGCGATCTAGTCTACTCTGATCTAGATCTATACCAACCATCGATCGATGAAAGAACAGCAAATAATTCCTTTTCTTTTGTTCTTTTTGAGTGCTGGGTTAGATGCATCGATGTAGAGCCAAATGTGCATGAAGGAAGTGGTTTTGTCGGCGACGCTCAAATGTGAGTGTAACTTGCACCGAAATGTACACATGATGTGACAAGCACGTAGAGCACAAAAAAACGAGCAACTTTTCTTTTTGGAGCGCCCTCAAATTCTTCCTAGATCAAAAGATACAACTTGATCTATGTGGAGGGGCAAAAGGAGTGCAAATGTGCTCAATGATGATGTGTCACTATGGGTCACATGCAGTGTGATGTGGCATTGTGCCTAGCAAGAGGTGTGCCAGTGGAGCTCTGTGCTGAGGTGGTAAGAGTGATCACATGAAGTGGCTGTGGAGCACTGTGTGTGCCTATAGAGGATAGTGCTGATTGGACAGCTAAGGTGGCACTGCTGAGGTGGCACAGATGATGATGTCAGCAGATGACTTGGCAATGATGATGTGGCTGATGATGTGGTAGTGATGACCTGGTAGGGTGATGTGGCCTGCTGACATGGCAAACGTTGATTGGTCAATGATGATGTGGTAGATAAGATAAGAGTGCCACATGGCTAAACTCTGACCACTGACCAAAACCAGGTTCCACTGACCTACTAACCTGAGCAAGGCCTATCTACCACATGTCGAAATGTGAGGCACCGGAATCTTTCAAGATTTTGACCTATGTATTTCTGTCAATGTTGGCTCCCATGGATCGCAGAGGGCCATTTGAAGGTCGTTGTAGACTTTGGCACTGATTGTTGCACTGTAGACGTTCGTTGCAAGGATGCGTTGGAGCAGCCGTTGAAGCTTCAGGTGTGTGAAGACTACCCATCGTTTTGGTTGTTGGACGTAGCCTTTGGGAGGCTCATTGTACTCGTGGCTATGCTTGATGGCCATCGCTAAGCTCTGTGGAGCTAGTTTTGTAGCACGGTGTAGGAGCCTTTGGCACGGGCTGTTGTTGAGAGGTCGTGGTGCTGGGGAGCCGATTGAAAGAGCCGTCGGTGGGCTACCTTAGAGGTACTGCAAGGCCTTTGCTGTCATCTATTTTCCATTGAAGGAGAAGGCCCGTGAGTATATGGTGGTAGTCATAAAGCTTGTGTGCTTCCTTGAGGTTGGGCGTGGCTTTGGAGAGGAGCTGCACACGATTGATGAAGGTTGGGCCTTTGTAGGAGTGCTGGTGCACAAGGGCCATCGAAAGGATCCGAGAGGCTATTGCTATGGGAGTCGTAGCCTTTGTTGCATGCAGGTGAGTTATGGGCTCACCCGTGGAGTCTCTAGTGGCTCACGTTTGCTCATGCATCTGGAGAGCCAAAGTTGTTGCTGGAGCTAGTTGTAGACGGCGGACTGTTTGCATCATTTCATGAAGATTGGACGAGGTTGGAGTGTGAGCTCATTGTAGAGGATATTTGAAGCATTAGAGGATGCCGATAGGTTGTTGATGGGCTGAGCTACAGTTGTTGGGCCGTTGCTATCATATGCCACTCCATTGGACCGCTGTGCATAAGCGAGGGAGCTCCATGAGCTCTAGACCTCACTGTCTACATGGAGCCTTGCAGTAGGGACGTTGAAGTGGCTTTAGTTGGAAGCTTGTCTTTCAACCAATAGAGGTAAGGCGGCACTGCTAGAATATGGAACGTGACTATGTGAGCCGTGGGGTAGTGTTGCTTTGCTTTTCGGGGTTGCAGATTTGCAAAGGCGTGCAATTGTTGTAAGATAGAGGCTGAGGCTTGCTAGCTTGATGAAGCAAGGCTGAAGCCTGAGTCAATGTTGCTAGTAGAGTGCTCTCTAGAGCTCTAAAACTAGCTCACAGATGTGCAAACTATCTCTCAAACTCTCTTAAGTGAAGAATGGATCTCACAAGAAGAAGCTCTCTTGACAAATTAAGAAACAATCGAACAACTCTCTTCCTCACAAGCTCTCTCTCTCACAAACACTCAAGAGAAGGAACTAAAATCTCTCAAGAATGAACGGAATTTGACGGAATTTCTTCCAATGAACAGAAATTTCTCTATCACTCAACGGAAGTGAAATCTCTCGATCTCTCAATCAATCACACTCTCTCATATGGATCGCAATGCCTCAGCGGAAGGCAAGGCAGCTCTAATACCATGACAAAATATGAAGAGGGGAGAGGAGAAGAGTGGAGATGAGGAGAGAGGGCACAACTAGAGAGCACACCACAAATGACTAACTGTACACTAGATTTATTTTGAAAAAATTAAATATATACAAACCCATTTAGGGTTAGGGTTAGGGGATCTAACCCTTTCCTTTATAGCACTCTATAAGGTTAGTGCTATGCACATATGATCACGTGATGGTGCTATGCACACATGATCACATGATGTTGAGGTGAACTCTCAACAAAGATCTCACAAAGATCTCAAGCCCTAATTATGCATCATCACTATGTCAAACAAGTTGAGATTTCCAGGAAGATTTTTCTATTTTTCACACATACTTTGCACTGTATCATGCACCAAACATAGTGACTATACTTTGCACTGTACTATGGACAAGTGCTTGTCTTATGCTCTTGTACTATCCACATGCAATTTACACTGTATCATCTAGCATTACACTGTATCATTCAAATTGGCATATGGCCATCCTTTGTATATATATTTTCACATAAATATATATAGTGGCTCGGGTTTTTCCCTTGTACTCCCCAAGGGTTTTTTCATCCATACCTAGAGGGCCTAGTTTGAGTGGGGGTGTTAGAGCTATATATAGCTTGCCCTAACTCAACCTAGTCCTCAACTATATATATGCCTATGATCTATGAATAGAATCACTTTCTTGGGAGCAACTCTTGTGTCGATCTCTCTCTTCTTTCTCTTCCTCTCAACACAACTCTTGTGTCCATCTCTCTCCTCTTTCTCTTCCTCTCAATAAGTTTAGGTCTCCTAGTGTAGATGTAATCCATTAGCATTAGTTTAGATTTTTTGAGAGATTGGTAGAGAGAGTTCCTATGTCTACGTTCTCTAGATTTCTCCACCTTACATCTTCCTTGAGTACTTTAAGGATGCCAAGCTCCTTATTGTATACTCTTCTAGAGTTGTGCATCCAAATATCTATGTGCCTAAGGAAAGCAACTTTGACCTTGAATCAAGTAGCATATAAGCAGAGGTGCAAGACAAGCTCACGGTGCACTTGACGAGCCAACAACTAATAGCTCACTTCTACAAGCTATAGACTTAGCCACCCGATCAAAGAGGAGAAAAAGTCATAGTAGGCATAGCATCGAGGCAACACTCACAGAAGAAACGACTAACTACAACAACTCCAGGCAGCATCTACATGCAAGGAAAGAAGTAAATCTCCTAGGGATGCCAAGCGACCAAGCATCGACAAAAAATTCATGACTTCAAAGTAGCGTGACACCAACACAAGCAATGCAAGCTCAAGCTCTGAGCAGACCCAATCATTAACAACAATAGCTACTAGTCAACTCAATGCTTCACAGTGCACAGACGCAGCACAACCAGGCAGCCCTGACTGCAAATGCAACCTCCTATGTAGCAAATGACCGTCGGTTGGAGAAGAAGCCTTGAGCATCAGCGACACGATACTCCAACAATCGCACAGGCGGATGAGTGCACATGAAAGATAGATGAGGCGACTTCTTGCGATGAGCCGCGATGATGTTGCAGAGATTTGGCCATCTAATGTCTTCATTTTTTGACACATGGTAAAGAGAATGGTTAGGGTGTAGTCACTCTCAAGGTTTGGTTATCCAAGCACTAATTAGTAGAGTGCCACATGGCACATATGCTATCATGACATGTGTCACACAGTTGACATCTCAGCACTCTTGCTAAGCATTGTTTTGAATGCTGCATATGAATACCCTCTGCCACATCATCATAACCACTCTCTCTTCATAAAAACTTTGACAAATCATAACTTTCAATCCAAAAAGAATTTGCATGCACTCCAGAAAGGAAAAGTAACCACTTTTTTTAGCTCTACGCGCTTGTTAAGTCAATTTTGTTGTATGCAATTAGACACAGCCATATTTGAAATTTTCTTCAACTAGTAAGACCTTTGCAATGGCAATACACATCCCAACTATTGAGAAGTTCACTAGGGAAGGATTCCACACTTGAGCTACACAAATGAGGTATCTCTTGATGCATCATAAGCTTTAGAAGATTGTAAAACATATCCACTGCAAAAAATGAAACATGGAAAGAAAAAGATGAAGCAGCACTATCACTCATTTGCTTGCACTTGGGTCCAAACATAATTCATCACATAGACTCTAAGAATTATGCCAAAGATGCATGGGATGAGTTGAACACAATATTTGGTGCAAAAGCAAAGAACCAAGAAATTCATCTTAAGATTGAATTCTATGGTTTGCACATGAGCTTCCATGAATCCATGGCACAATTTGTCAACAAAATCAAAAGCATTATGACCCAATTAGAAGGCATAAATGCAAAAGTAGGAGAAAAGGATGCACTTGCAATCCTCCCTAAAAGCATGCTTGAAGAGTACAACGCACTGACAACCACCTTAAAGAATCTTCCAGATCCAAAATTTGAGGAATGTGTATCATCTCTTCTTGAGAAAGAAAGAGAGTTGAAGGCATCGGCATTGGCATCAACATCTACATCAATAGGCAACAACAACCATGAAGAACAAGCATTGTTTAGTAAAGCATCAATGAAGTATTACCATTGTGGAAGGATGGGTCACTATCAAAGTGATTACAAATTGAAGAACAAACCAAAGTGTCACGATTGCAAGAAGCCATGAGCAAAATGACAACAACAACATGTATGGAGAAGCAAAAGCCTTTCCACCTTTAGCATATATTCTTGTAAACAAACCTAACCACCTACAAGTAGCCATTCAAGCACTTAGGGGAGGTATTGACATGTAAAAACCACACTTAACCACCTTAAGTAGCAAGGTATGCATTAAGGGGAGGTGACTCACATCTGACCACCTTGCAGTAGTAGCCAATGGATCATGGCACCAAGGGGAGGTGTTGAGATATGGTGCCATGAGCACATAAACTAGAGGCTAAGGTATGTTTCTCAAATCATTATGTGGATGGAGAGAACAAAGCTTCCCAGGCTCAAGGTAGAAGAGGGAGAGATAGGAGGCATTTGGAAAGAAGATAGAATCTAGTTGGAATCTACTAGGAATCTCATTCTAGCCACTCAGATTCTAACCAAGCTCTGATACCACATGTGAATTCATGAGAAAGCAATGAGGCACACAATGTAAAGCTTTATTCCAAGAGTGGTTTTAGCTGGAAAAGTAATCAAGACCAGAGGCTAGAAGCTAAGTATGGGGACGCTCAAAGGCCATAGAGAAGAGGAGATCATGAAGGCGAAGGAATGTCATAGGGGTGAAAAAGGAATTAGAAATGGAGGGAAGGAAAAGGGAGACTATGACACAAGGGGAAAGGGAGAGGGGGAAGAGAAGCATGTACATGATAGGAAGAGGAATGTTGAGATGTAGACATCAAGGGAAGTGATCCATACTTTATTTGAAAGAAGGGATGAGAGGGAAATATTAAAATACTAGCTAGGTGGCTTTACAAGAATGAGCGTGTCTCATCAAGGAATAGCCCCTTCCTTTTATAGCCAAAAGAGGGGGTCTCTCCACATTAATGTATCCTCCCACATGCATGGTGTGTGTGGAAAAGTCTCCCATGTGGGCTAGGTGGGTACGCACTCTCAATTGTGTGCGACAACCCTTTGCCTCAATTTTCCACATAAATCAAGCCCCATATCTCAAGTCTATGATACTCCCTTGGTCTCTTTCCAATTTTATAATATGTTCAAACCTCTAGGAGGACAAGTGGAGGGTTGGCACAAGGAATCTTGCCACCTCATCCTACTTTCCCCATTATTTAACTAGCTCTCTTGGTCCTTCTATACCTCCCCCACATGGGCCTATCTCATATGGAGGGTATAACTCAATATAATATCCATCTCCACCTATTTTATATTGCTTCTCCCATGGACTTTGAGCCATATCTCACTAAATGTAGCCTAGGTGGAGGGGTGGCACATGGAGGAGCCATGCCACCTTGCATTTTATAATATTACTATTATGGATTATGTACAACACACCTTATGGGTCCTCTTACATGGAAGGGTGGCACATGGTCATGCCCTGCCACCTCAACCTTGGGCCCTATGCACACCATATTTTATTATACTATTGCCACATATACAAACACACATACATATTAATGCCTTCTTCCTTAGACAATTTTATCCATAACAGTTCCCCCCCCCAGGCAGGGAATGCACAGCATTTCCATGCTTGGGACCATCATGCACAGAGAAAGGCTTGAGGTAACGCTTGTTGATCACCTTCTTGCCATATGGTTCATGCAGCTCCTGAACTTGGACAGACCCAGTGCTACATTCTTTGATGACTTTGTATGGACCAGCCCACAGTGGCAGAAACTTCTTATCCATTTGGTGGTCCAATCTATTATCAAAGCATAGCACAACATCCCCCTCAGCAAAGTGTCTTTCCCATCCCTTGCAAATCTTAGCATCCAATCGGGCCTTTTGTCGATTCTTTTGGATCTCTGTTTGATGTAGTGCAAGGCGTCGGGTCTCATCTAACTTCTCAAGTTGTACCAATCTGGCCTCTACAAGTTCATCTTCTGTCATCCTCTGTTGCCAATCTCAAGGCCGGAATCTCTATCTCTAGTGGTAAAACTACCTCAGTACCATACACCAACTCAAAAGGGGTGTGACCTGTAGATGTTTTATGAGTGATGTTGTAAGCCCACACGGCTTCAGTGACCTTCTGATCCCATTGGCTCCTGTTCCCTGTGGCCATTTTTCCTATGGTTTTACAGAGGAGGCCATTGGTCTGCTCTGTTTGACCCATGGATGCTGGATAATAGATGCTAGAAGTGTGATGATCAATGCCCATGCGATCCATGAGTAATTCCACTGCTTCATTTAAGAATGGACTCCCATGCTCAGAGACTATCTCCATGGGTGTCCCAAACCTTGTGCGGATACGTTCAAAGATGAAATTTGAAACTGCCTTGCCATTTGCAGCAGAGAGGGCAATAGCTTCAGCCCACTTAGTGACATACTGAGTGGCTACCAAAAGATACTTCTTTTTGTGGGCAGTCATGGGCAAGGGTCCGACAAAATCTATTCCCCACTTCTGAAACGGATGGATGGACATCACTGGGTGATGTTGCCCGGGACGCAAATCCTTCCTACCGAAGAACTGACATGGTTCACAGGTTTTGCAATACAAAGTGACATCCTTGAACAAGGTCGGCCAATAGTATCCAGCATGTAAAATCTTCTTAGCTATATAGTCACTCGCATAGTGGCCTCCACAAAATCCATCATGATAATGCTTCAATACCTTAGGCACTTCATCTGCATCAATGGCCCGTCTGAGTACCCCATCCATGCCTTGACGATACAACACCCCATCAAGGAGGGTATAGCGCCTACTATCTCTGCGGATCTTCTTTCTCTCATAGCTAGTACTTTCTGAAGGAAAGGAGAAAGCGGTCAAAAACTTGTAGATACCACCATACCACAGATCCCCAACTTCTATAGCTACTACAAGGGTTACATCAAGGCACTCCTCTAAATCAATCAAAGCATTCTTCAAGTTGGAACAACCTCCTTTTACAATTTTGAAAGAAAAATCATATTCTTGTAGAACTGCCAACCATTTGGCCAACCGGCCCATGGGATTTGGTGATTGAAGAACCTGCTTTGCAAGACCAGTGCTAGTGAGTATAAAGAAGGATTTTCCAGCCACATAATGCTTAAATTTCTCAATGCAAAACACCAAAGACAAGGCATGCTTGTCGGCCTCTGAATAGCGTCGCTCAGTGTCGAGCAATTGTCGAGAAGCAAATCGAACGGGATACATGAACCGATCTTCCCCTTGCTGGAGAAGAATACCTGCCAGAGTGTGCTCACCAAACCCAGGATTGATATAGAAGGTCTTTGACCAGTCTGGATTGCGTAGAATGGGTTCTGAAGCCAGAGCATTCTTGATTTGTGCAAAACCATGATCACAATCCTCATCCCAAGAAAACTCAACCCCATCTTTTAATAGCATAGTCATGGGCCGTGTCGAAGCAGCATACTGATCAATGAAGCGGCGATAGTATCCTACTAGATTGACAAATGAGCGTACCTGATGTTTGGTTGTAGGTGGGGAGAGTTTGAGGATGGCTTCTACCTTCTTGGGGTCAGGCTTGTGATGCCCTCGGATGAGACAACATGTCCCAATAACCTCCCTTGAGTGGCTCCAATGGTGCATTTCTCAGGGTTGAGACTACCATTTGCATCATTGACCCTTTGGAAGGCCAATCTAACCTTCATGATGTGTTCCTTACGTGATGAGAATATACAGAAATCATCTAAAAACACCTCCAAGAAATCCCCCAAATAAGGAGCAAACACCATCTGCATAAATCTTTGAAAGGTGGCAGGAGCATTGGTGAGGCCAAATGGCATTACTTTGAATGCAAATGTCCCCTAGGGTGTGGCAAATGTGGTTTTAAGCACATCTTCCTCGGCAATTCTGATTTGATAAAACCCAGAGTAACCATCACAGAAAGTATACATCTCATGACCACTTACCTTCTCAAGAATGAGGTCTTGAAAGGGTAGAGGATGATGATCCCTCTTGGTGGCAACATTGAGCTTCTTATAGTCGATGCAGACCCGCCACTTGTTGTTTTTCTTTGGGATGACTACCACTGGTGAAACCCATTCAGTATTGTGAACCGGAACAATAAACCCAGCCTCTACAAGCTTCTGCAACTCTGAGCACAAAGTGTCGGTCTACAGGGCCCTAATCTCTGATACTTCTGAGCCACAGGCTTTGCATCAGGCTTCAGCTCTATCTTGTGCTCTATGGCAGTCACATGGCAAAGGTGGTGGTAACTAGTTGCAAAGAGGTCAGGGAAATCTTTGAACATTTCAAGAAACTCATCTTTCTCACCTGGAGTGAGGTCTGGAGAAAGCATTGATTCGAGCTATTGAGGACTAGCTGTTATCTTTTCTGCAGGTGGCAGGGTCGGAGACACCCCCATCATGTAAACTTCCTCCTCTGAGAATTCCTCCCCCCCGTCTGATTCTTCCATGGACTCAGACACTGAGGATGAGAGAGTATCACTGTCATGCTCCTCTTCTTCTTCCGGTTCCATGGCACCAGGTTGCACCGGGATCTTTTCCTTGAAAGCACCAAAAGACATGTGTCCTGTCTTCCAATAGCCGACTGCATCACTCTTTCTCAACCATGGTCTCCCGAGTATGGCTGGGTAACTTCTGCCTGTATCTTCAATGTCCACTACATAGAAATTGACAGTGGTGGTCAACCCATTGACAGTGATGGGCAAATTCTCAATGACTCCCATGGTGGCGAGTCGTCGACCATCTGCTACCTTGATTCGAGTGGAGGAACGCCTTGTACATTTCAAATTCAATTTCTTCATGATGCGGGGCACCATGATATTACATGCAGCTCCCCCATCAACACACACATTTTTGACACGGCAATTATCTATGATGACATCTACTGTGTGTGGGTGCCGATCAATTTCTTCAGAGATAGAAGATACCTCTCGTACCTTTCCCTTTTTCTTGCTCTTCCTTGTTGAGAGACCTTGCTGCAACTCACGTCTCACCTTAGGGCTTAATGCTATTAGTTGAGGGAGTGTGATGCTCAAAGACCGATGAGCAAGGTCTTGAACGACCGAATAGTCCTCTTGCCCTGAGCCGATGGAAAAATCCAAGGGAGACCACTTACTCTTGCGAGATCTTTTAGTCTTCTCTGTTGGTGGGTCTACCATCTCAGCATCTGAGGGCTCTGAGAAGGACACCTTCTTCCTGGGGCGGCCCGGTCCACGATTTGGAGAGGGGTCTGAGGTAGCACGAGTTCTTTTCCCGAGATCAAGGATCTCCACATCAGAATCCTCAGTGCCCGACTCACTTAGAAGATTCACCCTTGGAATATTGGGGCATTCTGTGCGATAATGACCCTTCTGGTGGCACTCGTAGCATACAACATTGGCACGATCTCTTGGAGTGCGGTTGGCTTGATTTCTGATGCCCACCATCTCAAGCCGAAGATCATTCAGGGCTTTGGCTAGGTCATTGACTCCAGGTTCTGTTGCAGGGGGGGCCTCTTTAGTTGGAGGGGCCACGGGAGTAGAGAGGAGGGGAGCTTGTGGGCGAGGCTGGGGAAATCTTCGAGGCAGAAGATGAGGATATCCACCTTGTTGAGGGTAAGCATCTAAGGGAGGACCATACATTTGAGGTGGAGGCGGTGGATACATCCCTGATGAGGGGTGGGGGTATGCCCCAGAGTTAGACCCCCCAGGTTGTTGTTGCAGGAATGGAGGGGGATGCGGAGTGACAATCGTCTTCTTTGAAGCGGGGTCAGACTGAACTTTATCAAACTTTTGAGCAATCGCATGTGCTAGCACCATAGTTTCTGGATTCTCCCATTTAAGCTTGAGGCGGAATTCATCACTCGCTCCTGCTACAAGGTAGCCCAGCACATGCTGAGCCATTCCAGCTCGAAACCCGGCATTGTCCTCCTGTGTGGCAATCAAACGGTCTAGGAGCACGGCCGCTCGATCCACATATCGACGCGCCATCTCACCTTCTGACTGCTTCGAATTTGCCACCTGCAGGTACACATTCTCCGGCTCCTCTTCTTTGCCAAAATACTCAATCATTGCTGTTGTCAACCTTGGCCAGCTTTGGCGAACATCTTCGGCTTGCTTCTCATACCACACTTGAGCCAAACCTTCTAGAAATGTGGGAAGAACTAATAGCCATCTGTCTTCAGTAAGAAAGTTGAGAGAAACACAACGGCACTTGAAAGCCACAAGATACTCATTTGGATTTTCTTCTACCCGTCCACAAAACACGGGAATGTCAGCCATGCTTGGAAGATGGAAAAGAGGGGCTTATCTATGGACGAACAATAGTAAGAGGAAGCTTGAACTAAAAATCGGGCGAAGATACATCCAAAAAGCACACATAGGCAGGGTAGGGTGTGACTAGTGTAGTGTGAAATATTACACGAGAAGAATCTTCAGCATAGAATAGCACATAGACAATCTTAAAAGGACCAACCCTCATGATATCACATTGATCATTACACGCGAGGGTTAGAGGTGCGGTGTTGCATGAGGTTGTTCATCAAGGCAAACAAGAATGCCATGACAAATGTCAATAGTTGGAGAGCTTGCACATCACCTTCAGCTTCTTCCAGTTCTTGTAGTCGCCATGCTATTTCTTCAAGGGGTGTGCGGTCTGGCATCCTTCTTTTGAGCAATGTCCTTGAGAACCCTCCTGATGATCTTCCGAAGTCGGTGAACTCGTATCAAGTACGCCCAACACTTAGTTTCATGATGACCACAACCTTTGCATTCCTTACAAACGATCACCCTCCTTTGTGGCTTGCGGCTTTGTTGGGGTGGTGCTTCCACTCGCATTATGCGTGATTGAAATACAAGCTTCACGTGCCAAGAAATCAGCAACAAGATTTCGAGCTCGAGGGATATGCTAAATTTTTACCTCTTCAAATTGGTTGCAAAGTTCCAAGGCTTGTTGATGTCGTGGAACCAAGCCTTTACTCTGCACCTTCCACCTTCCATTAACTTGTTCACACACTAGTTGAGAATCTCCTTGCACCTCCAATTGCTTGGCATGATGTTCTTGTGCCTTTTGTAGCCCAAAAATGAGCGCCGAGTACTCAGCTTGATTGCAAGTACTTGCGGGCGAAGACTCGCTGTAACAAAACTCCTCACCACCCGGTGAAGTGAGCTTCACACCCACGCCAGCCGCCTCGGTCGAAGGTTTGTAAGCTCCATCAAATTGAAGAATCCAAGATGTCATCACACCAAAACTAGAATTCGGACATCCCAAGTTTCTCGGTAGTCCAAGATAGGTAGGAGGAGAGGGTGGGGAGAATTCAACACTTGAGCCAAACGTTCAGCACCAAATAAACTTGCAATTCTTTGTTGATAGTTTATCTTAAGCCCAAAAAGAATTACAATTTGAAGCTCGAAATGAGGCACAAAAGGCTGATTAGGTACAAATGGATTCCTTGGGCGAAACATTACCAACCATAGCCAAGGCCTAGAAACCTTTGTAATGAGATTGTGAATAAACCATTCAAGACGAGCTTTTCCACAGGAATCAACAAGCAGATGCGCTAAATCTCCCCCCAAGCTTGGGGAGCATCCCACCCTTCAAAGAAGGAAACCGTTTTGATTACCTCTGAAGCAGCAAGTAGTTCGATCACCGCACAATGAGTAGAAGTAAAGTCAAAATCCTCCCAGCGTATCAGTAGTGTTCGTCACCATGAATCATCCACGGTGTGTCATTCCACCCGTCATCACCATCAATAATGCACTGGACAATCAACCGTTGAAGGTCGACATGAAGATCAAGGAAGACATCTCGTGCATTGGTAGCCGTAAGGTGCGGAGGAACAGGCACCAATTCCTTAAACGCGTCGAGAAGTGACATAAATGTCTACCCTTCTCATGAGGCGTGCATTCGCGAAATGAGCTTGGAGAAGTTATGAATTGGAAATCTAGCAAGAGATGTGGATAGAGCACATAAAATGAAATATTTTTGCTTTTTACAGCAAGAGCAAACTCCTTATGGTTAGAGAGTTACAGCTCCCGCAATTTCAATATATGAACAAAAATCATTACATTTTTACCACTTCCAACTTGTTGGCCCAATGATAAGACTTTCTTTTGTGAAGGGGAAGGTCTTGGGTTCCAATCCTACTCTTTAATAAAAAGAGAGGAGAGGAGAGGAGAAGGAGAAGAGAAAGAGAAGAAGAAGAAGAGAAGAGATAGGGGGGGGGCGGGATCTGCTATTACTCTTTTGCAGGGGCTCAGGAAACAGTCCGCGACCAGAGCAGCAGTCCAGAGAATTGTCGCGCAGAAAACTGTCCACAACCAGAAGTCACGGCAGTCCAGAGAACTGTCATGCAGGTGAGCACAGAAAACTGTCCGCAACCAGAAATCGCAGCAGTCTAGAGAACTGAAGCGCAGAAAACTGTCCGCAACCAGAAGTCGCAGCAGTCCAGAAAACTGTCGCGCAGGAGACGCACGAATCGAATGCACGTGCAGTAGCTTAGAAAGAGCACAGATGGTATAGTTTTGTTGATGTAACCCGTACGAATAGAAGATTCGCCTCCAGCTGTGGAGATTCGTATCCCAGCAACCACACCAAGAGTGGTTTTAGCTGGAAAAGTAATCGAGACCAGAGGCTAGAAGCTAAGTATGGCGACGCTCAAAGGCCATAGAGAAGAGGAGATCATGAAGGCGAAGGAATGTCATAGGGGTGAAAAAGGAATTAGAAATGGAGGGAAGGAAAAGGGAGACTATGACACAAGGGGAAAGGGAGAGGGGGAAGAGAAGCATGTACATGATAGGAAGAGGAATGTTGAGATGTAGACATCAAGGGAAGTGATCCATACTTTATTTGAAAGAAGGGATGAGAGGGAAATATCAAAATACTAGCTAGGTGGCTTTACAAGAATGAGTGTGTCTCATCAAGGAATAGCCCCTTCCAACAGAGGGGGTCTCTCCACATTAATGTATCCTCCCACATGCATGGTGTGTGTGGAAAAGTCTCCCATGTGGGCTAGGTGGGTACGCACTCTCAATTGTGTGCGACAACCCTTTGCCTCAATTTTCCACATAAATCAAGCCCCATATCTCAAGTCTATGATACTCCCTTGGTCTCTTTCCAATTTTATAATATGTTCAAACCTCTAGGAGGAGGACAAGTGGAGGGTTGGCACAAGGAATCTTGCCACCTCATCCTACTTTCCCCATTATTTACTAGCTCTCTTGGTCCTTCTATACCTCCCCCACATGGGCCTATCTCATATGGAGGGTATAACTCAATATAATATCCATCTCCACCTATTTTATATTGCTTCTCCCATGGACTTTGAGCCATATCTCACTAAATGCAGCCTAGGTGGAGGGGTGGCACATGGAGGAGCCATGCCACCTTGCATTTTATAATATTACTATTATGGATTATGTACAACACACCTTATGGGTCCTCTTACATGGAAGGGTGGCACATGGTCATGCCCTGCCACCTCAACCTTGGGCCCTATGCACACCATATTTTATTATACTATTGCCACATATACAAACACACATACATATTAATGCCTTTTTCCTTAGACAATTTTATCCATAACAGTGGTTACATACATAGGCAACTACCTCCATGTAGGTAGATGCCAGATCCGCAATCATCTCCATGATTATCTCAATCAATCACCTCCTATGATCACTCACTCATCACACCAACTTGACACACCTAACTGATGATTCATAGAACCTTCTAGCACACCTACACTCACACACTTCTTGCATAGGACTCCAAGCCCATAGCATACACACTCACACATCAATTTGCCCCTTCATTCACATCCATGTATTTTTTGATTTATAAGTCCAAATGGGATCATGTTACATATCAAATCAAATGCAAGGCATGATTTAGATGATTATCATGACTGTTTGCACCATCTAGTAAAATTTCATGCACCAAAATATGAATTTGTTGTCAATTTGTTGCACTAGTTGGATTAGTAGGATGTAAGAGTAACTCATTGGGGAGAGATATTTTTGCAATAACAAAGAAACATGGGTTTTGTTTCAAGAGTGAATAGAGTTTTAAAAGCTAAGCATTTACATATGCATGGAATGTAGACTAATCTCTCCAAAGAGTCCTTGGAAACTTCCCACTTGTGTGGAAGGTTGCATTGATGATCTCAAGTATTATGGTGGAAAGAGAGAGCTTGATTGCAGTAGGGTTTGTCTTTGATACTAATGATGACTTGGCAAAAATGAAATACACCAACTCTCTTATGGGGGATGTGAAATTAGTGGTAGTGGCTTTAAAGTTATGTGCATATTTAACCTTCTAGCATTGAGCAAACATATGGACTTTTGAATAAATTATATTTTTTAACTACTGAAATAGGGGATTTATAAATCTTTTATTGTTTTGTATCGCTCGTTTTTTTTGGCTCACTCGCTTTTTGTCACTCGCTTTTTGGTAATCCTTGCCAAAAAACATGCCAAATCTAATAACAAAATTATTCAAAATATGGACAAGCAACACTGCATAGAGCAAAAATAGAGCCACATTTACCTTTATGGCACCAAAAGAGTACGACAAATCAGATTGGTTTTCACTAAATCCAACATGGTTGTTTCACTAAAGCCCATACTTATCTTGTGCTAAAAAACAAGTCTGTTTTTGAATTCGCATACTGCAAGCATTATCGTAGCTCAAAGAAATGGCTAACTCAGTGCCAGTGTCAAAGGGAGACGTGAAGCATCCCCTTTAAGCACTCTCTACCAATGCGATCTAAGAAAGGAGCATGCCATCAACCCTTTATTGTAAACAATTGACTCCACTTGTTGGCCACACTTCCCTTGTGATCACAAAATATCATGACATCAAGTGGCAGACGAACTCGATAGACCTTTTGTAAAGTGGACACAAAGGACTAAAAGAGTGCATTTCTGGGTCTATTATATAGGAGTCATTTAAGGTATGAAAGGCTACAGGAAATGTAGGAATGACGGTAGCCTTGCTCCTTTCACTTTCCAAGCTACTCTCTAGAGTCTATCACGGTGTTCTACAGACCATTCATTGAAATGCTCCTATTTCTCTGCTTAACATCATAATTTCGGTGATGTTAGCAGTGACTTCTATAGTTTTTTGCTTCCCAAACTATTTTGGATTTCCTCAAATAGGACTAGGACCTCACCACTCTTCTCTTAGCCTTCCACAATTAATGTGTTAACCCTGTGGAAAAACAAGGGCTAGAAGTGCAATCTAGAGCAATAACGATGAGATCATTGTGTATGTAAAGTAGCAGCAAAGCTCCGCTTGTAATATCTTGAGCCTAAAAGATGATATGATGAATCTTAAAGGATGAGAATAGCCCAATCATACTTGCAAAATCAAGATCTAGAGAGATAAATACTAAATCTAGAGAGAGAAATACTAAAAGCCTACACTTTTTGAGGTCCCCCCACTTTGTGTAGAGACCCAAAAGGTCTCCCCAAAAAGTGGAGGGACTCTTATCCAAAAGGTCTAATACAAAAAACACTCTATTCAAAATTTTTGGACTTTCTCTCTTGGTTTCGACTTTTTTTTGGAGCATATCCTCTCCACTCAACTTCACTTAGTGAACTAAAAAATTGGGTTTTTTGAGCACTTAATGGGTCACTTATATACAAATATGGCCTTATTAAGCTAGTAAAAAGTCAAGTGGTACCCTCTAATTTTAAAAAAAATGGCTCGCTGAAGCTATAATTCCCAAACTCATGCATGGTGCCCCCATCCAATAACTATAATAATAATAATAGTAGTCTCCTAACTCAAGTTCAATTTTAACACTATGAAGTGAAAATATGACACCATATGAAAAGAGTTTGTCGAATTCAACATATAAGTGGTGTATAGATACACCATTTTTTTGAAAAAAAAGAGTTTGTTGAATTCAATACATAAGTGGTGTATGAATACACCCTTTTTTTAAAAACAAACCATACAATAAATTTTCTTATTGGTGGTGTATAGATACACCATTTGTATGGAAAAAAGCATACAAAACATTATCTTATGCATCTGAATCTCGTTCAGAGTCATCAGATTCATGTAATGTATTTGAGCTTGATGGGTCAAAGTCTTGCCAAATGATGTTTAATATGGACACGACTTGGATCAGGGATTGTGATACATTTTTCAACATTGTACCCATGCTTCTTTTTAAAACTTCGTGTCCTCGATTTCCAGCAATGAATAATGCTACTGACTTCCACCTCTGTTAATCCCTCATTATTTGGAACCCATTCACGTTTCTTTTGCAAGCATCCCTCATAGAGTTGTTTTATTGTATATCTTCTCAGGAGATTTTTTAATGGCTTTGGTTCATACCATAAAGCTGTAAATGTTATAGGAGTTCCCTTGTCATCCCTTTCTATCTTTGTAACCTTTGCAACCCGAATTGGGCCACCTTGGTCATCCAACTCTGAACCCGGATCAAATGCCCAAACTACAACAAATAGACCCTCTTCAATCTCATTACATGGTATAAACTCTGGTAAGGGTTTGTCTCCCTTCCTGCCACAATATTTTCGAGGTAAAAGGCATTCCTCTGCTTCCTCCATATCTACTAACATATTTATATCCAAAGGAAAACTTGGTGACCTAGCTTGTTCCGGCCAAAAGGATTCAGAGTATTCAATGCTCATTAAGTTTTCTTGTCTTTCTAAAGATTGGATAAGTGCTTTAGTTGATTTAATTGTCTCCAAATTCTTAGTTGATTGCTCAGGATATTTCTGCATCATACTTTGAAGATGTTTAATGAAGGCTTTCAAGCCTTTCATTTCATCTATGTCAAGTGATTTGTTTTTTGCAAGAACAAATCTAGTTTCCTCCAATGGAATTATTCGTTGTAATAAAGCATATGACTCACTCCATAAATGATCTCCATCTACTGAGTAGTGCTTCCATTGCATCACTGGAATATTGTTATGCATGTGAAACCGAAAGTAGTGTGGATTTGTGTGTCCTATTAGGGCATCATCTCCTGTTTGTAAATGTGGCTCTATAAATGCTCTCCAATCTACCATCCTCTCTAAGATAGCCACTTCTGATTCTTCCTTGCGAGAACCTCCAATTTTTTTCCCAATTCGAAATAGCATATCCTCCATTGTCAAAACATCCATTGCCTTCAACTCACCAGAGATAACACTGAAGATTTGATCTATGTCTTCATGTGTATGGCCGACAAGAAGAAAGCCAACTTCCACTTCTTCAAATATTTTCAAACCAACCAACATAGAGCATAAAGCAAATATATATTTATTCTTGTTCTCTCTCCAACAATTATCGGCTTGTATTCGCAATGTGTTAGGCAAACATCCGCGAGCATCTCTGACCTTTCTTATTGCTTTCATGATTGATGTAACAACCTGGTTACTATCATGGTCATGCAAACTATCAATCCATACATCACAAAAGATTCGGTATCCATGTACTAATACTCCACACAAGTGTGTTTTTAGTCCACATTTGCCCTCCAATGCTGGTGGGATACGTCTATATCGTGGCAAAGTGGTTGTATTCTGGCCCATGCCATCAATGGTGATGCACATGGACTTATCGACATGTGAAATAGCTTCCTCTCTCCAAGAAGCATACAACTTTCGAGCATCCTGCACATGACGTAAATGGATTGATCGCCATTTAATATATCTTCCTCGCTGCTGCTCACATTTACTATGTTCAATGGCATTTTTTAATTCATCACATGTCTTACATTTTGACATCCTTTGCTTTGATGGTGTCTTGACATGGCGAAAATCTCTACGCCAAATTTTGTACAAGGTTGATCGTGAAATCATGCTCTCGTCTCTGTCTTGTAAAGTTTTATTGACAGTCTCTAGGATGACCTTCTTTGTCATTCCCAAAGGAAGATGTTGTTGGCATTCGACATGTCCATCTAGCATTGTTTGTTGAAGATGAGGCTATGGTAATGCATGGTCTTCGAGAACTTGCTTTAATGTTGCGGTTGCATTCATGGTGCTTCCATGGCATTTAAGCTTGTAGGTATTTCCATGAATTGTATGAATAACTTTTTCTTTCACCTCTGCCCAGATGGTCCAATATGTGCCATGTGATAGTCCAGTTAACCATTGATATCCTCGATTGCAAATGGGTCTCCCATTAACCATGGGTTTCAATCTAGGTTTACAGTGTCCTGTGCTCAAATCTTGATTAGTGCCTTGATGAAGAAAGCATGAAAACTCTTGAAGAAGATAGTTATGTCTATTAGGCGCTGTCTTACTCCAAATACCAAGGCGTATGGCTGCACAATCATCTTTCCCAACTTTTCTAATGCAAAGTCTCTTGCAACAAACTCGCATAAGCATCCTTTCCATATTCTCCTCGGATAGCATCACATGTCTCTTTGGTTCTGGAATTGATGCCATGATTCTTCGCCTCTTCACACTCACATACTTTCTTTTTGTAAATAGTGTCTTGCATTTTCTAGTTGTAAGACCATCAAACCTCGAATCCATTTCCCTTAAATCTTCATCTTTATAATCAAATGCTGTGTAGGCTTGAGAATTATTTGATACCTTATAATATCTTGGAAATGGCAATCTGGTCAACATGTTCATTGATGTCAATTTGTTGCCAATGCCTCTTGAATTTTGTGGTTGAACTGTTTCTCCTTCGTAACTCAAGATTCTCCCATCTATATTCTCTGGCATGCTAGCAACAATATTCTCAGATTCTCTGCCCCTTTTGCCTTGTATTCGAGTGGTAACATCATGATCATTGTCACTAATATCATCAATTCCTGTTATTGCATCACTTATCCCATTGATCTTTGCGTGTATTTTTCTTTGTGGTCCCATCTTATTATTCTCAACACATCTTCTGTCTTTTATATCAATAAGCATGTTTGAGTCACTTGCAGCACAAGACAAGTCTTCTATACCAGTGAGCCTGTTCGAGTCACTTGCAACACAGGATAAATCTTCTATACCAGTGAGCCTGTTCGAGTCACTTGCAACACATGACAAGTCTTCTATACCAGTGAGCCTGTTCGAGTCACTTGCAACACAAGACAAGTCTTCTATACCAGTGAGTATATTTGAGTCACTTGCAACACAAGAAACCTTTTCTACATCAACATCTGTTACTATAATGTCCTTGATACCTGTGAGCATGCCACTATGATACTCTTGATTACTACTATAGCTTCTTATCAATTTGGATCCCATTTGTGTTATAGTCTTTTTCTTCTGATAATATTCTGTTGTGTCTTCCATGACATTGAAGGAAACTGTCTTGGGCAAACTTGATTTCAAGAAAGCTAACCCCCATTTACAAGTACTATGAACTTGTAGTTGAGACGTAGTATTATGGACGTCTAATTGTGAAGTACTATCCATTGCATTTTGAATGACACCTGCACTAGTCAACTTAATTATCTCCACTATATAGAGAAAACTCTGAGCATAGCCCTTAAAGTTGCCAATTGCTAAAACTTCTCCGGAGCGAGATAACATCTGTACTTTTTCCCCCTGGATATAAGTTTTCTTGATATCTTGAAAGTATGTCTTTGGAACAATTTCGTCTTGGTCCCAGAGTGTTCTGTGTGCTTGCATATCAAATATGGCACATTGTAAGATATCTCCCAATGTTTCAAAGTCTCCATGTGGATATTTTAAATGTACTTCAGGATTTACAACGTTGGTGATTATCACTACACATCTTCTCTCACCACAACGTTGAAGATGACACACATTCATAGGATCAAGACTATGAATTCGTCCAAAAGCCACCACTTCATTCTTCTTATATAACACCACATCCATACCCTCTGTTAGGGTGAATACCTGTTTTATGTATAAAAGTAAATTAGCAACTCAAAATGAACATTTAATAAATAATTATTGAGCTTATTATTACTTAATAACTTCTATATCAAAACTAGCAGAGAAGGCATTAACCTAAACCCTACATCCTAAACTTTGAATAATTAATACCAAAACATCTTAACCACCGTAAATCCTAAACTTTAAACATTTAATTCCTAAACCCTTAATCCTAAACTCCTAAACAATAAATCCTAAACCTTAAACCCTAAACTCTAAATCCTAAACCCTAAATCTTAAATCCTAAACCCTAAATCTTAAATCTTAAACCCTAAAATACAACCAAAATTTAATGAATTTTTTTAATTTGTGCAATAGGTTGGATATATCCCCCAACTTGTTGCTTGAGCAACCGGTTGGATATATCAAGCAAGAGGTTGGGGGATATATCCAACTTATTGCACAAATCAAGAATTTTTCTTATTTATGCAACAATTTGATATACAATTGGGAAATATATCCAACCTACAACTGAAAAATCTTGATTTGTGCAAGGTTGAGCAGTAGTTGGATATATCCCCCAAGCAACAGGTTCAACAATTGGATATATCCCCCAGGCAAACAGGTTGGAGGCTGGTTGGGGGTATATCCAACCTGTTTCACAAATCTAGAATTTTCTAGATTTGTGCAACAGGTTGGATATACCCCCAACCTGTTGCTCAAGCAACAGGTTGGGAGATATATCCAACAACAGGCCTCCAACTTGTTGCTTGGGGGATATCCAACATGTTGCACAAATCGAGAATTTTCTTGATTTGTGCAACGGGTTGGATATACCCCCAACCTGGTTGAGGAGTATATCCAACATGTTGCACAAATCGAGAATTTTCTTGATTTGTGCAACAGATTGGATATACCCCCAACGTATTGCTTGAGCAACAGGTTGGGGGTATAATATACTCCTCAACCTGTTGCTTGAGCAACAGGTTGGGGGATATACCCCCAACCTGTTGCTCAAGCAACAGGTTGGGGGGTATATCCGACATGTTGCACTTATCAAGCAACAGGTTGGGGGGTATATCCGACATGTTGCACAAATCAAGAATATATCCCCCAACCTGTTGCTCAAGCAACAGGTTGGGGGGTATATCCGACGTGTTGAACAAATCAAGAATTTTCTCGATTTGTGCAACAGGTCGGATATACCCCCCAACCTGTTGCTCAAATCGAGAAAAATCATAAAATTTTGATTGTATTTTAGGGTTAGGGTTTAGGGTTTAGTATTTAGGGTTAAGGATTTAGGGCTTAGGATTTAAGATTTAGTGTTTAGGGTTTAGTGTTTATGATTATATTTTTAGGGTTTAGGGTTTACGATTCCGGGTTTAGGGTTTAGGGTTAAAAATATAGGGTTTAGGGTTTAGCTTTTAGGGTTTATGATTATTGTTTTAGGGTTTAGGATTTAGGTTTTGAGGTTTAGTATATAAGATCATGAGCTTAGAGTGTAGAATCTAGGGTTTAGAATTGAAAATTAGGTTTTAGAATTTAAGTTATAGGGATTAGGATTTAAGGTTTAGGGATTATAACTATTATATAAGTTTAAGAGCTTAGATTATATAACCTAAGATTTAGGAAACTTTAGGATTTAAGATTTAGGGTGTAAGATTTAATATATATAGACTATATAAAATATGCATTCTAAAGTATTTAGTTTAGATATATATAGACTATATGTTATGCTTTCCAAAGTGTTTTGTTTATAGGTACGATACATTGCAAAGGCTTTACTTTAAGTAAGTATAAGTCTACCTAGTCAAAGTATCCTACTGATAAGGGACAAGCACATAGGCTAAAAGCACACCGATTCATATTTTTTTACATTCATGCTACATGGTGTATCAAAAGGTACGATCCTTTGCAAAGGCTTTACTTTAAGTAGTTACAAGCCTACCTACTCAAAGTATCCTACTGATTAGGAACAAGTACATAGGCTAAAAGCACACCGATTCGAAGAAGTGATGTATGCACACACTGATTAGGAACAAGTGCATGGTGTATGAGAAGAAATGAAAAAGTATTTGATAAGAAATATTCGAAGAAATATATATTCCATATCATGGACATTCTAAGAAATATGTATTCCATATCATGGATACCATGGATATCTGGTGCTTGCTAAAGTAAAAAAAATGATATGGATGCAATGATACTGTAGTCTTCTAGATTCTATGGTTTTAAATACTTACCTTACAAATACATTATCTAATTTTGCATTCTTTTGACTAACTAACAAGTATTATACACATGAAATCATGGATATCTGATGGTTACTAAAGTAAAAAAATGATATGGATGCAATGATAGTGTAGTCTTCTAGATTCTATGGTTTTAAATACCTACCTTACAAATACATTATCTAATTTTTCATTTTTCGACTAACTAACAAGTATTATACACATGGAATAAAAGCATACATGCTAAAAGTAAGTGTATAAATTTTAATATTTTCTTAATTTTAAAATTAATTTAATTCTTTTATTGACTACTTTTTAAAATTGAAAGATTATTAGTATATAATCTACATAATTTTAAATGTTATTAATGTATAATATTAATTATTTATATATTTATTTAAATTTATATAATAATTAATTTATATTTATATTAGTTTTTAAGCTAATAATGTATAGAAGAGCAATATATTTACTAATTCTTCATTGTTTTAAGACTAAGTATTATATAAAGCACGTATGCTAGAAGATCTCCTTTCAACTTTTTTCTTAAATTAATGTATTTATATATTTATTTATATAATAATTATATAATATTTATATTAATTTATAGATTAATAATATATATTTTTAGCAAAATTATATTTTAACATTAGTTAATAAAAATTTATTATATTATGGGGTAAAAATATTATAAATGGATTTCTTATATTAATAAAGTGTAGTGAGAAGAGTTTTTTGAAAAGATTTATGATTAAATTTTGTTTTGAAGTTGTTGCATACGCAATAGGTAGGACATTTGAGTGGTTTTGAGGTTGATAGAGATATTTGTAATAAAGTGTAGTGAGAAGAGTTTTTTGGAGGATTTGTGATAAAATTTTGTTTTGAAGTTGTTGCGTACGCAATAGGTAGGGAGGTTTGAGTGCTTTTGAGGTTGAGAGAGAAATGTGTTATAGATTGTTTTTTTTTTTTAAGGAGTTTTTTGGAGAGATTTATGATTGAATTTTGTTTTGGAGTTGTTGCGTACGCAATAGGTAGGGAGGTTTGAGTGGCTTTGAGGATGAGAGAGAAATTTGTAATAGATTGTTTTTTTTGGTTGATGAGTTTTTTTGAGAGATTTATGATTAAATTTTGTTTTGAAGTTGTTGCGTATGCAATAGGTAGGGTTTGAGTATTAAGTTTTGTTTTGAAGTTATTGCATACGCAATAGGTAGGGAGGGATTGTGAGAGTTTGAGTTAAAGAGAAAAATTTGTGGAAAAAAAGAATTAATGCTTAAAATGGTTTTTAAAGTTGTTGCGTACACACAAGTTTTTGAGAAAAAGATCGGATTTGAAAAAAAATTCAAATTTATAAAAACTTGATTCTTAGAAGTTCTTGCATACGCAATAGGTTAGAAATGAACTCACCTCTTGCAACATTTTGAAAATTTTTGCGAATCCTGCAACAGGTTGATGAGAGGAGAGAAGCGTGGAGTGTAAACGAATGATCTTTGAATGAAAGAGAGAATGAAGAATGTTCTACTTATAGTGAACCTAAAAGAACTAAAAAAACCTTAAAAACTAAAAAAAGCTGACTTGACCTAAAAGCTATCCATTTCCTATAAAACTCTACTTCTCCTCATTCTATCTCACAACTCTCTTATTCTCTCTCACAACTCTCCTGGAGCTCCACCACCTCTCCACTCAGGTACTCCCTCCCTCCCTCTTCTCCAACTTCCTCTCTCCCCTCCCCTTCCCCTCCCTGCCCCTCTCCTCCCGCTTCTCCTCTCCCTTCCCTTCCCTTCCCCTTCCCCTCTCCTCCCTCCCCAAGGCCCCTCCCCTTCCTGCTCCCTCCTCCTTCCCTCCTCCTGCCCCCTTCCTTCCCTTCCCCCTGCCGCTTTTCGTCGCTCCCCCTTCCTCTGCCCCCCTCCCTCCACCCTCCCCCTCCCTGTCGTCCGCCCCCCTTCCCTCCCCTCCGCCCTACCCACGCCCCCTCCTTCCCTACCCGGTCCCCTGCCGTCGACCCCTCCGCCCCCTTCCCTCCCCTTCCCTCTGCCCTCCCCCCGCCCCTGCCCCCTGCCGTCGACCCCTCCGCCCCCCCTTCCCTCCGCCCTCCCCACGCCCCCCCCTTCCCTACCCGGTCCCCTGCCGTCGACCCTTCCGCCCCCTTCCCTCCCCTTCCCTCCGCCCTCCCCCCGCCCCTGCCCCCTGCCGTCGACCCCTCCGCCCCCCCTTCCCTCTGCCCTCCCCACGCCCCCCCCCACGCGCCCACCCCCTGCCGTCGACGGAAGGGGGCGGGCGCGTGGGGGGGACGTGGGGAGGGCGAAGGGGAGGGAGGGGCGGGCGCGCGGGGGGGGGACGTGGGGAGGGCGGAGGGGAGGGGGGGCCGGGCACGCGGGGGGGACGTGGGAAGGGCGGAGGGGAGGGGGGCGGGCGCGTGGGGGGGGGCGGGGGGTGGGGGGCTAGGGGGCGGAGGGAAGGGGGAGGGGGTGTGGGGGGAGCGTGGGAAGGGGAGGGGGGGCCAGGGCCGGGGAGGGGAGGGAGGCGATGCCCCCCCCACCTGTTGCGTGCGCAACAGGTGGGGGGGGGATCGCCCCCCTCCCCTCCCCGGCCCTCGCCTGCCCCCTGCCCCCCCTCCCTTGCCACTCCCCCCGCCCCCCCCTTCCCTGGCCCCTCCCCTCCTCACCACACGTCCAAGGGGAGGCGGGCGAAGGGCGTGGGGGGGGGGCGTGGGGGGCGAGGGGGGGCGGGGCGAGGGGGGGCGAAGGGAAGGGGGGGTTGGGGGGAGCGCGGGAAGGGGAGGGGGGGCGAGGGGCGAGGGGGCGGGCGAGGGCCAGGGAGGGGAGGGGGGCGATGCCCCCCTCACCTGTTGCGTGTGCAACAGGTGGGGATCCGCCCCCCTCCCCTCGCCACTCCCCCCGCCCCCTTCCCTCCGCCCGCCCCCCCTCGCTCCCCCTTCCCTTGCCCCTCCCCTTCCCTCACCACACGTCCTCGCCTCCCCCTTCCCTTGCCCATCCCCTTCACACGTGTGGTGAAGGGCGTGGGGGGGGCGTGGGGGTAGGGGGGCGAGGGGGGGCGGGCGGAGGGCGTGGGGGGCATGGCGGGGTAGGGGGCGAGGGGGGGCGGGCGGAGGGCATGGGGGGGAGGGGCAAGGGGGAGTGGGGCGGGGATGGGGGAGGAGAGGAGGGGGGGCGGGCGAGGGCAAGGGGAGGGGGAAGGGGAGGGGGAAGGGCAAGCGGGCGAGGGGGCGGGCGAGGGCGAGGGAGGAGGGGCAAGGGGGAGGGGGGCGAGGGGAGAGGCGGCGGGCGAGGGGAGGGGGAAGGGGAGGGGGGGCGTGGGGAGGGCAGGGTCGCCCCCTCACCTGTTGCGCACACAACAGGTGGGGATCCCCCACCTATTGCATGCACAACAGGTGCGGGGAGGGCAAGGGGAAGGGCAAGGGGAAGGGAAGGGGGTGCGTGGGGAGGGAAGGGGACAGGCGGAGGGAAGAGGTGGGCGTGGGAGGGCGAGGGGCAGGTAGGGAGACATCGCAAGGTGGCCGGCACATCGCAAGGTGGCGGGGTGGTGATTGTGGAGAGGGAAAGGGGCGTGGGGCAAGGGGAGGGAGGGAGCGCAGGTGGGGAGGGGGAGGGGCTCACTTGTTGCAGGGCAGCAATGCCCCTTCGCCTCCCCTCCCCGCCCGAGCCCCCTCCGTCTCTTCCTTGTCCCACGCCCCCTCCTCGTCCCCACCGTCGTCCCCTCCGGTCCCGTCCCCTCCCACCCCCCCTTTCTCGCACTTTCCTGCGTCCTTTAAAATAAAATAATTAAAAGAGAAAAAAAATTATTTTAAAAATTAAAAATAAATAAAACTTAAAAGAATATTTAATTAAAAATTTATTTAATATTTTGAGTTTGAAAATCATTGTATTTCTCATTTTATATTTTTGATTGTTTTTCAGAAAACTATAGCTTCCATGGCTTCCGGTTTTGGTTCCAAGGTGTCTTTCAAATACCTTGAACATGCTTAGTATTTTATGGAGTGCAAATCAAAGTATTTTTTGGTGATCACTTCAGAGAACATATCAAGCCCAAAATATTCTGCAGAGGCAGTAAGAAATGGTGGCATGGTATCAAACATCAATATTAAAGAAAACAATTTGATAGAAATTGTGTGCCAAGGAAAGAATGACGAGGTGGTTTACAAGTTACGAGTTACTCCGAAGCACTTCTTGAAGCCATTACCAGATTCAATTGAGGGATCCCAAGAATTACTTAATGCCTTAGAAGCATTGAAGAAAATGTGGGATGCATTTCCAAGTGGTGGTGTTGAACCTTCAACAGCACCAATATTTGTGGCGGTAACTCTGGTAACTCCAACAAGTGTAACTATAGTATCTCCAACTGTACCTATGCCATCGACTGCTGCAACTACAGGAACAAGAAGGAGTGATCGTGGAGTAGACTCAAGTGCTATAGCTATTCCCAGAAAGAGAGCAAAAATAACTCCTACTCCACGTGGAGATCGCTCAAGTGCAGGCTATTTAAAACCAGGCGAAAAATTGGATAGCGATGAAGAGAAAGATCAGCAAGAAGAAGATACAAGTCTCGAAGACTTTTCTATAAGTGTGGCGGACTTACATCCTCCAAAGGATGAGGGATACATTTGGGGATTTTCACAATTCAGCGTGGCCACAATGCTTATTGATCGAGCTTCATTGTTCACAAATCAAAGAAAGCTCGATAAGATATTTGCACGCAAATTGTATGAAGATACAAGGAAAACAAGAACTCCCGTTGCCACTAATATCACTCTTCGTCCTATGGCGTTTAAGAGACTTCAAGAAGATGATCCTACATTGCCTAATGTCACATTTCAAAAGCACGTGGATTTTCTTGATGCTTTTGAGAACTTTAGAAGGAGTGACTTTATTCGTGGAGAGGCTTTGTACCAAAGCCGATATGGGAGTGACATCGAGAAGAGATACATGCTGGCAAAGAATAGATTCTTAGAAAGATGCAGGTTTGAGCCCATTGATGGGCAACACTTTTGTGAGGCTTGCAGGATCGCCCTTGATGAGGGAAGAAAAGGAAACTTGCCACAGATTGATTGGATGGAAAAGTTTCAACGGGTCATTTGTCATATATGCATATTTAATGATGACTCAAAGTACATTCTAGAATCAGAGAGGCTGAATTCTGCTCCATTTAGGTTGAAAAAAAGCTCTTCTCCTTCTGAGATCTTGATAAAGGCAAGGGAGTTATGGATGGGCTGTGGAAAGCCACAAACAGTGAAGGGCAGGAGACCTACATCGGAGTACATGGCAAAGAGGACTCAGTTCTATAGATGCTTGAAAGGTGTTGTAAGCAATACGCAAGGCATACCAGGTAATAAGGTTGAGGCAAAGGATTTGAACACCGCCGTTGCAAGATACAGGGATGTTACCTGCATTGTCTTCCGTGAGGACTCAGTGTTTCAGAGCATCGTGGATGTTTGCCAAGCATATGAAACAGGAAAGATATCCTTTGAGGCACCAGAGCACATTGCAACTCAGAGGAAAGAAATAAAGAAACCGATGTCTATTGTTTGGTGGAGAGCTTTAAGGTTTGTTCCAGATGCAATAACAGAAGAAGTATGCAAGAAGATCCTAAGTGGTGACTGCTTCTTTGGAAAGAAGAGCAAGCATAGCAACTTAGATGAAGTGGTCACCCGAATGATTCAAAGTGAGGCTGCTCTCTCGGCACTATTATTTTTATTGAAATCTGATGATGAGTTAGCTGGCAAGTCAATTGATGTGGATAAGAAGAAAGCACTTAGCCTAGGTCAACTCCTTGATAAGACATGGGCTAGAAAGTGGTTGGCTTCAATGGATGCAGATGCCACACCATCAAAGGATCTAAGAGCTAAAATGCCAAAGGTTGTTGAGACAGAATATATGGACATTAAGAAAAAGGCCTTGCAGTCCAGTACCCAAGGTAGAGCAATTGGTGGTTTAGATGATGGTTCTCCATTCAGCTTCTCTTATGATATCCTGCTATCAGAGAATGATACAAAATTTGCACACATCAATGGCATTGATACGGAGCATTTCATAACAATGAGCGGTCATGCTTGGGAGAAGCCATGCGTATTTTTCATAGATGAATTGCAAGACCTTGCAGTGTCACGGATAGTTGAACTTGTGCAGTTTATTGTTGAAGGTCCTATGGCAGATAAGAAAAAATCAACGTTGGTCCTGTTTGTGACAGAATCACAAAGGGATGCCCTATATGCGAGTTTGACATCTTCATTTGGGTATTTACTTTCAAAAGTATACCATGGTATAGTCCTGCGTAATTATATGATTGTCTTGGAAGGCACTGCCATTCAAGTCTTGCAGCCTTTCTTAATGTGCTTCTTATCAAAGGGTGGTGGTTATCTAATCCAAACTCCTTTAAGGACTCTCGAGCTTTATTACTTTGAGGACCATAAGGTTAAGCTTGATGCAGCAATGGTGGATTATAGAAAGCCGATGGATCCTGATGTGATACTAGAGATGACAAAGAATTTATTGAATGATGGGTGGGAAGTAGCATTGTATCGAATGGGTTTTGCTGCTGAGAAATTGCTACGCCAAGGTAAAAATGTAAATGTCATTGATACCCCCCATCAAATTGAGTTCTTTGACACATATTACAATTGCACTACTTTCTTTGAGGAGGAAAATGTCAAAGAAGAGGGTAGTGAGTCTGAGGGTGATGATTCTAGCTCAGGTGATGATGAGGATGAAAGCTCTGCATCCGATGACTTACGGCAAGAAGAAATCCGCACAAAGAATAAGGGTGATCAATTGTCAACTAGAGTCAAGGAGGTTCCACTCATCATACAGGAAGGTTCGCGGCAGCAAGAAGTTACAGTAGTATAGCACGTCACAGGTAAAGGTAAGGCTAAAGAGGTGGAAGCACTTCCCTTAAAATTAAAAGTGAGGAAGGCACCCTTGATCTTGGATGAAGGACAGGCAAGTGGATCGATCTTGGGTGAAGGACAGGCAAGTCGATCAAGCAAGGAAGCCTTACTCAAAGAAGGTATGGACGAGGCAAAGCATGACCAGGAGGAGTTACCAAGAGGCATAGATGGTTCTTCAACCATGACCTTACAGACTCCAGAGCAGCCTACTAGTCAGGAACCTAGTAGCCAGGTCCCTACTTACCAAGAACTTGGTCATGAGACTCTAGAGCAGCCTACTAGTCAGGTGCTTGGAACTGAAGAGCAAACTAGTAAGGACCTTGCTACTGAGACTCCAGTCTTAGAGCAGCCTATTAGTCAGGACCCCGGTAGTCAAGGGCCTGGCATTGAGGACATTGGTACTGAGTAACATGTTGGCTAACGGCTTTGTAATCACAAGTTTTGAGCTTCTATGTAAAGCTAATATCTAATAAAAACTTTACTACTTTTTTGATTTCTTTGCTCTCATTATTGTGTATAAAGATTGTTTATGAGGGCCATTTTATACTTAACGGTGTTTTTTAATACCAAGTGTGGTGTATATGTACACTACTTACACATAAAAGGATTTATCTACACTACCTTTCTAAGGGCTTTATGTACACCACCTTTCTAAAAGAAATGGTCATAAAGGTGTGTGCACACCACTTATACATAAAGGTGTTTATTTACACCACCTTTCCAAGAGAATTGGTCATCTATTATTGGTCATCTATTGATGTTCTTAGGTGATTATGAAGATGTTTATGTAGACCACTTTGTAAGAGAATTGGTCATCTATTATTGGTCATGTATTGATGTTCTTAGATGATAGTTGCTCAATTCACAAGAAGTTATGAAGATGTTTATGTAGACCACTTTGTAAGAGATTTTTGTGAAGTTATGAAGATGTTTATGTAGACCACCTTTGTAAGAGATTTGGTTATGCATTGAAGTTCTTAGTACTTAATCATTAAATCTTTTGTTTTGAGTTGGCAAATCTAGTTCAAAATCATTAAATCTTTTGTTTTGAGTTGGCAAATCTAGTTCAAAATCATTAAATCTTTTGTTTTGAGTTGGCAAATCTTTTGTTTTGAGTTGGCAAATCTAGTTAAAAATCAAATCTTTTGTTTTGAGTTGGCAAATCTAGTTAAAAAACAACATTACTAGTATATTCAAAATTTTTGGACTGTTTTTTAGTCCATTTCTCAAATTGGACTTTACACAAGTCCAAAAATTTTGAATAGTGTGTTAAAAGAGATCCCACCACGGAGGTACCTACGGATTGTGTAGAGACCAACATGTGTAAATATCTCTCAATGGAATGAAGCTCCCACTCTTTGGGGTTCAGTGTTCAAGCTCACTATTGTGTTCATATGATTGATCTCCATTGTGTCCATGCTCTCTTACACTTTTGTGTTCTAGTATGCCCTTACCCTTGCACTCCTTACCCTTGTATTCTAGGCTCCTTCTCTCTCCTCCTCCTCCTCCTCCTCCTCCTCCCTCGTCCTCCCTCCTCTTCCCTCCCCCTCCTCCTCCTCCTCCTCCTCCTCCCTCCTCCTCCCTCTCCCTCCTCCCTCCTCCTCCTCCTCCTCACCCCCCCCTCCTCCCTCCTCCCTCCTTCCTCCTCCCTTGTTCCTCCTCCTCAACCCTTACCCCTCAAAGTAGCGAAGGAGACTAGCTCTCCACTCCTCAACCCTGGACTCCTCCTAAACCTTGCAACCCTCTTTGAACCCTAGAACTCCTAAATAGCTCTCTCAACCTTGTCCCCTTTCCAACCCTACAACCTTCTTCTAGACCCTTGAGCTACCGTGGAGACGAGAGACTCCATCCATCATTATGATCAAGCTACTTTCTCACCCAAGCATGCATGAGATATGTTTTCCATGCTTTAGCCTACATCTCTCATCGGAATACAACCTGAGGACCTATGCTACAATGAGCAACAACACGATTATCGGTGACCAACACCCTCGGAACCTGCACTTGGGAGAAACATTGACAACATTTTGGTGCCACTATCGGGAGGTTAACGCTTAAAGCAAAAGCGGAGCACATATTTGCATGTGTGAAAAAGAACCCCCTTCGAAAAACCATTCAAGAACTGCGCCGTCACACTCCATACTACACTCCAGTTTCTACACCACCACATTTTGAACTCCATGCCACCGCACTTCGACCTCCACCCCCGACCCTGTACACTGCACACCTGCCTCGCCACACTGTCGCACTCCGGCCTCGCCATGATGTTACACTCCAACCTCCGCGCTGCCACAATCCAGCCTCCACACCACTGCACTCCGGCGTCCGCACCCAACCTTGGACATTGCACACTTTCCTCGCCACTGCCACACGCCGTGCTGCCATCGTGCACTACATCCCCACTGCTCGGCATGCACTACTCTTGCAATGTGCCATGCCACCTCGAACTTTTCTCCCACCACCATTCAGAATCGGTGTCGTTGTCGATAATAGAGAGAGAGGGTAAGAGGAGAGATAAAGAGAGGAGAGAGAGATATAGAGAATAGAGAGAGGAGTGGTAGAGAGAGAGAGAGAGAGACGAGAGAGAGATTCTAACCTTAGTTTCATAGCAATTGACCACATCAGATTAGTTTGACTTCTTCCCCAAAAAAAAAGAGGGATCTAACTCATAGGTAGATAGGGACGTTAGATTAGGATAGTCTATTATTATTTTATTTTATTTTTAAAAAAAAAAAGAGAGAGAGGGCCTTCATGGAAAAATTACCTTCAAGGGCCTGCATCTTTGCCATTTGTAGGCCAAATGGCACCTGGTTTGAACCCAAATTTCACGCACGCAATGATCTATATCAAAATAAAATTTTCAAGTCATTTTACCATTGTTTTGGGTCTCAGTAGTCACCAGTATGTAGACATTGATTTCAACCCATCGATTGCATATTTTTTGCCATTTTTGGGCTACGAAGTTCAAAATCAATTGCGGATTTCAAAGTCATATGCGCTTACTTGAAAGATACAATTAAGCATTGTGTATGCACCTCAAACCTGGACGAAGACTAGCACCTGCATACTTTTGCGAACTTTCTTCTACACTCGACGCTCAACCTCTCACCATTGACAAGCATGGATTGAAGAAGAAATAGAAAACGACGATTTGCATCCTGAAGATTACTTCTATCAACAACACAACTGCAACAAAACAACAATGGTAGAAGACACTTTGGCAAATTGGAAATGCCAAAGTACAATGGACAAGGGGATCCTATCAGATTCCTTCAATGCTTTGACACACAGCATGTTGTGCTGGAGGTGATCAATCAAATGAAACAAAAGACGCCCAGTTTCCAATGATCTTAATGAATGAGGCCCCGGAATGGTACCTTGAACTTCTCGTGGAAGAAATAGCCACATGGGCAATGCTATCCAAGTAGTTCAAAAGAAGGCTCCAAACAGAAAGGCTACAAGATGACCTTGCATTGCAACTAGGAAATACAAAAATGCATAAGAAAGGAAAGGTCAGAACATACTTAGAAAAAATGAAAAGATTAATAGCAAAATGTGTTCCCTGTCTAGACGACAAGTACCTCATAGCATAGTTCATCTCTAGACTGAAAAATTCCATTCACAAGGACATGAAAAAATTCAGCAGGTATGTGCATTTTAGCGATGCTCATAAAGCTACAATCGACATTAAGGATGGCATGACCGATTCAGACATCGATAGTGATGACTATAAATCAAGTCATCGCGTGCCGACAAGAAATCTTCGAATAAGGGAAGCACTTACACCAAGGATCGCACCATAAAGGACAAAGTGGAAGCCAAAGAGTAAAGGACAAAATGATGCAAGCCATAGAGCAAAAGTTGTGCATCTCTTAGCCACCATAGTACCCACAAAGAGAGAATGTATGGTGCCCACAATGTATGGCAAACCACATGGCCAATGAGTGCCCAATCCTGAGGAACAAATTCAACCCACTAGAAGTGGCTCAACCCCCATGGTTATGGTGTGCCATTTGTAATATTGCAAGCCATGATGTAAATACCTATTTCTACAATATAAGGGTAGCACAACCCTGAACCCAACAGTACCAATAGCCACCAATCCCAGTATATATAGGCAGCCAACACTAGCACCTAATGCACAAGTGCTACGGCTCAACCCCATCTCCAGCAATTCTAGTGCAACAACTCCAACCTAAAGAGTTGGAACCTCACTATGAGTATGAAACAAAATACCCTATGTATTGCATGGATGGTGCCAAATGACTCATTCCGGTATATGCTAATCAAGTAAGGCCAACCACATATTGAACACCCATCAAGTGTTTCGGTTGTGGTAAAAACCATCGCATAGCAAAATGCCCACACAAGGGTAACTCCGTTACATTTCAACTTGTGTGCAGAGAATGTGGAGTTGGGCATACATGCATGGACTACCCACTCAGAGCAAATCCTCACCCAACCAATGAAGTAAGACCTGATGTACCCCTGGGATAATTAGTGTAGAAAATCACAGTGTTGCTATACAAAGTGTGGTATGACACAACCAGTCTTAGTCATAACAAGAGAACAAAAAGAACCAGCATGGCAATTTCCATTCAAAAAGCAAAGATCCCTCTAGCAAAGCAAGCCTTGCCAATCCCACAACTCAGTGAGGCCATGCCCAGCACATCTACGGATAGTGCCATCCAAGAAGCAAAGGAAGCCTACCCCAATGCTGAAATTGAAAAAGCTTGTTATCAAGGCTTCTGGCAACATTGGATGTGTTGTTATATAGTTATCTATTGTGGCCAATGCCTATATCCAATTCCTGATGTCACTTTGCATATCCCCTTCTATGGGTTTTAGTACATTTGCAGGTAAAGGGGATGCATGACTGGTGGCTGTGGTGGAAGAAGTGTCTTCAATATTTTTGGGAATAGCGGGTTTGATTTCCCCTGTTCCCAAATTGATCGATAGCAGTTTCTCTGTTTTGGATTGTGATTTGATCAGTGCTCGAATCATGGAGTACCAAAGCTTTGTGAAGCCATGGTCTTCCCAAAAATATCTGACATGCTATGGATCCCTTGGGAAGATCCAAGATAATAAACTAGAGAGTGAATCTAACTCCAGCAATTTTAGTTGGCACATTTTCAATGATGACTAGTGGCTTCATTTTAGTGTGGTCGGCTAGGCAGATGTTGAATATAGCCTTCTGCATTAGAGGTAGGGCCCATTCTTCATAAAGATCTCTTGCTAAAATGTTTACAGCAACTCCACTCTCCACTATTGCAAGGTATTGCTAAAGGCTTTATGCTCCAGTGGAATGGCTACATTTTTTATGTCATCCCTAGCATTGAAATTTCCTGAAATGGCCTTTTCTTCTTCTTCAAGTGGGGGGAAGTATTGTGAAGATTCTATCCATCCCTTGGAACTCTCCCACATTGTAGGGAAATTTCTCAATAAGGTTCCAATTGGCATCATGATGGGCTAGCTTATCAAGGTGGCTAGTGCGGTATCATCCAATTGCGGATGTTTTGTCTATTTCTCCATTACCCTTTGGAAGGTGTTGGGACTAATCACTGTGTCAATGTTGGGTGATGAGGGTGCTCTAACATCTACTGCTGCTATCTTGCCTGCCGTGGATACCCAAGTGATCCAACTAGAACCACCAATCTGGGATGATGAATTAGAAGAGATGGAAGTGCCAATTTTCATGGCAAGTGTCGAGTGGGACAGTGATCCTAGAGAGGCCATAATTGAACGTTACAGTGCAGACTTTGATTGGGACATAGAAACAGAAGCCGAGAATGCCACATTGTAAGGTCAAGTATTTGACAATGACTTAGCAATCCTACAGGGACTCATGGCCATAAAATACCCCAAGATAAACCCTGTAGCACTAGAAAATAGCAATTAATCATGGAAAAAGAAGAAGGGTGTGCAACACCAAAAGGCCAAGATAAAGCACTTTAATGAATTCGAAAGAATGTAGACCAAAGTGGTGGAATTGTCTTTGACTAGACCCACAAAAGCACCTGAGTCCCCAAATTTTCAATGGGATCCTAAAGGGCTTGAAGGTGCATGTATGGCCAAAGAACTGCTCCTTGAAAGTGAGGCTCCTATTGAAAATCCATCACTAGTCACACAAAGTAAAAAATTTTGCAAGTTCAAACCCAATGTGAGAATTAATAGTGAAATGGTGAATGCTAACAAAAAATAATAGCAAGTGGACACAATTGAATTGGACCAAACATCTTCCACAACATCCAGTGGAGCTAATAGCTAAGCAAGCACCTCAAAATACCATGAAGGCCTAAGGGAGGTTCTAGATTACGTCAAAAACCACACCAGGGGAGAAGCAACAATAGCAATGCCCAGGCTAGTCAAGGAATTAGAGCTCATAGGAACAGAGAATATTGGGGATACACTAGTGTATGAAGAACCAGCCAAGACAAGAAAATTGAATCTTGCCTTGGATGGAGAAGAAGAAAAGGCTATATATATCGGCGAGCAGCTCACTCTAGAAGAACAAAAAGAATTAAAAGCATTGCTGGTGGAATATAGAGATTGCATGGCTTGGTCCTACAAGGAAATGAAAGGGATTTCTTCTAAAGTTATAGTACATACCATACCAATTAGGGAAGAATCCAAACCTAAGGTATGTGGACCCTACACAACAAATCCCAAATATGGCACCCATGTCTATGAAGAACTAGAAAAGTTATTGGATGCCAGTTTCATTTATGAGATCGAGCATATCGATTGGGTGTCACCAATTGTGATTGTTCCTAAGAAAAATAAGAAGCTCGGAATATGCATGAATCTTAAGAATATTAATGCAGCAACAATCAGAGATCACTACACCCTACCATTGACTGAAACAATTTTAGAAAGTGTAGCCGGGTCTAAAGCATATAGCTTCTTGGATGGGTTTAGCAGGTACAAACAAGTCCAAATTGCTCCCAAATCAAGCAAAGACAGCAATTGCCATTGAATGGGGCATTTTTGCATACAAAGGCATGCCATTTGGCCTATGCAATGCCCCATCCACTTTTCAAAGTGTCATGTACACCGCCTTCAAGGAATTTCACAACAAGTTCTTACAAGTCTTCCTCGGCGACTTATGCATACACTCGGGCAAAAAGGATTACTTGCAATGCCTTGAAAATGTACTGAAGAAATGCAGGGAGTATGTAATCTCTTTGAATCCTCTAAAATGTTGATTCCTGGTCACACATGGAGTAGTCTTGCGACATAGAGTCTCTCGATATGGGATTGCAACTAACATGGACAAAATAAAGATCATCATGGAACTTCCCCCCCCACTAAATGCAAAAGGTGTCCAAGTTTTCATGAGCCATGCTGGATACTATAGAAGGTTCATACTTAGGTATGCCATGATTATAAGACCCCTATATAAGCTCCTAGTCAACTTCATCTGGATAGACGAATGTGAACAAGAATTCAAAACCCTCAAGTGGAGATTTATCACAGCCTTTGTCCTAATGGCACCAAATTGGGACAGAATTTCATGTATATACTGATAATTCCAACTATGCACTAGGGAGTGTGTTATGTCAACCTGGAAAACACAACAATGGCTACCCAGTATACTTTGCAAGCAGGCAACTAGATGATGCAGAGGTGTATTATGTACCACAACAGAAAGAGAAGCTTTGGCAATGATCTACAGTGTGAAGAAATCTTGACACTATCTTACTGGCTACTGGCTTCATCTTCTACACATATCATCAAGCCTTATTATATCTTGTGAATCAGCCATGCACCACGGCCGGATCACTCGATGTCTTCTACTACTATGCAAGAATTCAATTTCAAAATCATGGTGAGAAAAGGAGCTCAACATTTCATTGCCGATCACATGTCACTATTGAGGATAGGAGAAGAGGCAGAAGGAATAGAAGATGACCTACCAGATGCCACATTATTTCAAATTAATGATGTGCCTAACTGCAAACATTATTGGGTACTTAATGGCAGGAAGGTCACCCCTGAAATGAAAGTAGTGGATGCAAGAAAACTAATTCTAAAAGCTGCACAGACTAGCTCTCCACTGCTCAACCCTGGACTCCTCCTAACCTCTCAGGCTGCTTGCTCCTCCTACGCCTCTTCCTCCTCCTCCCTCATGCCTCTCACCCTTTCCTTCTCTTCTCTTGGGCTGCTCTTCTCTCCTCTCCTCTTCCTTTCTTGCCAAGTTGCTCGTTCCTCCTCCTCCTCCTCCTCCCTCCTCGTCCTTCTTCTCTCCTCTCTGGTTGCTTGCTCCTGGACCTCCTCCTCCCCCTCCCCCTCCCTCCCCTCCCTCCTCATCCCTCCCTCCTCCCTCCCTCCCTCCTCCTCCTCCCTCTCTCCTCCCCTTCTCTCGGGCTGCTTGTTCCTCTTTTGTTCCAGCCTTGTATTGCAACAAATAATGTCCTTACTTTTAAGTCACCCTATGGAGGTGAGATCCCATTTCTTCTAGGAATTTACCCATGGTGGGCCTACATCCAACCTTGCTTCCCTTATGGTTGCGAAAAACTACTTCAATCTTAGAAACCTTTTATTGGATTTAAAATGAATGTCAAAGGACTTCCCTATGGTGATGGGAAGACTAAAATTCCAGGCTATAGGTAAGTGCTAAGATAAACTGGCAAAGGTGAGACATTTCCCCTCATAGGCCCTCTCATCCACCACCCCTCCTCTAATACATAAAACCAAAACTCACAACCTTGCAATTACACCAAATGAACTCACTCAAAACCTCAGGGTCTAGGTCTGAATAAGGCCTAATTAAGATACAACTCATCCCACAACTTGTACTCAAACCCGACTAGAGGATAAACTTGATGAGACTTGTCAAACCTCCCCCCATGAAGTTCCAGTCCCCCCCTAGCACACAACGAGTACCCACCATTTTAAAATGCAAAAGACTTCAGCACTCTCCACTCTCTTGCGGTTTGTTAGGGGGATACAAACTAGCAGCTTTGAATTCAAAGCCTTCATGAGGTCTTCATAAACTACAAACACAAAAAAATAGCCTCTCATTCATCCATAATAGTTTCTTAGAGCTAAAAGACTTTAAAATAAGAATCATGTGCCATAGTAAGGGTAGTTCGCAAACACCTTGTACCCTAGCTAGTGAGACAAGCAAACCAAAAGCTATCATTTTTGCCACTTTTGAGTTCTTGAAAGAGCACAATCTTGGGTTTTGTCTTTTGACCATCGATAGACATCCTTGTTGCTTCATTTTGTCACAACAACTCCTTAAGTTGCTATATAAAATAGACTCCTTATATTGGATCCCTTGTGGTCCTCTACACACCAAACCCAAATTACTGTGATATAGAGACTTATAGACATCTTTAAAAAAGTTAAAGCGATTTACTTTTTGGAACTTCCACCCTTGGCCACATCCTTGATGTGCTTTGAAATACTATGGTCCTTCCTTTCTCTTCATGTGTTTGCTTGTAGTGATTGGCGCCAAGCATCTCCGCCGCCTAAGGTTTGCCATGGGTAGGAAGCTCTTGTGGTACTTGGCCCTCTTGGACACTTGAAACCACCATGATCTTTGCTAAGGACCCTGCCTAGGGTGTGGAGTCTCAAACACCTTAGTTAGGATTGAGAGATATTCACATGTGGAGGAAACCTTTGGAGGAATTAATAGGGATCCCGACTCCATCGTGGATTCATAGATCCCATATACATCTCAAAACGATAAAGCAGGTCTTTCATCGGGTCTGTTTTTTCCTTCACCACGAGCCATGTTCAATTAAAAACTAGCCTTTTTTCCATGGCTTTTGTCCAAGGCTCCAAGTGTGGTGAGAAGTTCATTGGCTTATTAGGGATTCCCTTTGGAAGTTTGTCACCTGATTCGATTTGAGTTGGTAGAGACTCTTGAGCATAGCATGCACTAATAATCACCTCCATGTGCATCTCTTTTGATGATCCCCCCATGTGTGATGTCATTTTCCCGAGTGCAAGGGAGGTTTTGGCTCGTTTTTTGGGATAGTTTTTGGTGAAGTGCCCCACATTTGTACATATAAAGAAAGCATCTAGGAAGGGACCAAATGTAACCTATTGAGCAATTGACAATCCATTCGAGAATTTGACCTTGATGAAATCTAGCACTTGCTAGATCCAATCCCCAAGGATCCAAATCGTCTTGCATCCCATGGTCAAACATGCAAACAGGGAACTAAGAATCAATTTACCCAAAATGTTGGCTAGATGTTCCACAGATTCACCAAGCCAAGGTGGGAGATTTGAGAAGTCAATCCATATGGGGCAGTTGTGGTATAGGAATTCATTAACACTAGAAGCTAGGCTCCATGGCATCACTAGCTCGCATTCATATGCCATGAACTGATCAAGTTCGTCCATAGATGGGATGTGGCCCGTGAAGAAAGAACAAATAGATACCACCTTTTGACAGGTGTACAAGTTTTGACTTGATGTCCTCCACTTGAAGCTCGCATGAAGAAACATGTTTCAGCTTTTGTGTAGCACCTCCTTCTTGTGACGCACCACCTCTGCATGTAGGATCTTCTTGGCATCCTCATAAGTAGTAGCAAAAAGCCAATGTCTAATTTTTTGGCCAACATCTTAGCATACAAGTGGGAGACCTGTGACTCACCATCTTAGCATACAAGTGGGAGTACTGTGACTCACCATCCTCCTACTCAAAAGTTGCAGCCACTCCTCCCTCCACCTTTTTTAAGGCCATCACATGCTTCTAACTCTTTGCACTCATACCACCTTCCTCAATGGTGAACAAAACCATAGTGTCAATTCGGCATCTCTTCAAACATACCCCAACCCCCATCCATGCAATTGAGCATGCAAGGCTAGATCCTACCTCACTCATCACTTGCATTAGGTTGTTAGCCACTAGCACATGTCCTTGTAATGTTTGTGATCTAGTCTAAGGCCAAAAATAACTAAAACATGAAAAAAAAAGGACTTTTGAAATTGAAACAAGGTGGCAAAATAACTATGGACCTACTTTAAAAAAGAAAGAGTAATTGAGGGAGTCCTCAAGAAAGGCAACCTTTAATGCCCATTATAACTACCTTTTAAAAAGGCCAATGGTTCTCCTTTAATGAAATGAAGAGTTATTGAGGTAGTACTAAAGAAAGCCAACCTTTAATGCCCATTCAAGAGTTATGGGTTACAGACCAACAAAATACTAAATACTAACCACAATTTTTAAAAGTACATGTTGACCAAATATAAAGGAAAAGGACGGCCAACCTAGATTAGCCGAAAATGTCCCCATCATTCCATAGACCCTTAGCACGGCCGATAACATCCTCAATGATCATAATCATTATCACCAAGTCTCTCTCTCTCTCTCTCTCTCTCTCTCTCTCTCTCTCTCTCTCTCTCTCTCTCTCTCTCTCTCTCTCTCTCTCTCTCTCTCTATCATCCGAACTCGATCACACTCCCTAGAAGTGGAGAAAAAAGCATGGGAAGGAGTATCAAGGGAACAAAGGCTCTGCCAGCTATGCAACTTAGATGAAGTGGAAAATGAGGCACATGTTCTTTTGACATGTCTGCGATATGAGCATCTAAGAGAAGATTTCAGCAATGTCACGCAGCATCACAATAGTTTGGAGAGCTTGCTTTCCCATCCTCACCTCGCAGCCTTGGGCAATTACATTACCAAGGTCCTTGCATACCGTGACCAATGTATTACATAGGTAGCAACATGCTAGCTGTCCACTCCACCCTTCTTCAAAGAAGGAGACTTTTTGTAACATTCCATTGGGTCCCATGGGTCGATTTCAGGCCCCCAGAGGATGATAATAATAGTTTCTTTCTCTCTCTCTCTCTCTCTCTCTCTCTCTCTCTCTCCCTCTCTCTCTCTCTTTCTCTATGTATCTATCTTTTATAATTCTATTAAGGAGAAACAATAGGGAAAAGGAAGGACATGAAATAATTGTCACTTAAGAGTCTTTTGTTAGGCATTAAATTTTTTTTAAACAAACATCTATGTTTGTGTCTTTAGCTTTGGAAAACATGGTATATCTTCCCCCCCTTACCAAACTAAACAATTCTAGCTTAACACAATTTGGGAATATTGGAACAATGCCATTGAGATGCCCTTTTACAAGAAGAAGCTTAAAAATGGTTTCGTGAGACAAACTGACATGTAGGGGGCAATCACCAATGGATGGAGTTTTTGTCCTACCCCATGGGGAAAATGTTCCTCTTGGCAAAGGAAAAATGCTTTTTGTAATCAATTGTGTGTTTGGGAGTTTGGAGAAAGGCACAATTGGTCCATGTGTTGTGAGTACTCAATAAATGCGATCGAATTCATCTCTTTTTTGTACACAAGGCTATATATATATCAAGTTGTGAATGTTGTCCACTTGGAGTTGTCCACTTGGAGTCTGAACTAGAAGATAATGCTTCTGACAACTGACCTGCAACATGCTACTTCATCATGACTCCTCCCCACATGCAGTAAGAAGCTTCTTACTGCTTCTTCTTATCGTCCTCCCCGCATGGAGCTCCACCACATGGCCTCATCAACTTCCTCTCACTCCTCCTAAATTATAGATCTCTTTGCAATACCTCCACTTTCTCGCCAGGATCTCAAGAATGGCTTCTTCTTAATAATGATTGGATGCATTGGTGTTCTAGGGTTAAAGGATCCAAGAAGGATCTCTTCTTTGCCCATGCTCTTTCTTGTGAGTGAGGTCTGTATGGAAAAGCCATTACTCGACAAGAGCTCAAGGACGTATAGTTGCAAATCTCCAATGAAACTTTTGATTATGGGCTATGAAACTTTTTTGACATGTAAATTTAGCGGGTTCTCTAGATTAGGCAACACAAGTGATAAGGTAGCAGTCCTTTCCTGCTCCTCCGACATTCTACTCTATTTGTGAGCCTTCCTTGTGTAGAATCAATCACTCAAGCTTCTAGACTAGTTGTATGAATTGTTTGATAATCGATGGGCAACATGCGATAGTGAAGACTTGGTACAATGTCGATTTGACTATGTTTCTCTTAGAGCTTCACTCAACCTCCTTTGTGGGCAGCTACCTCCTCCATGACAATTCATCACGTGGCTAAGTTGGCCTTTTCTTACTTAATAGCTCCAATAATTTCATTACTTTGCTCAACTTTGTTTGGCCATCAAGTTGTTCAAAAAAAGTCTACACCTCTTCTTGGTCATAAGTCTTTCTTCTTGGCTCTCTGTCGACCAGCTTTTCTCACATCTTGGCTATGTAGCTTCTCCTCAATCTATTGGTTTCTATAGCTGATCTCCTTCAGTTTGTCATGCCACAGTTCAAGCTTTGCATGTGCTTCCACATAGCTCTTCTACTCTAAAACCAATCTTTTGGCCATTCTACAACCTCTCTCCTCTTTATGCTAACAAGACCATGGTAGCAACCAGAATGCCGATAATGAGAGCAGCCACTATTTGGGTTTTAGACTTGTACACTTGAGTTGGTAGGGGGAGGGACTTTTCCCACAAGTAGCTGATAACAGTGATGTGCACAAAGGCAAATTGTTTACAAATGAACTTGAATTAATCAGACCAATGAGGTCATTGCAAGCGAAATTAAGGCTCGTCAGATTGTCAAGTTTTGTCAATACATTGTTGGTCAACTTGAGCTAACACAAATCCTTGAAACTACCAAGGAAGGAAGGGATAGATCCAAAGAAGACATTGATGTTCACATTAAGTGGTTGATGTTTTGTAGGGTTAAATCTTTACCGATCGCAGTGAAGGCCTTATCATATGGTTTTAGGAAACCATGTTCCCAAATGAGGAATGTTTTAAGTCATTGACTCTTAATAGGTATTGTGACACAAGTATCACATCTCAATGATCTCAATGTCAAAATGAACACATTAGAGACAGATCTGCCATAAAGAAATTCAACTTTGTTTCTTACTTGCAACCATCCTTGAATTAATTCGGTTTTTGAAACCCTAATCTCCAACCTTTCTGAAAAAAATGTTTTACGGATAGGGCATCTTAAAATTTCAACATTCAGATGATACAAAAAGCAAATGTTTAGCAGCTATAAATAATCATAATGCCTATGGAAGCTAGAATGATGAGAAAATACTTCTAATTGTAATGGTCTCGTACTGTTATAACTCAGTAATTAGTGGAATATAGAGTTTTCTTTCAAGATCGTAACAACTTTATAGATTTAGTCAACAAGTGCATATATGGTCAAGATGTCTGTACCTCAATTCATGTAGTCCATGGTGATGTTACAGGTTTGAACATACCATCTAGACCACTCTTCGGCATTGGGCAACCACTAGGTGTAGCTAGACTTAAGCAAGACATTGATTTAAGGGGAGTGATTATAGAAATGCAAAACTCTCACCACCTAATTTCTCTCATTATTCAATCATTTTAGGACAAATATGTTTCTTTTTTTTTTGGCAGGCCTAATGAATATCATTCGTCTTGTTTTTCCAAAGAAAAAAACTTTCTAGTAATGCTTGAAAAAGCAACCATACAAATTACTAGTCCTTGAGGGAGGTGATGGTAATGGGAAACACAATATATAAAACTAGTAAAGGAAATAGTGTATTTCTAGAGCCCAGCTCACTACCTAGGGAATCTCTAAAATAGGGGCTAACAATCAGGGAGGAGGACTATACATTTAGTGAATCCCTTGCAGTGTCACAATGTAAAATATGCATGTAGGGCAAAGACTTGTAGAAATGATCTCAATTTTTGTGGGTGGTCCAGATCCTAATGTCCTACATTCTCAAGTGGTGCATAGGGTGTGAATGATATGAAACCAAATGGTGAATAGAGTGGCTGTAGGTGGAATAAAGTGCTCATCCATCACCAAATTGCATTGCACAACCTAGATACTCCACATGGGAATGCTGGCCAATGTCTCCCACACACGGTCCTTTGGGGAGGGGAAGGAATGATGCCTGTGATTTCCATGTGAAGCTCAATCCTAAGAATGCTCTATTCGTGTATCATAAAAGCTAAGGAAAACTCATTGATTGGGAAGACATGGCCCCCCTCTATTGACTAGGTTGCCATGGTCCCAAGTGAAATCCCTGTGAATCATCTGCATTGTAGCCACAACCTAAATGGATCCCAACTAGATCCTTTGTGCTCTATGACAGCTCAATAATGAGTCAGGGATTGACTCAAGAACTCCATTACTGGAGCAACAACAATGACACCCTCCATCCACACATATTTGCTCTAGCCTTGCGCCAATGGGAAGAACCATGGGCAACCATCTTGAAGAAATAAGATATATTCTGTGGGTTGACAACTAGACCATGACCATGCCTAGAATCTAGATCAGATCTCAAGGGGCACCTACTACCCATCTCTCTCTCTCTCTCTCTCTCTCTCTCTCTCTCTCTCTCTCTCCCCCTCTCTCTCTCTCTCTCTCTCTCTCTCCGAGTCCATGCTGTCATCTCCCACTGAAGATGCCATACTATATGTGCCCTATAAGTGAGAAAGGCCAGCTCCTCCACATGCTCTGAGTAGCCTATTTTGGATGGCCAAAGCCACTCTCTCAAATCCCACTGCACCTCACAAGGGGATGACCCTTTCAAAAAAAAAAGAGGTGCATTCTAGTCTGAAATGCATGATGGGTCAAATCATCTATCATTGAAGCAATCCAGGCTTCCATTCATCTCTATGTCTTTGGTATACAATGGTTGAAGAAGCCCTCTCGGCCCCACTTTGAAACAATGGGCTTGGTCACTGTGCGTCAACATAATCCTTAAGGGTACCTATCATTGACTGCCAAAATATGGAGTCCTTCCCACCATGACTCAGGGATGGCTACATCAATCTCCCTCATTCACCATGGGAAATCCAAAATGGCACTAAGCCACACCTCTATCACCACCCATGGGAGCTACACCAAGTCTCAAAAGAGGTGGCTAGGCCACTATCTCACTATGACCTTCTATGTGAGTCAGCTATCCAAGCATGAGGTCACTGTGATCTCAAATCTCCTGATGCCAAATAAGAGGCTGATGCTTGCACTCCTCCTTGTAGCGAGGGTGATCTCGAATTAGTCCTCTTATTAACTACTACCAGAATCTGTCAAGACTCCTCACATCAATGGGGAGCCCTCAATGAAAATCCATTGATGAGACCTCTTGTGATAGAGCATACAACTCTAAATCAAGATACATAGTCGAACACTCTGAGCACACAGCAAAGAGAGGATGAGAGAGATCACATAGTTGGCTATACACAATGTAATTATAACCAAAAAAGAAAGATGATACAATATATATGAAACCCTAGGTGGGTTTCCCTAAGTCCATAAGAACTACTCATAGAAGGACTTAGGATTCCTAGAGAACTCTATGATCCTAACCATCTACCCATCTATACATCATATGAACATATATCCAACCATATATACATGGGTGAGACCAGCCCAATGACCCATATACTTCAACACTCCCCCAAAATTGGATGGTCTCTATGTCACAAAGAGATAGGAAGGATTTGAACTTCTTAAACTTCTCATGAGGTAAGGATTTTGTGAACATATTTATTGCCTAGTCCTCGTAGAAATAGTAAAATGGCTAAACAATTCCTTTTTCCACTTGATGTTTAAATGTTAGCAATTGTCAATGTGCTTTGACCTCTCATGAAGTTTTGGATTCTTTGCCAATGCAATGGCACTTTGTGGTAGGAGCCCTCTATGTTGTTGGTGATGTTTCAGTTGTCGTTGGCTAATCGATATACTCCTATAATGGGTAAATTTCTTAGCATACCTCCATCTCCTTCCCTAACTCCATCACTTTCCTTTGGGAGCTTTCCACTCTCACAATCTCGTCAATTGTCTTACTTTTCACTTTTGACATCAAGTCTACGTTCCCACACCAAGGGACTCTTTGGTCTCACACCAAGAAGGTCCAAAAAAAGTGATGTGAACCCTTAGGAGGGGAAAAAATACTATGTGGCTAATGAAGGCTGTGATAGGTTACTTGGAACAAACTTGTTGCTTGGTTCCAGTTTACTAGAAGTGTTTTCATCTTTTAAGTGTTTAACCTAACTACTTGCGGGAGTGGAAACTACGGCCAGTTTGCCCTTATAAGATACCCCAATTCTTGTATTTGGGGAGGTGACCAACCACTATTACAAGTTGGTATGCAAAAAAAAAAAAAAGAGACCCAAGGCCGAGTCAAAAATAACTCCGTCTTGCTGGATGCAAACGAGAAACATTAAATGACAATTTTCATAGTAGGCAGCCTAGAGGGAAGTTTTCCTTTTCTAAGCCCTCGTTAAGCCATGTGTCGTGATTATATGCATTGATCTTTATGAAGATCCAAGGGTTTGAAACATGCTTTCTAGAAAAGCAAACTCTCCTTAAGCCACTGTACAATTTTAGACCCTTGATTACTTGGCCAGCACTAGGACGTTTTTTCAAATTCTGAAATCCTGTGCTTCCACATGGCACAATATACACCCTTAGATTTTTCTAATTCTGAAAGCCCAAAAGCCCAAAAGCTTTTTTGAAAGCCCAAAAGCTTTTTTTTTTAATTCTGAAAGCCCAAAAGCTTTGAAAGCTTTTGAAAAGCTGCATAAAAAGCCATGGCAAAACCTTTAAATATAGGCGAAACATTGTAATTTCAAGTGTGTTGCTGTTTCTTCATCATTCATCATCACCATCAGGTTTGCTTCTACTTCCTTACTTGCCAATCCATGTAGGGAATACCTGTTTCGTAGACAACCATTCCGCAGCGAATTGGGAATCTTGCTATAGAAATTTCTGATTTTGCAGTTTTCATCATCTCTCAAGTCATGTAGGAGCGACCTCTTCTCTTGCAAATTCTTGATCGCACTTGTTCTATTGCTTTTTCACCACATTCCTGTGCCTCACTTTAGCCAACATCTCAACCTCTCTTCTGAAGCTGGCCTCAGCTCCCAAGGCAATGTCGTTGTTAAGCACTTTGATTGCCGCTTCTTTTCCTCCTGGTAGAAGAGCTCGGTAGACGGTGCCAACATTACCTTTGCCTAGTACGTTCTCTTCACTAAAACACCCAGTTGCTTCTATCAGCTTCACTAAAACACCCAGTTGCTTCTATCAGCTGATCATACCTGAGATTCAATGGCATGCCTGCAAAAAGGACATCGTTTAACTGTAGAGCTTAGTGCTTGTTGAAATTGCAGTACCGGCAAAGCCAAATCCGCATGCCAAACAAGAGCATTCCGCCCAAGGTCACGATCGCTGCCGCAACAACTCCGAATATGACCTTCCGATTCTGATGGTGCGACACCCGATTCTCGGTGTCACAGATTCGGTGCACAATTTGTCCACAGAGCCCTGGGTTTCTGTTAAATTTGTAACATATGCTTATTGAAGGGCGCTATCAGGCCCAGTAAACTTGTTGACGGAGAGATCAAGCACATTTAAATTCTTAAGATTTCCCAGGATACGTGGTAAGTTGCCACTGAGCTGGTTGCTCGCTAGGTTCAAACTGATCAATTCAACGCAACTGCTCAGGCCAGGGGGAATGTTGCCCGATAGCTCATTGTTCGAGATATTCAAGTATTCCAGGTTGATGAGCAATCCAAGTTCCTCTGGTATAGGACCGCTCAAGGTGTTGTGGGAACGTGACGAGCCCAGAAATGAAGCCCAAACTCTCAGGAATGGCACCTGTGCAAATGCGAGGCAGTTCTACATCATTAGCTTATCTGTAAGTGTCAAAGTAGTGCTATGTCGTTAGCTTTGTGGTATTGAAGAACCTGGCTCTCTCTCCTCTGTATTAGCCAGGGGAAGCCATGCAGGACATAATCTATTATGAAATCACATTGTCTTTAAAACGCGTTCGTGTAGATATTCTTCAGAATATTTTTGTCACTTGCGTCTGGCTTTGGGCTTCCTGTTCATGTTGTCTATTATATATACAGAATAGAAGGCTTATTTCGATGGGATCAGCAAGCTATATACAGAATAGAAGGCTTATTTCGATGGGATCAGCAAGCGCCAACGCTGATTTTATATTTCGTGGATTCTTGACCTTACTTCTCTAGTGCCCAGGTTTGAGACAGTGCTTAGTATCATATTTGTATCGCTTTAGCATTGCACTGTAGTTATATTGGAAGTTCTTGTGGCATGTATCCCACGAGGATTTCATTGTGCGGAATACACGTCTATTCTATTTCTTGATGTTGGCCATGTATAGCGACCAAATAGGACTGTTTGCTTCTCGAGACAGACAGACGGGTAAAACAGCAGTAGTTTCCATTGTAGGTTGCGCTGGCTTGCCACAACCTTGTTTCGTTGTAGGTTGGGATGTGAACCCCCTTTTACAACTCACAATTTCCAATCAATAGTGCATATAGGTAGATAGACAAAAGTACCAAAACGCTGATGAGAAATTTTGACATTCTCTAGGTCGCTACAAGCTCGCAGCATTGACAAATAATTACTAAAGGAACTAAGCCTCCGAGAGATAGATATCAGCACACGGACGATGTCTAATGTTGGATTGTGTATAGCTTTTCTGCTTGAATTTATCATCTTTAGGAAATTGCACATATGCTAACAAACATATCCAAACATGCTGAACACGAGGAATGCATATTGACTAATCATGATTGTTTTTCAGATTCCAACACTCCAGCAAAGAAATAGGCCACTTGTCGTCGAGCTGTGGACGTCAGAAAGGATACTCCACGTAAGTACAATGTATGGTCATTTCAATTCTGAAATGTTTCTGCACTGTCTGTTGCTCTGGTCCGCATTAATGCGCTACACCTCCAACACTGGAGGTGACTATTCGAAACGGGGGGATGGCACGTTCCCCTATGATATATAATTTTTGGAGAGACATGTGCCGGCTCTCCACCATACATTACGTATGGTTTTTTTTTTTTAAACTCCTCATCTTGAGCACGCACACTTCTTCGCACATTCTGTTTCCGCAAGGGAACATTACATTTGCTTGGTTCGACCAACATACTAATCATGTCTGCAACACTTCTGTTTTCGAGATGTTTGCAGCCTCCAAATGAGTGTCTTCTCCTAAAGGTACGCACAACAAAATGTATTTGCTTGATTCAAGTTATTTTATCAATTCTTTCACCTTCTAAAGATAGAGGTTCAGTCCATTTTGTTTTTCCTGTTGCGTTTAGACAAAACCACGTGAGTGAAATTGTAGCAAAGTTTCGGATGGTTTTTATTATTAATCCATGTAGGTGTTTAAACCCGAACATAAGACATCGATTCATGTCACGATGTAGAAATGACCACCGGAAACTCCTTCGAACATGACCATTCGTCAACGCTCAGAGCAGCCAGAGATCGAGCTATTCAACTTGATATAACATCAAGAAAGATGTCCTTGAGGCCAGCTACGTCATCGTGGTTGACCATCGCAGATAGATACAAGCAATGGGTTAGTAATTGCGCGGCTATTTTCTCTAGCCTTCAAATCTGCGGTGTCTGTGGCATAACCACGCTAGTGTCTGCAAACCAAAGGATCGTTTCTTCGCAAGGCATAGGGATCTCAAGCCACACCGCCGCACTCGGAAACATGATACTTTTGGATGCCTGCGAGAATATGGGCATGCAAGTGACTTACTGGAAATGCCAAAGCTGCACACGAGATGCCCAGCGGAGCAGATACATTGTGCGGTTGATGCCACAGTACTCTCGGCAGTTGCTTAAAACAAACCACCTCCACACGCAACTGCTAAGCATCATAGATGTATCCATTTCAGTTACCACGACTGCAAATGCGATTGCTCGTGGCACACTCGATCGAAGGTCACTTCTAGACAATCCTCTGATATCTTGGCGAAACGTCCCACTAAGCTCGGCTCAAGAAATCGTGACGAACGAGCTGTCAGGTGTGCTCGCATACAACATCGAGAACAATCCAATATTGCGCAAGTACAATTCTTTAGCAGAGCGTGCGGACATCAAGATGGGTATGTGCATCTTGAGTCCTCAAACCATTGCAGGTATCTTGGAACTACACGATGAGACAGCTCCCTTCGAGTTAATGTCAATAGCGGAATCTCAGCCTGAGCTCCTGCTTTTGCAAAACATGGTGGACCCCGCGAACCGTCACGCCTTTGATGCAAGGGACAAGCATGAGTTTGCCTCCATACAGCTACGGGGTACAGAAATGCTTTCAGAGAGGGTCGCTTTATTCCACGTCGACGGAGTAGCAGCAGCTGGCAGTGCGTGCGTTGACATAACCATGGAGTCAGCAGTGTTCCCATTCCTGTTCCCTTTCGGACGGGGCTACTATGATGGCTGCATACAGTTCAGCAACTATGTGAAAATGAGAATATGCACCTTATTCTCTATCTACACGCTCTACAAGCCGTACCTGTTGATCATGTTCCAGTTAAAACAGGCAGTGATGATTGCCAATTCAAGCAACTCTACATGCTTGCAACGAGACCTCGACCAATATAGGAAAGCCAACCCTGCCACGACCGATGAAGACGCAATGAGACACGTGCTTCGCTACAGCATGCCATCAACAATGCCGGGGTCCCCATCGTGGCATCGACGGCAACTGAAGGACCTCATAACGATGGTCGATGCTTGGGGCCTCCCAGATTTCTTTCTGACATTCACTGCAGACGAGGTCACCGATACACGGTGGCAAGAAATTAATGTGATCGAGAGCATCGCAACGCATTATAATGCGCAATTCACTTGGAAGGACTGTCCTGTTGAATGCGTGGCACTTTTCCACGCACGCTTCCACATGTTCATGCGCAAGCATTTGCTTTCATCCGACGGTCTGCTTGGCCGAATACAACACCATGTCGTTCGTTATGAGATACAAAACAGGGGCTCCCTACACGCCCATGTCATATTGTGGGTCCACCATGATGACCGTCGGCGAATTGCAAATGAGATTGCAGCTTACGTCCCTAGGGACGAGGCCCTGGATCCTCGAAACACAAGGCTGCGAGAACTAGTTCTCAGGAAGTAATCGCACGTATGCAGGAAAGCGTGCTACGTCGGACCGTCACACCACAGTTGCAAGCACGGCTTCCCTTTCGCAACACAGCCAGAATATGAACCCATCCTCGACCCTCTGACGCAACGTTGGTTGTATTACCTAAGCACCGAAACGTCGTCCCCTACCACCCTTCCGTGTTACTGTTGTGGGGTGCGCACATGAACATACAGCGGGTGACAAACTCTTCAATCTCTCACTACCTCCTCAAGTACGCGATGAAATCTGAACCAATGGGCAAACTGAACATCCGTTCAGAAGACGCCTCACGTTTGGGGTTGCAACATCTCGACGAAGTAAAGCTGAAACTCATCGCCGCGAGCCTCCTATCAAAACCAACCTCTCCAACAGAGGCCGCGCTAAACTGCATGCAGATACCAATAATCACAAGGAGCGAGACCGTTCACTATGTCGACTCCTCGCCACCATCTCTAAGACAACGCATCGTCTCGCGAAACAACAACGTCACCCTGCACCCGGTCGACATATACTGCGGGAGACCAAGCGTCATCGAGGAGAGCACGTTCTACGATTACCATAGGCAATATGTGATACGAAAGCCCAAGGAAACGCAACGTGGAACGGTCAGTCTTAACCTCTTCGGCAACAGGATCGCAAAATGTGAGCGAGTAGTCAGATTCACTGACTACCACCCTGGACATCAACCAGAGGGGTACTTCTACAACGTGCTCTTGCGAAAACTCAGCTTCAGGAATGAAACGGAGCTCATATCACCTGCCAACACAGCTGGATCCTACTTTGTCGAATGCCAAATGCGCGGCCTCATATTGAGCAACGAGGACCTCGAGATGTATGTGACCGAATACACGCAAAGGAACTTGCTAGCGACTGACCACACGGACCAGTTGATCAATATGATATTGCAAAAGGTTGCGATCATCCGAGACTGCCCGATGGAAGCGCCTAACATCGACCAGCAAACCGTCGAAGGGCCAACATGCGCGAGGATGTTGCAAAAAATGGCCGAGTTTCGCACCGTTGCCAATGCCGCATTGACAGTAGAACAACAAAGAGTCTTCGAAAGCCTGGCTTCAACAAGCTCGGGGCTACACGTTGTCTGTGGAACACCAGGTAGTGGCAAAAGCTTCTTGATACGATACTATGTTTCGCATCTGGTAGCGCAAAACAAAACGGCAATACTCTGTGCATCAACAGGGGCGGCTGCGACGCGGCTGAGCGGGATTGCAACCACTGTACACTACCAATTCAAGATCCCTGTGCGCAGCAGTCAATACCCACTGAACATCCATGAGACGGATGAGCGACACCTCGCAATCAAGGAAGCCAACGCGATCATCATTGACGAGATGTCCATGCTAACAAGGATGACTTTCGATCTCGTGGTAAGACAAATCGTCAATGTCATGAATGGCACATTGCATGAGCCATTCAGACACAAAATGCTGATAATTTTTGGAGACCTGGCACAATTACCACCAGTCTGCAAACACCGCGAGGATCTCTGCGAGCCGTGCCACATCACGTCCTCCGCGCACTGGCCTGCAGCGAAAATGTACCACATGCAATTCTCGGTGCGACATGCACGAGACATGCCGTTCCTGGCATTCTTGCATACCATAAGACTCAGGACGCCCACAACTGACGAGATTTCCGACTGTTTGGGGCAGTGCATTGTCGACAAGGAAGGTGCATGCCACTTCATCGATGTCGAAACAACCATCATTTGCACACACAGAGTTGATGTCGCTACCTTCAACGATGAGCTTGTGGAGAAATTCAACACTCCCGAGACGATTGTGCATGTTCAAATACACAGTAACGCCGCGAGCGAACCAGCTCTCAAAGAATGGTTGGAGGACAAAAGCTTCAACGAGATAGGAAAAATTTGCGTGGGGGCGAAGGCAATGATAACGGAAAACATCGACCTCGCAATAGGTGCCGCAAATGGAGCAATGTGCAAAATCAAGAGCATCAATGCAACTAGCAGGGGGGAAATCAACGGTATCACTGTCGTCGTGGACACAATAGCGGCCGTGCTCACATTACGACGCTCGAAGCATCAGCGAAAGGCAATAAATGGAAAATGGTTCCACAAGTCCACATTTCCACTGACCCTAGCATACGCTATCACGGGACACAAATCCCAAGGCGCAACCATATCCAACAAAGCGCTGCTCATATTCCGAGGAGTGTTTGCCCCTGGCCTGGCATACGTGATGTTGTCCAGAGTGACTGAGAGAACGAGGCTGTGCATACTACATTGCCCACATCCAGACATATTTAGACCAATTCCACGAGAGTTCTCACAGCCGACAACACAACCACGCGCATAAAGGTATTCACTACCAGAGATTGAAAAAGGCAGAGGCAAGTCATGAATATGTTGCGTCAAACATGCGTGCAAGGAAAATGGTTTTAATATCTTGTCTGTTGTCGAGAACAGGTGCAGAGAATCATAAAGCTCGGGACATTGCAGCATAAGACATGGACGCAGACAAGGTAAATTCCACCAGCGTGAAAGAATCTTTTTTTCTTGAAGATTTAAAAAGACGGCTCATTTGAAAAGACGGTGTAATAAGTCGTGCCTGCAAGCAGCTATTTGCGCTATACAAAAGTAACGCGAAGGCAACAAAACCTCCACCAGCAAAGAGGAGGTTCTTCCTAACCACAAAGCAATTCCGGCTAGCAAACAATGCAGGAGAACGTCCGGGAGCTTACATCAACGGCTTCAACACGTATGCGGAACTACGCGACTTCATTGACAACTGCAATAGGCGTTTGCCAGCTAAAAGAGAGCCGGGAGGCTTGAGATTCGCAAATGGTGCGTAATGCTTCCGAAAATTAAAAAAAAAACACAACAATTGAGAAAAAGAATTAACGAGTTGCAAGAACAACAAACTCATCATCGATTGCACTTCTCCTGCAGGACTCCTCAAAGAGATCCTTGTCGAGCTTGACATTGAGTTCGATGAGACCGATAGGATGATGGAAAGTTTGGAGGGGCAGAAGCTACTAGACACGAAGACGAAAGGGATCACAGCGTATGCGTGCGAGCTGCTGCATTACGGGTACAACGTATCCTTGGAGTTGCTGAGGGACACGACGTGCGATCAAGCAACGGCTATACTCGAACAATTCATGGAACAATTTGGAGGGACACACGACGCGATGCACCCGGTGACGACAATGGAGAAGCTAACGTATATTTTCGACAGGGACTTATACGAGGAGCGCTTCGGTATTGGAAACGATCCTTTCACGGCAACAGAGAAAAACCAGGGCAAGTAAATAAATGCATTCTATTATGGACGTCAAATGAAAAAAAAAGACCGAAAACCTCGATGACTAACGTAATTGTCAATGTTTACGCAGGTACGACATTGAAAGACGCGAGCCTCGAGATGAAGGAGGAGCCTCCACTAAAGCGCCCGCGCAAGGGAATCGTGCGAGCCTCGTCGTCTACTGCATCACGTGTAAGCCCAACAACAAAAAGTACATAGGGAGCACGACGGACCTGCCGCGGAGGATCAAACAGCACAATAAAAAACCACCGGCGAAAATGAAAGAGGACTTGCAACGTTACAAGCCCTTCGAAGAAAATTTCGAAATCAAAGTTTTGGAAACAACAGACACCGTAGACAAAGCACGAACTTTAGAGCAGTACTACATAAGGAGCCACAACACAGTAGGTCCATTAGGTTACAACACGCTCGAGGGCGGCCAGAGCGCGGAAGTACTATTTCCTAAAGCGTAGGAACATAATTTGACCCAAAAAATAAACATTTGTGCCTTCGAAAAAAGGGATCCAATGAAGTTGCAAATGGTGCTGGAACTTTTGTCGTACATGCAATGCAGCTTTGGGTTTGGATTTTTCCTGTCACAATTGCATGCTTCTGGCTCAATTTCGTTTTGATTTATTATTTATACATTTCTGAAATACATCTCCTCGTCGTTCGCTCGAAGTGGAATGACAATAGATTTGCTTACAATGCAAAGAATAGGAATTTGTCTTTCTCCGAAAAAAAGAAAAACTACGTTTTACTGTCGACATGAACAACATCTCTAAAAAAGGTTGCATGCAATTGAACATCAATCTTCTACATCATTTCTGACAACGTGACTCATGTGAACCTCAACAAGATAGCAAAAGAGAGAAGTATTCATCAAGAGCCCAGCTGGACAAGCACTCTAGTTTTAGATTGATCTAAAGGATTACTTCCAAATTTGACCAAAAAGCATACTTTTTTATTCATTCTTCCCTCAAATCTATTATATAGAAGGGAGATAATTGCATGTTTTCTTTCATGCCATCACTTGATTGAGTAATTGTTGGACAAAGCTCACAACCGTGCTACTGAAACTCAAATTGGATAATAGTGAGGATTGAGATCTAATTTTGGAGTTAGAGCCATGAGAGAGAGCCTGCCTACCGCAACCTAGTTGAAATTGAAAATTAAACGTGGAAATTCAAGGAAGTTCGTTCACAATAAGAGAGTGCCTCAATAAACAGGGAAATAATAAGAGAGAGAGATATAAATTTTGATATTGTGCAGGAGTTTGGCAGATCGGCAACATCAAACTTCGAAGCAGAGGACGATTCCTCACCAACCCATTTCTTACTCCATCCATTCCCTCACTTTGCCGCCATGTCAACCACCAGGTTTGCTTCTTTTTCACTCGATTCTCTACACTTCCCCATTGGGGTTGTTGCAGCTCTGTTTCCTTTTAGCCTACAGAGACTTTCCGATTATTCTGTCGATGATCCGTCAAAAAATGGAGTACGACAGGCTTACGGCCTTGACACCTTACAATTTGTCAAGTCTTCCGCCTTTGTTGAGTTTTCTCATTGGCTTCTCTGCTCATTGTGATTCTCTCTCTTTCATTCGTTAGCTTCTATCTGGATTTGCCTCGTAAAATCCCTTATAGGATGTCTCATTGTAAACCGGACTGCTGTAAAGCGAAAAGCACGTGCCAAGATAACAAATTGGATAAAAACTATGGCAGACCATATTTCGTTAACTATATGATAGAGCTGAGAGCATCTAAAGTCCAAAAAGCTGGTAAATGTGCAAAGGTATCTCCTGGGCCGTCCACAATATTTAAGAATGGGTGAGGTTACAAGCAACTTAGCCTTGCTACAAGGGTGTGAATTTTCCATGTATAAGACGATGGCTCGTAGGAGATAAAGCTACTCTTCCACGTGAATCGTTAAGTTTTCTTGACGTTCATTGAAAAATGACCCGCTATGCAACAAGTTTATTTGGTCGAGTGGAAGGATAGGTAAGATGAAATTGCAAAAGGGAAAAAAATTAGCGACATCGAGCAAAGGTATCGTATAAGCTTTTAGGACGTGAAGGGAAGGGAGATGAACCGAGTAGTCAATGTGGAACAAGAACTAAGGGTAGTGAGGGTGAGGTGAAGTTAGTACGCTAAGGATTCATAGTTATTGTGGTCTTAAGCCTATGGAAAAATAGCTCAGACAACCTTTGATGAAGTGCATCCCATGTGACACCTTACCAGTGCGAAGGAGTTCCCGCCACCTAAGTCCCTAGTACCTTCTCAACGTAGGAGAGTAGCGAGGCAAGGAAGAGATTGTAGTTGTATCCTTGGTTGGGAGAGTTATCTACAGTGCTGTTTGAAGACTTGACAAGCATCTTAAGTCACTGATCCTATGGAAACATCTTCACGAAGCTTTCCAAAAAATGGCTTAGTGGCCCCTTGAGACAAAGAGCTATTGAAAGACATTGACAGGCTTATGATGAAGAGTTTGATCTCGAGGGAATGCGTTGAGAAAGCAATCCCAACTTCGTCCATATACAAATATATGTATACAAATATATGTAAGGGATGAGCTATCGACTGCGATGGAGATATGAGTTTGTTTCCCTATTTGTCCAACACAGATAAGCTCTTGCCTGTGATAATAGATCTTTTGTAAGTGCCATGTAAGGCTTTGCCCGTCTTCCATCTTCAGTCAATAGAGCTGATCTCTCTATTTTGGAATCTTGGCTTCATTTTTTTCTCAAACAATTTTGCTTGAGAGAATGTTTCAACCTTCCCCAAAGGACTTGGCATGTTCATGGAGGCACCCTCCCATGTTTACTTACCACTTCTCATTTGTTCAAATTATCAGGTTCTTAATGCTCTCTTGTGATGTCTTAGAATTTCAGAGTATTTTTGTTACCTCTTTTTTCTTCTCTTTCGTTTTCGTCAATTGAACCAACAAAACTAGCTTTGGCAAGCATTCAAGAAGAGGATTGAAAAGCATCCAAACTCTAAAGTATCCATCTTGACCATTCCCAACTTGCACCACAAAGTCTGGAATGCAAATTTGTTCTAGATTTTTACAACAAAAGTCAACCAAATTATCATCATGTGCCACCCATCTCACCATTCTCTTCAGAAGTGTTTCTTTTATTTTCTTTGTAGAATATTGGACTTTAGAACAACAAAAAATCTAAATTTGTACGATTGGATATATTCTAGTCTTACAAAGGTATATTTCAGAATATGAAACTTTCAAATGACTCAAGGGGAATTGAGGAGTCTCTAGTAGGGCAACTGCCATGTCTAGGCATAGAGGTCATGGGATCATTGGCATGATGTGCGTTCAAGTCTTGTACTGAATGGGTATGGAAAAATATATCCTTGTTTTCAATTATGCACTGCAGATTTGTATGGGCAACATTAGAAATTGAGCATGATGCAGAGCTCAATCAAGTTCTTCTTATCACTATCCACAATTGGGTATATCCCATTGCATTGAATGTGAGTGTTTTCCCTTTTTGGGCTTTTCAGAAGATTGTAATGCATCACATTTCACCAAGCCTTGATTCAAATTGGAGTACTGGATACAAAATGAGGCCCTGGGCCTCTCCTTTTATAGGCCCGAAGGGCCCTCTGAAATACTGACTGGTCAGCCCCTTATGATGGCCGACTCAGTCTGTAAATGACCGACCTGGTTGGCTGCCCCTACCAGCCCAACCAGGGCCCTATATAAGGGTCTTTCTAGGCCCTTTTGCAGCCTTTGTTTCAGGGCATAGAGCCCTCTATTTTACTGCAAGGTCCAGCCCAACCTGTCCTGTTTTGGTTCAGTCCTGGTAGGCTGGCTCTGACCAGCCCTACCAGCCCTTCCTGTGGTCGACCAGGTTTCCTGGTTCCCCCTCGTTCAGCCATATACAGGTGCCTCTGCTGCCCTGCTGGTTCTGCCTCTTGCAAGGCTCCTTCCAGCCCCGTAGAGCCACATGGCATCCCCCGTACTGTTGCTGACATCATCGCCAGATCAGTGGCTCATTTCTTTCTCTGATGTCTACCCCCATGGCAGCCATGCTGCTGCTCATGTGGCATTCTCTCAGTTCCCAGGTTCACCCCCCCCATGCTCTCCTCGTATGGGGGCTTACAGATGGAGAGGTGACCTTTCCAACAATAAGTAGCCTTGCATTAATGTGTCTTCTCAGACATAGATAAGGGTATACTGTTACACTTAGCCTTGGTATGGCCTTATAGGCTTTGGTATTCTTTCATGCCTCTTCATTGTTATCAACATGCTAAGTAGACCGTAAAGAGCGAGTACTTCAGGAAGATTGATGGACTTGGTTGTCAGTAATCAGTGACTGTTGAATCATTATAAGAATTTGAGTAAGAGCTATCCTAGGCTTGTGACCATGCTTATTTTTCTTTATTGGGTTACGGGAAACATCACCTTGCGCTGCTGTCTACATGCTGTCATTTCTATGTATAAAGTTTAGAATTAGCAAGTGTTCAATGAACGTTAAGATGAACATTATTATTGCTGAGATTTTTTTGCTCATTATGTGTTTTCCATTTGCAGGGTCTTGTGCAAGTATTTTAAGCATGGAGCATGCTTAAAAGGGGATGCTTGTGAATTTTCCCATGATTGGAGGGATCAAGAAAACAATGTATGCACAACTGATTTTGGCTCACTGTGAATGTAAATGCATCTTTGTTGGCATTGTTATCTGGTGTATTAGGTTTCATTAATTCCATGTTTAGTATTGTCAGCAAAGTGGTGAAGTGGAGAAACTAGTATGATTACAACTAGGTCCAAAAAGGGAGTTGTAAGGTTGGAACTATGGGTATAGATGCACTAGATGCCTCATACAGGGAGTCCTTTCTACATGTGAGCGTGTTCTTTGGGGGGTGAAATTCGTCTGTTGAATGTAGACATTTCTAAGTTGGTCAGCTATTTAATAAGATTTCCTTGATGAAGTCTATGCTGTTGTAATCTTTTAAGTTCGTAGTAGTCCCAGGTTGCTAATGGGGTCTTCTTGGTAAAGAGTATTCTGGCTGCTGGGTTGATTTACTTATTATTATTGTGCCACTTCTCTCTTTGATGCATCCAATTGCAAATGCTGGCTATAATATAAGAATGAATATTATATTCATTACCTTCACCGGTCTGATTTTTGTTCTGCATGTCTGTGATGAAGTTGAATGCTTGCTTCACATTGTTTTATTATAGATAAAACTTTTAGTTTATCATTTGCAAGTAAATCTATCATGCTGACAAGTTTTAGGTGACATTGTTTTGCATATGAGCGGTTTTTCTTTTCTAATTTTTAGTTTTTGAGTTTTGCTCTGTGTCTACAGACCCCTTCTGCCCCCCCCCCCCCTCTCTCTCTCTCTCTCTCTCTCTCTCTCTCTCTCTCTCTCTCTTTTCCTCTGTCTCTGTTTGTTCTTTCATTTTCTGTTCAAGAAAAAGGTGGAATGTCATCGCAGAGCATTGCATAGACACATATGTTTGCATGTGAAAATTAAAAGTCAGTGTCTCTGCAATACTTGTTTTGAAAATCATTTTAATGAATGTGGGCTATCACAGGTTTGCACCTTTTATCAAAGGGGACTTTGCTCATATGGAAGCCGTTGTCGCTATGAACATGTTAAGGTTAAAGAGCCACAAAACATCGCTTTGCCAGTGCGCTTTGCTCCAGCTGGTCGTCTTGACATTGGAAATAGCCACACTACTGTTGAACAGCTGGCTTTTACTCATACAAGTGTAGAAGATCTCGAGCCTTCAAAGCAGCTGTCAGTAGGCCCATTGACTGCTGCCTGGACATTGTCACCTTCAGAAGAGTCTGTTTCATCAAACATTGAAACCAATATCATGGGATCAAGCTGTATAGATCCCAGTGAAGAGCCTATTTGTGCTCTGGCTGCTACTGGTAGGTGTACTCGTGGAGACTCTTGTCCTCAGCTTCATGGGGACTTGTGTGAGACATGTGGTAAGCTTTGTCTTCATCCATTTAGGCCTGATGAAAGGGAGGAACATCAGAGGCAGTGTGAGCGCAATCAAAAGCGCTTGAACTCTCTTCTACGCAGTCAGGATATTGAATGCAGTATATGCTTGGAAAAGGTTTTGTCTAAGCCAACAGTTGCCGAAAGGAAGTTTGGTCTTTTGTCAGGTTGTGACCATCCCTTTTGCATCTCATGCATAAGGGGTTGGAGGAGCAACCCTCATGCTCCAGGCATGGATGTAGATACTGTAGTCCGAGCTTGTCCTGTGTGTCGTGTCTTATCTTATTATGTAATCCCAAGTGTCATATGGTACTTGAACCCTGAGGGGAAGCAAGAAATTGTTAGTGGGTACAAAGCTAAGATCAGGTATGTGCATTGCCAGCATTTGATGTTCATTATTAAGTCATTTCTCTTGATTTGTTGCCAAATTTAAGTTCACATCTTCCCCTTCTGTGGTTGGAAGATCAGAGGATTTATTTGTGATGCATTTCAATGAACATGCCCACTTTGTTTCTCTTTCTGTTCAATGGACCTGACTATCTATCTTTTGGCAGTGAAATTGATTGCAGGTATTTTAATTTTGGCAATGCAACATGCCCATTTGGCACCAGTTGCTTTTACAGGGTCAGTCTCGTTGTGGCAATAGATGAAATTGTGTTTGTTTCATAGAGTACTGTGATCAGATACGTTCCTCTACACTGAAGTTGTTGCGTTCCATCTAACAGCATGCTTTTAGAGATGGCACAAGAGAGGAGACAAAACTGCGTCATCTTGGCACAGCAGATGGAAGCACGGTCATTGCCAAAGATGTTCGGTATGTTTTCTTCTTTGCATTATAAAGAAACACAAAAGGTTGCAAGCTCAGAGGTGGTGTATAGGAAACCACACTTATTTGAGTGCTTCTTGCAAGCATAAATTGTATATGCTTTACAGTTGATTTCGGTAGGCCTGTCCTTGGCTCACTTGGAAACTGGTTGGTCTGCAGTCTATCCGATTTTTTGGGAAGATTAAATATACGGCAATAATGTACTGTTACTGGTAGGTAATTACTTGGCTGAAAAGTATTGTAAAATGCCATTTGGTCCCACACTTTTTGTTAAGACTAAGGTCTAGCTTTTCCATTTCAATTACAACTTGTTGGAGCATTTTTTCTTTTTACATGATTTTGTGTAAGGGTCAATACCATAGTTTATTCAGGAAACCATGACAAGAGAAAACAGAATCACGGCAAATAATCTAGCCAGGATAGTGAAGGTAGTTGAAGGAATTGTCAACTGGGCCTCTATAATCAATGATGAAAATATCTATTTAGGGAAATTTGAAGGTAGGGCAGGAAATCACAGCAAACTAAAAGGTTTGCCTCATAAACTAGAAAGAATTACGATCTCCTGTAATAAGCTCAAAAGGAAGTTTTTGTTACTCAGCTTAATCTGCAGGAGAGGACCAGAGTAGGGTTGGAGAGAGTTCTCATTACATTTTAGTTTACTGTCCACAAGCTAGTGAGGCTGCACGTCTGCTGATTTTTTGATAAACTTACATTGTCCTCTTTGTGTATCAGAGGCCTCTCTCAAGAAGCGTATCCTTTGTGCAATCAATCAGCAGCAGCAATGGCCTTGAAGCATGGACGTATATACATCTGGCAAGCATGTCAAACACGGGCCTATATTGTCACAAGTGCATGCTGTCAAAAGTGAGTAGTATTTACCCAGAGAGATTTGTTCAGGGCGGAGTGCAATTGCATAGTGCAATTGCATTCTATGAAAATAATGTTTAGTGTTATTGAAGCAGTACTTCAGAGCAAATAGGGCCCCCCGTCGATAGTATGCAGTTTCAATTAATTAGTTCATGGCAGGGGGAGTGCAAAATTAACATAAGGTGCGGCGAATTAACGTAAGGGAGTAAATCGATCAAGAATGTTCGCTTCCAGAAAGTTCGTATTGCCTCCCTCAGTCAGTATATGAGGGGGAGGGGGGGCCAGGGGAGGTAGAGTGGGAGAGGGGGGCAGGGAGGAAAAAAAATAAATTCTATTAATGTCCATGGGAGACCAACAGGTCTATGGGACAGCAAAAGAACCATCTAGTACATCTGCTTTAGGGAGGGCATATGGCAGCTCCCAGGGAGGGCAAAAGCAACCCCAATTATTTAGAGTACCTACATAATAGTCTGAAAGAGTAATCAGCCATACATCAGTTTAAGACTGAGTCTTTTGGTTTGGATATAAACTCTTTGATTAATGCTATGCCTTCATGGTAAACTGCCCATTTTACATCCTTCCTAGCAGCCCTGACTTTAGCTAATTCTGTTGCCTTATCTTCAATTGAGCTCGTGTAAGTTCCTCAGCTATCCATATCATGGTCCCTTTCAACTTGTAAGATTGTCGAAGAAGCTTGATCTGTAAATCTCGCGACTTAAGTGTAAGGATAGCATGTCCTCTGGAGTGCCGGATATTAGTTGCTCTGTCATCATCATCATCATCATCATCATCATCAACTTTCCATTCAATATTAGGCATGGTGGCTTTGACATGTGCTAAAGTCTCACTGAAAGGGTCATCATCTTTGAACCATCCTTCAGGGAGCCCCCCACCTCTGATCTTCAATGCATTATTGTGTCTGGCTTCGTGTTCTTTGATCCCTTTTTGGATATCAGTCTTGTTTGCCTTTGTGTCGAACTCCTCAATGACTTCTTTCTTGATTGATTGTACTTCAGTATGAACCATATCTTTGACTGTAGAGACTAGTTGAGGAGTAGGAGGAGAATTCTTATATGAGTTCACAACCTCAGCAATTACTACCTGCTTGCCTGGTCCCTCTAGAACTTGAAGTTGGGCTTTTACTTCTACAAGCTCAAGCCTTAACTCTTTGACTGCTTGCTGCAAATAATAAATCTGTTCATGTTGCCCAATGATGGGTCACTTGGACCGTTCTTGTTGGTAATTGCGTGCATACGCAGAGGGTGTCATGGCTGCAACTGTAGAGTACCGAGTCCTGATAGGTGAGGCTGATGGAGTTGAGGGGAATTTGGAGGAGAGGGTAGGCCATTCCATATTGGCTATTGCTATAGAACCCTTTAGTTGAATCTAACCCCCGGGCTGGGCGGGGGGTTTAGCCCAACTCGGGGTTAGAGAACCTAAGAGCTTGCTGTGAAGTGAAAACAGGGAGCAGAGAACAATTGATCAAGGAAGGATTGCCGGAGATGTGAAGTGAAGGAGGTGTTGTTGTTGACAATGACGCCACTGGTGGCGGTTCTGTTGCTTGCGGCGCTGTTGGTTGGCTCCTAGCAGTGCAGCTGAGAGGGAAGGAAACCGGGAGAAGAGCAAAAGGGGGAGAGAGTGAGAGAGAGTGAGAGACTCAAATGTGCGGGTGTGAAGTGATGAGCCACACCACAAACTCATTAGTTTTATTAGGATTAGGTTTTACCCTATGACTGTCTTAAGACAGTCATAGATGTCTTATCTTTAATAAAGGGGTGGCAATGTGCCTTTACCCCAACAACCTCCCACCTAAAGGCCAATGTGCCTAAAGGGGAGAAAAGAATAAAAATTACAGCAATATACAGTTACTATATACAAGACCATAAAATAAGAATGGTCTTATCCTAATCCCATGATGTGGCGGCAATGTGCAAACCGCTCTGTAGGCAAGCTCTTAGTGAGCAAATCTGCAAGATTATCATCAGTATGCACCTTCACAAGCTCAAGTCGCTTGTCTTCCAGTACCTCCCTGATGAAATGATATTTCACATCTATGTGCTTGGTCTTCTGATGAAAGACCGGATTCTTTGCCAACATGATAGCACTCTGACTATCACAATGCAAAACTGGCATATCTCCTGTAATGCCCAAGTCTCCCACCAGCCGAGCTTTTTGTACCATTCTCTTGGCGCCTGCTTGAGTCCATACAAGCTCCTCTTGAGCTTACACACAAGCTGCTCTTTCCCTTTAACAACATATCCCTCTGGCTGACTCATATAGATCTCATCATGGAGATCTCCGTGAAGAAAGGCTGTCTTCACATCCATCTGACATAAATCCATGTCGTCATGAGCAACAAGAGCTAACACTGCTCTCAAAGTAGTCATCTTGACTACAGGGGAAAAGATCTCATCAAAGTCAATGCCCTTCTCCTGCTTAAATCCCTTGGCAACCAATCTGGCCTTATACCTCGGTAAAGCATTTGAATCCACTTTGACTTTGTAAACCCACTTGCATGGCAAAACCTTTCTGCGTGCAGGTAGCTGCACCAAGTCCCATGTATCATTTTGAAGTAGGGAGTCCATTTCTGATTGCATGGCTTTCTCCCACTTCTTTTTCTCTGTTCTTCCCATAGCTTCCTTGAAGCTGGAAGGCTCACCACAATCTGTCAGCATGATAAAATCAGCCACATTATTGGCTCCTGGAACAAACCTGGCAGGAGGCCGTTGTACACGGGTGCTCCTCCTAACAAAATGTTCCGGATTAGGCTGCTGTCCAGCCTGTTCGTCATGCATGACGGGTGGCTGTACCACCATATCTGGCTGTTCTACAGCCCCATCTGCTGGCATATCCAGTGGTGCATCATTGGCAAAATTATCTGGCTGATTTTCAGCCTGTATACCCTCTTGAACAGGGTTATCTGCAGCAGCCTGCTGCTGCATATAAATGGGCATTCTTTGCTGTCCAACATCATCATAAATAACCCTCCTGTATTCCACAGGTTGCACGGGTTCCTTGTGTACACTATCCTCTTTAAAGATGACATCATTCCTGCGTATAATCTTCCGTTTAACGGGATCCCATAACCTGTACCCCATTTCACCTTCGTCACCATAACCCATAAAGATGCATCTGATAGACTTTGGATCCAGTTTGGTGCGCAGTTCTTTGCGTACATGAGCAAAGCACTCGCAGCCAAATACACGTAAGTGCTTATATGAAGGTGGCTTGCCAGACCACACCTCCTCTGGCACTTTCAACTCCAAAGCCTTGTTTGGCGACCTATTAATAATGTGAACTGCTGTTTGCACGGCTTCTGCCCAAAAGCCATGGGGTAATGCAGCATAAGACAACATACATCGAACCTTCTCCTGAATAGTTCGATTCATCCCCTCACTTGCACCATTTTGAGATGCATTATGAGGGGCTGTGAGTTCCTGTTTGATGCCCTTAGCTTCGCAAAACTGCACAAAAGCATGTGACACATACTCACCCCCATTATCGGATCTGAGGCATTTCAGCCTACGACCTGTCCGATTCTCAACCTGAGCGGCAAACTTCTTGAAAGCATCTAAGGCATCGCCCTTATGCTTCAAGAAATAGACCCACACTTTGCGTGTGGCATCGTCAATGAAAGTAATAAAATATTTTGCACCCCCTAGTGATAACTGTGGCATCTCACACAAATCAGTGTGCACTAGATCAAGCGGTGCTCTATTCTGGGGAGTTCTCCTCTTATGAGGAGTCACAGAATGCTTGCCAAATATGCAATGATCACAAGTAGGCAAATCTGAAAAAGAAAGAGACGGCAGATAACCCAAGCGTGACAGTTCTTGCATTCCTTTAACAGACATGTGTCCCAATCGGCTATGCCACAATGAAACCTTTGGCAGCTCGGTTATGGCAACAACATGATTACCCACATTGGAAACATAAAGAGGGTACAAGGTATCACTCTTAAAACCCTCAGCCACTACAGCGTGGCCATCAGTAATCACCCATTTGGAATCCCCAAATGTGGTGTGGTAACCACTGTCATCCAATAAGCCAGTGCTAATCAGATTTTTCTTGATTTGCGGCACATGGCGAACACCATCAAGCATAAATGTGCGTCCATCAGGGAATACTATCTGTATACTGCCAATCCCTGCAATCTGACATGCATAGTTGTTCCCAAGATGAACAACTCCATAAGTACCTGTGTAGGAAGTAAACCACTCCCTATGAGGAGTAACATGAAAAGAAGCACCTGAGTCCAAGAGCCAGGTGTGCATGTCATGGCCATCAATAGCCAAAGCATGTGCTATTACAGCAGAAGAGCATAAAACATCATGTATGTCACTGTCACTGTCCTCTGCTGCAACATTCACTGCATCCAAGTCATCTGCCTTGGCCTTGCCTTTGCCTTTGCTTCCATTGCCTGCATCCTTTGTTTCAGCCTTCTTGGCTTTCTGATCCCGTATGAACTTGAAGCACTTAGACTTCACATGTCCCTTCTTGCCACAATAAAAGCATTCAATATCCTTTTTGCCACGGGATTGACTGCGGGATTTGGACTTACTAGCAGATCTCCCCTTCTGCTGAGTCCTGCCTCTATCCTGTACCTGCAAGGCATTTGAAGACTTGCTGCTCGCATTATTCTTCCTGCTCATCTCCTCCATAAGGAGAGAGCTCTCTACATCAGCATACATAAGAGTGACATTCGAATTTGACAGGGTGGTCTTGAAAGTGTCCCAACTCTCAGGGAGGGTACACAGCAAGAAAGTAGCCTTGAACTCCTCATCAAGGTTCAATCCTTGTGCAATAAGCTGTGTAAAGATGGCATTGAACTCACTCAAGTGTGAGGTCATAGCTGTACCTTCCTTCATGCGAAGATCAACCAGCTTCTTCAACCAATAAACCTTACTGGCTGAGCTGTTTTGGGCATACAACTCTTCTAGCCTCTGCCATAGGCCATAAGAGGTCTTTTCAGCCTGAACATTGAACACAAGAGTATCAGAAATAGTGAGCATGATAGCTGCCCTTGCGGACAAATCAAGCTCTTCCCAGTCATCATTTGTCATGTTAGATGGCTTGACACCCTTCACCCTTATGGGCTTAGAAATCTTCTTTAACAGAAGTACATTCAAACACTGTTCTGCCCATAATGCATAATTGTGTGCCCCTTCCAACTTCTTTATGTTCAGAATTGATGATTCACTTCCCCCTGATGCCATATCAGATAAGGAAAGTACCTGACTCCCTGTAAGTCAAGAAAGACTGAATAAAATTCTGATTTCTCAGAAAAAACCTGCTCTATCAAGAGCCAGGAGCACTCACAATAGTGCTGTTTTTTACTGTCAGAAAATCTGCAGCAAAACAGAAAATTCCCCCCAGTTACTGTACCTTCTGAAACACTGTACCGTGCTCAAATAGGCATAAAAACAGTAATTTCAGAATGCTGCAGCTGCTCCACAAGTGCTTTAACAGTGCATAATCAGCTGACAAAGCACAAACACTGCTGTCCTGATCACTTCTCCCACCTCAGATGAGGTATTGCACTGATTTAATATGCATAAACCACTTTGCATACACCAAAAAAAAAAAAAATCTGACACTTCAGCCTGTCACAAAACCTGCAACAGAAAATGGGATAAATCCCAAGCAATCACCCTTCTGCCAAGGGGATAAAATGCATCTGAAGATCTCTGTCGGTAACCCAAGTGCTCTCAAACAAAATCTGGGCAAAAGCCCCTTGATCTGACACCTGAACCAAGTGAAGAACACCTCAACACTGAGGTAGCATGCAATGTGAAAGTCTCTCTGACAAAATCAACCAACAGTGTAATGCATATACTGCCCTGTGTAGAAATGACATACACAGATCCCAACGTACAAACACTCAATGAGGAACCTTTTGAGCACTGTCAACGATGGACAGCTAGGGACCGAGTAAACTCGATGCGCCCTGGCCAAGCGTGGCTCAACTGAAGTTCTCTGAGTGTTGCACAAGAAATGTGACCTGCATGAAAATGTCACCTCCACACTGCGGAAATCGAGGCAAATGTGTGCTCTCTGGCACCACACTACCTCAAGGCATACAAAGCATCAACTGCCAGGCAAAAGCCCTATGATCTACTCACCCGGAAACTGAGATTCAAGCCCAGTAAAAGCATAAAAGTCCTCTGCAAAATCAAGGCATTTCCTTCACGAAAACAGATAACTGTGCAATCAACCACACACTGTGGTTCTCTTCACCTCAAGCACGAGGTAAATGAAGGTACTTGCTGTACTTTCAAGAAAACACAGTTTTGAGAACTGAAAGATGATCCTGAATGAAGAGCAGAGAGCTCTTTCTCCTTCTTTTTCTTCCAAAAAAAAAAATCCTGTGCCTGCTGTACTTCCCGTACCTGCGCACGTGTGCAGGGTACGGAATCCCAGAAGAGAAATTTTTTTTTTTTCGAAAGTTCTTCCCTGATGCAGCTTCCTGTAGGTACGGCCGTACGGACGGCCGTACGTCCGTACTGTTTTGTACGGCGCGCGAAAAGGCCTGCGCCCACGCGTGCGCCTGCGCGATGCGCTGCCGCTGCAGCCCGCACTGCCTCTGAGCTCACGCTGCCGGCGTCCACACGTGCGCGCCGCCTTGCTGCTCGCAGATCTGCTGCAGCCCGCGGGACTGTACGGGCGACTCCTGTCCGTACGGATGTACGGACGACGTACGTCCGTACACCTGCGCGTCGCCCTTGCTCACGCTGCCCCGCTCGCCTCCGCCCTTGCTCGCGCTGCTGCCCTTGCAGAGGCTAGGTAGAGATCGAGGGGATGGGTAGGCAAGGGTAGAGGGAGAAGAGGTAGGGGATGGCTCTGATACCAGTTGAGAGGGAAGGAAACCGGGAGAAGAGCAAAAGGGGGAGAGAGTGAGAGAGAGTGAGAGACTCAAATGTGCGGGTGTGAAGTGATGAGCCACACCACAAACTCATTAGTTTTATTAGGATTAGGTTTTACCCTATGACTGTCTTAAGACAGTCATAGATGTCTTATCTTTAATAAAGGGGTGGCAATGTGCCTTTACCCCAACAGCAGCTACTGGCTAGCTAGCTACGTTGCGAGCTACAGTTAAGGCGGCGGACTGACAGGCGGAGTAGGCGGGCGATGGGCGAGATGGGCGAGAGAAAAGTGACAGGTCGGCGAGACAGGCACGCGAGAGAGAGAGAGAGAGAGAGAAAGAGAGTTTATTAAAGTCTTCGGAAGACCGATGTGTTTATGAGATTGTGAAAAACCTTGTACAAATGAGTTGTGGTAGTGGAGCTACTAAATGAGCATCCACACCAATGCAAAATGCAAAAATGCAGAACGGTAGTACTAAGTCCTAAGTACAACATAGTCATGTCAATGGTCGACTATAAATCAATCTCATCATCATCATCATCATCATCATCATCATCGTCATCATCAGCAGTACATCAGGGTGGATGAGGCAATGGGGGCATGAAGTGTTAGAAAATAACCCAACAGAGGGTACACGCAGTGGAAGACTTATAGTAATGCCCAGGAGCTCACATAGTGTGCGTGTGGGATGTGGAATCACAAACTTCTTTACTTAATGTGCGTCGCATAGATGTGCAGACTCATCAATAGACAATGAACCAGCCAGATAGAGAAACCACCAAAACTTATATATTTCCGTCCAAAACTATGGACACAATACAAAAGAGATATAGATCCAGAGTCCCACCAATGGTGTGGTCCTCTGATCTTACCACAAGGTCCTTCTCCTATCAGCTGGCTATCTCTAGACTCGAGCCCGCGTGCTCCACCTCGAGCGTTTGTAGACTTTCCGTCCAGTGTGTTCTTCTCCACCTTACTGCCTGTGAATCAGTCTAGGTGGGCAGCCCCTGCCAAGCTTTGTCTGCAGCACATAGGTCCCTGTTCCACTGCTCCAACCTGCTTGTGAATGGCTGCTCTAGAAGGTATGATGATCACAACACCTTGCTGCCCTAGAAGACAGCCAAGGTCCCAGCCCTTAGGGAACTCAGTCTGCAGCACTCCTTCAACTCTCCTTTACCTCCAAGATGAGGCCAAAGGGAATGCCTTCAGGCTGCTCCTGTCTGCTCCACTTTTGCTGGATGTTGGATGAGGCCACAAGCCTCTCCTTTTATAGGCCCTAAGGCCTGCTGTAGAAAACCGACCAGCCAGCTTCATACTGGCTGACCAGACTGGCCGACCAGTCTGCTGCTGGTCCAGCCCTTTAAGGGCTCACAAAACTAGGCCTTTATGGCCCACACTTTTAGGGCTTTTGGCCCTCCAATCTAGGCAAGGGCCCAGCCTATATAAGGCATGCCTCTGCCCACTGGCAGCCCCATACACCTGCGCTCCTGACCTGCCATGTCAGTGCCTGTTTATCCTGTTCTCCTGATCTGCCACGTGTGCGCCTCAGTTCTGTACTATTCCGGACTGTTGGTGACGTCATCCATGGTCTCTTCTCTTGGGTCCCTACTGCTGTCCTCTGCTCCGCCTTATGCTCTTGCAGATCAGCCAGGTACCTGCCTCTCTTCTTTTGGGGCACATCCTGCCCTAGGTCTCCCTCCCCCACGCTCTCCTCATTTGGGGGCTTACAGATGGGGAGGTGACCTTTCCAACATGAAGTCGGCAATAGAGTGCTGTCAGCCACTCAAAGGTGCAAAACTGGCACGTCTCCTGGTCGTAGCTCTATGTCTAACCAGGGCTACTGTGACCCCCGTCGGTCGGGCTTCGACTCTAAACAGGGAGGGGATGTCCCCAAATGTGATCTGTGACGGCGGGTGGGGGTGAGGGAGAGGAGAGGGAGCGTAGTGATAGAGGCGGAGAGGAGTGAGAGGCAGGGGAGGCTGAGGCAGCGGAGGAGGGGAGTTGTCAGAGTGGCAAAAGCAAGGGAGGAGGCAGAGAGGAGTGAGAGGCAAGGGGGTTGAAGGTGAGGAGTGAGAGAAGCAGCGGGAGGAGGCAGCAAAGGAGGGGGGAGAAGGAAGAGGGAGCTTCGTAGAGGCTGGAAGAGGCGAGGGTGGCGAGGTCTTAGCTTAGTGTGAATTAAGGATGATTAATGGGAATACACCTTAGCTCAATCCGATTGAGGGGCGACGAATACTCAAACTAATTATTAGATTTCAGGCGTAGGAGCGATTAGGAGTGATTAGAAGCCATTATGTATGTATCTTGTAATTGTTGGTTAATGGCCTTAAACTTTCCATGTGTCACAAGGTGACCTATAGGTATTTCCTCTCTGTGGTTCCTGTTAAAAAAGTGTGAATCATAGGTAAGGTGGAATGGAAACATTTTCAATTTACTTTTTTCTTGAACATATGCAGTCAGAGATGTAGGCAAAGGGTACCTTCCTTTCTTTCATAAATTGAGAAAGAAATGCATAAACGAAGAGCTGCAAGGGTTAACGACCCTGGTGGCAAGCCTCTAAGGGGAGGTATTGGGTGACTTTTCCCCCCCCCAAAGAAGAGAGGCTTCTATTAGAAAATTGAGAAAGTGATACAGATCAGCAATCCATGGGACGCTTCACAAAACCTGGCGGCTGGCTGCTATGCAACCTACTTCTCAGGACCCTGGCTCACTGCCTGGAGTTTCCTAGAACCCGTTGCCAACAACCAGTGGTGGGCTATATGACCAGTGGATTCCCTGATCCCTGAGATGTAAAAGATTCCTGCAGGCTATGCCTTGCAGAATCTCTCCCACCTCTTGGCACCTTCGTTAGATCTCTCTGCGCTCTGCTTTCATGTGACCAACAAGGTGTAGATTATATCGTGCCATATGTTGACGAGGGTGGCACTTTCATTAGATCTTTCTGTGCCCTGCTTTCAGGTGACCCGCAAGGTGTAGATTATATCATGCCGTATGTTGACGAGGGTGGATGCTGCCCCTCCATCACTATGATGCTTGATATTCCAGGCTGTGATGTGGCCACCATCTCCTAGACTGTCCTCTGGCAGCTATTGTTCCTGCTGCAGTATGAGCTGTTCTTGTTGTCCCAGTTGCTGCTGCTGCTGTCGTACAGCATCTGCTTCTTCTGCTGACCAGGTATGACCTCTCTTTTGCTGCCCTTCTGGTGGCCACATCCGGCTGCGCTTTGCTTCAGCCTGTGTGCCCTCACCAAGAGTCTATTCCTTATTGCTGGCCAGGGTGGCCCTTTGAGGCTGCCATAAAATAACATCAGAGATGATTTCCGTCTGCTGCCCATGTGGCAGCCATCTTGTTGCCCACATGGCAGCCAGCCCTTGAGCTCTCCCAATTTGGGGGCTTGTAGGTGGGGCATTGACCCTATTTATCCAACATACTCCCCCAGTCACTTGCCCAAGGCTGGGTTTTCTTGTTCCCAAAAGGAGGAGACTGATCTGACATCCATCAGTGGGTGCCTGAACATAGCCTACAAGATCCTAGCCAAGGTCTTGAGCTTGAGGCTCTGTCCACAACATCCTTGACATGTTCTGTTCAGGAGAGGCACATCTTGGACAGCATCTTCAATTCTTAGCAGGCCTTGGATTGGGCACGAGAGGAGGCCCAACCTCTCCTACTGGATTTCGAGAAGGCGTTCGATTGGGTAGACTTTGTCAGTGTTGTGATGTTGGGTATCTTGAGATGGTAGTTCATTGCCTTGGACTTTTCTAGGGGCTCAGAGGATTTGGCGGTACGTCACATTTTGGCCACCAATGTGAGAGTGCTCTAGATAGGACATGACAGCTTGGTTGACAGAGGTACGATATGCTTTCCACATTGAAATGGTCTCTCCAGCCTACATGATAGATGGTCTAAGTGTCGTTGGCTTGGATATTCAAGAGGTGGGCCATGCTGTTGCTAACAGGAGCAGCAACAAGTGCTGCAAATGGGCAGGCTTGATAGGTTTGCAAAGCAGCAATAGACTGGTTGGTAGAGACAGGTTTGTGGTCAGCCAACAACAATTTTTGGTCGGTAGTAGGTTTGGTTAGGATAGGTGGTAGATAGTTTGCCCCACCAGTTGGCTATTTTTGGGGCTATCAAGCCCCATAAATAGGGCACATTGCAGGGCTCCTTGCATCCCAAGAGTTCCTACCTGCAAGTCACATTTCAGGGTGAGGAGCAAAGGGATCAAACGATCAACACGAACAGTTCTTGCAAGGCAGAAGTTCTTGACATCCACAATACACGTTGGTGCAGACCTACACAATGTAGGAGAGCATAAGGTGGTGCAATGGAGGAAGCTTTGTCTGTAGAGAACTTATTAGCAGATTTTTGCAGGAGTAATCAACCTAGAGCAGCCATTGAAGTCTAATAGGAGACACATGGTGATCTAGAGTCTACTACAAAGGGATCGGCAAAAGGTGCCTAAGCTTGGTGCCCCATCTTAGCGGATGTTTGCTGAAGGTGTTGGTAGCCTAAGCCAAAAGAGTCTTGAAAAGCTGGCTAATGTGCTCCCAAAAGTAGCGAGTTATCATCAGGGACAAACCATCCTCCCTATGGGGCCTTTGTGCACAGGGAGAGCCTTGAGGGATTTCAAGCATAGTTACGCTGAAATGTGTTTCAGAGGCTATTTTGCCCCAAAACATTTCAGTAGAAACATTTCTAGACAGAAAATGGCGCTGGAACATTTCTGAAGGAGGTGTGAAATGTTTCAACCGGGCTGAAACAGGCTGTTTCAGACTATCCCTATGCGATTTGCCGCCGCCTCTTTTGTTTCGCCGTTTTCAGCTATTGGAGGATCTTGGAGCTTGTCTCAGCCCTCCTTGCACTCCCTCCAATGATCCCCAAAACAATCGACCGCTTGAGGCACCCTATCACCAAGTTAACCAGTACGAGGGAGGATATCATGCCCCCAAAGTATCAAGAAGAGATTAGCCCTACTGGCCTAGCCCTTGAGCTCCCTCAAAGATTTCGGCTGCAAGGACTCAATCCAAGCTAAGTTTGGGTGAGTGTTGACTTGTGACAACCATGCAAGGTGGCTTGCAAGAAGGGTATGGTAACATGGCTGAAGTGGTAGATGAGTGGTGAGCAGGGTGAGAGCAAGAAGTGTTAGAAAAGCAACAACAGACTAATCATGGGCTAGGAACTTGAGGGGGCCACTCAACAACATATATGACTGTCATATAAAAGCAGCTTGGTATGTCATTGGGGCCTTACCTTTAATGTTGGATAGCAATGCCTCTATTTGTTGAGATATGTCGGGGGGGGGGGGGGGGGGGGGGGGGCATGGCTTGTGGGGATCAGCTAGCTAAAGAGCAAGTTCATCCTAATAGAAATGCCTCCATTTGTTGAGATATTTCGGGGGGGACATGCCTTGTGGGGAGTGGCTAGCAAGTTTGTCCTAATAGTTCTGCTCATCAATGGGATCTTGTTGACGTTGTTGCTATTGTTCCAAGACTTAATAGCTTCGCAAGCTGCATTTGTTGCTCCTTTATATTCAGATTGTGGAGATGATAGGGCAACAATGCTCTAATCCTTGCACTCCTTTAGGTTCTTCAGCCCTCCTTCAAACCATCCACTCCTTCCACTCCTACAACCATCCTTCAGGCTCCACTCCTTGAATCTCTCCTTCAAAATTTAGCCTCCACTCCTTCAGCCCTCTTTCTAAAACTCCTTGACGTGGCGTTTCCTCGTTTGAACCTCCAAAAGTCCTGAAATGTTTCCGTTTTCCCCCATTCCCCGTAACTATACTTCCAAGAGCTCCTCATCCATGAAGGGGGGCTTGTAGCTGTGCCATAATGCGCGTGGTGACCAGAGATCACTGCTAGTACACATATTTGTTTGTGAGTTGGAAGGTGGTGTTGTGACCATGCACTAGGCACAATATCCAACCTGCTCGTCTCAGCCACTCCTCGAGGATCTCCATCATTTGGTCCTTCAACATAAGGTTGAAGAGAATTGGAGTCCAGTCCTCTCCTGTGGCCACAAAGTTGAAGCCTCTAAGGCAATGGTTGGCGGCGAGGTCTACAAGGAGGATGGATTACAAGGGTGATCAGAGCCGGCAGAGAGGGAGTGAGGGATGACGAAGATGGGTGAGAGGATGGAGAGGTGGTCTAGTCTACTAGTGGGGGGGGAGGGGGAAGGCGGTAGTTCAAATGGAGGGGGTGGCAACAAGGGTAAGGGTGGGAGTGGAGGTGAGGACAGGTGCAAAGACTGCGAGGGAAGTATGGAGGAGGGAGGGACAGAGGAGGAACGGATCTCTTGTGTAGGTCTTGAAGTTGTCTGACCCTATGTGGGAATTTGCCGTATGTCTTGTGGCACCAACTCTAGTGGCTGATCAAAGAACTCCTCCCTCTTGGGGAAAGCCTGGCACTCAGGGTGAGGCACCTATGGCCGTGATCCCTATAGGGATGCTTTGGCTGAGGTCCCATCCTCGGTTGTTGCCTCTGGCATGCCTGTGTCCTTCAATTCTTTGCTGCGTGCTTGCTGACTTTCTTGCTTTCTACTCTAATACAATCCTTTTTCAAAATGGGGCAACTCATGGGGTTTGCGATTGAGGAGGCTATGGCTCCCAACTGTTTTTTTGGAGGGGGGGGGGGGGGGCAGTCCCAAGGGGCACTTTATTCCCTTGTTAGAGGTTTTGTTGCCTTGGGCTAGTTAGGGATTGTTAGGGTTTTTATTATGTGTGTGTGAGGGTACATAACCCTAAGTTTTTGAGTTGTACTTGACTCTTTGCAATATCATCATTTCATTTTCTTTCATCCCTCCACTCTCTGTCCTCCACCCATTTCTGACATTTGGTATCAAAGCAGGTTGCTCTTGTTCTCGCACACCTGCCTGCTCCATTCCAAGCCTGGGAGCAAAGTGGTGTTGTGAGGAAAGCTCTTAGTCGGCTCTGTTTTCACCAGCCACCATCAGTTTCAAGCTACCTAAACCAAACCGCCTCCTGTTCGGGTTTTTTCCAGTGAGGCCGCCTTTGTTTCGGGTCTAGCTGCCACCTTCAGAGGTCATCCCCTACCTGTTCAGCCAGTTTTGGAGGCGTTTCAGACCTGCACATTAGGGTTTCAACCTGGGTGCCACCTCTTCTGCTATACTTGCTGCTATTCTGCCCCTAGGCTGATGATTAAATGCAGTCATTGCAGATTTTGGCAGTTTGGGTTGATGTGTTGGCAAATTCAGTGAGATTGGTAGACACTTGCATGACAGTGCATAATTTACAAGCAGATTCAGTGGCATTTGGGCATTTGCAGATTTTTGTTGTTGGGCATTTTTGTTTCAATGTGAAGCACGTCTTTGATGATGCATCATAATCAAAATTAGAATCTGGGAGGTGTGTTTGGGGTTTGGGCCCAGGAGGATGAACTAGATGCCACCAATTATTCCTTGTGGAGTTTTATGGTGAAGATTCTGTTAGTTGCTAAGAGTCTATGGGGCTATGCCATAGGTGATGAGGCCTGTCCTCCAATGTAGTTATTGCTCCTGCTACACCTTAGTAAGGAGGTAATGCACATGATAGGCAGCAAGCTCCGATAAAGCCAAATGCACCTTCTGTTCCTACGAAGGATAAGAGGAGATGGGATGCTAGGGATCAGGCTATGTCTCTTATTGCCCTGTTTGTTAAGAGGCTCATTATACCTCATATACGTTCTTCCAAGACCTCCAAGACCTCCAAAGGAAGCTGAGGATGCTTTGGAGATTGATATTAGGCAAGGAACGAGGCCAGATTTCTTACTTGACAAGACAAGTTAATAGTATCAGGATGTAGAAGAGTGATGTCACCACAATGTAAATATCCTAAGTCAAAGTACAGTTGACCATTTATTTGATCATAATTAAAGAGTTTTATATGTGTTAATTACGGTCAAAAAGTTATTTTAATGGTCGAAGTATTGACTATGGTCAAAGATACTTGACTCCAGTCAAGTAAATCTGACTGCAGTCAGAGAGTGTTGACTTCGGTCAACAAGACTTGGCATGCGCCAAGAGGGTTAACCCCGGTTAACCAAGATGTGCCAACTTCGGTTGGAGAGACCTGGCTATAATTAAGGTGCCTTGACCTTTGGTCAAAGCTCTTTAATTATAATCAAGAGTGTTGACTCCGGTCAACCAGAGAAAAAATATATATTTATTTGTATATATATATTTGTTTAAATGTGCACATGTGTTCAGTGGGGACGCCCACCGTGACTAGGATTAGTCCACAGTGTGTTATTTGCATGCAAAGCGCTAACAATTAATGGGTACCATGGTGGTGCGCTTTAATTAATTGTTGCAGGTACTAGCAAGGATTTTTTTTCCTAAGCGAAATGGGAGCCTGACAAGCATCTAGGAAGCAGTTCGTGTGACCGAGAGCTTTGAAGACTCCAGAATGGCCCTTAGTGGCTTGTAATAGGATTTAGTCTACATTTTAGACAAGTGGCATGTTGCCAATTTGAATGGAGCTTGAAGCTCTTGTAAAAGTAAGGATTTTTCATGTTTTGAAGGGGGAGACTTACGAGACAGCTCTAAGCTGAACTTCTGTAACAGATTTTCTGCAAATGAATAAAGACCTTCGGGGGGGTCCAGCCCGACAATTTGTCCTGGGCCCTAGTGTATGTTCAGAGAGAGGGAGTGAGGGAGAGTTTTGGAGAATAAAAATTCCGTCGTTGACGTGAAGCCATAGCTGTCTTTCACCCTCCAGTCTGGTTTTATTGGTATCAGAGCCTTGGTTCGTTGTCTTTCAAGGCAGCGATGGTCTGAAGAAAAAAAAAAAACGTGGGAACAGGATGAAGCAATTGCAACGAATGGCCGTCCCAAAAGCTTGCACGAAGGCCATGCTAATGGCGAAGGAAATACCTATGGGATGCTTCTAATGAAGAATTCATTGGTAACGTTAACCAAGAGCTGAGCCGGTTGCACAGGCGCTGAGGCCTCGTTGACTTCAAGGTGTAGACAGATTGAGGCGAGGCAGAGGCACCTAGACAAATGCGTGACGTTTTGATACATATCCAGGAACTGACTCGATTTAGGAAGCTCATCAGCCGGCCGTGACTCACATGAGTGCTTGCTACAGTGGCTTGAGGTCGCAGTCACTCATGGTGATTCCAGAAAATCAGGCGGACATATGGCGATGGTGCGACGATAGACGCAAAAGGATTGTTCCGCCGTTGATTTCCTTGCGTGGGTGCTAGCTCCACGTAGAAGGTTTTGTGGGAATGTGCGTTGGAGATGCCCTGAGCAGATAATTGCTTGACGCCTAGTAGGGATAAAAGACGCCTTCACGCAAGCGCAGGTCTGTTGTTTGACAGAGATACCGACGGTGATGATCAAGGCCTTTACACGAGAGGTTTGACAGAGATATCGACGGTGATGATCAAGGCCTTTACGCGAGAGGAAAATGCTAAAGCGTTTTGACAAAGTGACACGTTGCAGCGTGGGGGATCTGTGCTGACGTGGCAGGCCTAACCGACAGGTGACGTGGCAGCCAGGTGGCGTCCGCACTTGCAGGCGCTGACGTGGCGGATGGAGCGATGGGTTGATGACGTGGCACTGACACGTGGCAGACAGCTCAGAGCTGACGTGGCACACTGACACGTGGCAGCCAGGCTGGCAGACCTGTGGTTAGTGTGACCTTGTTCAAGTTAACTGCAGTTAGCTGACCCTGGTTAGAGATCTGGTCAGAGGACAGTCTAACTAGACTAGACTGGTGCAGTTAACCAGTTTGGTTCAGTTAGTGGCCAAGTTACAGACATCTAACCAGACCAGAACAGGACTGATCTGGTTAATGTAACCAGCAGTACCCTTAAAAAAAAAAAAAAAAAAAAGAGAGTTGCAGAGACAGTTTTTGCCATCAATACCCACCTATCTGGTAATCATTTTACTGTCAGAAAATCAGCAGAAAACAGAGAAAATCAGAGTTTTGCAGAAATAAAAGAGATGCATGCCTTTGTGCACAGAGAAGGGGAAACAGATGCCTTTTGAAGCCATCTGCAGCAGCCAGAAAAGGGCAATATAAATTGTTGATGCTTTGGCAATTGTGTGGGTATATGCCTTGAACTGACAGCCAATACTGGCATAGATTGTAAATGCAAAACACCTCTTGTTGAGGTACTTTTTCTGTTGAAAAAGCAAAAGTAGAGTGCATCAGTTACCCGCACTGTCTGAGAAATCTGCAGATCTCAGAATATGGATCAATCACCCATCCAGTGGGATTCACAAGATAGGGATGTACATCCAGGACAGAGAAATGTGCCGCAAACTCAACAAGAATTTGAACAGATGGTACGCACTCGTATACAAGAGCTGGAAAATCTCAAAAGGGATCCCAGGGCTCAGTATTTGTTTCCAGCAGAAGCTATGCCTAATCCAGTATATGACGTGCCAATGCCAGAGGCACACTCTCGTGTACAGTTTGAGAGAGAGAGATCTCATAGATCTCATAGGAGACGGTCCCATAGTAAAAAGAGATCGAGGCATCATCACCGATCTCCTAGTCCATCACCGTCTACCTCGAGTTCGACTTCTGTGTCTTCTTCTTCCTTATCAGATAAACCATCCAGGAAAAGAAGGAAACACAAGAAGTCTGGGAAGATAAAGTCTTCCAAAGCGACAAGGGAATTTAAAGAGGGAGGAAAATCTGTCAAGTTTATGACCTACAATGGACAGTATGGTCATACAGACAAAGCATTGCAGTTTATCAGACAGTTTGATGCTGCATTCGGTACAGAGAAATTTTCAGAATCCTCCAAGTTAAGAATAGTCAGTCTACACTTAACAGCAACGGCTAGTGCATGGTGGAGTGCACTGACCACAGATGGGTCAGCCCCAAGAAAGTGGAAGGGCTTCAAGAAAGCCTTCTACCAGCAGTTCATGCCTAAACAGTTTAGAGACCATGTTCTTCAAGATTGGGACAACTTGCACATGGATGCAGGAGATACAGTGGATGGGTACAACCAAAAGTTTTGGGATGCTTATTTGCAGGTTGCACCGTTCAAAAAGATCTCCAAAGGCACCTAGATGAGGAAGTACAGAGCAGGTCTCACTCCAAGAATTCAGGCAGTATTGAATGCTTTGGGGGCAAAGAATATTCAAGATCTTATGCATTCAGCTTCAGTAGCGAGTCTTGTGCCGCTACAAGATCCATCTACAGTGCCATCCTTGCATGCAGGACGTGCTGATAAAAAGAAAACTGATTTTTCAAAATCAGAAAAGAAAGAGTACCCTAAGGTTGAAAAGAAAGGGTTTCAGCCTCAGAAGCCGAGGGGTACTCAAATGCTTCAGGTGCGGTAAAGAGGGGCATGTGGCTGCCCAGTGCCCAGAAAAGCCTTCAACATCGAAGGGAAAAGAGGCAGAGAAGCCACAAGGACCGCAAAAGCCAATGGCGGGGGGAATTCCTGATATACTGGGTCATGCTTTGAACCCAGAAGAACGAGAATTACTGCTATCATGGGGCAAAGTTAGAGACCAGCAAGCGCTAATTCTATTTGATCCAGGGGCTACTGATAATTTCATATCAGAGGATCTAGCCCTGAGGCTGGGAATAAAGACGGAAGAGTTAGGCAGGGCTTTGGATGCCGATCAAATGTTTTGTGGGAATCCTGTGCCAGTTACTTCCTTGATAGGGAAGCTCCGTCTTCATGTTCAGAGTTATGTGGATCAGGAAGACTTCTTCATTTCTCCACTGAAACATTATGATGTAGTTTTGGGAATGCCTTGGTTTCACCGCAAGGCAGTGAAGTTGACTCTTCCTGAAAGAGTGATGGAGTTTGTGCATAGGGGGGAAAATCAGCGTTTAATTGCCAGGAATAAAGGGGACACTATCCTCATTGTATCTGATGTTTCATGCGGTAAAGCAATAAAGTCTGCAATTTCTGCGTACATGGTTTTTATAAAAGAAAAAGAGAATGATATGCATGCTGAAATGAATGATGCAGACAAAGATAAGTTTCAGTTTCTTGTAAACTTTAAAGATTGCTTTTTTGATGTTTTGCCAGGGGAGTTACCCCCAGAGAGACCAGAAGATCATCAGATAGAGTTAATGCCTGGTAGTGAGCCACCAAACAGACCCCCTTATAGAGTCAGTGCGACTCAGAGAGAGGAGATTATGGCTCAGGTACAGGACTTGCTGTCCAAAGGGTTGATTCAGCCCAGCTCGTCTCCTTTTTGTTCCCCTGTACTATTAGTACAGAAGAAAGATGGTTCATTCCGTATGTGCGTCGACTATCGCGCACTGAATAAAATGACCATCAAGAATAGATTCCCTATTCCGCGTATTGATGATGTCCTGGATCAGTTAAATGGAGCTTCAGTTTTCAGCAGGATAGACTTAAAGAGTGGCTACCACCAAGTGAGGATACAGCCTCAGGATGTGCATAAGACAGCATTCCGCACAACATTCGGGTTGTATGAATACTTAGTGATGCCTTTTGGGTTGACAAATGCTCCAGCCACATTCAATAGAATGATGGATCGTATCTTCCGGAAGTACAGGCATTTTACGGGTACTTTCTTTGATGATATCTTAGTTTTTTCTAAGACAGAGGAAGACCACAGAGAACATCTTGCTATAGTGTTTCAAGAGCTGAGAAATCATCAGCTCTATGCCAACAGCAAGAAAAGTGAATTCTTCCTGGAAGAAATCCACTATCTGGGGCATATAATATCCAAGAATGGGATACAAATGGATCCAGCGAAGATCCGTGCCATTCAGGAATGGCCAGAGCTGAAAACTGTGCATGAAGTTCGAAGCTTTTTAGGCTTGTGTTCTTACTACAGAAGGTTTATTAGACATTTTGTTGATATCGCCGCTCCATTACATGACCTCACTAAGAAAAATGCAGCCTTCACATGGGGATTATCACAGAAGAAAGCATTCAATACACTCAAGGAAAAGTTGACTACAGAGCCTATTCTGGTAGTTCCGGATCTGTATCAGTCTTTTGATGTGGATTGCGATGCTTGTGGAGAATGTGTTGGGGCTGCATTGCATCAGAATGGTCATGTAGTAGCCTATGAAAGCAGGCGACTTCGGGATGCGGAAAGATATTTAGGAATCTATGAGAAAGAGTTATTGGCTGTAATTCATGCCATCCATACATGGAAACACTATCTTTTGGGTGCAGATTTTACTGTCAAAACAGATCACCAAAGTCTGAAATACTTTTTGACTTAGACCAAGATTTCAGAGAAGCATATGAAATGGGCAAACATGCTGTCAATGTATCATTTTCAGATTGTCCATACTCCAGGAATTCGGAACAAAGTGGCAGATGCCTTGTCCCGAAGACCCCAGGTCAATAATGTAACTATTGCTTATCATCAGGACCTGGAAGGCATGAGGGAACAATATGCTCATGATTCTGATTTTGGTGAAATTTTACAGCAGATGCAAGAAGGGCAATCCACCAGTCACTATTCCCTGAAAGATGGGTATTTAATGAAAGATGATTGCCTATGCATCACCCAAGAGATGAGGAAAAAGATTTTGGGGGAATGCCATGCACCTCCCTATGCTGGACATAGAGGAATCACAGCAACAACTCTAGCCCTAGAGAGGTATTTCTTTTGGCCAGGAATGCGGAAAGATATACATCAGTTTGTTACTGAATGCCTTACGTGTCGGAAAATAAAGTACGATAGACGGAAGGCACCTGGCCTACTTATGCCTCTTCCCGTGCCTCAGGCACCATGGGAAAGCATTACAATGGACTTTATTTTTGATTTGCCGAGATCAAAGTCAGGGAATGATGGGATTTGGACTATCATAGATAGATTCAGCAAGCAAGCTCATTTCCTTCCGGTTCGCAAAACCATAAAGGCAGATCATATGGCTAAGCTGTTCATGGCACAAATCTTTAAACATCATGGTATGCCTAAGTCCATTGTTAGTGATCGAGATCCCAGAATGACCAGTCTATTCTGGAGAGCTTTATTTGATAACATGGGGACGAATCTGAATTTTTCTTCTTCTTTCCATCCCCAGACAGATGGTCAAAGTGAAGTAGCAAATTCTACCATTTTGGATATGCTGAAATGCTACGTGGGTGACCAAAGTTCAGACTGGGAAAAGTACCTACCGTTAGTAGAGTTTGCTTACAATAATACAGTACATAGCTCTACAGGGAAAGCTCCTTTTGAAGTCATATATGGGAAGGTGATTTTGCCACCTATATTGAGGACTAAAGATGAAATATTTGCAGCTGATCAGTTTGTAAGAGACCTCCAGACAGCTTACAGCCAAGTCCGGACAGCAATTGAAAGGTCTCAAGAGAAACATAAAAGAGCTGCAGATAAACATAGGAGACAACTAGATCTCAAGGAAGGGGACTGGGTACTTTTGAGGTTTGAAAAAGCTAGGCTCCACAAGTTTAAAGGCAAACAGAAAGTGTATGCAAAGTTATCTCCCAGATATTATGGCCCTTTTAGGGTTACACAAAGAATAAATGAGGTTGCATACATATTAGCATTGCCAGAGCATTGGAGGATTCACAATGCATTCCATGTGAGTCTTCTAAAGAAATTCGAGGGACCAGAGCCTACAGAACCAGTATCAGAAGATCCACCAAAAGTGGATGAGCTGGAGGAAGTCCTTCAGCTAGAGCAAATTGTGTACCATACTGTATGTAAAGGCCCTCAGGGTAAGGAATTTTACAGATATCTTGTAAAATTCAAGAATTATACGGCATTAGATGCCAAGTGGATGGACGAAGACATGTTATCCGATCATCCACAGCTTTTGGGTGTTTACAAGGAAGCTTTTCAGTTGAGGTCAACTGAATAGAAGCCGAGGGGATGTCACCACAATGTAAATATCCTAAGTCAAAGTACAGTTGACCATTTATTTGATCATAATTAAAGAGTTTTATATGTGTTAATTACGGTCAAAAAGTTATTTTAATGGTCGAAGTATTGACTATGGTCAAAGATACTTGACTCCAGTCAAGTAAATCTGACTGCGGTCAGAGAGTGTTGACTTCGGTCAACAAGACTTGGCATGCGCCAAGAGGGTTAACCCCGGTTAACCAAGATGTGCCAACTTCGGTTGGAGAGACCTGGCTATAATTAAGGCGCCTTGACCTTTGGTCAAAGCTCTTTAATTATAATCAAGAGTGTTGACTCCGGTCAACCAGAGAAAAAATATATATTTATTTGTATATATATATTTGTTTAAATGTGCACATGTGTTCAGTGGGGACGCCCACCGTGACTAGGATTAGTCCACAGTGTGTTATTTGCATGCAAAGCGCTAACAATTAATGGGTACCATGGTGGTGCGCTTTAATTAATTGTTGCAGGTACTAGCAAGGATTTTTTTTCCTAAGCGAAATGGGAGCCTGACAAGCATCTAGGAAGCAGTTCGTGTGACCGAGAGCTTTGAAGACTCCAGAATGGTCCTTAGTGGCTTGTAATAGGATTTAGTCTACATTTTAGACAAGTGGCATGTTGCCAATTTGAATGGAGCTTGAAGCTCTTGTAAAAGTAAGGATTTTTCACGTTTTGAAGGGGGAGACTTACGAGACAGCTCTAAGCTGAACTTCTGTAACAGATTTTCTGCAAATGAATAAAGACCTTCGGGGGGGTCCAGCCCGACAATTTGTCCTGGGCCCTAGTGTATGTTCAGAGAGAGGGAGTGAGGGAGCGTTTTGGAGAATAAAAATTCCGTCGTTGACGTGAAGCCATAGCTGTCTTTCACCCTCCAGTCTGGTTTTAAGTGATTTAGGTGAGGTCACTTAACTTAGGTACTTAGAGAATAGTTGCTGATATTGATGAGGTCATACCTGACATTCAGCTTGTGTCCACAACACCACTTGTTAGAGTCTTATTTGTCTTTTCTTACTGCTGTGTCCATGAGTTATAGTACAGCCCTGCTTACTTTCTAGGAGGTAGTGGGACTGTTATTTGCAAGAACAGACAAAGAAAGAATAGATCTGTTGCTGTGCATGAGGGGGATCGATTGTTGGCAAAAGGCAAGGGTAAGCCTCATTTTGGTGGCCATCAATCCAGGGCTGATCAGCAGAGACATCAAATGATGCACGTCAGCCCAAAAAGAAGGTAAGTGCCATTATTGAAAGAATCCTGGACACGATATCAGTGAGTGCAGTAAAGGGTTTGGAGAAACAAAAGAAAAAGGAAGAAGCTGGAATGACAGTCTCGGATTCCAATACATCAAGTGCAAACACGGAGAACGCTCCAGCAAACTATGTGGCTGAAGATTGGTCCTTCTTGGTTAGCAGATTGTGTGAGTGATGTTTCAGTTGTGGTCTAGTAATTTGGCGGTGAGCTTCCAGGCACATCAGTTATAGGAATAATGTATTTGTTGATTTACAGCCTGCTCTAGTTGGCAAGAGAGTGTCTTGTGCCAGCAATTCTTCATACTTTTTTGAATTGGGAGGAAGGTTATGCTGTCATTTTTGAGGAGGATAGATAAGTGCATTGTCAGGCTAGAGAAAATGACTATCATATTGTTACTATAGGCATTTTGAATCAGGGTTTGTACCAGCTGGAAAAACACGACGGTAACATTTCAAATGCATGTGTGGCAATGGCTACTTCTGAAAGCTGCAGAATTATGGCATGCTAAATTTGACCATGTCAACTATGGAAGTTTACATTTATTGGAGAGATATGGGATGGCACATACTTTCAAGACTTCAAGTGAAGGGTGGGAAAGGATGAAATTCTTGGAGCTGAATTAAAATTGCATCTCATACACAGTGATGTGTGGTCCCATGAGGACACCTATTTGGGACAACATTTGTATTTTGTGACCTTCATAGGTGGTTTTTCCAGATTCTTATGGGTTTATCCCTTACAAGAAAAATTAGAGGTCTTCCAATGCTTCAAGCAATTTCTGGCTACGATTGAGAATGAGTTAGGGTGCAAAGTGTGTACTTTAAGAATAGACAGAGGAGGAGACTATATGTCCGATGCCTTCAAAGATTTCTTGAAGGAGAGAGGCATAAAGCATTAGTGCACAGCTCCATATACACCTTAGCAAAATGGTGTTGCTGAGAGGAAAAATAGTTCTCTGGTGGAAGTGGTTAGATGCATGATTAAAGGTAAAAGACTGCCACATATTCTGGATAATATGTGCAGGAGACAATTTGAATAGATGCCCAACCAAGGCCTTAAAAATCCAATACTCCCTTTGAGGCTTGGTATGACAAGAAACCCAAGGTTGACTACCTCAAGGTGTTTGCCTCCACAGCTTATGCACATGTGCCTAACAGTTGAGAAGCAAGTTGGATTATAAGGGAAAGACTGCCACACAGATTCTGGATGGAAGCAATAATGTGTGCAGCCGACATTTTGAGCAGATGCCCAGAGACTCGGTATGATAGAAACCAAGGTTGACACCTCCAAGTGTTTGGCTGCATAGCTTATGCACATGTGCCTAGGAACCCAGATTGAATCTAAAGCCATAAAGCTCCCTTTTCTAGAGAGGATAATGTGACTTTTTATCTGTTCAAAGGCCCACCATAGAGTTTTCCAAAGCTGGCTCCCTTTGGTTGTGCATGGTTCTAGATTCCCTATGGCTGAGAGAAGGGGATAGTCCTTCCATCTAAGGGCTCTGTATGGTCTAACATACTTGAAGTTTCTGAGAAGGAGGTTAGCCCAATCACTTTCAGGAGTAGTGATGGCTTTTATTATCCAAGTGGCTGCTAATTTATAGGCTGCCAACTGTATATTTATAACTCCCAAGCCTCCTTCCTTTCTGGGTATGGTGCAGAAAGCCCATTTGACCTTGGCTATTCTTCTTCTAGTGTCACTCTCTCCTCACAAGAAGGATCTGCAGATTCTTATAAACTTTTCTAAGCCTGTTCTGGAAGGACACCAGCATACAATATGACTTCCTAGTTTGCCTGCAAACCCCTGAGTTTGTCTTTTTTTTTTGGAACCTTTTTAGAAACCAATCCTATCTGTCTTTCATCTTAACTTTGAAACCCATAGGGATACCCAACAGTCTAAAGATCTGTCCATGAGGAATTCTCTTGTAACCCATCTGTTCCAGAAGATTTTGGGGGTCTCCAAATATCAGGGCATAACCAGTTTTTGAGTGATTTATCACTACCCTTTAGGATTAAGCAAGCAGCGTGTGTCCCAGCAAGAGGATCATTTAGACAGTTAGGATGTATCTGCTGCACCACGCGGTGGTTTTATGGCAGATGCTTGGCACTGTTTTGGCTTTCATCCTTCCATAGGGATTCTCTTGGCTTTGAGGGCACATCCTTTGCATCTCGAGGTATTTCCGTGCGAGACATTTGCCAGCTTGGAACCATTGATTTTTGGATTCTCCACTTGTGTGGATCTTTTGTTTACACGCCTCCCTAGCAACACCTTTGGTCTCTACAGTTGGGCAAATGACATGCCTGGAGAGTCGATGGATCTCTACTGTAGTTCACAACAACGGGAGTGATGCCAATCATCAACTCATCCTTTTGGTTTGCAATTTGCACACCGTGATGCATTTGACAGGGCTATGCAGCCAAACGTTCATGCTTCTATCTTACTACAAGTGAGTACGTATAGCCATACGTAGCGCGTGGAGCATACGAGAGGCTCAATATCTCAACAGGGCACCTCCAATTTGACATTGATGACTGCTATCTATGCAATTATGTCCTGGAAGGCATTTTGGGCTTCTCGTGACATACCGAACACTTTTGCCTTAATGTTTACTTCTTGATCGACCATTCAAAGCATATGCGATGGTCACAATACTTTGCACACATCTCAACCTAGATGGTATGGACTTGCGCGCAAAGTTGCGCACCCATACGATAAGTACTTGTTTGAATAACACACCTAGGAGTATGTTTTTTTATGATGGTGCATAACACTAGGGGGAAAACAATGTGTAATGCATGATCGACCATGTAAATCTTATGCGATGGACACAATACTTTGTATGTGTCTCAACCTAGGTGGTATTTACATTCTTGCAAAGTGGCGTGCCCATCCAATAAGTACTTGTTGATATACACCTAGGACCATGTTTTTATATGTTGTGCATGACACTAAGGCAAAAACGATGTTTAATTCTTGATCGACCATACAAAGAATATGCAATGGGCATAATAATTTTCACGCATCTCAAGCTAGATGGTATGGACTTGTGTGCAAAGTTGCGTACCCATACGATAAGTACTTATTCGAATAACACACCTAGGACTATGTTTTTTTATGGTGGCACATAATACTAAGGGGAAAACGGTGTATAATGTGTAATCGACCATGCAAATCATATCCTATGGACACAATACTTTGCACGCGTCTAAACTTAGGTGGTATTTACATGCTTGCAAAGTGGCGCACCCATCCGATAAGTACTTGTTGGAATAACACACCTAGGACCATGTTTTTATATGGTTGTGCATGACACTAAGGCAGGTTAAGTTCGCTTCTATCCCAAACTTGATGAGGAGCGTATCATCGTTGCTTGCATGCATTTGGAGGATTATGCTCATACTTGATGGTGCTACATGAGAGATTCCTTGCATAGACCCACCACACGGGGACAGTTAAGAGTTTGATGGTCACCACTTTTGTGTCCTTGCTCATCCAGGAGCAATATTTGGCTGATTTTAATGCATTGACATAGATTCGCATGGTCCAAGGGTATCTTAGCAGTTCTGGAGACTTTGTCTCTTTGTG